>NC_073700.1:17757500-18410000 GCF_023634085.1 Falco cherrug | reverse complement strand
TTCATAAACTCTGTATGCCTATGAAAATGACATTAGACGTCTTTCTTAAGTGTTCTTAATATGAGCTTTTCTAAAATCTCATCAGTTCGTTAATTTTTAATAACAATAGCAGTGTCTTGTTTTCTGAGGCATAGTTAGATATTTTTATGATGGGAAAATGGTATTTGTACTTGCAACTTCTGAATCTGTTAGGATGATAATTCTCTATTCTTACAAATCAGATTAGTCTGACTATTTTACACTAAGTCTTCTAAAGCAGAGTGTGAGACTCAGATAAGACTTGAACGGCTTCATCTTGTGTACTGCTTGCGTTCTCATGAGCTGTCTGGAGACAGCAGCTCTGCTCATAATTCTAAATGTCTTTAACTTTTAACACCAGAAATCTGAACTATTCAATATTTGTTCTAGATTTGGATACTGATCTTTGATAGTAGCTAAAACAGTTCAGAAGAATGCTGGAAATTGATTTTTTTTTTTTTTAATTTTATTTTAAATAAATTGCTGCTGCTCTCATGGTTCCTTGTATATAAGTAGCAAGGGTTAGACTTTTTGCAGAATTGTACTGTGACTTAATATAGTTTTCAAGCAATTCTCCAGTGGCTGCTGCGTATTTCTCATGTCATTCCTTAAGCAAGGTATTGGTCAAATAGCATCCACATGGCTTGAAGTTTAGCTGCATTTTTGGTAATGTCAGAGGAAATGTTTGAATTGGACCCTTGGGAATGCTGAGAATCGGGGGAAGAAGCTTGCGTCTTCCTCTCTGCATTCCAGACAGCAGATATTTTTGCTACATCTCAGAACTGTAGCTGTGATAGTTATTCATGTGAAATACTCGGCAGTTGAATTTCTTTGCTTGTGATACCATTGCCTCTATTGAGAGAGGGTTTTTTCCCATCTTCGCATGTTGTCGTTTGTGTTAGAGAGCTCAATTCCTGCTTGTGTATTCAGTGGCCTGAGAGAGAGAAATGATGTGAATGATGAGAACTTGCTTCTGGAGAAAAGCCTTTCAGTAATATGACTTCTCTGTGGGTGTTAAGAGATGTATTCCTCATTGGGAGAACAGTTAGTCACTGAAGTTACACAGGCAAGAGTATGTTCATGGAAAAGCCTAGTTCAGTTTGAGATTCGAGCAGTTACTCTGAGGATTTCAATAAAGCCACAGAGCAAGAACACTAGAATTTGTCTTAAATCCCCATCTGTCATAGAAACTTTAATTGCTTTAATAAAATAAAAGACTTTCTTTCTTTTTTCTTTTTTTTTTTTTTCTTTTTTTCATGGGGAGCGGGGAAAGAAGTGCCCTGTTACTGTCTTCATTTTAGTTTTGGGAACCAAGGTGAAATCATTTTTTCTTTTTTTCTTCTAAAACCTGAATTTAACACTTTGCCTTGATATTGAAGCATGTTTGGTTGGTCTAAGTTTCAACCCCACCCTACCACAACCCAACAAAAACCCATGCAAAAACCCAAATAGAAACTGTGTAAAAGTACTTGTTGGAACTTACTGGAATTGCTGTAAGTTAAAATGATGAAGTGCAAATGTTAGAAGTTCAGCCTTTTCTAAAAAAACCCAAATTTGTAATGAGGGTCTGGCATTAGAGATTCTAGTCAGCTTCTATCTATTGCACTGAATCAATGAATTTCTGATTTTCACCATTTTTTAATAGTTTTGGTAGACACATGCAGCATTTTCTTAAAAAAAAAAAAATCCTTTGAACTTTTATTTGGACCTATTTCTGCCAATGCTTCTGAAGGCAACACTTGCTGTGTAATGTGTGAGTAGATGCTCCTGAAGGGCTGAGACAGGTGCAGTTTTGAGTATGTCACAGACTATCTTGGGTTTTCTGGAAGAGCTTAGGTAAATGGGAAATGTTAACATGTCAGCATTAACTGTTTTAGATATAAAAGCATTTGTCAAGAGTATTAGATTTTTAAATTTTACAAAAGTGGATGTAAATATTTGTATTGACTATTTTTGGATTCTTTATTCCTGTTTAGTGCAACCTTTTACGATTGCATGAGAATCGGATGGCCTACCGTGTCTTAATCATCAAAGCCTTAGAAAACAAAGTGGCTGTTAGAAGATAACAGACTTTATTCTGGTATGGTCATCCTTGGTCTAAATCTTGTATGTTTGTTTTGAAGAAATATCAATGTCTGCTCAGACACCTTAAGTCCATTGCTATTACTGAGGTTGCCTAGAAGAGTAACATGCAAAATGAAAGGACCTGGAATACTAACGTCCGCTTCTGTTTATTATTTGTGGATATTCCCTCTGAAAGCAACTAACATACCTCATTTCCACTGCATATGCAAGTATGCAGAAATGCTCTTTAAAGGCTTACTCCAAGCATACTGCACAGAGGGGGCTCATTTCCTAGTCTGTGGGAGGTGACGAGGGTCTCCGTGGGTGGGTTGGGATGAGGGGCTGTTTGAGCTGGCGCTCGCTCCCCCCCTTGCATCCTTCACCAGTGCAGGATCCTGGGTGTCCATTTAGTTAAGGTTAGTTCTGTCAATTCTTCTTGTCTTGCTACACGTCTGTTGAAATTTACGTATCTGTTTTATTAAGGGCTATAATGATCCTGAATATGAAAGGGAATGGGTTGTTGCAGGGTGGAACTGGAACCCTTGGGTTTTAGCTGTAAAATGTGTATAAACTGTAAAAAGCCTGGGTCAGGGTGAAATAAAATTTTGTGCTAAGAGCATGCTCTGGTTCTCTTTGAGAAAATACTTAAAAATAGTTTTGTGGTGGGTGGGTGCGTGCGAACCACTTGGTATGAAAGGGAAATATTGCTGAAGTTGAAGTACATCAGCTGTAGTTTGAATTTAGAGCTACGGGTGCCAGCTGAAGTCCTGCGCTGTGGTGGGCACCGAGGCGCGGGAGCTGGCTCCTGGTGGATGCGCTGCAGCAGTGGGATTACAGATAACGCGGAACTGGGATGAATTCGTTTTGCCGGGGCAGGCGAGGCGGGGGGCGCCGGCAGAGCTGTCCGCCCCCCCCCCGGCACCTGCGGTGGGAGGGCGCCGTGCCCGGGCGGCAGAGCGGGGACCGGGCACAGGCGGCCGTGCCACCCTGGGCGAGGATCGCTTCTGACGGCGGCGGGGCTGTCGCTCGCCGTATGACAGCCGGGCTCCGCGGGGCCGCCTCAGGCGGGGGGCTCCTGCTGAGCGGCGGCAGGAAAAGGCCGTTTCCCTCCGCGCCCCGGACCGCTCCCGGTGCGGCGGCAGCGCTTTGTTTCCGGCAGCGGGAAGAAGGCGCCCCGCTGCCCCAGTGCCCCCCGCCGGGCCTGCGGGCCGCGCCCGGACAGGTGCCGCACGGCCCGGCCGCGGCGAGGCTGGCGGCCCCCCCCGGCTCCAGCTGATGGCTGCCGGGCCGAGGCGCTGAGAAGCGGAGGCCGGCCCGCGCTCTCCGCCCGGTTTCCGGCGAGCGGCGCCGCCGGCCTGGCCCGGCCGGGCTCCTCCCTCCTTCCCCGGCGGCTCGGCGCTCCCGCCGCCTCCAGGTGGGGCGGGCCCCGGCGCGGCAGCCCTCAGGCCGCGGTCGCTCCCCGCGGCGGGGGCCGGGACGGGGTGTGGCGGTGCCGCCCGCCCCGCTCCGCTCCCCGCGGGTGTGAAGGAGGGGCGCAGCCCTCCCCCGGCGGCCGCCTTTCCCCCGCGGAGCCTGGTGGGGCCGGGCCGTGCGCGCTGCCCCCGCCCCGCACAGCCGCCAGCCGCCGCGGCGGCATGAGGATTAAGGCCGTCGGCGAGCGCGTAACGGGAGAAGCGGCCGGTCCCATGGGCCGCGGGGCTCCCCGGGGCCGGCGGCTCTGAGCTGAGGTGAGGCGCCCGCCGCGGCTTCAGGGCGGGGGGTCGGGCGGGGGGCGCTGCGGGCCTGGCGCCGGGTCCCGGCGGCCGGGTCCAGTCCGGAGCGGGCTGGGTGCCGGGCGCCTTCCCGAGGGGACAGCGCCGGATGGGGAGCCGGCCGCCGCAGCGCTGCCGTGGGTTTGAGCTGGGCTGCGGGGCGGTGGGATACGCCCGAGTTCCCCTAGACCCCGCGGTGCGGTCCCCCCGGGACCCCCCCGTCCCTACGGTGGGATCCCCCCGTCCCCGCGGGTTGTGCTACTGGGAACGGGGAGCGCTTCCGTGCGGGGATCCCCGCATCCCGGCGGGGCCGAGGCGCTCCCGGGCAGCCGGAGGGAGGCTGCTCCCCTCGCCGGGCGGTTCTCGGGAAGCAGGGCTGCTGCGAGGAGCCGCCCTCGGCAGGATGTGTTTAACTCCGCTTTCCTTCCCCCCCCCCCCCCCCCCCCCCCCCAGGTTTCTGCACTTGGGAAATCTGAAGCAGTTCTCCTCAAACCAAACAGGTAAAACGACTTGTGTCGTAGGAATATTGCTAAGGGCTTCGGTTTGCAAGCAAGCATGCAAATTCTGGCAAATTATAATGCCAAAAAAGGTCTTTTAGATACAGGCCATCCCTTTTTTTTTTTTTTTTTTTTCTCACGAAGTTTAATGGTTCAAAGCAGGGGTGCCTGGCGAGGGGGCTGTGTTATCAGAAAGGTATCCAGTCTGCTTTAGAGTATGTAGGTGTGTGGGGGCCCATAATTAAGTATATAACTCAGTATTCAAAGTTTCCTTATCATGGTGTTAACTACTAAAAACAAGAAGCCTTGAAACCAACTGGAGTTTGACCATTTATCTGTGACCGCATAGCTAATGATTAGTTTCTCCCAAAGTGGAGAATGTATTATACTTACTTTTAAACTAAAATTCCTCTGCTTCTCACCCCTCCCCCCCAACACTTCTACATTTTCTTCCTGCTGACTGCATGTTATATGCTCTATACTTAGTTTCCACATCTGAACTCTCAGGATCTCTTGGGATTTAGCTAAAGTAAACACACCCATTTTAGTTTGACTGTGAGTTGGAGGTTCATAATAACCGTCAATGACTAATGATTCAAAGATAATCTTGAGGCTGTACAGTCT
This sequence comes from Falco cherrug, assembly GCF_023634085.1. Taxonomy (NCBI): domain Eukaryota; kingdom Metazoa; phylum Chordata; class Aves; order Falconiformes; family Falconidae; genus Falco; species Falco cherrug. The sequence continues at coordinate 18,405,046 of NC_073700.1, read as the reverse complement.
AGTCTTTTAGTGAAAGTTTACTTTTCATGGGAAAAAGAAACCACCCCAGAAATAAAAGTACATATTCTTTGAGTACGTGACTCACTTTGGCTGAATGATGTCTTGTATGCTTGAAATGCGCTATGCTGCAAATACGTTGTGTCTTTTTTTTTTTTTTTTTTTTTTTTTTATAAATCCAGAGCTCATAGGTTGCCATGTTCATGTTGCTTGTATTTGGATTGCTACTGGGAGAAATTCTGGCTAATTCCCAAGCTGCAAACGTTACTGAACTCAAAAGCATTCGAGAAGAGCCATTATATAGCTACAAAGCTATCAATTTACCAGATGAGCATATTCCGTATTTTCTACACAATAATCAGCATATTGCTGGCATCTGTAAGCAGGACTCTCATTGCCCATATAAAGTAAGTTTGCTTTTTTTTTCGGTTCGTTTCTTCAAATGTGATGTTGGGGTGGTTTGTTCTTGGAGTCATAGCAGTTAAAGGTGGTGATGAATTGGTCTCTTTACCAATTAGTCAGTTCCACTGGGAATTGGAATTGTTGCTTTTGAAGCAGTTGTACAGGCCTCTTCCTGGATCTGATGTCGTCACAGGACTGGATTTTTAACATACTGTTTTGCAAGATTTTTATCCCCTCTCTTCTAGTTGTTACAGACTTGAAATGATGATCTTAATCTGAATGACTTACACACATGAAAGGTGTTTGAACGAAGTGCAGTTAGTAATTTCTAGGCCTGTGATTTTTAGCATGCTGTAGTACTTTTGTTGAAGTGTCAAGAGTATAGGCAAATCAATGAAAAACTGATTTAATCTTATCCTGTGGTTGCACTTAATTCACTCACCCGAAGCAGGGACAGTGAACCGCAGGATCCGTGCTGCATGTGGCTGGGGAGCAATTCTATGGTCTTCGGCTGGAGCTGCTTTGTAGAGCTGGGGGTGGGAGCTATGCTCCCCTTCTCTGGCTTTCTGCAACACTGCAGAAGCCAGTGCTTCTAAAGTCTGCGTGGGAGCAGTGGTACACTCGGCCTGGATCAGATGTGTTAAAGACAAAGATAATGTTGCTGCGCATGTGTGTCCTCTTTGAAGCCTCTGTTGTGCATGAAGAATCTGGGTGCTGTTTCTGAAACTCGTATTTGAAAACAGATCAGACCAAAAGCCTTTTGTGCAAGATTTATTAGCAAGAGGTAGTTTATGAGCTCACAACTAACTTGTCTCCCATTTTGCTGTTGCATAACTTGATTCAGTTATTCTGTGTTACAGAAATACTTGAAGAAGCTAAAATCCTGCTGGGGTTATGAGAAATCTTGCAAATCAGATTACAGGTTCAGTTACCCAGTGTGTGATTATGTTGAAACTGGATGGTAAGTTTCATTGTATAGATTAAAGTATGTTAAAAAAAAAGTATACTGCTCACTTTCGTATTAGCTGTGAATTTAACATTATTGTGATATCTAGAGTTTAAAGGATGATTCTTTGTGGTTATATGTGCATATATTTATATGTATGTGATGGAGATATATGTGTGTATTTATACATAACATACATCTTCCAACATGATTTTAAAAATTTAACTTTTTAAGGAAGAAAACACAGTTTGAAATCCTTCCTGCCATAATGTTTTCATTATTCTGATTTAGCCTTGAATTCAGATTCCTAAAATAACTGGATTTCCTTTCTTAGCTTTAAAAACAGAAGAAAAAAAAGTTTTTTAAAAATAATACCCTTTTACAGTAGAATAGCTTTAATTTTTCATTGATGTTTTCACTTAACATGTAGCTGATAAGTTGCTTCCTGTTTTTCATCTTAAATGTCAATAAAAAACTGTCTGGCTCTTCTGTTCCACTTTCAGTGGGAAAAATGTTATCCGTTAAAAGTTTTTACTAGAATTGAGCAACGGACCTTGATATTTTTTTCCCCTCTCTCCTGCATACATCAGGGCAAGTGACATTGAGACAGCCCAACAGATATTCTGGAAACAAGCTGACTTCGGTTACATTCAAGAGAGGCTCAATGAAATGAAAACCCATTGTAAGCCTGCAGCAAGAGTAGGTATTTCTGATAAATACAATACTTTTCACTTGTTTTTAAATGTGATTTTTCTTATTGATGAAGTCTTATTTGTTCTTTTCTTAACAGGGAGATTCATCTCTGGCCTGTTCTCAGTATCTCCAGCATTGCAGAGCAACAAACTTGTACATTGATTTACGAACTGTAAAGAGAAACCATGACAGGTCTCTGATTTGCTTGTGTTATAGTAAAACCAAAGGATAGCGGGGAAAAGGACTTCAGAGTTTGTTTTACAAAGCTGGTGTGCTTGTTGCCATGGGCTTTACTGTTGACCAGAGACATGTTGCTGAAGTCCTGTTGAGATCTACACCTCTTGATTACTCTCTGCCGCTGCTGTCAGCAGTACAGGTTATTTAAAAACAGAAGCTCTTGGTTTTATGAAATGATGATGGGTGATTGAAATCCTCCCTTCTGATGAAAGAGAGGAAGACTTTTCTGTGTCATCAGTCTCATCCTTTCTGTGCCTTCAGTCACATCCTTCCTTGATCAGATGATGTGCAAAGCAGAATTGGTTTTGTATGAAGCATGGAGAAGACCTTTCCTATTCTAGGTGCCTTCATATCAGAACCAGGAATTGCATTTTTAGATACAGTGAGACTGAAGAGAGATCTGATCCGGGATCTTCCATACCCCAAATTAAAATGCTACATAGTGGAAAACTGGGTAAAAAAACTTGTACCACTGATGCTGGCATCACTCGTTTTTCATTCTGCCTTCTCTTTCAAGTTAGTGTCTTGGGCACATGGCCTGATAAGAGCTGGTTCATGACTGTGATGCTGACACCCTTCAGAATGGGTTTTGTCATCTTTTCAGTCTGTCCTAAGAGCTAATTTAGACAGTGCTTTTAGTTGGCAATTTGATTTCGTGAAGCCTGTTCTTGCACTTCATGCTTCGCATGTAATACAATAATTTTATATGACTAACTGGGTTGTGGAATCTGAGGTGGATTTTGGTGAGAATTGTTGTTAGAACCAACCAAACAAAAAAACCCCAACCACCAACTAATGATGCTCCTGTAAGTATAATTGTGTAGCAAAATCTAACCAAATTACTCATTTGGGTGTGTGAAAATGATTCCTAATAACATTCTGTGTGGATTACTGCTGTTTTCTAAATTGATGTGTAGAACTCCAAGGACACCGCTGTATTTGGGAATTGTGGGAAATGTTTGATTTATACTAAAGAAAATACTTAGGTTTTAAATATGTACAAAGTACATTGCTGCATTGAGACTAACCAGCACTAGCTCAAGTATGTAATTGAAATTGCAAAGCATTTGTAGCACAGTTGCACAAAAGCTGATAGACTTTTACTAATTTGCATTAGGTTCAAAGAAGACTTTTTCCAGAAGGGGGAAATTGGAGGTCATTGCACCCTCGACGTTCAAGGATTTTTGGCTGAAGGTCAGCGCAAGAGCCCGCTGCAGTCTTGGTAAGAATCACTTGTCAAGGCTGCTTCCAAGTTCACTTACCGATTGTTTTTTATTTTTTTCTTTGGCATTAGCAGCTTTGTGTAGGGGATTTCATGCTGAGGAGTTAGTTGCTCCTTGCTGAGGTCAGTTTGAGAGTTCATAGTAGATACTTCAGGTAATTATGTCTATGCAGAATGTTCTGAACTATGCTGTCTGTAGTAATTGTCCTGCCTAATTTAGAGCAGCAAAAGATCTGAAATGTCTTGTGAAGTTCTAACACTTAGATGTTTTGTGGACAAGATGTTGGTTCTACACCTAGTCTGCCTGTAGGAGGAGACAGTTGTTTTGTTGTGAAATGCCTTGGAGTTTGCACTTGTCTGCTAGTTCACACAGTCCTTGGTGATGCTGGGGCCAGTGCAGCACCTGAACTGGATACACTCACGTGGTGTTCCCAGGGAGCCTGTGTTTGGAACGTGGAATGGGCGACAGTCTACAGGCTGAGTAGGCAGTGCAGAGGGTGGTTTATGGTAGCTGGTTAAGTGTCACAGGTTACATGTTGGCACTTCAAAGCTGCATTGCCATTAATTGATGAAACTTGAAGGATTTGGAGCCATTAAGGTCCATATTAAAAATTAAGTTTTGTGCTTTCCTCATGTCTTCATTTCCGCCCCCCCCCCCCCTCATTTTGCATTGATGGTCAATTTCAGTTAAGAATACCTGCAGAGGAGAAAAAAAGACTTTTCTTCTTTACCTGCTATTGTCATCTCAACTGCTCATCCTTGTTTAGATCAGGAGTAATAAATACTGCATCTACATTCATTATTCTGACCAAAGCAACGGAGATATTGCTGAAGTGTCTTTGGCAATGCAGATCAAGTTGGATAGACCCACAGATCTAGGCTCTAAGGCTCTTTGTTACATCTCCTCTGCCTTGATTTGTAGATCAAAGATGCTGTTTGCTCCTGAGATCAAAGGTGGTGTTTAACCTCTTGAAGCTCATAACCTGAAGAATCTTCCATTACAATTTCAAATCATTGCCAAGACTCTGCCAGCTTTCAGCAGTGCTGTTAAATCAAATGGACTGAGTGAACACTTACTAAGTTTAAACAAATGTACTTCATACATCTAAAGTGTGATAATGACAAACCATGTTTTGTATGATTGAATCTTTATAGGTTTGCAGAACTCCAGACATTTACTGCATTAGACTTCAAGCCCCTAGAAGAAGAGAAGTGTGATGTTGTTGTTGAAAAGCCAACATACTTCATGAAATTAGATGCAGGTAATTGTTATCCTTAGTTTTTTTCATCCTGCAGTACTGCAGTAAAAAAAGCCTGTATCCAACTTGCCCATCTGCGTTATGCCTTTGTGATTGTCAAGTTCACCTGTAGAAATAATGATTTTTTTAAAAAAAGGGTGTGACTTTTTAATTCCTTTTTTCCCTATAGTTCCATTGATGAACTTGGAAACTTAAATTTAAAACTCTTACATTTTCCCACAGATGATTAAAAAAAAAATCAGAAAAATTTCCTGCCACTTGTCGTGCACATTCATTCTCTTGACTGTGTTTTTCCAGTCTTTGACTTTGTGCCAAAGACACTTCTGTACAGTGTGTTTGATTTTGGCTGTGTTTCTAGATGTCCGGTTTCATACCGTGAAACACAAGGTATGGGTGTCTTGTAGTAAGTGCTCAGTAGTTGAGGGCTCATTGTGTATTGAAGAAGTGGTATTCAAAGAGGGGCAGCACCAAGCATCTTTAGAAATCAGCCAGTGGTATCTGGCCCTTTTTGAAGTTCATCAGCCTTTTTGTTCATGCAGCATATTTTGCAGACAAATGTTAATGAAGGAGGGTGTTCAGGATGTAGACATACAAACAAGCTGCTGCACGGGAAGCTGTGGTTTAAACTGGATAGTTGTCTGCAGCATTCTGACCCTGTGATACTGCAACTGTAAACTGGATTACCCCTCTTCCCCTGCAGGCTAGTAGCTTGTATTTTAAGCAGAGTTGTTGCAGGCCCCTGAACAGTTATTGTGGGAGAGTTGCTGTGCTGTCAACTTGTACCTTTGAGCAGGGTGGTCTAGTGGCTCAGGAGGTGATTTTTGTGCGGCTCCTTTGTTTTAGGGGAGGTGTGGGAAGATTGCTGTTTTAGCAGTACAGGAAGCCTGGCAGCTCGTTCCTGTCGTGACAGCTCTTTTTGGTCAGAAGCTTTGAAACAGGGGCTGTGTGCACATGGTTCAAAATTTGAATCTGGTCCTCACTAGCAAGAAAACTGGGCTACGTTCCTTCCTTTGTTTCATGGAAATTTTTTATGCACCGTGGTCTTAAGGTATTAGCTTAAGGAACCAAGAATGAACAAGAACACTCTGAGAAAAAACCTGCGGAATTGCTTGGGCTTTGGCTCATGTGCAAGTACAAGTTCTGTCTTGCAGTCCTGCAGACAGAGCTTCCCTTAACCCAAATAAAGCAGAACTAAGATCAGTGCCCAAGGCCTGTTTTTAGCGTTTCCTGTATGTCTAGCTATTGTTAAAGTGGTAGTTGCTTTCATATGCGTCAGGAAGCAGCTGCAGACTGTAAAGAGAAATAGCATGTGAAGCTTATTTTTATTTTTTTTCTTACACTGTCTTTTTGGCTGCTCTTCTAATTTCTTTGAACTTTTTAAAAACATGTTTTACTTCAGATTTCTTACCTTGATTCCTTCCCTATAAAGGTTTGCTTTTTTTAGGGTGTATAAGAAGTATTCAGTCAGAAGCAGGGGAAAACTAATATAAAAGCAGGATACTACTAAGGAAAAAATGCACGAACCAATAAAAAGTGCGGAGAGTAATTTGGTGTTTTGCTAACTATTCTTTCTTTCTCAGGTGTTAATATGTACCATCACTTCTGTGATTTCGTCAATCTTTATATTACACAGCACATCAATAATTCCTTCAGTACTGATGTCAACATAGTCATGTGGGACACTGTAAGTCTGCTTTTAACATATTTATAATTAGTTGTGTTTCTTCTTTGTAGAGACTCTGAAGTGTTTAGTAGCCAATCCTTAGCTTTCTTGTGGGCTTAGCCGTGTGGAACTGGTAAGTTTTTGGATCCTGTTAATACAGACGTGCGAGCAATAGTTAGGGAACAGGTTTTCTACAACAAACCATGTGCTGTTTGAATTCTACTCCCATAGCTCATCTTTGTTAGTACATAATTATGTCTTTTTTTGGTGTGATATCAAAAAAAGCATGATCTGTATTTCTAGTATTTAGTATTTCAACATGTTATGCTGTTTTCTGTAGTCTTTTTTTCTCTGAGAATATGAAAGGAGATTTACTCAAAACTGTTTCTTCTGTATTTAAAAGGACATGCAGCCTTGCATGTTTCTAAATCAGCAATGTGCAGCCTGTAATAAAGAAAACTACATGAAATCCTTAAATGTATCTGTCAAAAGTGGGTCTAATACTTAATTCCTTTAAATAGCCTTCTTGCAGTTCCTTCTCTCAATCACCTCTTAGAATGCTGTGACACGTGCAAAACATCTTTTTAAGTTGAGCTCTTTCTGCTGTACTGCTGAGTTGAAACCATGACTCTGTTTAAGTGTAATAATTACTTTTACTGGCCAGTGTTTAAGTTGTGTAGGAGAGCCTTAAACTAAATAATGAAAACCTAAGCAATTTGTAGTATGCCAGATAACATATAATCAAGTCCAGAAATAACACAGTTCTTGACTATGACGTTGTCCCACTCCTATCTTGTTCTCATACAATTCTGAGTTTTCTAGGACAACTAATGTTCAATAGAGAACTGCAAATATCCTCTGCTTGCTATTTAATGAGAAGCCTCTTTGGCTAGAAAAGACTTTTTTTTTTTTTTTTTTTTTTTAGTTCTTTTACACTTTGAAAGCTAAAATAAATGCACCTGCCAGATAAGCAAGCTCTCTAGATGCTATACAGGGACCTGTTAATCCAGCTCTGATGGTTTCCTGTAAAGATCAGTTGTCAGACAGCATTGGAAATTACTTTGAAAAGCAACTCTTTGTCTTCTATCGCATTGTTGAATCAAATAATTCGTTCAAATGTACCATTCAAAGTAAGTACTGTCACAGTACGGTCGTTCTAAATGAACCTGAACTGCTCGGACAGCTTGCGTTCATGACCATGTACAACCAGGTGATGGCACCAACTAACTGCTGATGAGCTCTGTGCTGATTGAAAGATGGACGTGAGCTCATCCCTCTTCCTTGATGTAATTAATTTGGCCATACTTTCTAGGTACTGTAGAATCAGTGCACTGCTCTTATTAAACAGTAATGCCCTTAGATGTAGGTTAAGCAAAGCAGAAGATGAGGAGGGAATCCACTGGGTGTTAATTTGCAGACTGTCTCTGCAAATGGAGGAGAGCAATGTTTATAAAGCGCTTTCAAGGAAAGCAGATAGGGTTACAAAATAGTACTTTCAGCTTTGAAGATCAATTCTCTGCTTCTGACCTGGAAGTGCAGTTCTCGTAATACAGATGGCCAGAAAGTAGAATGGATTGTAAAATTCCTGAAAACTTAACGGCAAAGGACAGGGAAGGAAGTGCCCCTTCAATTGAAGGAAATCTGGTGCCCTTTAGCTTCTTTTAGACTTCACTAGATATCTGCTGGTTTCTGTGTTCGTTTGTAGTCTTATTCCCAAATTTCTTGTTGAGAATGTTTCCACATAACTTTCCAAGCAGCCTGAAACAGCTCCAGAGTTGAAAGGAAGCTTTAATTGAGAATCGGCACCAGGGCTACTGAGGTCATGTTTAATTACATTCAGAGAGCAAGAGCTCTTTGCCCTCTGTGTAGGAAATGTTACAAATTTGAAGGCAAGAGCCCCCGCTGCTAGGCCAGTGTTGTAGGGAGTACATGGTTCTTCAAGCATTCCACGGAGTTTTGTTGCGAAGGGGCAAGTTTTATGCTGCCTTGTAGAGAAACTTTTTGGTAGCTTGTCGGAGTAATGCAAAACATAGTTTCCTGGCTGTTTCTTCCATCAAATTGGATTATTGCCTTCAGTTTGTGATACATGTGCAATATGCCAGTGACTATCCCAAAACAGAGGCAAATGTGAAACAGGCTTGTTGTGGCTTTTTACTTCAAACATTACTGCTGCGCTTGAATTCCCAGGTGGCTTTTTTAGTCTTGGGAGTAGAGGTTCATGCCTTCTGCCATCCCTGTGTTTCTGTTACTTCAAATTTAACTTGTGTTCTGTTGTCTCTGGCAGAAGTAGAAGGTAGTCTTTTCTCCTAATTCAGAAATTCTAATCTACTGCTGAAGAACTTGTCTAGATTGCTAATTTATAGAACTGTGTTTTTGAAAATTAACTACCTGACGGGTACTTTGAGTTGACTGTCATTGTAAACGCAGGGTTAGGTGTTCTGTAATGTCTGTGTTCTGTGCGAGGCTGTCTTAGGTCCTGTGGTGGTGATGCACATAAAAATTGTGTATTAAAACTTGTATACAGCACTTGTAAAGCATGAAAAGAGTTTTTGTATGCGTTTATGTAATCATTATGCCCTTGTGTTTTTTTTCCTTTCCTCCTAGAGCTCTTATGGCTACGGTGATCTGTTCAGTGAGACGTGGAAGGCATTTACTGACTATGAAATAATACACTTGAAAACCTTTGACTCCAAAAGGGTATGAAATTTTATATTTTGTTTTTAATTCATAGTTACTAGGTAGTGAGTATGACAGCTTCTCAAGCTGCTTGTGGGTATGGGTGTTTCAGAGGAAAGCATGTTTAATTTGCGTAATAAGAATTTTCTGCCTTACAAATGAGACAGAGCTGTAACCAAATTCTGTGGCATGTCTATGGTTTATATAGATTGACCTAACTCTTTTTGTCTTCTGAGTGGTGGTATTTATGTATTGGTTTCACTTCTGCAGGACCCATTACTGAAGTTAAGGGTTTTCAAATGATATTGTCTTTCTAAATCTTCTGATTCCTACTGAGGTGCTCATCTTCCCCTGCAACTGTTAGTATACCTGCTGCTTGTTATTAAAAGAATTTTTACTCCAACCCATAAATGTAACCTTTCATTTAGAGCTCATTTTAGTTTCTTAAATCCCTTTAAAGTCTGTCTTAAACTCTCTACTCTCTAACTGATTTTCCTCTTATTTAGTTCATGTTTGTTCTGGTTTTGTTTTTGTTTTTTTTACCTCTTCCTACACTTGTGCTGTAGCATCCTAAGTGAGAGCTTTTTTGGGATCAGGATTGTCTTTGTTCTGTTCATTTGCACAGTCAAGGAACTGAGGATGCTCTTGGCAAGAGCGTGTAATTGCTAGCTCATTATAAGCAGATCCCACTGAATGAGCAGGGGATGTGTCAGCTGTCAGTGGAAGGTAGCAGCACAGTGTAACTTCTTGTGATCTTTCTTTACAGGTATGCTTTAAAGAAGCAGTCTTCTCATTACTGCCTCGAATGCGATATGGCTTGTTTTATAACACACCATTGGTGAGTCCTTTTTTTCCATCCACTGTGTTAACTACATACATGTGTGACAGTATAAAACCTGAGGTAATGAATCTTTCAAGTATCTAGCTGAGTTATCATGAAATGTACTGTGTTGAAGGTCTGTGCAATCCCGAATGAAATGATCTTCCATAAAGATCAGGATTTTGAAGTTACTTTAGGTGTTGATAGTAACTGATTATGTGCAATCTCCTATGTCACAGCTCATGAGATGCATATTATCCCTCTTTAATGGGTGGGCACTGTGAACTTACCGATATTTTTGCAGAGCACAAGAGCTCGTACACTGACAGACTTTCCCGAGGGTATTAGCTCATGCATTCAGGCTGTAACACTTTAGAGAGAGTTATATTTCTTTCTAAATGAAAGTGCCACTTGTGTCACAGTGAATAGCGACATGCTTAGCACAATGCATGATACTAGGCTTTTTTTCCACAAGAATGGCAAAAGACTGATCACAAAGAGAGGTTTTCTGAGCAAAATAACTTTGTATTAACAGCTGCTTTTTTTTTCTAATTTCAGATATCTGGCTGTCGTGGTACGGGGCTATTTAGAGCATTTTCTCAGCATGTGTTACACAGGTTAAATATCACACAAGAAGGACCCAAGGTATGATAACTAAACAAAATTGTAATACTGAACTGATGGCTCTTATTAGAGAAACAGCATTAGCAAGCTGGACCCAGTGGGGAATAAGAGCATATCATGCGCTTTTTGTCCTTGCCTGTGTTGCTTGGGATTGTTTTTCCAGTAAGTCAGCCTGTTCTATAAAAGGTCTTCAGCAAACATTTGTGTATGTTTGTGAAAGATACCCTCATGTCTTATTTCCATAGGACAGACTTTAGAGCATCCTCCTTCCAAGCCTAGGATCTCTTCCCTGTCTCCATTCTCTGTGCTCCAGGCCTTTGTGTCCTTCCTAGTTAAGCAAGGTACATGGCATGTGGTCCCTTCTGGAGCAGGCTGACAAGGTGCTGTCCTTGGGCCCAGCAGAGGGGATCCCACAGAGCAATGCAGTGGGCTTGTTCTTTATCAGCCCTCTTGGGTACCGTTGAGCCCAGATCAGAGAAGGAAATGGTTGAGCCTGGTCCTTCCGACCCTTGCCTGGTACTGTCTGTCTGGCCCTGGGCTTCTCTCTTGTACACACTGGTAGTTTTTGCAAATTGTTGCAGAGGCTGCATTGATGGATAAGGCAGTTCTGGGCTTCTTGAAGTATTTGCTAGAGAGTAGCCTACATATTATCGCTGAGGGGCACACATCCAAAGCACTGCACAGGCATTTAGTTACGCTTCTCCTGCTGACACTAATGGGAGTCATGCAGTTAAATCTCTTTATTTCACTTGGAACACTTACCCCTGTGAGTACAATTAATTTAAAGAGGTAAAAGGAGGAACTGTTATAGAAGTAAAATATTTTTTTTCCAAGGATCTTGTGCACAAGGCATCCTGAAAGCTGCCTTCCTACATTCAAAACCTGCCAAATAATGTGTAATACAAAGGCTTTTTTTTTGTACTGAACAACATAAATCTTTCAGAAAATGTTTTATTCTTTGTTAATAGTCAGACCTTCACAAAGTTTTTGACACTTAATCTCTTGGGAAATATGATGTGAATTTTAAGGTGGTTACATCATCTATTACATGGAGAAGGAATATATTTAGTTGCTCAGATAATTGCCAAAGTAAATATGGAAGTGTTTGGGGGTTTTTTTGTGAGATCTGCCTCATAGCTAATACACTGGTGCTTTTTTCTTTTCAGGATGGGAAAATTCGAGTCACAATACTTGCACGCAGTACAGATTACCGGAAAATATTAAACCAGAATGAGGTGTGGCCCTTTCTGTTTTCAGAACAAATTTATCAGAAGTTAAATTTTGCTTGTGGAATTGATTCTTTGCTTTTTCCAGCTACAGCCAAGACATCTATCTGCTGGCAAATCTTGGACAAATATGTTTAATGCTAATATTAATTTCTTCTAATATGTCTTCTACCCAGTTTTCGTTTCTGTCCACCAGACACTGAACCTTGCTGCCCTTTTTAAATATCCAGCAGAAGACTACAGATGTAATACTAAAAGTATTTCCTCTTAACAGGCACTGCAGAGCTTCTGATAAAATTAGGGTTTTTTGCTTTCAGATGATCTATTTTATTTATAGTATCCCTAGCACTGAAGCCTCTAACAAAAACCTGTTACGCTTGCAGATTAAAATGCATAAGCTATTGTGTCTGAGTATGTGTCTTCAAAACTTCATGAATTTTCATATTCAGTCACATTTTCAAATTGTGCAACTTGGTGGACTTGCAGTGTAGCTTCTCTTGTGGTAAAACAATAATATCTAGTGTTTTCAAACCTGTCTTCATTCATAGCTCATAGTGCCTGACAAAAATGAATTGGTGTTATCATCCCCACCTTATGTAGGGAGAAACTGGGGCTGCTTTGGTGCAATAGCTCAGTGGCAGAATAGAGAGTGTGCAGGTGGCTAGATTTGTGCCTTATCTGCTAGGCTGTCCACAGTGCATGCCTACACACCGCTACATGTAGTGTGTTTTCTGCTAATGAGTATATGGCAGAAAGGGAAAAGTTAACCTTATCTTTACTGCTCTTTTGTAAAAGAAAATACATAGCTTCTCCCTCTACTGTTGGCTTATGGATTGGAGACTTACAAAAAGCCCATTTAGGTGAGAAGCCTAGGCTCTAACCCGGTTCCCCTTCTCATGTGAGTAGGAGTCTGACCTTCTAAGGAATTCTTGAAAATCCTTCTTGCTACCAATTTGCTTTTTTAGGTATTGGAATATCTTTTGGAAATCCAACCACATTTTTTTCTCTATTCCTGGCAAAACTACTAGTTTAAGTGGTTTAGGATTGGGTCCTGGCACATTTAAAGGTCAACAGTAGCCTCTGAGAGTGAAGGCGAATCTCCTCTCTAGGGGTGCTCTGCCAGGAATGACGTATGTATCTCATGTGGGAAGGCACAAAAGGAGGGGAACTGCTCCTTTGTGTGGCAGCGACAGCATGTTCTGTCTACTCGTCGTAATTCCTGGTGGGGAGGAGGAGTGTGTAAAGTGGTCAGGAGAGCAAGGGAGGAATTAATGGAAGGAGGACACCAAGTCATTGTCTTTTTATATTTCTCCTTAGCTTGTGAATGCTTTGAAAACAGTATCGACATTGGAGGTCAGAGTGGTAGACTACAAATACAAGTACGTAAGTTGATAGAAGAAACTAGTGTGATCTTACGCTGCCTGTTGCTGGTGAAAGCCGTTTGTAGGCAACGCTGTGTATGCCTTGATGTGTAACCTTTGCAAAATCCAAGAACTGTTAAGAAAGGAAGGATGTTACTGAGGGAGTGGTGGTGAGCTAGTTAAGCACTCCCATCCTATGATGCATTACTTAGGAATGAATCTCTAGAGTTAGTAGGCTCAGGTTAAAGCTAATGTATGATGAACAAGTTTTGAAATCACTTTTCTTTTTGTTTTGTCCTCTCTCCCAAAACCAGCTGTGTTTCCATCACCCTTTTGGTTTTGCTAACGCTCTGCACTAACTGTGGGTCAACAGGGATTTCTCTTGTATGATGCTAGTGTCTTATTTTATATGACCCTTAGTTTAATAGTGAATAATAGCTTATTTGCTGCTCTGGTGGCCCCCGAAGACTCCACTGGAAGTCAATTTGTGGTGCCCAGATGTACTAAGCACTGTGCCAGTAAGACACAGCTTGAAGAAAAGAAGTTTCCAAGTGGTGTACGCCTGTGCCAAATGGTAACAGCTCCCATCTACTCAGTGTTACTGCCATGGATCATGCAGGAAGAGTGAGAAACTGAAGCAGCAGCAAGAGATCAGTGTTTTGACCAAAGCAGAGACAGCATGAGGAAGTTAAGAGTTGCTTCAGATTCCCTTGTTGGTGAAAGCACTTGAGCAGTCTAATAACAGAAAAGTGAGTGGATACTGAAAGCTTGACCAAGTGGTACTTGCACAATTCCTGTGCTTGTCAACTGTTTGCAGTACCATCCAGCATTACAGATTTCCAAAGCTATCCTGCAGCGTTGCTGTCGTCATAGGCAGAAGGGTTTCCCTGGTGTCTGCCCTTGTAGCAGTTCAAGCACTTTAAACTTTCTTATTGCAGTTTAAGCCAGTTTCTTTCTGCTCTGTTCCAAATAGTCTGAGAGGACGTTTTTCTCTTCTTTTTCAATGTATGAACTGTTCATATGCAAATGAAACCTGCTGTAATTTCCCTTTCCAGTTGTCTGTCTTCTCTTACATTTAAGTGTTTTTAGTCCATTCTTCCCTTTTGTGCTCGGGGAACACCTGATAATTTAAAGAGAATACTTTTATTTGGAGCTTACAGTCAGAGGATAGGAGAGAGTGACAGTTCCAGGAGCTGAAAAAAGTCTGCTCTCCTTATTTCTGCTTGATGCTCTATGCATAAGTTCAGGTTGGATATCTCCATCTTTAGGCAGGAATTGTATACTTCTACATTATGTAAAGAACAGTAGAACAGTTTAGGTCTTTTATGTTGGTGGTTGGGTTGTTTTTTTTTTTTTTTAATGATGATTTTTTTTAAAGGGGATTTGTGGTTTTTTGTTTTTGTTTTTTTTTTAAAGGCAAGTTACTCCCCCCCCCCCCCAAAAAAAAAACAACAAAAACAAAACAACAAAACCAACCCCAAAAAAACCCAAACCAAAAACACCCAAAAATTTAACTGGGGAAAAAAAAATGAATTTTTTGGATCAGACTCTTGTGAAGTTTTGAAACCTGTGTGCATGTCTTTTAATTCCATGCTGAGTTATTGTTGGCTGCAGCATTTGTGATTCTTAGTATTGTTCCCTGAAAAAATCAATTCTCCCTTTCAGTGTTCCCTTAAGTTAATTTTGTGCTTTTCTACATGTAGCTGATTCTTGCTGAGATGGATAGGCATGCCAGATCACCATTTTGTTGTGTTGTCTGTAGGGAACTTGAATTTTCAGAGCAATTGAGAATCACCCACAATTCTGATATATTCATTGGGATGCATGGAGCTGGACTTACCCATCTGCTCTTTCTACCAGACTGGGCTGTTGTTTTTGAACTGTAAGTCTGTTTCTCTTTTCCCTCTATTATACTCACAACTGCTCACATCTGTTCTTACGGGTTAATGAAGCACTCGCCCTTGCTAGTGTTTGACTATGAACGTTTGTCTTGCATCCTCATCTAGACCTCATTTTTGGTAGCCTTCTTTTCTGGGAATCAAAAATGAGGAAGCTTTCTTTATAAAGTACAGTGTCGCTACATCATACAAGTTTAGCCTGTGATTTCTTAAGATGCTGTGGTACAAATAAAATGCAGCCTCGGCAACAATTGCTTGGGGAAAATAGCAAAAAAACCAAGAAAGCCTCACTGGTCAGATTCTGCCTGGTGAGTGAGATCTAACAGTATTTTGGCAATCCAAGGGAATTGATTAGATAAAGTGTGTGCCCAGGGTGTTTAAGATCCCCCTGAAGGTTTTTGTACTCCTTTCTGCGCCTAGGACATGAGCACCAGCTTGCTGGCCAAGCTCAGCTATGTGTCATTCTGTTTTACCTGAATTTCTGTAGCAGCTTCCTTTTAAACACCAAGTATGGTTGTTAACAGACACTCCTATAGAACTAAACAAAAATGCAGAATGCTTGTCAGGAGAGCGCTGAATTCTCCATCCTGGGAAATTCTGCTTAAAGCCCCTGCTGTGGGAAGGCTAGGGAGCTGGTGCCTTGCAGCAGAATCTTGGCTTGAAAGTGTTTTGTCCAGTCTCCAAATAAGTTCAGAAACCTGGGGTTTTCTTACATGTCCAAGAGCTGCTGCAGCTGGACAGGGTTATGTCTGATGTGCAGATGTGCCTCAAACTGCCTCCCAGGGCGCGTGTTAAGAACAGATAGTTGCCCTTGTTTTCATTGGAGCAGAATTTGTCCATGGTTTCAGTGCCTTAGGACTGGACAGCAAACGTTTTGGCTTGCAGGTTTTTCCTGCTTCACTGGTAAACTTCAGTATAATCTCTGTAGGTAAATATGATTTTTGTGCCTGACCCTAGGTACAATTGTGAAGATGAACGTTGTTATCTGGATTTGGCAAGGCTGAGAGGCATTCACTACATCACTTGGCGAAAAAGGAATAAAGTATTCCCTCAGGATCAGGTAAAAATGGCCACTGCTGGAAAGGTGGGGTGCTCTAACTTGAAGCATTTAACAGTTAGTTTGCTTTACCTATCTATGTTCTGATATTTGAAATATGATTTTCACTCTTCAGACCAAATTAACTTCCCTGTTGTGATTAAGAAATCATTTGATGTTAATGGCTGAGGGAAGACGAGAAATGAAATTAATTGGCCATTAATCCAAGCCATCTATAGCCCTGCTGTTACGTGGTTACTTTTCTAACTCTTTTGCCTCAGAGCAGATCGGTGGATCAGATATAATGAATTAAAATGGCAGATGCTCATTTTTTTTCTTGCTTTTTGAATGGAAGATGGTTTGAAATTCTTTTCTGTCTAAAAGGCCTTATTTCATTCTTCTAGGGACACCACCCAACACTTGGAGAACATCCAAAATTTACAAACTACTCCTTTGATGTGGAAGAATTTATGTACTTGGTGCTTCTGGCTGCAAATCATGTTTCACAGCATTCCAAGTGGCCATTTAGGGTAAAACATGATGAATTCTGAATTAGACTTCTGACTGAAATATTATTTTTAAATAATGCTCCATAAAAATATTGTAACAACATAAAGCAAAATGCTGGTGTGAGATGTGTAAACCTCTACGAGGGAAATAACCCATTATTAATTTGTCAAATCACTTCTTAGCACCATACCTTATCTTTATAATCCCTCTTTAATTCCGGGAGTTTTTGATATGTAAAAGCTATTTTTCAGAACTCTCTTTGGGTTTTGCGCTGTATTTTTTGCATTACAAATTCTGAAATACTTGTCTTCATGCAAAGATATGTCCATGCATTTCACGTAAGATTTTTCTGGGGTAGATACTAATCTTGTAATAATTTATGCCTATTGTTATGTGAAGAAATGCTGGAGGATGGACAGTGTTACAGCCTCATTTCTCAGTATAGTCTTTCTGGGAATGAAATGGGTGTATCAGAGCTCCTCAGTTCCTCTTTTTAAGAAGCTAGATGCTTTTGTACGATAGTCCTGTACCTGTCAGTAAAAGTCTGAATAGGAATTACCTTCCTATTGTAAGACACTGCCCAGTACGTCACTGCAACATGATGCAGTGGTTCCAGGGTGGCTTGTTAGTTCCTTTCCGCCACCACCCGTGTCATTGCTGTGCTTGTCCCTGTGTTGTTTCTGTTTGAAGATTTTCCTTTGTAAAATAGTGGTTGTAAGAACAAAGTGGTTAAACAAGCTTTAACTTTTGTTGTTTGATTCAACAGACACTGCAAACTTGTATTTCAAGTTTTGAAAGTTTTCAAGTTAGAGAGCAGTGTCTTAACGTTTTTGCATTTAAATACAAACTTTGACTCTTCTCCGTGTCATTTTAAATTCTAATATATAACAAGTCTTCTCAGTAGGTTAGGTCATTCTTCTATCTCAAGGCAGGTAAATACTAGTGAATACTAAAAAACTCATGTAATCTGGGTGTTTCCTACTTTTCCACATAAATCAGCACTCTGCAATGGAAAACGTGAGCAAATTGGAATAAAATGAGTCTTTTTGAGGACGCTAAAGGGAACAGACTTCCAGATTTTTGTGGCAAATGATAAGATGTACAGGGTGTCTTTCAGCTGCAGCTGAAAGGAAATAGAGTTGTGAGAAACCCTTTTCTTGGAGTTATTAAAAGCCTAATCTGTTAATATTCTTGTTTTCTCAAAATATTGAAGAGTCAATCTAGAAAACTTTTGAAAATCCTTCCAAAGCCGGTAGCATAATTCACGGTTTTCAGTGAAGGAAATACTAAGCCAAAGGTGAGTTCTTTATGAAATTCCTCCTGGAGCTGACATGTTGGTGCTAGTGGGGAGGGGGGGGAAGGGAGCAGTTCTGTTGTCTTAAGTGGTGCAGGAGGATGTGTGGAAGAGTCAAGTTCAGTGAGATAAAAAAACAGAGTTCTGTGTTAAATTATGGATTTTTTTCAGAATGTATTCCCATGATAGGCTTTCAGTATAATCATACAGTCTCAGTGGCTTGAAGCAGAACATACATTTGTATGCAAAAGCTGGACAGTTACAGTAAATGTAAACATTTCACTGGTATAATTGTAGATATTATTGACTTCCGTTCTCCAGCAGTCATAGGCAATTTCACAGAGTGTAGGTACGTTTACTGACCTGCCTATACTGGTGAAGATGAGTTACTGTAAGGATAATTTTCATACAGATCTCTCATAACCTTAAGCAGTGTATAGGAAAAGCTAGATAGAGCTGATACCTTAATGTATCTGGTGCAATTCCTGGTGTAGTGGATTGGTTTACTGATGGATAAAACTGTTTAAAGAACCATACAAGCAAAATTGCACTTCTTGACAAAGGGGGGAAAAAACCCTCCGGAAATAGTTTCCTGTTTTTGTGTCTGTGTGTGTGTCGGGTTTTTTTTACCTTGCAGGATTTTTTAAGAAAAAAAAACCTGTAAAACTTAAGTCAATACAATGTCTGAGTTTGAATGAAACCAGCTCAAAATAAAGAAGACATTTAACTATGAACTGTGCTCAGATATTTGATAATGTTTTTAATAAAGTGTTAAATTTTTGGTCATAGTTTGCCAGGTTTTAGAGGCAAATTGATTTACTCTATTAACTGCATAGCATCATGCGTCTTCGCTTTTTCCTGCCACGACAACCTGAAGTTCTGAGGTCCAAACTGATACTCTAATTTACTTATCTGGGAATCATTCAGAGACAATCTTGCACTGATGGCTTTGTTGCCAGGCATTTTAAGGCTGGTTTGTGAAAACATTTGTGTATGTTTAATTTTGTGCGCTGCAGAGGATGTGTGCAAATGCAGGCATGTGCTTGAATCTGTACAGAAGGACCTAATGAGGAGCTTCTCTTTCAAGCTGTGTTAGGACTCATTAAAACAAGTGGTCGAACATACGCCTGAATGTGTGGAGGAGAGGCTGTGGGGACTTAATCCAAGGGCAAAATATCCTGCCAACATTCACCAGTTTCAGCACATTTGAGTGCCGTGTCAACAGTTGATAGCCAACACGTTCTTCAGCATTTATGGCTTAATGTAACTGGCATGAAGACACTGTTTTGGTTGATTAGCTTTACAAACAGTTGCAAAATCATCTTGGCAGCAGAAGGAGGTTCAGTTGGATTAATGGGATTTTGCCAATAAATCCTGAGAGAGAGTTTGGACAACAGCAAAGGTTTGGCTCCTGACTTTCTTAAAGAGAGGATCTGGGCCATCTCTTTCTGCTCGGAGATGGGAATTTGAGGGAATCAGTGAGACTTTTGGGCTACTTGTTCTTTAGGCAGGGTATTGCTCTGGATTATATTGTCCTAGCAGGCTACAGCAATACTGTTCCTTGCTACTTCTGTGTGGGTTTTTGTTTTTGTTTTTAGTTTTGGGTTTTTTTTTTTAATGGGTCTCTCCGGTTTACTTGTGTTTAACTGGCATGTTGGTGTCAGTGTGATGAATTTAGTTTTTGGACGTAATGGACGTTGCCAATCCTGAATGCTTACAGGATTGTCTGTGTTTCATGTACAATGTAAACTGAGAGCAGGATTTGAAATAAATAATTTATGGATGTACATGGTGTCTTTCCTTTTTACTTCAGAAGTCTTCAAAGTTGTATTTCCAATTTTTTTCTTTGTGAACTTCCGTGGAAGTTGGGTAAGTGTGAGAAATGGTTTGTAATGGTGGTGGAAACCGGGAGTATTAATCTTAAGAGGACAATTATAAATATTAAGGCAATACATTTTTGAAAGCAATTAAATAATAATGGAATTGCTTAATTTTTGCTGTTACTCTTACCAGTTGTATCGTTAATGAGATAATTCAGGGTTTAGAATGTCTCTTAATCTTTTTTTTTTTTATTTAAGCAGGAGAGAAACTGAAGGAAATGTTCTCCTTGAGAGCTTTTTATCTGTTCAGAAGTGTGAAATGTGAGTGGATAATTTTCTTTGATTTCAACATTGAATAATTGTTTCAATTTGCAGTGTTTGCCTTGAAGTTGAGCTCTTACTTCCACACCTGAGCACACATTCCTCATGGATTGGGCTTTCTATCTGAAGTAAAAGCACTGCTTTTAAATACTCTTCTGGCTCTGGCCCTGAAATGGCTAAAGTAGTCTGGATCTTCATTATTCATTCATGGATTCTGATCATCCTTCTTGCATTTTGGTGTCTCCCCTCACAGTGTGGGTGTGAGGGTGCAAAGCCTGCAGCTACTGAAGCTACGGACCTAATATGAACGGGAGCTGCTCCTCCCACCTACGGACTCTGTCCGTCGGCTTGTGTGAGGGCTCTCGAACTCCTTTCAGCCAAGGTCAGCTGCCTTAGCAAAAGCCCACGGGGTTAAACTGTTTGCCACAGGCTTGTTCTTGCAGTGGTGTAAGGGATGGCTACGTGAGCCGCTCATCTGGTGCAGCAGTACCTCGAAGCAGGTAAATGGGTCTTGGTTGTAGTTGGGTTAACCTAGAAAAAACTAGAGCTGGAAGAAAATGACCAAGCCAATCTCTGTGAGCTCAGGACTGAAGTTTTAGTAACTCTGTGTTGGTGGCATTGAGCAGTTTATGGTAGGAGTATCTCAAATAGTGCAGCTGATAAAAGCATTTGGTGGAGGTGGGGAGGGAGATGCGCGGGGGGAATGAGAGGGATAAGGAGGAAAGGGTAAGTGTAAAGGTTGCAGATGGGTGAAACGGGCAGAGTCATTCCCAAGCCTGAGGCTCCGAAGACCTCTGTGATGATGAGTCAAGTGAAGTGTGCGGAAACGCTATGGGGACAGAGCCAAAAGTGAGGGTAGTGAAAATGTTACTGTCATAAACTGCAAGGTGGTGCAGGAGAGAGAAGTGGAAGGATGTGAATTCCCCCCGACCTGAGCTGGGCAAGGAGGGGAGCGGCATCCCCGGCCGGGGGGGCTCTCGGGGCTGAAAAACCGGGTGGCAACTTGGAAGCTGTGCTAGAGAGACAAACTGGGAAGGGCAGTGGAGCTTGATGCGGATTTTTGGCAAGTTTGATGGATCTGACAGCATGTTCTCAAATGTATTTTTTTATAGGCTGATGTCCTCTCTCAGAAAAGTGAAATACATTTGTAATATATAATATGGATAAATGAAATATAAAATAACGTTTGTATATAGAAATATATAATGAATAGGCTAATATATAAATGTATATTTAATATAACTTTATTTCTGTTATTACTGTTGTCTTTTGGATAACAGAATAAACCCCCCAAATAAAAAGCAGACTGTATATCTTACTTTCATTTATGTTTTTTTGGCTTTCCTTCCCCTTCCTATTTTTCCATGGCACATCAAAAAGAAGGAGAGGTAGCAAAAAAGAAAGATGACGCTAGTACTGAGCATAAAAATACTTGAATTTACTTCGAAAGTGTGTAACTTCTAAAGCAGCATTGGTTTTTGACTGGGATTTTTTTTAAAAAATCAGGTCTGGTTTTTGCCCCTAGAAAGGTATTTGAAAAAATATAGTACACGAAACGTATACAGCTTTTGAGTGGAGAGTGAGACGTCGATTGGCTAGAGCTTAGCTACCCCGTCACTTAGAATCGGGTTTGTTGATTGCTTGCTGAATATTAGCAGTTCGGAACTTGCAGCCCGCGTTGCCTGGCCGGCGTTGGGCGGCGGAGCTGCGTCGGGGGCCTGGGAGCGTCCCGGGGCCTCGCAGCTCCCCCGCAGGGCTCGCACCCAGCGCAGCGCCGGGCATCCTGGCTCGGCCGAGCGCCTGCTGCTCCTCCCGGTGCTCCCGGGGGCTGCGGCTGGGGCTCGAGTGGCCACCGGTGGCCCGGTAAGGCGAGCAGCACTCGCTGCCCGTTTCAGCAGAGCGCAGTAGGTGGCACCAGAGCCCTTCCAGCGTTGCCTGGGCTGGTCAACGGGAATCTCCTTTCCAATGCAGGGTCAGCTCACCCAGGGGGACACTAAAGCAACAGCTCCTGCAGGTTATGATTTTTGGTTTTCCCCTTTTCCTGTTTGTAAAAGGAAATGTCTGGAAAGTATTAATCCAGGCAGATTTTAGGTTTTAGTGTAGGATTATTCAGATGCTACAGTATCAGACTACTGTTCTTCATTTTTTCTTTAAGCAAAAAGGAGCTTGGTGTTAGAAAACAATTTGCAGTCAATCTTTTGTAGCAAAATGCTGGTTTGCGTTTTTTTGGTAAAAACATTGTGCTAAACTGTTACATTTTAGCAGTTAATTCGATTCCTGTTCTGCTGCGAAGTCTTGATTTTCACTTACGTGACGTGTTAACCCGTTCTTGCAATATATTGTGCACCTTTCACTGCCTAATTCTCTCATGTAGTTCACTGCAATGTGTGTGCATGTGCATATGCGTCTGGTGTCGTCGAAAATGTAGACCACTGACACTCAGAATACAGTAAAAAAATACTAGAAACTGGTGGAGTTGTTCTTCTGTTAAAAAAAAAAAAAAAATTACCATAAGGACAATTGCTTTTAAAGAAAAATATTTGAGTTTTGCAGGTTACTTCTTTTCCAAACTTTATTCTACAGTTGGCCGTTAAAAATTGAATCAATTGACTTTTCTTTGCAGCTTTGAAAACCTTTGAGCTGAGGCAGGCCTCAGCTTGTTGGTTAAAGCTGGTGGCTTTGATTTCTCTGTCTGCAGTCTGACCTGTGGCTTTTAACAGCTTGGCAAAACAAGCTTTAAAAGTGAGTACAGGGTAGTAATTGTTTGAATTATTGTGCAAGAAGGATGGAAAGCGGGTGAGTTTTGTAATATGATGGAAGCATTGAAAGAAGGCAGACACTCTCCCTTGCCGTGACGCAAGGGCAATACATCAATACATCCATCGTTAACTTTGGTGTTTGAGTTGGGGTTCTCTGGAGACCCTGGATGGGCAGATGTGATGGAACCTGGGAGCTATAGCTTTCCTTGCATGGGTGTGGTGATGCTGTGAGAAGAGGAAGGCTGCCACAGGCAGTGAAGGTCAATAACCGGCCACTACAAGCTGGCATCTCGTCGCTGTCACCCACGGGTCTGTGCCGAGTGAGGAACGTGGGCTGATCCCGACCACGCAGTGTAGCGTGTGTGTAGCTCTGGTGGAGGCTGCAGCAGGGGTTATCTTTGTTCGGCATTTAATTTTTTTGCATCTTGCGGGTAATTAAAATCGTCATCACGGTCATGTGTCAGGTGTGGCAACCTTGGCCCGTGGGATGTGCAGGAGGTGCTGAGGGTCCATGTCCGTGGCGGGGAGGGGTGCTTGCGCTGGTCAGGGCTTTGCGGGGATGCTGGCTAAGAGGGTGCGAGCATGGCGGTGACCGAACCCCATCAAGGACTCAGCACATCAGTCAGTGAAAAGGCGTGTGTATTCAGCTGACAGCTCTGAATTGTTTCTTCACCAATTACCACGCCAAAGCCTTGATAGCATAATGAAATGTGCCTCCTACCCATCACTTCATCTTTGTCAAACTGACTGGGTGTTCTTAGTTTTTTATGACTGGGAGAACTTCAGCAGCATCAGAAAAATAAGCAAGCTTATCTCTGATGTAAACGGCTCAAAGGCAGAATGGAAGCTGTTAAATAAAGACACCTCAGACTGAAGGAAAATGTACATGGAACAAAACATTACGGACCAGCTGAGCCTTCAGCTCTGTCTTCATTTGTGACCCAGTCAGGGATGAGAAGTGTAGGTACTTTTCTTTTGCTAGACATCTTTATACTTAGTGTTCAGCCTTTTTTATAATTTATTCATTGTGGTCTAGCATAGTCTAAAATATCAGACCTTCCCTCTCTGTCCTTTTACATATGTGTTCTTTGATGCCTCTTAATTCATTATTTAAGCAGCCTGCATTCTGCTTTACAAAACGTCCTCCTACCCGGTAGCTTAATGTTATCAGTTATTTGTGTGTCTGTGTCAGCGGCTTTTCAGCGGGCAGGGAGGGATGCTCTGGTCCCTCTGCCCTCGCCTCCTGCGCCCGCATCGTCTCTCCCGCTCAGCGAGGTGCAGAGGGCATGGCCCGAGAGGCGCTGGGCAGCCAGGGCTCGAGTGCTGCAGCTCCAGCAAAGCACTTGAGTACGTGCTGAAGTGATGTTTGAGCATGGGCTGCTCTGCAGCCTGGGAGCTCTTCTGAGTAAGAGCGTGGCTCAGTGGCACTTCAGGTAGGGTGGGGGGCACGGGGCATGGCGGCTCTTGGTACCCAGACAGCCGGGGAAAACCTCGCTCCTGCTGGGACCCGGAGCCCGGGCACATCCCGTCCTGCAGCAGCGGCTGTGTGAGCGTTGCTGAAATGCAGGGGATTCCTTTGATAGATGTGCGCTTAGAGTGCAAAGTATTCCCTGCCTTATCATCAATTACCAAGTTAGATAACTGTCAACAGGAACAATTGCAGCTGAAAAATGCATCTGTACGTTTTGAAGTCTGAGTGATGCTTTGATTTGAATTCTTGCAAGCAATCTGTTTGCTCCCTGGGTAGGGTGTTGAATCCCTGCCAAACGTGCCGTTCTCCCCCCCTCAGTTTCTGTGTGTAACGTCTGCAAGGCGGGTCTGCATGCAGGAATGGTGAGTCTGTCTGTAGCACTGCTTTTCCCTAGCAAAACAAAGCTAGCTAGGTAGTTCAACACAGAATATTAAAACACTTCATCTAAAAAAAAAAAAAAAAAAAGTTAAGGAAGTTCAGAGGAACACATACTCCAAACCTCCTTCTAATGCCCTTGGTTGCAAAACTGCCCTAGATATTATCTATTCAGTGTTTTTAACATTCCATACGAAGAAAAAGTTTGGATTGTTTGACCTTTTAATGCATGCTTGAAAGGAAACATTTCCGAATGGTATGTAATAAATCAATCTTTACTTACTTAATAACCATAATGTTTTCCTTTGGAGTCAGTAACTCATCAGAAAGTCTAGGATTAAAAAACAAAATTGACAGATTTCTGGCCATTTAATGTAAATTGTATTTTATTGATCAGATTTGAAAACATTTAATATTAGCTTCCTGCAGTTACATCAATTGAGGATGCTGTCACTCTGGAGACAATAGGAGAAAGTAAAAACCCTGGCTGCGTGGCAGAGGCTTGATCTCAGCAGAAGGGACTTGGCTGAGGATACCCCAGATGCCACTGGCTTGGTACTCAGCTAAAAATTTTTGCCTTAAGTCCTGCAAATAATAAACAATTTTGCTTATTTCTAAGGCTTTCTGGGTTTTGCCCCCTCCTGATAAACCTGTGTTTGCTTGTTCTCATATTTACTTTCTAACAACTCTCTGATATCATATTTACACAGTTGATACTCTTCTGCTGGCAGATTATGTTTAATAGAGCGTTTTATTAGAGCATCTTTCATGAGGATATATGCATTGCAATGCTGCGTCAGGGCACTACTGTGGGAGGAGGTTTTCTCCTGAATGCAGGACCACAGTGACTTGCTTATCAAATTTTGTGCTTGGGATATTTAAATGAAGAAGGATAAAAAGGAATGCGACTGTGGATCCTGTGTAGATCCTTGTGCCAATCCTGCTGTGGGTGAAATCTTGCAGATATCGACATGTTTTAAGTACAGCACGTTCCTTGCAGCTTTTTTGTCCATCACTGCTTACATTCCCATCATCCAAGTTCTTTCTTTAAGTCTTTTTTTCTTTCTTTTCTTTTTCTTTGCTAAGAAGCGATGCCCAAGTTTCTCTCCCTTGGGGCAGGTGTCAATTTACCTCCAGTACACTCCGTTACTGCTCTCCTCTTGGAGTCAACCAGACCTGGACTGCTGCTTTGTGGTGTTTTTTTGTTTCACTTTGGACTTTTGCCATCGCTCTGAGATGGAGGGTGGGGGCTGGCACTGCTCGCACTGAAACCCACAGCTCGGCCCCACCTGGCACCTCTGCAGCGCTGAGATTGCATCGGAGGTGGGGGCTGATGTCATTTTATGTGGTGACACTTCCCCTGCCAGCCACTCTCCCAGCTAGCACTTCACAGAGAAAAGTTTTGGCAGGGCTGTTGTAGGCAGCTCCATTTCATTTTGTTCTTTTTCACTATTAATTATTATTGGAAGCAGTTTCCAGTGAACTAAAAAACTCATGTTTACTGAGGAGCAGGGCTGCATTGCACTCTGGGTGTTTCTTTATTTTTCTGTATGTCTGTTCACGTGGATTTCCTGAACACCTGGAGTTTTTCTAGCTTCTCTCTAGTATTTGACATTTATTCTTTGTGTGCTTTTCTAGCTCATTAATTTATTAAACAGCAGTGGTGATGCAGGTCTTTGATCCTCTTAAAACTTAACCAGCTATGGCTGTCTGTTAACTGGTTTTTGAGCCATGGCAATACTTTTCTCCTTTATACTTCAGTTCATCAACAGACCCTTGCTAATGCATTTACCCAAGATATTTCCAAGGATCATATGATTTATAGGTGAGTTTCCCTTACTATTTTGCAGATTAGCTTCTGGAAAGGTGCTGTTCTCCTCTACAGAAAGGTATCGTTCATCTAGGTGTGTGTAACTTTTGATGGCTTCTCAAAATAATCAACTTTTGTGTAAGGAAAAAAAACAACCCACAAACAGAAAGTCATGGCTGGGAAATGGATTTGTCTTGAGCATTTTTCAAAAAAGGGGGACACTGGTGGTTAATGAGAAGGGATCTTCATGCTAGCGGCTCATTTGTTCTTTCCTTGTAGAGCTTTTGGGTGAAGCCATCTGGCCCTGATAATCTGCGCTTTCCCCTGCACTGCTGGCTTGGGTGATGCTGCACCCCTCTTCTGCCAGAAACGCCTGGGCATCCCCGATGCCAAATCCATGATTTGAATATCCTCATTTACAGAACTGCTTGATTCTTGTCCGTGTTCCCATTATTATTTTTTTTTATTGTGATCTGTTCCTATGGGAGGTAAATTACATCCCTACAATGTACTGCAGCCCCTAAAACTTAATGGTCCAGGCAGAGTTTACTGCTAATCTTTGGTCCCTAGGAGACGGGAGCTTTTCTCCCTGGAAGGAGCCCTTCCAAAGGCCGCCTCCAAGTTGCTAAAAAACAGCTTGTCACTGTGGTATGGGCTGTAATCAGTTGTATGCAGGTAATTAGAAGTCACTACTGCTTTATTATTGTTTGTTGATTTTTTTTTAAAAAATAATTTTCCTCTCTGTCCCCAGAGCAAACACTCCTGGTACATCTGCATCAATTATGCATCGTCTGTGTGATTTTTCTTCCTTGGGAAACTTGGCTTCCAGAGGCTTTTTCTGGTGCTCTAACCATGACCTAACCCGCCTTTGCTGAATAATTCCTACCGAGACAACACAGTTTCCCCACTGTGTTTTCCACGCTGCCGTGTTTCAGCAAGGCAAATAAATCAGGCTTTCTCCCGTCACCGGGCAGCCTTGTTTGCTCAATTTTGCAGTTCCATTTCTGGCTTTATTGAATAAGCATGTATTTATGTACCTCGTGTCCTTTTTCTGCCTGCCCATTTTTATTGAACTTCTCTATTGGCCGCACAGTTGGGTTTTCCTGACAGGGTTTTGGATCTTAAAATGCTATTTCTTCAGACCAGCTGTCACTTCTGTCCTAACCTCGTCCCACGAGATCTCTGTGCATCGCTTACGCGTCTAGCTCTGCCTGCCTCATCTCACTGCCCCCTCACCTTCTCCTCAGCTTTTTTTAGTTTTAATACCTTCGTGCACCGAATCCCACTGGGGTTTTCCCCCTTCTCTCCAGATAAGGTGACCTTCTGCTTTTTGGCACTCTCCAAAACACAGCACCCACCCGGTAAGATTCCCTCACAGCCTCGTGCCTGAGCTCCTCTTTGTGCCGGTGCTTTACGCAGGCAGCGCCGAGCCCACGTCTGTCCCCAGCAGGGACAATGCTACACCAGCCCTGGTCTCAAATCCCTTTCCCAGTAACAGGAACGTGGTCTCCAGCCCCAGACCTACGGGTTTATTTTAGCAGAATTCAGTAGCGACGTAGAGTGCTGCTCCCAGGGCAGGGAGCCGTGGGCAGCTCGTGGCTGGGCAATTTGGAGGGAGCCTCCTGCTGCGCTTTGCTGGAGCGAGCACCCAGCAGCAGCGTGGGGAGGGATGTGATGTGTGTGCTACCTGGCCGTGGGGATCTGCTCTGGGCTGACGTGATCCCCCACCTGACGAGTTCAATGTTTAGGACCGGTGAGGAAGGTTTTTCTGCCGATTCACTAGTTTGGGAACATGCCACTCGGTGGGACTTTCCCACCAGCCCAGCTCCCCATTTCTCTCTGGAGGGGACTGTGGAGCCTTTGGGATGCAGGAAAGCAGAAAATCTTTTCCCTAATGGCTCGTGTTGCTGTTTAGTGCCTGCCTGCCAAATTCGATGTCGGGAAATGCTGAGATCTGGTAGGGCTGAACGTTGGTGTCTAATGAAGGAACGTCAGGATGCGAATGAGGTTTCTTGTCCTGTGCCGCCGAACGCGGGGGTGTTATTTATAGCTGCTCGCTGGCACCATAAGCACCTGTAGAGACTTGATTTCCTCAGCCCCTCAGTGGAATCACAAATGACAGAAAGAACTGAAGATGTAATGACCCTTGAGGTAGGAGAAATTATTTACCAAACCATAGATAAGACGACTGTTATCTCCTGTACTGTGTTTAGGGCACCCAATCTATTGCAGATGTTACCATAGTCATGCTGTTTAATTTAAAATTGTCCTGTGTTCCTTATGTCTCAAATTCTTTTCTTGGGAAACTAAATCCTTTCATAACCTAAGTGCAGCAGAGGAGATGAAAACGGCTGGTTTGTGGATGTATATGGCCATTCCAAGGGAGCTTTATGTAATTGTTTTTTAAATAGAAATGCTTGCTCTATTTTTTTGGTCCGGTTCATCCTGGTTTTGTTGTTTGCCATATGTTTTCTGACATATGCTCCTTGTCTAGCAATAAAAAGCTACCAAGACTAAGAAGCCTTTGTTAAATTGTATACAGGAATAGTAAGAGCTCTTCTCATTTTACTGACTTTGCAAACTCAGGGCAGATATGATATAAATCAGAGATGATAACAGAATTCATACCATTGGTTTCCTGGAATTATTTTCTTTGTGAATGGGTCAAAAGGGTAAGGATTAACAGAACTATTAGGTATTGGAGATGGTAGCCCTGCCTTTTTGCCTTTGTCTTTTAAAATCTGACTCTGGTGCAAGAAGAGCTGCCTGTCTCAAGTTGAACGTGGTCCCCACTCCCCAAAAACTTATTCGCTTTGGACAAATCTCTCTCCACCAAACACCCACTGGGTCTTTCTCCACTGAAATCAGTCAAGGGTCCCAACTTCATCTGTGTGTGTGGAAGCTGGTTTAAACTTGCAAGACATTATACATTTGGTTGCATTTTTTCACTTACATTCAGCTGCAATGCTGAGCAGCGAGTTGTGCATGCCTCTCCAGTGTGAGCTTTGTTTATTGCTCACCAATCACATGTGAACCTTCACTTTAGCTTTCCTTCTTCTGAGACGAGGTTTTGGAAGCACTTAAAGGATGTCAAATGCATGCAGCTGGAGATAGCCCTGGGGATTAATTTCACCCACAGCTTTGTCAGTCCTCTGGTGAGACCCACAATACAAGATGAGGGGCCGTTTACCCACAGATCCTCAATTATTCTTCCTGTGACCAGGCGGTGCTGCACAAATTAGGACGTTTTCCATAAAATGATAGTGTGCGGTGATAATCAGTCACACACTAATGGAGTGGCAATCAAAGCTGTCAAGGAAAATGATCTACATGCTATAGCTTGATTATATTTGTCCTGAGATACTTTTATGCTAAAGGATTTTCAAGTTTTAATCAGTCTGCATTAACTGTGATGCTCCTGTAGTTGATCGTGGAAAGACAGCAACTGTTGATTGTACTAAAAGCATTAAGTGACCTCTGCTAATTAAAAGATAATGTCAGTGCAACTGAGTGGAGTGCCTGGGTCTTTAGCCTTTTAGACAGACATTAAATGAAAACCAAAGAGTTTGTAGGAAATAAATGTGGGAAAGGTAAGAGACTTTTTTTTTTGTGGAAATAGCAGGTCATGTTTCAGTAAAAGTTGTTTGATCCATTGATGATACCTGATATGCCATATCAACAGCGATTCGCTGAAAAGAACAAGTTTCCTCACCAGTTGTGAGATGTCTTCACTTAGTCTACCTTGACTAGAGCATTTCACTTGGGAAAGCCCATGATACAGTGAATCCAATGTGTCTCTCTGTTCTCCATAAATAAGCTAAATGCGTTTTCTCACAAGTGCCTGTCACCTTTTAAATGACCCAGACATTCAGTGTTAAGTTCTGCATTCAGTAATAATGTAGTCAGTGTCTACAAATGCAGACTTACTTGCCTTTCTTCATTAATCTCTGTGTCTGCGAGAGAAAACAAAACAGGTGGAATAACTATGTACAAGCACAACCCTTACTCCTTGGAGACTACAAAAGGTAAACAGCCTCCTTGCTTTCAACGTTTATATAGCTGCAGAATGAAATCCCTTTGGACAGAGAAGCAATGGCACAAATTCTGTGTGAAATCGCCTGAAGATGCTGCCGACTGTTGTCCTCCAGGGAGCTGTGGTGGCCCGAGAGCTCTTGGAGGAGTTGCCAAAGCACTCAGTAAAAGTTTGGTATCGTTTTTCAGGTTTGTACCTCGCTCTTTGACTCCTTCCTCTGTGAGAAGAAACAGAAGGAAGGACAATTAAAGTAATTTTTTTTCCACGTGGAAGAAGTTAAATCACATGTGGGGATATAGAAAGTAGCATAATGGTTCAGATTCAGTGCTTGAGAACGAGGTTGGCTCCATGCATAAAGCAGAGGCTTCACGGGGAGGAGAGGGGTGGTGTCAGCTTCTCTTCAAATTAAAAGAAATGTTCTTGAAACTGCAGGTTATCTCTTCCCTGGCAGTTTGTAACAGAGCTTTACAGCTGCCAAATTGTATCTGATCACATTCAGCATCTCCAGCTGAGGAGGCTGCAGGGTGAGGAGCAGCCACGTCACCGGGGTGTGAAGGCATCTGAGCCGGCCCTGGCTTTGGACTCTGTCAGAGGCTCCATCCAAAGGGTATTTCCAGGCAGAAGATGCTTGCTCTGGCACCAGCCCGAAACCTGCTGAGGAGGTGGGCTGAGCCTCCGTGGTGCCGCTGACCTTTTGGCCAGGAACCCAATGCTGTGACGAGCTCATGCACTACAGAACCAGCTATTACTGCTGATGACAACTGTAGTGCCTGTGCCTTTCATCCCATCGCACCGTGGGTAAAAGACCCCCTCCGCTGGCACGTGGTCCCTGCTGCCCTCTGTGCCAAGGGCACGAGGCTGGCTGGCTGCTGGGGTGGTCCCTTGCGCATCCCCGTGGGAGAACCACCGTGGAGGAGGCAGCTCTGACGGCCGGCACAGCCTGGGCTGCCCCGTGCCAGCCCGCCAGGAGCAGGGTGCCGTGCAGCTCTCTGCTTGGCCGTGCTGCAGCAAGGCGCCGGCAGAGGCTGGGTGCAGCGGGGAGCTCAGCACCACCAGCACTGTGCCCAGCACCCTGCCTGCCAGCCCAGAGCAGCATTTCGGGGCCAGGGGTATCCCGTCAGCCAAAGTAAGTAACAAGATGAAGGAGAGATTTTAAGAAAAAAAACAACCCATAGTGATTTTCCTCAGTGCCAACCATACACCTTACAAAAAATATTGCCCATCTGGAAGGAAGTCTAAAAGGGAGGTTTTGACACAAGTACCCCCTTTATAGAAGCTCTCCCCCACCCCAGCCTTCTTAGCAGAAGAAAGTTACATCTACTTATGCGAAGGCCCAAGAACTTTCACTTGAAAACTTCAAACCTTGAAAAAAAATGCCCTTTCTGTTCACCCTAAGCACTGAATTTTGTGGAATCCACCCCTTTGCGGTGCTGTGGTCACAGGCCACTGCTGATGGGCAGACCCCTGGTCTCAGCAGTGCCTGATGTCTCACTTGTTTTTTTAGGGTTTTGCAGTAAGTTCTTATTTTCAGTGTCTTTTTAAGTAAGTATCTACACCTGAAGAAGCTTTGAAGAGAAGCTATTTAGAAGATTATAAAAAATAAAATAAATACTTGGCATGGAGATTCTTGGAGAGCATGATGAATATTTTAATAGTTAAAATTCTAGCCAGAGAGAAATGAAATGATTTAGTGCTCTAAATAAATCTCTTTGTGGGTTTTAATGTGCAAAAATGGACAATGGCTTTAAAACCTCTCCACAGATACTTACATCTATACCGTGGTATGCTTCGTATACGTTATATTCATAGCCAGTAATGGTCTGTTATATTTTTTAGATGCTGAGGGAAGGTATTACACAGATTTTTCTCCTCTAGGACTTTGCATAATAACCTTTAGGTTTTGAACAGAGAGTTTAGAGCTGTTGTTGTTAAGCTCATCCTCAGCACCTTCTTTCTCAGAGTTTTCGTGTCTTGTGTTGGAAAGTGGAAACCAGAGAAAGGAAAGTCCTGGGGAGGCTGGGAAGGGAAGGGAGATAGGGAAGATCCACATGGGATCGTTCCCATGTGGAGTGGCTCAGGCTGCATAAATTGTGGAGAGCTCTGTGCTCACTGAACTTCTAATTGTCTTGTGACTGCAGCAAGTTTCAGACCAAAATGGGTAATATTTGATTGTGTCACTGCTAACGCTTCCGTTTCTTTCTCACATGCATCCCCCCACATCTGGAAAAAAGAAGCTTTTTGTAACAGCAGCTATGACAGAGATGGAGCGTTGCTTGAGACGTTATTTGTGTAATTGATCGATGTACTGGCTAAAAAAGCCTTTAATTTTTTTTAATTAACAAAATGTATTAGAGTTCATGAAACGTGTATCCCTGAGCTATTATTTCTGTAAAATGATGTCTTTCACCTGAGCAAGAGTCCTTCAGTCCCACTGTAAGGCTGCCTTTCTGGCAAACCTTCCTGCTAATCGAATCTTCTGTATTTTCTTCCTTGCTTTTATAGTAGCTCCTGTTGCTAAATGTAGCGAATGCTATTGCTAAAATGATGGTGCCAGTATAAATTATTAAAATTACATAGAGTAATAAATGTGTTGTGTATAAAAAGATACAGAAAAAGGCAGTAGGACTCAAGCTTTTAAGTTACTTCAGAAAATTCTCTAGTATCTACAATGTGGATAAGCTATACTTTAAATGCTGTTGGGTTTTGTCTTTATGCGTTTTCTAAAGCAGAATATTTGGGAGCCATGCTTTTTAGGCTTCCAGCTTCCCTTGAAGAAAACGAGATGGTGAGAGGTCTGCTCACAGGTTTTTTGAGAATTTTGGAAAGCATCTTGGGCTGGATGCTTAAAAACATAGTGTCCAAAATCCTAAGTCACTTCTGAAAATGTACGTGGGATGTTTATAACAAGGAGCACTGAAAAAAATTAACTGTATGAAGTCTGCTCTGTATCTAATATAAAATTCATTAATTTACTGCATAATGTCTGTTTTATTTTCATTGAAATAGAAAAGGTCTTGAGAATCAATGAAATATATAGAGCCTTTGTCATCTACTGGCCCCTTGAACTCATAGTAATGATAGGACAGTTTGAGGTTTTTGTTTCTTGTAGCAGGCACTCGGAGACTGGATACGGGAAGTGTTACAGAAAGTTGGAAAGGGACACTAAACAGCACAGATGAAAGGTTAGTGTAATAAAAAAAAATAAAAAAAGAGTACAGTGCATAATCTCAGCCCTTGATGGAGAAGATATGGTGAAATGTTGACTTTAATTGCCATGGGACATAGATTAGCAGATGGTCCCATGGATAGACTGCTCTCCACGTCTATAAATAGCATAAGTTAATTTATGCAAGATCTTTTTTTCTTTTATAGCTATCTCCCAATGTGTCAATATCTTTCTGGCAAGGAAGTATCCAGTACTGGAGCTAGAATATAGGTCCTGTTAAAAGTGCTGGTATCATGTGATTATGTTACAGCAAAAAACGCATCTGATCAAGCAACTCATGATTGAAAAGACAGGCTGTGACAGCCTGATCTGAATGCACCTTCATTTCAAAAATAACTATCGGGTATCTGCAAGTCAGCTGGAATAATAGCTGTAAGGGGGGAGAAGGCAGCATGGCTCTGCACAGGGTCAGGGAGCTTCGTGCAGTTTCCCATCTCGGGCTGGCTGGCTGGCATTTTGCTTTGCAGATCTCATCTACCTTCAGCTTCCACCTCCCCACTGCTGGATGAATTTCTCTGCTTGCAGAAAAATCTCATTGCCACAACCTATTGTTTGTAGCCACTCTTTCTAGCAGGTCCTGCACAGCTTTGCTTGATTGCCTCCTTCCTCCTGCACTGCCAGGATGCTCGCGTGCTGGGGCTGGTCCCCACGAAGCTGCAGTGCCAGGGGATGCTTGCCTAGTTCAGGGCAGCCACGTTAACCTAACCCTGCTGGGGTCCCTCTGCTCCTGCTCAGCAGGACTAGCACCTGCTTTCTGCCATCCCACGGGTGGGCTCTTGACTTCCAGTCGCATGGTGGGACCAGCCGCCATTGGAAGGGGTGAGCGGTCCTGCTGAAGTGGGTGGAAAACCTCACATCTCCAAGTACCCTGCTTTGCTCAGGCCGAGCAGCAGAAGTGCTCATGGCTACGTTGTTGAAAGGCTCTGGGGTGGTAGGTACAGGAGATGCTGTTCCCCTGCGAAGGGACATGCCACCCCCACTCTGGGTCAGCTGCGCTGTCCCTGTGTGCTGCAGCAGCCAGCCCACGCTCTCCATCCCTTTGTACCTCGGGTTGTGCCTCCCTGGGGTGTAGACCCCAGGCGCTCCAGCTGCCTCTCTGCTCCTGACCACAGGAGCTCGTTTCCCTCCTTACTGGGCTGTCCCAGGCCTCCCACGCGGTGTCTCCCTGTCGATTGCGTCTGTAACAGAAACCTCACTTCTTGCTTCATAGCTTTGGCTTCCCTGTCATTCAGGAAACCTCATGTCAGCAGGCTTAGCTGTGGCTGTTACCTAGCAATCGGGTACCGGATTCCCACTGATATTTATGCTTTGGGTTTTTTGTGCCGTTTGTGCCTCGTCCAAAGAACTCTTAGAAAACCCCGCTTTGAAGCAAAGGCATCCATCGTTGTGCAGTATCCAGCATTATAAATCAGCTGAATCCAAGCAATCTTTATGTCCAGTTTTCCCTTGCTGTTACATCGAATTAAAGAGGTACTAGTAAGTAAGAAATAAGCGAAGAATTTGCTAAGCTGCATGTGTAAGTACAGGGAATATTTTAAGACAGAGCACTTTCTTTTCCCAAGAGCAGCACAGTATCTCCCGGCCCCGCAGGAAGGCTGAGCCACCCCTTGGCTCATCACCTGGGCAGGTAAATGAAAATGTAACAGAGGGTGTGCAGAGCGACTGACTCGGTGCCACCTCGAGCCTGATGCCAATCAAAACCAGCCACCAGAAACATGTATCGAAGGATCAAGGTCCAGATCCAGCTCCACGATAAATCTAAACCCCCTTTGGTTCAGCAGGGATGTTCTGGATTTACCTACATGTAATTTAGAACAGATTTTGGACCCTGCTTATGAGCATTATGCCTTCCCCTACAGGAAGGAAGATTGTTTCTGACCTGACTTAAACTAAGCAGCTTTAATCGTTCAGTATGGTAACACCAAGACTGGGCTGGGGGCTGGGGACACAGACATGGGAATCCTATAATCTTTGGTTAAGTTGTAATGAAATTGTCTAGGATGAGAAGGAAACAGATGGATTCTGATTAATTTCTCACAAGTGTAGACCTCAGCATCCGATGTAACATATGTGGTGAGCAAATGTCACTCATGCCTCCAAAGTGCAGAAAAAATCACTATTGTCAGGATATATTCATTGGCATATTGGCTGCTGAACTCCCAAGGGTATAAGGATGCTGTGCATTACATTTACTCCTGAATTAAATATTCAGAGGCAGAGATACCTAACCCTTTCCTGTATGCCTCACTGGTTATCGCAGTTGAACTTAATGAATTGAAAGAGGGACGGGAAGGGAGGTTTTCCCCCCCCTCCTTTGTAAATCGTTATTTACTGTGGAAGGAATATCAAGATAGCTTGATATTTCTCCTTTACAGAGTTCAGTTGGGTAGCAATACAGCCTGAGTTAGGGAAAATAACACAGCTTTGAGCTGTAAATGAGCAACTACACTACTTTGATCTCATACTGATAGAAATCAGAGCCCAGCTATGTGTTCATGGAGTTGTTCTGGGTTTTGTCACTTCTACAATCTATTTAATGTAATTGCATATATATATAAAAAAAAAGTAGTTCATTTATTGACTGCCATTATATTGGTTAAGGCAGGTAAGATAAGAGGCCAGAGCTACTTGCTCTTGTGTCCATGTAGTCTTAGGAAGTGGAGGAAGCTATGCACATGAGTAAAGTGAGGCCCCATCTGCACGGAGGAAAGAGATTCATTACAGCTGACTTGTCCTGTTAGAATTACTGCCCCAGACTGTTTCTCAGAAAAGGATGTCACTAAGAAATCTATTAGAGTCTTTCACCACCAAACTTGGGAAACGAGTACGGAGCAGTGGGGCTCCTGTGCAGCTCAGGCTCTGCCCCATCTAGTCTCCCTCCTTTCAGTCAATCCCTCTGCAAAATCAAGCAACATGTATGTTAGTTTCTTCTCTTCTAAAAATGAATTCCTCATTAGAAAAACATAGATATTTTTCTCTCTGCTTCATTGTATGTTGAAATTATGCCTATCTTAATTTGAGCATTTCCCTCTCCCCCATCGGCAAACACGGCTCCAGCTCACATTACGGGCTGGTTTGTTTGTCTTAATGATCTCCTTTTTAACAAGTGGAGGTACATCTTCTTTTGGGCAAGCTGAATCACCTCAAAAGGAGCTTTATTTCTGATTGAGGAAGATGTAGCTGATAGGTCCGGGGAAAGCTGGAGACATCCACGTTAACTGCTGTCATAAGCTGGCTGAAGTACGCTCCCTTGCTCTTTCTCACAAAGCGTTTTGTTCTGTTCTAAATTGAAGATGCAGCAAATCTCAGTAATAGCTGAGACTATAGTAAATGGCATCCATCTGCTAAAGTCATAACCTTCATTTTAATTAAGACTCCCAGTTTTGGAAAAATTGACCTGAGATTCTTGTTTTCCTTTTTTACCATTTAACGTTGCGACCTGTGCTGGCCCACAGGCTCCTCTCAGCTTGTGAAGCACAGCAGTATTGTGTTTGACTTCACTCATTAAAGAAAAAAGTAGTCTGTATGCTTAAACCTTTAAAAATTCTAATAAGATGTTCAGAGTCTGATTCCTCAGGAAGATGATATGCAATTGCATGTTTATTTTGCTGAAATTCCTGATTTTTTTGCTGAACTTAGTTGTTTCTGACAGTTTTCACCTGTTGTTGCCTTAATTACGTGCCAGAATGGACGTAACAACTTGTGCATGTGCAAACTTTGAACATCAGTGCTAACCATTGTCAGCTGGAAACTTCTGTTCACTTTTCCTGTTTTTTCCGTGGTTCTTGGCAACGTGTTACTTGTAGTTCCCTCCCTGAAGCTGTTACCAGTGCCCACAGGACTAGGTTTGATGGGTGCTTATAGCAAAAAGACTGCACAAAGCAAAATCACGTAAATCCTCCGTTGATCTCCCAAATCACTGAACAAGATCAGACTAGCTCTTTTTTCCTTGTTTTATTATGTGGCACTGGAAATTCCTTGAAGTCTGCGGTGCCCTCCTTTACCATCCTGGAGACCAGAAGCTGTGCTGGGACTCCTTGGCCCATAAGAGTGGTGACATTGCAAAGCTACATCAGGATTTTTTGACCCAGCTTATGTTGCATGAAAACTTTGGAGGCTCATGCCATTCCAGATAAATACAGGGTTTGCGGAATGAACCTACCCACTGCTTTGCTTGGCGGAGGTTTTTGCGAGTAACCAGGAAAGCCTGAAGACACAAGAAGAGGTAAAGCCAAGGAGAGGGGTGGGAGATGGATTTATAGGGAAGATAAAATGGTGGGTGTGGAGATTTGTATTAATTAATTGCAAAGACACTGAGAAAAGGAATATACAACCAATATGTTGTGACTAAAAATAGTTCCCTAAATCAGGTAGCTGAGAATATACTCAGCCAAGTGAAGCCATTTTCAAGGTGCGGCGTGATGAGAACGGGACCTGAGTGCACGTTGCCTTTGTCTCTTCAGCTGAGGCATCGCCCATGAAAGTCCCAGTTGCTGCTTCCTGTGTACAGCAGACCAGTACAGATATTAAATTGGGGCATAATGATGAATGAAACTGTGGGATGTGTCTTGATTATCCCGGGTTTCTAATGTATAATTGAATTATTTTGGTAAGTATATTTCAAGCCCTTTGATTTCTGGCCTCTGTTTTTAATTACTCAGCCCCCTCTTGCCCTTGTGTGTTATTATGCTACTCATTAGCATTCAGTGAGACTACAGAAGTTTGACTTCTGAATAAAGTAGCGTACAAAAGAGAAGGGATGCTTTTTATCTTGCCACTTAATAATTTAAATGGAACCCTTTTCTTTAATCAATGTTTAATAGTACAATAGTTGTTTATTTAAACTGCACATTGTCTAATTTTGCAAACAAAAAAGAGAGGAAGGATAAACACTTTTAGAAATAATGAGCTTTGTAACCATTGTAATCTTCAAAAGATTTAAAATATCTACAGCACTTATAGTGTTGGTTCATCTCAATGAGACAGTGACACGGGCCTTGAATGTATCTGTATCATTTATGCAGTGTTAAGTAGTACAAGCCTATTTTTTATTTGAGGGAAGCAGAAAACCTTGCTAATTGCAAAACTGAAAGCTACTCAGCAGCGTTAATATTGTTGGCATGACCGCCAGCTGTGATGATTAGGATGTGTGACAGAGGGAGAGATAATTTGATCACAGGCCTGGGGACTAGAAGCTCCTGTGTCCTGCTCCTTCCCAGCACACCTACAAAGGCAAGGAAAATGCAGGGGGAGATGTAGTTGAGCCCTGCAACGCCCACACTTTTGGGAGGGGGGTGTGTGTGTGGTGTCCTTCAGGGTGCAGCAGATGCCAGAAACAGGTGTGTAGCACCGGCTTGTGGGAAGGAATGGGACCTCAAACCTGGGCATTAACTTGTCAAAGGAAACAGCTTTATAGGCAGTTAATCAGGTGTGGAGGCACCGCAGTGTGATGCTTGTCCTATGTGGCTTCGGATGTGACTCAGTCGCTGTGGGCCAGCGTTGAGCCATGGCAAGGTCAAGGGGACCCACAGAACCCGACATAAAAGAGCTGGACTAAAGCATCCGTCCCTCTGCTCGGCTTCCTCATCTGTAAAACAGGAATTGATCAGGGAGATCTTGAGGATTTAGAGATATCTGGAGACCGCTTTGGAGGCATTAAAACTAGTGAGCATAATATCTGCATTTCAAAGTACTCTTTGGACATCACTTAATTCATTTTGACAGCAACCCTGCGCGAGAAATGTGGCTGTCTCCATTGTCTGGATGGGAAAACGGAGTCTAAGAGATGGCCCGAGACAGAGGTGTTGGGGGGGGAAATGTGAGCGCAGGATGGCACCACGCCGGGGGAGCTGTGAGCTCCCGTCTCCCACGACTCTGCAGCCCGGCAGGTAAACTGCTCCCTGCACACGTACCGGGGGTGTTGCTCCTATGTAATCCCTGCCTGGTGTCCTGGCTAGCCTGCTTTCAACAGATTGTTCCCCAGGCAGCAAGGCAAGACCCTTTTCCTGGTGATTTGTGTCTCTTGTCCTCTAAATCTTTCCCTTTCCCACCAGTAGATCCACTTCTCACAATCCTTTGTGCAAGTTTGGAGCTCCTCTCCTTCTCTGCCTTTTCTCTGCCCCCTTTTCTAGGCTCGCTGGAGGTCTGGAGGGGTATGAAGTGTTGAGAGGCAAGAATGTGGTAGCTCCAGGTATAAGGAATGAGATGGAGAAATGTGATCTGATGCTGTAGGCTTGTCCTCTCCTATTTTATCTGTATTGTAGCTCCTGTGATTAGAAGAGCATAGCTGAGTTATGCTAATGTGAGGTGAGGGAGAGCTAAGGCTGGGGATTTGGACCCTTTCTTTCAGGCTAAATGAATTTATCCAAGATGTGAGAGTCTGCTACTGTATTATTAATTTACGAGGCATTGTGGTGTGAAGGCTACTGACATTTTCGCTGGTTTTCACATGTGTACTGGCAAAGTTGCAGATGGATAACTAGAAAGGTAATATGCAATGCTGGATCAGTAGCTGATGAGTGATTTCCTGTGATAGAAGTAGCCTGCCCTGTTTCAGAAGGCATGATTTTGGTGGCTCTTCCAATGTAAGGGAAGTTTGTCCAGGATAATTTGCACCACAACAGCATTCAGGGAATGTAGCCAAGATCAGCCGACCATTGCGCTGAGCTCTACGGTCACTTACGGTGAGGCACTGCCTGCCCACAGAAATGGGACTAATATCTACAGATAATTAACTGCCTGACTCCCACTGAAGCACATGCTGGGACGTCACTGTGTAAGCAAGCTCCAGAGCTACAGAGAACCTGAGGGTGTAAAGTGAGGCGGTAAAGGCTGTGCAGGAAGGCAGTGGCAAAGCAAGAATCAGAATCTGTTTCCCAGCGGCTGCTGGCAAGCCTGCCCAAAAGTGACCCCGGCTTTGTGGCTGGTGAGAGACCATCTTTCACTTTTTCCATTTAAACTAATTTTTTGAAGGTGCTAATGTATTGATAACCGGCAGGGCTGTGGTGCCGGGGGCAGCGGGGCTCAGCCGTGCGGGGGGAGCCTGTGGCCCTGACCCTCTGCACCCCCCTCGAGTCGCTCCTGTCTCCTGAAGCTGCTGCCAACTCCGGCCGGGCTGCGAGCTGAAGAAACATCTCCCTTCCCTTCCCTTCCCTCGGCTGAGCGGCGGCCACCCGGGTGCCCAGACCGGCCCAGGGCTGTGCCAGGCGGCTGGAAGCCCGGGCTGAGCCGGGCGAGGCGTGCAGCTCTGCCCCCCGCAGCGCAGCTCCCCCCCCGCAGCATCCGCGCCGCCCGGGCGGAGGGAGGGGAGGGCGCTTGGTCCAAACAGCCGGAGCCGCGTAACCTGCGCGGGGGAGTCGTGGGCTGGGGAGGGGGGTGGGTGAAGGGAGGGAGCGGGGAGCCCCGCGGTGGGGGGAGAGAGAGAGAGAAGCCGTAACACTGTGCTTCCTCCCCCCGTCTCCGAAGAGGAGGAGCGGGAGGGGAGCTCCGGAGCCACTTCGGGCGCTGCGCCGCTGCGTGCGGGAGCCGGTGCGGAGCATCCCCGGGCAGGCTGGGGCCGGCTGCCCGCCGATGGGCCGCCCCCTTCCCCGCACGCTTGCTCCTGCCTCCGTGGCGCTTCAGCGCAGCCGCTCCTCGGGCGAGCCGGCGGCCAGGTAAGGGGTGCCGGGGAGCAGAGCTGGGGCCCGGCTGCCCCCCGGGGGGTCCCCGGGCCGGTGCTCGGCGCTGCGCGGGGGGCGAGCGGCTGCGCCGGGAGGGGCATCGCTTCCCCTGCGGGCTAACTTGGATTTAGGAGTGTAATTAGCAGCAGCGCGGTGGGTAACAGCGACTTCTCTCTTCCCGAAGTGGCCCCCCGGGTCCGGCAGGTTGCCCCAGCCGGGGAGCGGGGGGTGCTGGCCCCGCAGCCCGGCACCGGCAGAGCCCCCCTTGCCGGCAGGTGCCTGGGATATTTGCGCTCCTCGGTGCGTCCGTGGGGAAGCTGACGGGCTGGGCAGGCTGGGGGAGTGCGGCTGGCGGTCCCCAACACCCCAAGTGTTCCTGGTACAGTTAAATGTCTCTGTGCACCGGTGTGTGTGGCTGTGTGTGTGTAATTCATCTACTGCCGTAGTT
Organism: Falco cherrug; assembly: GCF_023634085.1. Classification (NCBI taxonomy): domain Eukaryota; kingdom Metazoa; phylum Chordata; class Aves; order Falconiformes; family Falconidae; genus Falco; species Falco cherrug. Next base: position 18,363,261 of record NC_073700.1, on the reverse strand, counting down.
GTTCCAGTGATGAGGGTGTCACTAGCAAATGGACAAGCTTGCCTTGTAGCTATCACTCTTACTTCCAAATTTTTTTCATTTTTAAAAATGTTTTTAATTTCAGCTCCAGATCTTATAGCTCCTGAAATACTTTTTTCCCCCAGATCAGCTAGTTTCTCACCACTGGTACTTTAACCTTTTTGAGTGGGAGGTCTGGAAGATTTACTTTCTTGAAAATCGAGCTGTAACAATACCCACTCCTTTCAGGGAGGCATGTGCCATTTCCTGACCCCAGCAACTTCACTTTGACAAAAAAAAGCTGGAAATAATCACTGAAGGGACGCGACTTTCCCTGTTTCAACAAGTTGCTTTATTCTCTGCTCCAGTAATTTCCTCTAAGACTGGCATTCATTGTCGTTATGTAGATGATGTGGTGATATGCATGATGTTAAACCTGCAGTCACTGGGGATTAATGCACGGGCATGACATCATCGACAGCCAATGAGGTGATGGTTTTGGACACTACTGACCCAAACTGTCTTCCAAACTGATGTGGTGATCCTGCCGAGCTCCTAAGAAATAACACAAGTTTGGGCAAATGGGGTGGTTTCCTAGCACGGTTTCATTGTGTTGCTGTTGCGTGCCCTGCTCCAAGATAGGCATGGCTCGATAAATAGCCACACGTGTGTGGTTCGTCTGGGTGGTCAAAGGTTTCACTTCTTGTGAAGAGATCCTTGAAAACAGACATACTAGTTCCCTGCTGTAGAAAGAAATGTGATTGAGCCGGTTGCTGGCAGAATATAAACAGCTGGAGAGTTCTCAGCACTTGTGGCAGGAAAGCTGCCTGAACAGTGTGTTTGAGCACACAGTGGATTTACCTGTAGTAAACTGCTTCCTTTGCTTTATGGCTTGGAGTAGAGCTGCTCACGTGGAGGTAGGCACCGGGTCTGTGTCAGGGGACTGAGGAGGAAAATGGTGCAGCCAGGTGGATGCTGCTGTAGCTGGTGAGGCAGGAAAGTGTGTGTTCCCCCGCTGTGCTAATGGCTCCTGCTGCGCTCTTGCCTTCACCCCAGGACCCTGGTGCCTCCGTGCTGCCGAGGTCTAGCAGGTTGGAAGCCCTGGGCCTCAGTTCCTGTTACATTGCTGTAGGGTTACTCAAAAACTCGGCTGTCTTGGGTAGCTTTTACAGAATCACAACAGATGTTGCCAAGCACAGTCTGGCTCCTGAAATGTCTGTTTGTGAGTTCAGGCTGCCTCTTCTGTCTAATGTTTCCTTAACCTTCATCATTTTGCAGCAGATTCATTCAAGTCCCCTGCAAGTCAGTTGGGGGCTTCCCTGCAGGCTGTGTGAGACCCTCTGTGTCACCGTCACAAATATTTGCACACAAATCACTTGTATTAGCTTAAATATTTTCTGTTTGCTAGAGTTCTTAGTGTGGAACATAATTTTTTGGGTCCAGAGTTCATCCTTGAAGTAATTTAATATTTTTGTTTATAATTTATATGTACGCACACACATGCACTTCCTTATCAGTTCCATTGCATCAGTAGTTATTTACATTGAGGGAACCGTATAGAACATAAGCAGTATGACTGACATGCCTCAGAGGTGCGTATGATTCTTACGCCATCGATGCCAATAAGATGTGACAGGATACATCTAATGAATTACCTTTAAATTAGAAAGCAGTAAACAAGCCATTATTGGATTAGAGGAATATTAAAATTAGAAGAACGTTACCATCTTTTGATATCCTGTGGCACATTTTTACTAGCTAGAAAATGACACGGGTTACTGCAGAGAGAGAGAGGGTCTCTAGAGGACTGTAATGATTTTCATCTGTGTGAAATAGATTTTTTTTTTAATGCTATTACTTAGTATCTTGTGTTTAGATGATGCTGTAGCAGGTTTTTTTTTTTTGCCTTCTAGTTTCACATTGATGTTTGCTATCATTTTTCTGAGTGACTTCAGTGCTTGTGGAAGGTACAGGTCTGATGTACTCTGATAGCTAAAAGCTCCTAATTATTGAAGAAAAACACAGGCAAAATGATACAAAAGGCTTGGTGATAGATTTCAGTCTAATACTGAAGAGCTTTCTGTCTTGCTGGGGTGCAGAGACAGTCTGGGTCCATGCCACTTACTTCATGGCACCTTTCCTTGGCTGTCTTGAAGGCTGCTCCAGCTTTGGTAATTCTGGGATACTATTTAAATTGCCTAAAAAGATTCCCACAACCTTCACATATAAATTCTTAGGAACTAGATTAAATTCACCAGTTCTCCTGACCATACATGTCACACCATGCAGGTGTTACCTCATACTGCCTTCCAGATGTGGCTGCTCTGGGTTAGATCTGAATTGGCCAGCGACTGATGGGACTTGTGCGGAGCAGCTCCAGATCTCCCCAGGCCAATCTTGTATTAATCTAAGGCCAACACCTGCTGTCCTCTCACAGGCAAGCTGCCCAGTTAAGGACTGGGCTTTGGGTGAAAAGGGGTAGAATTTGGCAGGTACTCCTTAAGTGTTAGAAAAAATGTACATTTAAGAGGTAAACAGCAAAATATTTGATGGAAAGCAGTTACTTCTGAGGCTTACGTAAAATAAGTTTCTTGTACAATCTTGAAATTACTGTATTCTTACAAAGCCACCTAGCTATTTTGGGCAATGAAAGATTAAGCTCTTAATCTAGAACTAAACTTGAATTTGTGGGTGCAAACAATTGTTTTGTTTGGAATATCAATCTTTAATAACGCTCTCAGACAAATATTTATTCTTTTAAACTCACTATCAATATGAAAATGGAGCAACAAGATAGCTTGGAGTGCTAAGCCTCATTCTAGTCTCCCGAGGAAAGTCTTGAGGATAATATTTTGCCCTGGATGTTGGAAGCATATTCAGAACAAAGAGCTGTCATATATATATATATATATATATATATCTGTATATATATATTTTTTTTTTTTTTATCCAAGGCATTGGATTTTCCTTGTCTCACTCTCACAGTTTATGGCCCTGGGACTCCTTGCCCCCTCTCAAGGTCTAGGAGAACTCCCTTAGCATCTCCTTTTCCCTTTGAAAAAGTTGATAACCATCATGCAAGCGGTTGTTTTGAAGCCGGTGCCAACCCTGCAGATCAGAAGATCACAGCACACTTTCACCTGAGGTTAGGCGGTGCGATCTGAGCTGCTTTGCAGTGGCAAAGCATCCTGAACACTTGCAAGCTGTGGGGATTGCTATTGGTCTGTGTCACTGAAACCTCTTTGCTATTCTAAAGAGGCTTATAAGGAGGAACAAAAGACTGCAGATTTCACCAATTTTGCTTTATTTTACATTTCCTAGCAATTATTTTTGAAAGGCTGTGAGCTGAAAGGCTGATTTTTCTTGGACTTGATACAGCTATGCCAGAGTAAAGCTCAAATGAAGGAAAGTAGTATCAGGTATCTCGGTGACTCAGAAGGTGACCTGTTGTTTTTATTGCCCCTGCTGTTGTGTTTCAATTTCAGTTACATTTTACAGGGAACATCTATGGAATAAAAACTCTGGTGGGGTCAGGCCTTTCTCCTCAGAGGAAATTTCCCTCTGCGCAGCATCAGTACAAGTTTTCTCCCTTCCTTTTTTAAAAGAACAGTTGCGTTACAAGTGCTGTGAGATCTAACAAGCAAGGATAAATATATGAAGGAGCAGCAATCCCAGCCTCAGTGTTATGTGATGGTAAAAGTCTGGTTAAAGAACTTAGTCCCCAACACTGGATGCAGAGCTCTTGCCCCTTTCTGCTCCTCAATCAGCCGCTTGCAAAGCATGACTCAGTTGTGCATTACATCCTTCTGAACTGAAGGGCACGGTGTAACTGTGATCAGCCTGGACTTGCTGGTTCTGGAAGCAACTAACCCCTTAAAAGGAGAGAGCAGAACTCTGGTGCTTTAGCTCTTAAAGCATTTTTGCAGGCTTTTTTTCTAGCTTGCAAGAAACTGCTAATTAAGCCAGAAGCATTTGAATAATGCCTGGACATGGGCAAACCAGTCAACGTGAGTTCTTTTAGCTTTTTAAAACAAATTGCAAATCTCAGCTTCATATCTGCATAATTCAGGTTATTAATTCATGTGTTTGCATTTCCTAAACTGTGTACCGAATTCCCATTTGGAGCAAGTTTTAAAGTGTTAATCTCAGTGTAAAGAGGAAAAGGAGAAGATTTAGTTGTTGCAGGAAGCTTTGAATGGTTAATGATTTCTCTTTTGAACAAAATTAAATTAGCTGCTTTGTTTTCTGCGTAATTTCAGTGTTACCTGAGGTATTCAGTGAGAAATCTGGAAATTCTTAATTGATAGGGTACCCAGTCTTTTGTATGTGCATCTCTGGGACGTATATATTGCAAGTTAATAAAGCTTCCAGCGTACAGTCTGTGCATGTGTAATTGAGGAGTGACTATACTTCGATGTCATTTGCTCTGTTATCTAGGTTCCAGTCATGGGGATGATAGTATTTTATGTTGTCATATACAAGCAGGAACATCCGTGCATGAGTGAATCTGTTTGAAGGACCAAGCTGTGGCTGTTTTAGTTTAGAGAATGTAGTTACCCTCGGATTTCTTTGCTGCTTCCATTATTCAATGAGAATTATGTATGTTTATGATAGTCCGATCAGCAAATAGAAGTGCATTGCAGATGTAGATATATTGTGAAGTACAGCGGTTTACATTAATAGGAAGGATTTATCTTGTTGCGGTATTGAATTTATGATGCTAAGCTGTGATATTTTCCTGTTTCAAAAATGTTATATTGCAGTGAGCTGATATCAGGGTGATAAAATAAATGTTTCTTTTTTAATTTAAGCCACTGTAACATGCTAATAATGTTGGAGACAGGAAGAGAAATGCCTTATTTCACAAATGAATATAATGCATCCATATTACAATTTCCTAGCAAAAATTGTTTAACTTAGACTCCTAAATGAATCTTCTTGTTTGTTTTAAACTATTAAACAGTTGTGGTTGAGGTCTTTAATGGAAGTATGCTTTTGGACACAAGTAGCGGGGTTAATATGCCTTGTTTTAAATTATTTTCGGGACTCTTTTTTTTCCCCCCCCTATAATTCTGAAAAGGAAATGGAGAAGCTGTAGTTGCTGGTGGTGGTCCCTTTGCTGGGCATTCAGGCAGCCCACCCTCTTGCTGATTTCCTTCCAATTTCCTGGCAAATGCTCAGCACGTAGGTTTACTAGGAAGGAAGAAGGGGTCATCTCTTCCCCTTTGCTGTTGTCCTCACTTCTGGCCATTGCCAGGGACCGTGGCAATGCCAGAGCTGTGTTCAGGATATTTGTTTGCCCTGTTCCTAGAAAATGCAATGGAGCACAAAGGAAATCTTTGTGATGCCCCACAACCCTCTGCCGCTGCCACCTGTGCACTACATGCATCAGCTGCGAGGGGAAGGGGATGAGCCTTCCCCCATCCTGCTCAGGTATGCTCCAGGGATTGTGCCTTGTTGAGCACTCCGGGAAGGGAATCTTGTCAGCCAGACTCATATGGCTGAGAAGAAGGAAGGCAGGAAGGCTGTTGTGGCTGGTCTGCTCTGAAACCAGCTCTGGGCCATGGCACTGCTGCCTCCCCAAGGAAAACTGGGATGCAGTGAGCCAGTGAACTTAATGTTGGCCAGCTGGCATGGTTAGGAGGCTAAACCTTTTCTTCTTTGTATATATGCAGCTGTGCCTCACTCCCCGAGTGTTTTACTGATTTCGCTGGAATTGGCCCAGCATGAATGCAGGTAGCTGTAAAAAGACTGATTCGGGCTGTCTGGTGGGCTCGTATCGATGGCATTACTGTTTGTACTAAGCACTGTCAGTTTAATGACTGTGAATCACCACGGTTAGAAGTCAAGTGCTATAAAATTTTCCCTAAACACACATCTGCAGCAGTGAGTGGACTTGCACGTAAAATAGGCCATTGAATCTGAAAAAAGGATTAGTAATTTTCTGGAATATAGAAAGGTTGTCATATGTGTGTATTCCAGTTACATTACTCCCTCAAACAGTGTCTCTGAACCCTTGACTTAATATCCATTATTTGGAAGAATATCAGCCAATTAACATTGGCTTGTTTAGCTGAAAGGTACTACTGGAGTAATAGTTTAACTGTGGAAATACCAGTTATAGGGTGTATAGGCTTAACTGGGGCTGAAGGGGGAAAAAGCATAATTATTATTTTAGTACTGAATTATCCCCATATTCTTGGCACGCTGCTAAGATGATTCATTCTGCTTTTGTTTAACGATAGATCTGTTTTTGTTCAGAGAACATTAAAAGAACAAAACGTAGTTAAAAAAAATTACTTCTAAAAACCTGCACTGATTCTCTTAATTTAAGAGAGTACTGGGTAAAAGGGATTGTCCCTCCTTTTCTACACCAAATTGACACAGAGGGATGGATCTGAGGTAAAGCAGCACAATTTCTGGCAGAATTAGTGTAACCTTGCACCTGAGAAATGAATAGGTTCATTTGGTTCATTAAGTGCTAGATATTAATTGGTATTGAGCTTATCCACATACTTAATAGCATTTCCCTCCAGAACATTTCCTTCCTGTAGATGTTTTGTGATACATATTTCAGTTTAACAATAAAATAGACATAGAAGCCCTAAACCTTTAAGAACAATTACTGTTTATAACTCTGAAAAAGGTGCAGCAACTTTAAATACAATTACTTACCCGGCCAACACGCATCGTTCACCTGTGACATGCTCCAGGTTATGCTTGCTCGCTAGTTGCACACCAGACCGAGATGAGTTGTGTGGCCGGGTGGATGAACAGGTAGCTGCGTTCACCCAGCGTCTTTGCAGAATTCTGTAGGAAAGAGAAGGAAAACAGGTATTTTCAGCAAAACTCTTGCTTTTTTTTTTGTTTTTGCCAGTGTTACACATTCTTCTTGAACAGAATCTTCAGCAATGAATAAACTATTACTGTTAAGTCTTGCTTGGAAATGTAGTGGGGACTGGCAGCTATTTGTAATCAGTATATTTGGGACATACATAATTGTACTATGGCTGAAAACTTCATACACATTCTATTTTCCTTGTCTAAGAGGAAAACAGAGACTGGATAAAGCCAAACTGGTCTTGCGTTAAGTGCTTTTTTCTACAGAAGTAACATCTTCTGTCACAGTTAATGAGCATAGTTGTCTTTTGTTTAAATTCTTTGTTACAGAGGCTTAGAGAAAGAGGGGTTTAACAATAAAAAGGCCGCTTTCTCTGGAATGTCTGTTTGGTAATAGTGTGTAAGATTTAACAATAATACTATAAAATAATTGGTTTTCTAATGAATGATTTTGTATAACTAATTGGAGGGCAAATGGAAAATCTGCATCCTCCAAACAAATGTAATGTGTCTCTTTAAACAACCAAACCATTTTTCCTTCTATTTTTCCACCCTCACGATGAAAATAATACCAAATCTTGTTCAGATTGTACTTAAATATGACCAAACTGATAACTACATTATTATAGAGAAGGGCAGGATAGCTGGAGGATATGTACAAGGTGCATTAGTACCACAAATAGAAGCTGATTTACTTATTGATAGTAGAGACACGTTTTAGTCACTTTATAGAATTAACAATTGATCAGCTTGTTAGGTTCTAGTTCTTCATAAGCACAGCATGTTTATTCATTATTGTCATTACATGGTGCAAGCAGCTGAGGTCATGATTAGTAAGGCAAATTCTAAAAATATTTACATTTGCTTAAATACAACTTTTGCAACAGGCAGTTTTTGAGCAATGCACCGATTCTGACTTTTCAGAAAATAAATATAACGTATACCTGCCTGGTTAATTTGCATTTCATTTACATTTTTCAGAACCATCGGATCTATTTGTTTCCCAAACGCCAGTGATTCAGGCTTGTAAAAGTGTAATAAGATGGGCAACATAAAAGCATTACTTTCAAATTGCCTTGGTCACTGTAAATATACACCGATATATAGTATTGCAAGGGAGAAACTAAACACGCTGCTGGAGGAGAATGGAAAGATGTTATTCCAATAAATATATTCATGATTGTTTGTTACTGAGCGTAAGTTGTATTTTCTAAATCAGCATTGACTTAAGCTTGAGCAAACTCGATAGCAAAAATTCCCACAGAGGCTTCTCCTGCTACATATAACTAATATATTAAAGAAGATAAATAGTCATTTTTAAAACTTATTACACAGTAGGATTGAACACAAGAGGAAACCATTTTGCAAATCTGAAAGTTAAGGTCACCCTGAGAAGAAAAGGACACTTAAGATGACTAGAAAAAGTCTGCTTCCTCAAGAAATGCAGATTCAAAGTTTACTCTTTTCATGGTGTCTTTTATAAAGCTTTAGAATCCCAAGTGTAAAACCAGACTGTGTTTTGATGTGCAAATATTTCAAAACTGTGTGGTGGACGGGCATTTAGACACTCTAACCCGTGCTACGGATTAGCTTCCAGTCTCTTCGTTCATTACAGAGTATGAAGCTTTTTGATAGTGATTTTTATCATATAATCAGTATTAAGGATGAACTTTCTGAAACATTTCATTGGACTCTTTTAATATCTTTATCCCTTTTCTTTTTGTATTTGTAATTTTTTTTTTAAGTCCATTATGTGTATTTTAGTCATACTGAACACCATTAAGCTTTTGCCTCATAATTCAGACTTCTAAGAGTATGAAAACATGCTCAATAGCATTTTCTTAGGGCTTGTTAATAAAATTAATGAATTATTTTTCTATCAGTCTGCCTCAGATAATACTGCTCTCTTTGAGCTGTAGCAAATCAGGATAACATTGATTTTCTTTAAGAGACGAATAATGAAAGATCTACATTCTTAAATATGTAGATAAAGATAAGTAACTTAATTAAAAAATTATCAGTGGAAGGTAGTAAGATGAATTAGCTGTTTTAATTTCTTGTATATGTCAATATGCTGTAACATAACCTGGAGTATTATGTAAAATCCATTTACGATATCCTTGTCTTTAATTTTCAGTGTGGTTTCATAGGGTCTTCAGTTGCTTATTCTTTTGAAAATTGTTCATGTATTGGGAATGTGACATGCTTGGAACTATCTGCCCCAGCTTCAGCTTACGTAGGCCTTGACTCTGCAAATGTTTGATGTCTAGTGCAATGCAGCCTGATGAAAACAGTTCCACTCCGATCAACAGTAATGTTTACGGGCTTTGTCTTCGGTGGTGGAAGTCAGGTTATGAGCCTGATTGTTTTTCCAGTGACTGGCAAATTCTGCTCTTTGATCACATGTGCTATGAATATCAGAGCTGGCAAAATTCCAGGCTAAATTGCTTGCTATTTCTTGACTAGCTTTACAAATTATACAAGATGAAAAAGCGACATCTTGGGGCCTCTGTCTTTCATCCAGTGTTGCTTTTGATATTGTGTAGATCTCATCAGGGTACACAGTACAGAGGAGGAGCTGTGAGGAGGAGCTCCTCTATTAAGACATATTAGTTGATCATAGTAAAGAAGGAGATAAACAGCCTTTTTCTGGAAGGGCTGCTCTGCATCACAAATTCTTTTGCGTTTTTTTGGGTCTCATGTGATAGAGCAAGCACCCACACAAGTTCCACTGGTGTATTCCCTGGTGGGAATAATTAGGTGTGTAGTACTGTGCCTTGAATAGGACTTTCACAATTCTCATGCTTAAATTCAAAGTGACTCCTAAGTCATGCTGGTTTTCAAGCTTGAATCTCAAATCTCAGTGCAGCTACAAATACACCATTTGACAAGCATGGCTGAGCTTCGGCTTCAGCTCCTCGGGTCACCGCCTTTCTGTTGCAAATGCATTGTCCAGTGGTTTTTTTGAAGGTTGGTTATTCCTCTTTTCTAGACATCTCCATTAGCTTTCTGGGGCAAGACTGCAGCTAGCTGGTTCATGTTTTCAGGTTTTGCCTTCTCTTAATGCTAGACTCACGGCTGTTCTGCTTGAAGTAGTTCAGTTGTGTGATAAGAAAGAGGGGTATGTTGTAGGCAGGCCATACGTACCGTGGGAAGGAACTGGATCTCTCCGGGCTTTATAAAAATCTCTGGGTAAGGTATTGGTTGGTAGATAGGACATGAGCTGAGAAGTCTCTGTAGGTATCTCTGTAGTGCTTCCGTGGAACCGTTTGACAATACAGCGTGTGATTTGGGCAGACAAATGTTGTTCTTTGAGATTCTACCCAGCAACACCCCGCCAAACTGCGAAGCATTGAGAATAGACTGGTTCTTCAGGCTTTACCTTGTTTTATCTTGTTTTATTCATTTTGCCTTGCTTCAGCTTTTGATTAAACATAATACTTGTGTCGATGAAATGAGTAGCAAACACCTGCCAGGCTATGGATTTTGCTATGTTAGGAGCAACGAATAGGAGCCAGCGTTTTTTGTTCAGAAGAGGAAGACTGCCAGAATCAAAGATGTAAATAAGAGCCAAGAAAAATTAGTTGCAAAGCTCTCAAGTCTGGTTTGTCTTCATTTTTATTACGTGCTCAGCAGATCTTAGAGATGTTTTAAGAAAGAAAAATCCTGCTCCTTGTGTGAATTCAGCTGGAACTTACCCATTCACAGTGGAGATACTGATACTGGTCTGCTGTGCCAGGGGAGCAACCTCAGGATTTTTGCTTTCGCTCTGAAACATATTCAGACAGAATATGGCCATGGTTCTGTGCTTTGGGACGGGTGGGCAACCTGGTCTGGTGGAAGGTGTCCCTGCCCATGGCACGGGGGTTGGAACTAGATGATCTTTAAGGTCCCTTCCAACCCACACCCTTCTAGGATTCTCTAACCTACAGCTGTGTCTAGACTGTTGCAATGGAGCTTAAGCCAGGCTTGAGCGCCATATTCAGAGAGCTCTGCTGACTTTGCTTACTTAGATCCTGGCACAGAGCAACAATGACAATGCCCGCTGCCTCCTCAGTGCAACACTCCTGCTTCTAGCCTGAATGCTGACACATGGTGCGTGGGTCTTGGCTCTGCACATGAGAGTCAGCCTGCTCTTGATCTCTCCCCGCACTTGTGGGGCTCTGCTGGAAGAGGACGCACTGTCATTGAATGATCTATTTGACCCTAAATCCTCCTGAGTGGAGAACAGGAACCTTCAAAAAGTAATACCTTCCTATTAGGGTGACTATCATGGGAATATTCTATTACTAAATTAGAAATTGTTCATATTCTTGAAGACTAGATATTGAGACCTTCAGGTAAAAGAGGTAATAGATTATTTATGCAATACTGCTATTCTTGGGTAATAAGTTGGATAGTACTATTGCAAACAGAAATATTTAGGAAATCTTGTACAATTGAGTATTCAAAAAGGACAAAACCGTGGTTTAAGAAACCAGCTGTGTTTGGCTGGAGTGCAAAAATAATTTAAAATTATAAACCACACCCTCCTCCAGCCATTTGTTCTGTTTTATGCAGCGGTGTCCGTACACCAAGTGAGTTATACTGTCTTTCTGACATACAGATGCTACAAGAAACATCATACTCACAAATACCTCCTCAAAATTGTACAATCCGAATGAAGCTGAACAGATAAATTCCCAAGTATTCATTCTGTTTACTCAAAGCCATCAACTCAGAAAAAGAGAAAGGACAAACAGGGTAAAATAAGGGTGGTTACACTCTCTAGAAAATGTCCTTTGGGTGCTTACCGAACAGCATCCGTGAGCAGAGAAGGGAATTTTGGCAGTGTCTGTGAATTTTGGGGGAGGATAAAGGTGGGCAGGACTTCATCCCTGGTGGAAATCCAAGGTATTTGACTAAATTGGCAGTAGATAGCTATGTGAAAACAAGGGGGGTTTACCTCGTGCAAGGTGCAGCTCTAAATTAAAAGTCTGTATCTTTCTTTTTGGATGCAGTGGTACCCTCTGGTGAGTGAAGGTTTGGTTACCTGCAGCCTCTCTTGCTAATCTTGGCTTGTCATTTGCGAGGAAGGGGATTCACTTGGAGAGGGGAAAATATAAATCCAGTAAGTGATTTTTTCCATATCCATTTTTTTTATAAGCATTGCTGCTTTACATTTAATTAGTGATCAGTATTAAAGTAAAAGACCTAACGAATTCCTGCTATAGTCCCTAAGATGTAGTACATTTTTAACAATAGCAGTTTTTACTCTAAAACAGTTCTGTGACTATCTTTGCTAATGGCCTTCTTTCAGTTTGTGTGGTTGTCTTGCCTATGGCCAGGCTATGGAAATGCTTTGTGCAACAACCCTAAAATTCGAAAAAATGATGCAATCACTCCATAGACCTCTTTAAAAAGGTATCTCGCAGTGCAGGAAACTCGGATGGGAACAGTTAAAGTGAGAGAGTTTCACTTCTGTGTTCTAGTTTATGAATCTTTAAAGAGACACTAGTAGGTGAAATGGGTCTAACAGTGATCAATTTACAAGAAGAATCCCTTTTTAAAGTAAATCACAATTCATCTCCAATGGGCAATTGAAAAAAAAAAATAAAAAGATAGAGCACTGGGGTCCTGGTGAGGGAGTACGTAATTAGCTCAGCCCCTTACATAGTCTTTAGGTATTGGTCCCTTAGAATCCATAACCCCGTCTGTTCTGTTTTTTACAGTCCATTAAACTTTCATTCAGTTAGCTCTTACTGGATCTGAGAACATGTATCTGACTGATGCCTACCACCAAGAAGGGCGTCCTTTCTTGGCTTTGAGGACAGGTTCCCTGCAATGCTGTAACAAAAAAGCATGCCTGTCCCCCAGTCTCTTACCAAAGGCTGCTTGCTGCTTAACTGCTCCTACAGCAGAAGTACACACAGGACATTGCCTGGTCTCCACCCTGAAAGGCAAATATCTGTGGAGTAGCAGTTCAACAACAGGAGCGCGACAGCAGCTGGGACCTAGCGAAGGGCTCATGATTATCTTGCTTCCCGGCAAGGAGGGTGCATTGGAGTTACAACCAGCTTACTGGTAAAGGTGTGTGTGGCAATAGGGTGGAGGTGAATGAGGCATATTGAGGGTATACTTTCATGGGATTACTGGTGGGAAAAACTTCTGGAAATTATATGTGAGATGGAGGGTCTCTGTTTAGTTGTCTATCTGAAATAACGGAAAGGTAGTATCTGCTGTTGCTAATTCTAGTCTGATTGAAATTTGGAGGCTGCTCTTGTTATTGTACTTAAGCTAGAGTACTGTTACCTCCAGGACAGTGTTCACTGTTCATTTACTAAAAAATGGAAAAAAATGTATTGTGGGGATCTGAAAGACAAGATTCTGTGAATAGTCAGAGATCAGAAAAATGGAAGACTCCTGCAATTTGTTTCCTTAAAAAAAATATCTATAATTCAGCAGGAATAACTGAGTGTCCACCCCAGGTGGCTGGAAATGTTGGTTCTTACTCAGATGCCAATATCCGTAACATCATACAGGCTTAGGAAGCACAACCCAGAGAAGGAGAAAGGGCAGTTATTTTCTTTAGCTCTGCCGTTGTGAGCATGACTGCAGACAAATTATACTTGGTGGAGGTGAGGGGAAACAGCTGCCAATATGGGACTAAACCTGGAGGATGTGGTAAAAGGACAGTGCTCTGGGAAACAGAAGGTGGAGAAAACCTTCGGAGAAAGATTTGGAAGGGGGCAAGCAGGGCAGTGGTGGCTGTGACAAGGTGTATGAATCAGCACTCAGATTGGTGGGTGACTATCTGTGGCAGCCTTTGTAGAAAAATGTGAAGTACGGTTCAGTTTTTCATGTCTTGTTTCCCCACCTCTCTGGCAAACAGTATCTTATTGTTAGAGTGAACTAAATGTGCCACCAAGTTAACTTTTTTTGTGAAGTTTAAGATTATTTTTTTCCCATAAAGTCCCAGTTTCCTCGATGAAAATAATTGGAGGACATTTTTCTTTTCTGTTTTCTAATTATTTTTAAGAGAGTTAATAGCTCTCTAGTGGTGATGGAAGCTGATTAAAAGCTGATTGTTGTCTACCCTGAAAATAAACAATCAACAATTTATTACTTTCAACAGATCTCACATCTTTAAGGCAATCATAATTGCCATCAAGTGAGGCAGGGAAAGTGGTGAGAATCTCATATTTCATTTCCAACCCTGAGCATTTCAAAGCACAACCAAAATTATGCCACTTACCTCCCCCCAGCTCCTCCCATCAATCACGCACATGGTTATGTGATCATGAAGTGGCTTGTTCATGAATGAAGGGACAATAGAAAACCAAAAATCCATCCTAGGCAGATTGGGAACTGAAAGCCTGAAGTTCAGCCTTCTTTGTGAAAAATATATTATTAATTTTTTTTAAACAAATAGTTTCTAGCTTTAGCCATGAAGAGGTCATGCTGTTACTCGTTCAAAGTCTGGATGTGGTGTTACTTTAGAGTAACTGATTGAGCCTCTTGTATGGAAATTTGTTACTACTTCAGCTGTGACAGGTGCTGGAAGGAGGACCCTCTGACAATTCAGGTGCTTGAGAGGGAAATACCGTGCTGACACCTTCTCTTACTGTTTCTGAAGAGCATTTCTTAGCTTGCTGTGGCTGCTGCTGTCCTGCCTTGGCAGTGGAGGGACAGGAAAGTGTCTGGCTACGACTATTCTCTTTACCAATCCCTCAGCACCTTTTGAGGTTTGCTCCTTTTTCATTGCAACGGTATCCAAAGCTCCACCTGGCTTCCTCATGCCTGTGAAGGGATGAAAACAGCATCCAGTAGATTACTAGATTATTAATCCGCTTTAAATGGCGAGACCTTTTCTCACCGTTGATTAATATGTAACTCAGGTGGGGTCTCTTTCCTTGCCTGCCAGCCATTCTCTTGATGCTCACACATATGCTGCTGCCAGGCAGATGAACTTCCCAGAGGAGATGCAGTGCAAACAAGAAACAGAGAGGGCTGAGAAGGAACAGGGAAGAAGGCTTGAAGGATTAGGCTGAAAGAGGAAAGGATGAAGGAAATCCATTCTGGAGGTGAGGAGGCAAAATGTAATTTATAGGACTTCTGAAATTCTATCACATTGGGGCATGCAGTAGCTACTGCTGCTGGAAATGAAAGTATCTGAGCGTGTTACCTTATTAAGCAGTCATATTGGATTCTGGAATTCTTCTGGTTACAAAGAGAAAGACACGGGCCTACAGGAGAGAGACAGAGTCACTCCATGTATATATTAGTGGTCTGCTGGGGCAGCCAAACCAGCTAGGGCATCGTGCTACGCATCACACATGATACATCTTTCTGAGATCTGTCCAGTTTTTAAATTCACTTTTTCTTCTGGCAATGTAATATTGATTCCAGGGCCGCAGGACCAATGGCTCAGGAGATAATTAACAGATCTATCTGATATTCTTCTTCTTCTTGACTCAGTAGTAGGCTGCTGTCAGGAATTGGAAAACCTTATATGACTCCTGGTACCTGAAGAGCACAATACAAACGGTGTATAGCTACAGCCTCACTCAGGTCTCAAACTCAAACCCAGCTGTGCCATGCCTGTACTGTGGTGCCCCAGTTAGCTCCAAACAAGCAGATGCTGCTCTATGGTACAATGTTGAGCAGAGATCAGAGTTTAGGACTGAAGACCAGTGCCGGCTCATGCTGGGGTAGGAATTAAGTTATGCCTAGTTCAGACAGTGCCGTGTACAGCACAGATGCACTGTGGGATGGTCAGTATTTCTGCTCCGCATGATGTTGCCAAACCATAGAAAAGCAAATACCACTCTGAGACTGGTTCTGAATATGCTTTTGTTCATTTAACTAGAATCAAGACTGAACAAGATTGGGTTCTCCTTTAAAGTGCAATTGTTTATTGACCCAGCTCCAAGTCTTCGTGCCGTACAAATGCCTTGCTAGTTTATTAGCAGTATTTTGCCTCTGTCATTTGGTTACAGAAAATAAGGAATGATTTTTACACTTTTTTTCTTTTTAGTAGTAGTTCCTGAACTGATAGGTCAGGAATTTGGTTCTGGAATTTTCTTATTCAGTAGAGCAATGATTTTCTAAAATAACTTGAGAAGTCTCCGATAAGCAAACAATGTTCTCTAACATTGAGTAAAAGCTTGTCCCATAGCAGCAAAGTGAACTGACAAAACAAGGTCAAGAAGTTGGGTTATAGCGCTTTGGTCTGTGCCTCTCTCCTCCTCTGCAAGTTTGTGCTTCACTATTGCCACCAGAGGTTCTATATGCTAGGGATAGAATTTTCAACCAATCCCAAGCTGACTGTGTTATCTTTGTACAAAAATGGGAATATCAAAAATGTAACCTTTCAATTTGCTAGTAATTATCCTACATGCTACCCTGAGACTGACAGAGAGAACAGAGATAGCACACCACAAGATATTTTGCTATTGGCTTACGTAGTTGATAACACAGGTGATAAAGATGTGCATTCAGCCTGTAATTACACTTCTGGAAATTTAGTGCTCTATTTATGAAATACTTTTCCTTAGAATCTTTTAACAATTAGCTAACGAGTCCCAAGTGGAACAATTATCCCATATACCCAGACAGTTGGGATTCTTCATCAGCTAATGTGCACCCACTGCTCATAAAGCATGTCTGTGTTCTAAAAGCAAAACCAGCCATTCTGTGCTTTCTTCTTGGAGTGTTTCATGACTTGAAACAAAAGCAGAGACCAGATTACACAGAAATGGGCAGCCCCTGTTGCAGTCAGGTCCTAATATGGTTTGGAGAAGGATGAGTGGACACGCTCTATTTACTGTGAATAAGGTGTTTGGGGGAATAACGAGAGAATGTAGTATTCTAATGCAGTAGAATCAGAAAGAACCAAATTTGATTGCATAGGGACCCTGAGAACCACCAGAAAGATTTCTGAATATAATACGAGCTGACCCTGTCTGCTTGAAAAAAAATCAATATGTGCAGGAGCTATTTTCAGTTTCTTTTTTGCCACAATTTTCCTCCACTAACCTCTGTCTTGATGACTGTCTGTGGTCAGGGTTCTGAGGATGACACTGTGAACAGTGACTATTTACCTCACATTTATATTCCAGTGCTTTTTTGCTCCAAGGTATAAAGGAGATGTAGTCCTGTTACAGACCCTGAGCAAACATTTAATCCAGCCCTATGGATGGAGAAGGGAGCCTTGACGCCATCCCATATGTGTTCAGCAAATTAAAAAACCAAACACTTCCACTGAAGCAGGCTCCATGAGTTTTTTGAGCTGCTTGTGCCACTATTTTCCCATACTTAGATACAGAAACTTTCTCTTCATGCACACACTAAATTATCTTTGCAGGCACTTTATTTTTATGCTTTCTGCAGTAGCTACAGAGAACCACTTCTTTAAATCATGCCCTTCTTTAAAGCAAGACTCTTCAAGGAGACAGCATGTCTCCTATAAACTCTTTTCTTGACTAAACAAACACAGCTATTTCAACTTTTCTACTGCTGGCTCTTGCTGAATCTCCTGATTTTCATGTTATTTCCTTGGGATTGCCTCTTGTTCTTAATTTGAATGGTCACCCATAGTAAGTGGTCATCTGCTTCTTGCACGTGAGCCCTGGGCTGGCCACCAGGCACCTGGTACAGGCCTGGGACTTCCCAGGGCTTTATCCAGAGGCACAAACTGATGAGGTCCCCTTCTCCATCCCTTCCCACATTTCATGAACCACGAGAGCAATCTCTGCAAAATAACCTGCCAGCTCACCTGGGTCCCTGGTGAGTGTGAAGGAAGATGATTGACCTGCTCTATAGCAGGTCTGTTATCTCTTCCTTCCATGGAAGAAAGGAAATTCCTCCGGCAATCCAGGATATAGAAAACACTGTCTTATTGCTCAAGATAATCTATGCAACAACTTTAATGCTCTGCTACCTGTCAGGCAAAGTTTACAGCAAGAGAAAACACGTTTGCTGTGTCTGAAACATCCTGCTGAAGAGATTTCCTTCTAAGACCTTTCTCTCCACTTTTGGTGTGCTGCATGCTTTACGTGAGTACTGCTCTGCTCCTGGGAGCTCAGCTGGGAGTGAAGCAGGGCACTGTCTCTGCTCTGCCTCCTCTTTGAACAGGGTTGAAGCAATTCCTGCGCTGCCTTGAACACAGTGCTTAAGTCTGCCCATCTCTTAAGCAGGCCATAGGCCACGGGGTGGGGAAGATGTTGAGCTGTAGTGAGGGACTGAAAGAACCTGGATAATCGCAATGAAGAATTCTCTCTGGTAAATGTAGTTGAAAGAATTGAAATGCTGGGCTGTAATGAGGACATATCCTGTGTTGTCTGTCCAAATTGGGAAGTCTGCAGCCTTGAAAATGAAACTGTGATGGCAACACATAGCTCTTCAGGAGTTTAATCTGGCAGAAGGGTTCTTTGTGGGGTGGTGATGAATAATAAAAAATGCTGTATGGAGAAAAGGGTCTGTTTTGCCCCTACTTTACAGCTAGAATAACTGTACTCTCTAAGCAGTCCTGTTGGTCTTGGTGGACTTTTTGCTGGAGGGAAGATGAGAGCTCACTTTGAGTGGAGAGAACAGATTCCAAGACGTTTTCCTTAAGATTCCATTTCTAAAAGATTCTATTTCATTTAGATGGTAGTCTCATCCACAGACATTATACTTTTGGACTGCAAGTGATCAGTTATTTGTGCCAGCTTAACTCATATGCTTCATTTACAAGACTACTTCTTACCACATAAATACACTTGAAAGCTGGTCCCCAGAATGTGTGCTGGAGTTAGTGTGTATGAGGAAGCTACTGTTCCCTTGCCTCAGGGGGACCTGAACTAGCCCCCTGTAGTATGCGTTCCGTCAGGTTCTGAGTAGACACCTGACTTGTTCTGTCTCAGCAGAGGAGGAAACAGCTTTGATTTCAAACTCCTTCTTACACTCTCTGAACTTGGGGTCTTGCAGTCCTCTAGTTCTCACCTTCAGTCCTTTGCTTGAATTTGTTTTTTGATTCTGTGCACTGCTGTTGCTGCATCTGTGTGACCTGAGCTCCATTGGATTAAACTTGGAGGCCACAAACTCTCACTTAAAACAAGTCCAACTGAAAAAGGCTTTCCAACAGAGCATCCACTCAACTCGGCATTCTCACTGTGGCATAATTAACTGAGGAAGGCTACAGTGACTGGGGAGAAAATTAGGGTGGCTCAGGCATATTTTGCAGTCCTCCCAGCACATGCTCTTAATGTGCCCACAACAAAGGTAAGGTTTCCTCTCATCTTTAAAGGAGACAGTGAAGATAGATATGCCTTAGAGAACTCCAAATGCTGGTGAAGACAGACACATTTCCCCCTAACACACGGTACATAGGATGTCTGTCTGTGTGTGCATGGTTTGGCTGCTGGCGTGGTCGATACCTCATGCTATGTGGATATAGTTAAGAGTTCAGTTCTTCCTTCTTAGGAGGCTGTGGGTTTTATTTACTTTAGCTCTCACCGGCATTGTTTTCTTTTCCTCCCCAGCTCCCCCGGTTGCTGTTAAGTGAGGTTTTGCAATATTCCTGTGGAAAGAGCTGACGAGTGGTGACAGACTGAGCTGCCGCCAGCCGTGCTGCTGTCGTAAATGGGATGTGATGTCGTAAACAAGCACTTCAAATATTGTGGGTCAAGTGTGTTGGGGCCTGAGAAGTGCTGGAGGGAGGGCTGCTGCCATTGCCCCATGGCTTTTAGGGTACATTCCTGGCTTGCTTAAAGTGAGGAAGCCGCTTATAGTTTGCTGCCTCCTCGTTTAGTTCATTTTCTCGCCATCTGAACAGCCCTTTTGCTTCAGTTTGTCCCGTGGAGCTTGTGGCTGGAGCTCCCTCCATGATACCTGTGGGGCAGCAGACACAGCAGAAAACTTGACGTAGACTTTGGAAGTAAAAGCTAGAGGAGGCGTGCCTGAGAGAGGTTTTGCTTTCTTGCACTGTGAGGTTAGTCTTCTGTTACTACGCCCATAACTCTGTGTCCTTCTTGTAGTCCCTTTTGCCTGGCGTACATGTTGATCGGTGTGAGTAGAGTAATGACGGGCAGAATTAAGGCCTCTAAAGACCCGGCACATCCCTGTGCGATGTGCCAGCTGGGAGAACAAGCAGAATATATCAGGCGGTACAAGCTGGAGGGTGCGGCGTGCAAAGTGAGGTTAATTAACTGTTGGAGTAACTTAGCTGTGGTGAATTTACTGCCTCTTGAAGGCTTGAGATCCAGCTTGGGTTGCCTGACCTGATGCAGAGGTCTCTGGGTGAGGGCCCAGGGGCTAAATCCAGAAGGAATTCCCGTTATTTCCCTGTGGCCGGCCCGTCTGAGGGGCTCGGGGGACCCCGGGGAGCAGGCCTGGGCTGTGGGGTGGCGTGGGAGGCCTCCAGGCCCCCTGCCCCCCCTCTGAGGGGAGGGTGAGTGGAGGAATCCTGTGACAGCAACGTGTTAATATGATTAATGACAAAGCTTAATTTGCACAGACAGTTCATTTTCGCGCAAAGGAGCACTTGCAAATTAGAGGCTTTGCGGCAGGCAGGGGGCCTGGGGGGGGGCTTTCTCTGAGGGCCAGGATGGCTCCGGCTGGTAACAATGAGCGGGGTTCGGCGGAGCCATTTGCGCCCGTTGTACGGATGGGATTTAATGAGATTTCCGAGTAATGACAAAAGTTGGAAGTGTTTAATAGCTGACCGCTGAATTATGCATGCGGGCTGGCCCGGGGACAGCTGCGGCGGGCGGCCGCTAGGGGGCAGCAGCGCCACGCCGCAGGGCAGGAGGCCGCCTGTGGGGAGCGGGGCCCGCCCCCCCGCGGCTCCATGTCGCCCCTCAGCCCGCTTCAGCGCCACCAAAAGCAGCGCTGTCCCGCAGCGACAGGGCCGTTGCCCCCCAAGGCAGCCTGGGGGGCCCAGGCCGGGCCGAGGAGCTGCCACTTTTCGGGGTCTCCTTGCCCCGAGGGGCTGCAACTGCTCCCCAGCCTGCGGGCCTGGGGGCGCGCTGCCTCGGTGGGACAGGGGCCTTTGGAGGGGCATGGCGAAATGTATGGCGAAATGTATGGTGAGATGTATGGCGTGTTTATAGCCCTTTGGCCCTGCGACGGGCGGGCAGTGTAGGTTAGCCGCTGTGTAACAGGTGCAGCTGGCCAAGCCCTGGCACTTTTCTTGATTTTTGTCTCTGTTTCCCCTCAAACAGCGGCACGTTTTGAGCACACACAGTGACCGGAGCAGGTCCCGTGTCATCCCCACCACCCACCCCTAAGAAATTCCAGCCGTTGCCCTGTTTTCCCTTGGTTCGTTATTCTGCAGTAATCAGAGTTTTGCAGGGCTGACGGGGATTTAAACCCTCAGCTGGCAAATCACCCTGTAAATCACGAGGCACCGAACTCGCTTCTTCCTTACCAGTCGCTTTACTGAAGAGGAGCCCTTTAAGGGATACCCTGTATTTTAAGTGAGGAATTGTTGAGAGTAGGGAAATTAAGGCCTTTTAAATATTTAATGGACAGAGTTTTTCTCAATTATTTAATAGCTTATTATAAAAGATGGCGTAAAATGGGTTAGTAATTTATTCGCTACAGAAAGTAGCCGTAAGAAGTATTTTACAACATGTAAATATTGGTAGGAAAAGTACCTAATTTAAAATGCTATCTTATTCCATCTGTCAAACGAGTTATGCAGCGCCCATACAATTTTCAAATAACTTTAGACTTTTATTGACCTTTATTGTTTCTGCTCTTGAAATGCTCCTGTGGCGTAGGGAAATGCTGTTGATACGTGTTTTCCTGGAGTGTGGAGGCACAGAGGACATACTGTGCTGTGACTGAGCTGCAACAGGCCCGACTGCTGCCGTTCCCTTCGGATACCAGAACCCACAGCCTTAGTTTGGGCTCATGGATGCCCTAAATACTGACACAGGAGAGTGGTGTAGCCTCTGGGACAACTAATGTGCAAAGCAGGAGTTGTTCATGGCCAGCCCATGCATAAATACTGAGAGCAGAGCCCTTCCCCTCTTCCTCCCTTTTTTTTTTCTTTTTTTTTTTTTCCTATAGCTTTGCTCAGAGATGGAGGTGGGGTTTTGGTTGCCTCCTGGCTAGAGCTTATTGTATAAAAATGACCCTTTCTTTATAAGACTGCTTTCCTTGGGTAACTTCTGTTCAAATCCCTCTTGTGTAAATTAACCCTGGTGCACTGAACTCAAGGACTCCATCCACAAAACTCCAGTTGTCAGACATACTGGCACTTCTTGCAAGGTGATGCTGATTTTTGTTCCATTTAAAGTGGCACTCAGTTTGCTCGCAGGTGGCCAGTGGGGGGGCTGGTGCCTTCTCATGGGAGCAGCTGCCCTCACTGGCCCCGCTGCCCCAGTACAGCTCCCGGCACAGAAGGTCAGGAGTGGTTTGTTTGTGCAGCCTGCAAATAAGCAGTTCTGCTTTCCAAAGTAACGCTGCTCCCTGTGACAAGGCAGGGACCAGCAGTAAAACCACCAATGGCAAAATAAGCACAAACCATGGTTTCACTATGAGAATCCTGGAATTCCTTTTACTGTTATTAACCAAGTGGGCCTCTTACTTCTGTTCTGAACTGCCTTCTTTATGGACAAAAACCAGCTGAACCTCAGACTTAAGATGGCACTGTAGGAGTTTGCTTTATATTTCCCTTAAACAACCCTATTTTCTTAAGAAATATTGCTGCCTGGAAGGCATCAGGAAGCCCCAAGATACGCTGGTGGCTGTATCATCTGCCACTTTTGCTGTATCCATTTAATTAGAATGAGTTAGCATAATCAATACTTGTCTTTTACCGGTTTTTAACATGTGTTTACAGAACAGGTTACTCTAAAGTCAGTACTTACCTGTAGATGCATCTACCCAATTTTTTTTTTTCCTCTCTAATAAAAATTATGGAACAGATAAGCACTAAAACCTGAGTTATTGTATTGCAATATTGATTTCTACAACAGCATTTTAAGAATATATTTACCTATCTATCCTTATATGAAATGAGTAAAAATGTACCACACAACCATTTCAGTCATTCATTTCAGTCATTCAATACTATATTGAAAAGCCTGTTTGTTTGCTTTTTCTCAATAGGCCTTTTGAGGCACACTGGCTTTTTTATTAATTTTTTTTTTTAATGTGTGTTTGTGCAAGAAAGGATTAATGCAGGATGGTAGTGCTTTGTCTTAAGCCATCCCTTTGCCCTCATTTTGTTTGAATTAGAACTGCTGCGTGGTGATTTTGGCTCACTCTGAAACTCTCCACATTGCAAAGCGAAGACAGAGTAAAATATGGTTACTTATAGATTACTGGCCTGATACCTCTTTAATTTCAGCAATTACTCTATCTTCTCATGGTGTCCTAAAGAGAATGGAGCTGTTACAGCCGGGCTGGATGGAGCTTTGAGCAACCTCATCTAGTGTAAGGTGTCCCTATCCATGGTGGGAGGGTTGGAACTAGATGATCTTTAAAGTCCCTTCCCATGCAAACCATTCTATGATTCTTTCAGTGTATTGAGCCAGGGGCTTTCCTGTCCTAAGCTTCTGTAAGGTGTCTGCCTATGTGCTTTTATGACCCCAGAGATGCTTGCCCTCTGATGTGACAGTGTAGTTTTGTGTTTCTTAAAAGCAAATTTCTAATTGATCAAAAGAAGATTGAAATGCAAAGAGCGGTGGGGAAGATGAGAAGAGGTTACTGTGATCACTCCGTAGGTGAAGACTGTGTTGTTATTACTCTCACAAGTTGCACTGTGTTGTGTTTTCAATAGCAGAAGATCAAGTTAGACCCAGGGATAGAAGTGAGAGAACAAATAAAAACAATAAAAGCAAAGAGACTCAAATGTCTATGAAATAGAGTGTTTGAGCTCGTTATTCTGTGGAACATGTGCCACTACTGCTGCAAAGGGGTCTCCATACAGTGATTTCAAAGTGTAACTTCTGGGTATAGGTGGGCTGGATGTGAGACGTGATGCTGGAAGTAAGTGGAGCCAAAAGTGTCAGCGGGTGCTATAATGCGTTGATTACACAGAAACGATCCTATGGATGTGACCCTACAGATCCTCTGCTCCTGGGGCAGCCAGCCTCCAAGGGGTTTGGCCAAATCTTTATGAAAGATCTTCCCCTGTCTGTGATAGTCTCTGGTGCAAACTATTGGAGGTTTCACGTAATCATATGGAAATCTGTTTGCACTATGGTGGGGTCTTAAACCTTATAGCTTTCTCAGGGGCTGGGTGGTGAGAGCGCACGTGGTTATAAGGACACTAAGCTGCGCACATTATGTTTGTAATTTCTAGTATAGTGAACTCTGCCTTTGGTTAACATAATGATATTTCAGAGCTGCCTTATCACAGTTTCTCTGTGTTCTTGGAAACAAGTGAAAAGAGCGATATGACTGCTGCCTTTTGCCTTGGATTGCACTGTAGATGGCACTGTGAAACAATGATTTTGCTAACAAAGCTCTATTTCACAGCTCCATTCCAGACATTAATTGCAGTGTAATATGGCTTTCTTTCTAGGTCCCCAAAGCGAAGGAAAAATTCTGAAATGCAGAAAGGCTTATTTGCTGCCGCAAATGGGAGTCTGGAATAACTATGAAAAACACACTGAAATAATTGTGTTTGACTGGAACAAAATTCTTGCAAAGTCCCCAAGGTAAGAGCACTTTTTATCTTTCAAATGACACTGAAGATTTGCTGTGCTGGTTAGCAACAATATCCACTTGAATCCAACAGAGAATGAAGGCTTGACATTTCTGAAAGCGGCAGCCCACTGACGCTGAAGGGCTAAGCACCCCTTGCTGCATCTGTCTGCCAAATTTCATTTTTTCCCTGCCTTTTTAAAGATCCTCTTGTATTTCTTTATATTAGCAGGCTGGAGACTTGTGTCCTGTCTACTTGCAAGGCAGACTAAAGTCTGCAGATGTTGTATCGTTTTAATGGTACTGGATGCTTTTAGCAGCCCTTCAGTTTGGATATTACTGAGTTGATGCTTTGTAGTGATACACTTATTCCTGGGCTTGAATATACTTACAAAGGGCTAAGGTTATCCTTATTAACCTGATGAAACCTGGTTTTGCAATCCCTGTCTAATATCAGGGCCATGGCTTCAAAAAAGAGTCAAATTCAAATCTGGGAAAGCTTTTGAGGTCAGCGCACAATCATTTCCACCGAGACCGGCTTTGCTCCTGTACTGGGAATGGTGGGAACACCTAGGTTCACTTAGGTGCTGAAATTGCAGCTGTTGAGGATGTGGTGCTTGATTTGAGACTATTCATTCGTCCATTCATACCAGAAATGGCATGTTCAAAATGTCCGATCAGTGGTATTTAATTCCAAGGGTTAAATCCTGCTTTCAGTCTTACTTCAGGAAACCTGAAGGAAGGTCCCTGTCATGGTACTACAGCATGGCACTAGAACTGAGGTCTCCGCTGGTACTTGGGTCAGATTCCTGTGTTCATTTAGAGCAACAGAGGGATGGTATCGTGAGATGAGCAGATGGTGACTTCCTGTTTAGCAGTAAGTGGTGCACGAGGTGTAAGCTGTGTGTTTCTCATGGAGAGAGAAAGAAAGCTAAGGTTAAATATTCAGGTCTCTCCTCAAGAAAATTACGTTCAGTTACCTGGGGAAGATTTGGGTCCCTAAAATCTGAAGTGGCACGTTGATTTCAGAGCTTACTGGGCAGTTTCCTTAGGCTAATACTGGATCAACAACAACAATAACATTTATGCTGGTTTCACAGTGACTCAATCCCATTAGCTGCAGTAGCATGATGTGTTTCAGCTGGGTGCAAGAGGTGAATTAGGTCCATGCTTGTCAGCTGAAGTATAATGTTCTGAATTAGCCTTAGAGTGCTCCATAAGAGGGTGCACGTAGGGTAGTCAAGGACCAGTGATGTCTTTATCTTCTGGACTTGATTCATGCTTACAGAAGACTTCTATTTTATGCTGCAAAAGAGCCTTAGTGTGTTTCTTCCAGTACTGGTTCGTTTGCTTTCAGGGTGGCAACATGTTGTGCTTCAGACACAGCACCTTCGTAAAGCAATGAAAGGTACCTTTTTGCCAAATCAATCCTTAAAATGTGCCTTCTTTACATGTAACTTTTTTTTCTTAACTCTGTAGGCATGGTGAGTTATTTTTTAGCAATATTTGTGTAGCTTTTGTAAAAAAGTTTGTAGGATGGAGTAAAGTCTACAAGGGCGGTTGAAGGTGCTGGGTATTTTCACCAATGTATTTTTTTCTCAAGTGTAAAGTAGTGTTTTTTACTAAACTAGATGTACATTCATCAGGCTTTTGGTCTCTTAACTTTTTATATTAATATTTATATTAATAAGTGCATTTGTGATTTGTTTGGGCTTTACAAACATTCCCATTCATACATAATGAGAGAACAACATTGTTTTGTGATGTGTAAAAGGGAAAATTATGCAAGCTTTTTTAAATGAGAAAACATGGCATCTGTTTTGGTTTCATTTGTAGATGGTTATCAAATTTAATACAGGATCCAAGTGCTTCACCTGGCTTTGACAGTAGAGCTGTCAAAGGCATGAGTTGTTTTGTTTTTAAACTCTCAGGGTATTCAGGGTAACTTGAATATTGGGTTAGCTGAATAGTCTCAGGTATTTTAAAGATATACAGATAAACAAATTATTTATGAAATACTTGGAAGAATCAGAACTGGAATCTGCAGGGGAAAGAAGTTCTCAAAGGACTTCTTGGTGCGTGTAAGCACGCTTATGATAGTCTTGCCCAAATCCCAGCGTGCTGATTAACTTCAGACTAACATCACTGCTATGAAAGCAGTATTTAGTTCAATTTATGCAAATCTATAAATTGCCTTTAATTAATTTGATGTATTCCTGCTTACAGCATTTGCTGAAAGTGTGGAACATTGTATCTAAGGGTTCAACTGCATAATGCCCATTTATGTGTCGCATGAGTAATAAATCATCATAACTGAGTTTAAGAAAATTATTAGATTACCTTTCTATATGATGAATGGCATAACATAAGCTATTGAGGGATTTAATTGTACATATTTGCAGCAAAATTACTGAGGATTTGTGGTCTTAGTTCTAACAGTAACATGAGTAAGGCTAACAATATCCGCTTCCTTTAAAACAAATGTTTTCTGAAATGCAGTTTCTAACACCCTGGTAGAGCAGTGAGCCCTCCCCTGTTTGACTGAGGTGCTGGCTTCACGAGTGTTTAACCTGCAACAAACACTGATCTCCAGGAAAGCCAGCAGATGTTGTGTGCTTGGGAGATCCAGCCAATTCACATCATGGCTACGTGGGAGCTGGTAGCTTTAGCGAATGTGTCCCGAGAAGTATTAAGTAAAAGGGACATTTTTTGGTGATGTTTCTATACTTTTAAGGCAAGTGTAGTTTAAAAATCGTAGCACAACTTATGTGTATTTAAATTTGAGTGTGGATGGATCTTAATCCAAAAAAAAAAAAAAATCCCCACCTCGTATCTCAGATACATAGAGATGTATTGCATTCATAATGTGCTGTTATAAATAGGTGTTTGTGGGTAATATGACGTGTGGTAGCCATTGCATTGCTTCTAATTATAAAACATGCTTAACAAAGAATTGATCCCATGAATATGATTTTGCCAGTGTTGTCTTGTAATAAGCCATATTAGTTATTCTTCATCACTTTTTCAGCTTTTCCTTCACCACATAATTTTTATGTTTTTCCCTACTCACATTGTTCTTTCACTCAACTGCCTCCTTTTCTGCCTCCAGGATGAGATTCTGTGCCAAATCAATGCTTCTATCTGACTGGCTCTTTCTGGTCTATGTGTTAATGGTCTGCTGTAAATTGTTGTCCGCCTCTAGCCACCATCCCCGGGGGCACACAGGTAGGAACTTTTAAACTCATTAAGTGCTACTGAGACCAATGAATACTACTTGCAGAATGTTAGACCCCACTTTTTAGCAATGGATAATTGATGAGGCTGTTGACAGCGTATCATAATCAGTGCAATGGCTTAAAAATTCAACAACAACAAGAAAAAAAAAAAGAGTTATTGTAAATATTCATGGTATTTATCTAATAATTTTAAGTAACTGAAGCTTACGGTACAGTTTTTGCAGTGACTTCATGACTGCTAGGACTTTGGGATTTGTTTGTGTCATTTTGCTTTATCCTTATCCAAAGATATTCTGAAATGTATCTTTATCTTCTCCCTCTTAATCCAGTTGTTATCAAGAGACTTTACGACGGTATCATTTGCTTTGGTGGGCAATAAATCAAAGCTCTCAGACTTGTGTTAGCCAATTCTTACACTAAGTGACACAAATACTGAACTGTGGTTTAGTTCATTTTCTTCTTTTCCCAACTTGCATAGTGAGGCAAACAAAGACTCTGCATTTAAGAGGTTGCACTATTGTAGTAGGGTATATCTACCAGGCACAATGTAGTATCTTATTAGAAATGACAGAAGTATCTCAGAACAAGCTGGAGTGGCTTCATGAAGAGATACCAGACTGGATCTTTGAAGCAACATCTCTGTTAGGATCATACAGGCACATCAGCTTGAAAGCAGAAAGAAATACAGATGTACTAATGCTAATGCAAAGATATCAGTGCAAGTCCTAAAAGTGGCTAGCTAAATTAGCCCTATGTCACCTTGGATCCCAGAAGAGAGACGTAAGTTAACAAAATACCACCTGTGAGCTCTGCTTTTTAGGATAGGTAGCCTGGCTGCAGCAATGATGAGATGACTGCATTCTCAGTACCATAGTTAGCTTCATTCTGGCTTGGGGATTTCTGCAAGTGTTGCTATTTGTGATGTAGTGTCAGTCTTAAATTAATTGCGATGCCTTAAATACAGATGTAATGTTCTTAGCTCTGAGCTAGACTGTTAGCATCCACTTCAGCTCAGCACTAGGAAGCGGGGATGTGTTTGTTCAAGGCTCCATCCTCCAGATGAGACAACCTATTGATCTCTTTCCTGGCTGCTTCTGGTGACTGTCTAGGTAGGAGCTGAAGGTTCCGCATGTGCTTGCCAGAATCTCTTCCATCCTGGCAAGCAGGACTGACTGTGACCTGCATGTAGCTGCAGTGTCTCTCTACATGCTACTAGCACATCAGCAGTGTGCGTATCTTAAGAGCTACACAAACCACCTCCTTGCCTTACCCCATCACCATCTCTGTGTTCCCTGGTGCTGTGCAGCACTCGTATGTGTTTGCCATAAAACTTTGCAGGTAGCTGTTAAGGAAACTAGTTGAATCCCTTTAATGAGGAAGGGGATCTATGCACGATGACAAGTTAATTAAGCCCTCTTGACCTTTCCTGTAAACAAATGGTGCTTAGCAGAGTATTTCAGAGCTGACTATGCAACAAAACCTGGAGAACAACCTTCTGCAGCTTTTCTAATTCAGGGAAGAGTCTTGTACAAAGAAATGTTATTTTTGTTTTTAAAGATGCGCTTTGCATCCATACCTAAGGGAAATACCTGTAATAAGACAGTAGTGATTCTGTATTGTGGGCTTGTATGATGGACGCTTATTATGTGTTATGTAAATTATGACAATCTTTTTAACATAACATTTCAGAATGCTTGACTGCATGCTTTTAATTGATAACAAGAGTTCTTTCCCTGGTATCAAAGAGGTCCTGTAAAACACAATCAGGCTGCTCGACTGTTCAGCAGATTTGTGCACCGGGCTTTCTCCGGTAGGCTAAAGAAAGGTTCTGCTCTTCATGGATAGTTTGGTCAAATTATGGAGCTCTTTTTCAAATAAAGACCCTTGAAGCTGGAACCTTCATGCAACTTTTTAGACTATGGTGTCATATTCTTCCCCAGACCTGTGTTTCTCTTAAGTGTACACTGAAGTGATCCCCATCCCGCTTTATAATTCCATGTAGCAGATGAAACAGTCACCCCATTTTTTATTCTTCAACTCCCTGTGTCTGACACATAGCACCATGGAGCATTTAGATGGCTTGGTGGGCTCTCCTCAAGAGGCCTGCATCTCCTAGCCTCATCTTAACTTTGCTGTTTGATACAGTCCCTAGATTAATCTTCTAACATATAATCAGATCTGATATGATGGAATATGATATGTGAACAAGGCAATGCCTTGTTCATCAGGAAAGCAAATAATTTAGCGCTTTTAGTGTAGCCTGTTTTGTGGAAAACAAATAATTAGCCTCATTTGTTTAATCCAAATTAGCGTGTTCTTGGATGGCAATTGAGATAAAATTTTTGCAGTCAATAGACAACATTAACGTTTTTCAAAGTAAAATGTTCTGAAGCACATTAGAGAGATGAATTCAAGCTTTGGGTTTGGCAAAGGCTTTGTCTGGTGTCCATTAGGTTGAGCAGCTGTAACTTGACAGTGTACTGTGGTGGGAAATACGTGCTGTTGGTAAGACATGAGGTGCCTAGCCTGGGATGCTTTAGGAGGAGCTGCTTTTCAATAACATGTTGCGTCTGGTCCCAAAAATCGGCATGTTTCAAGCTACGTACTTGACACCTCTAGTTGCTTTGAAAAAATGCTTGCTCATTAAAGCTAACGAAGTTTATTAACCAAGAGCAGACAATAGAATTTAAGATGAAAAGTGGGAATCGACTTTTGTCTTTTCAAAATACTGCCATTTTTAAGGAGCCTAATTCAGGAAAAGACAATTATTGACTTTGGTCATGTTAGATGATGCCTGAAAGAATGATGTCCGACAGCTGTCTCTGCAGTATTCAGACAGGAACAGAGACTAGATCTTTAAGGACCCAATAACAGTCCTGTTTCTGAAAAGTGGGGTAGAATGCCATTGAGCAGTCTCTGTGACAGGAAGGGCCTCTTCACTGTAATAAATTGTAAGACAGACCTGGTTCTTTCTTTTGTTCTGCAAAATATTTACCAGCATCAAATAACCGTTGGTGGAGAAAGAGACTGTTCAATCTAGCGAGCCAATCCTGCCATTGCTTTGAAGCAGTTTGGATCTTCAGTCCAGCTCGGAGGCTGCAGCCTATTTTTCATTTCAACACTGTAATTGCTTTGACTGCCAGAGTTAACTAGGCAAAAGGTAGAGGAGAACTGTTCCTTCTCATTACCATTAGATCACTGAAGATGCTGCTTATGCAGATTATTTCAGCAGGTTCCCTGTAATCTATGTAGAGAAGACACATCACAATATTCATCTGGCTTCATTGCTCTGAATTACCCTTCTGAAGAGTTTGTCTTTTGCACTGACAATAGCTGAGGGAATCATAAGCACCAAACTTACTATAGCTATTTAAAATTGGGCAGTATTTCAAGCTCCTAGAGTACCTAACTGATACTGATATAACTATCAATTCCATGCTGTGCTCATGAAGTAGATACATTTAGTACCAGAAAAGATTTGTTTCCACCTCACTGCTATAAGTCAGGATCCACAAATGATCAAACATTGAAAAGACATTTCCTCAGGTCACCTCATGTAGGGGCTGGACTTGCAGACCATTAATTGGTAAAGCCAGCTGTGCAGTTTCTGTCATGAATTACCAGTGCAGTTTGGCTTTTTTGAGACTGCTGTGTTTTATTTTTATATGATGATGCTCACCTAAAGTGCTTCTGGCCTCCTTCTGTGTGCTGAAGGGCCTAGATTTTTGGAAACTCCGTTATTATTAATATGTCCAGAATCCATGTTTAATGAATATCTGTAGCTTAAAGCGAGGCCAAATTTGTCTCTAAATTGTCTTACTCGGTTCACATTTTCTCTTTTCTTTGTGATTTCAAGTGAAGGCTTCAATGGTAGCCCTAATGATTTGCTTGCTTACCACACCTGTGGGATGATGCAGATCGTAGGGATACATCACTGTCTGTGTGCGCAATGGGACATCTTTGTCTTCTAGCCAACTGGAGGAATAAGTAGCAACTTCTTTTCATGGAGTTTACTCCTTGTTGCACTGCAGATGGTTTTAGTGACAGGGTTGTCAGAGGTTAAATGAGAGAAGTCGTCTTAAAAATGGCGGTGGCAAGCAAATATGCATGACTGGTAGAGACTGTGAGATGGGTTCAGGAGGGAATCATCACCAGCCTGAGCTCTTGTAGACTCTACATCTTTGCTTAGTGAAATCCAGCTGAAAATTTATAAGCTGCTGCCTAGCATCTTAGATGTGATCTACAGCAACCAGAATGCTGTCCTAGCTGGTTTTCAGAGGACCAGTGATTTCCATCACGAGTGAAAGACAAGCTTCTTTTGTAGACTCTGCTGAGCAGGGCCTGAACTGGGCAAGCCTTGAGATAATTTTCTGGGATTCCACAAGTGTTCTCCTCTGTTTTCTTCTGACTGATGTTTGAAGAGGGAGAGACATGTATGGAAAGGCTTGGTTTGTGTAGGAGCAGTCTGAGTGAGTAATACAGCAGTATGCTTGATGCAGAAGACAAAGGCTCTCCTCATTGCTGTTCCATTTCTGCCCTTGCTGTGGGTCACGGAAAGCTGTCTTTTTCCGAATGTGTCTGTCTCTTCTTTTTTTTTGTTTGTCTTTGGTTGCTCTTGGAAGATGTGCTGGTCTAACCTATCAGTGGGATGGTCAAAGTCACTTGTTTATTACAGAAACAGACCTCCTGTCATTTGGTATTATATGTACGTGGACATGATGCAAAGATCAGCCCTTGATGGACAGACCTGCTGAAGGCAATACAGAGGGTATATGTTGGACTAGGTGCTGAAAAATTCTTTTCTGTGTCCCAAACAGCAAAGTCAAGTTAGTACCTTGGAGGAGTGGACAAATCCTCCTTCAAAACCTAGCGACCACTCTAGCGCACTGGGAGAGTGCACACTTCATTACCCTCTATTAGGTAGCAAGGGAGGAAGAGCAGCCTGCCATAGGTAAAGCCATTGTGAGTTGTCAGTGTGGGGTGTGTTATCAGTAAAGCAGGCATCAGGTGAAGAAGAAATGAACATTAGCATTCATCTGAAGGATGAATAAAGGATTTGGTGATGCTGTTGTGTTGGATTTAGGGGCTGAGTGGCAAGAAGGCATAAATGATACTGGGGAGATCCCAGCAGAAGGTTGCTCCTTTATGCGTGAAATAGCAATCCGTGTGTTGAGGCATGTATCACACATTGTTTTGGTCTGCAGGACCCTCTAAGCCTGCTTTTTAAAAAACTCTGAATGTGGAATTTCACCGTCAGCTGGAATTCAGACCTGTTAATAAAAGACTCTTGATGATGCTTTTGGTTTCAGACAGTCTGGTAGCAGACTGGATTGTTCCACATAGATTGCAGGTTTTCACAACTTCAAGGTCTTTGTGGACAGAATCCTGTCCTCATTGGACTCAGAGGAAAAAATCCTCCCTGGCACAGGCTCCAGGACTTAAGTCTACATCTGCTTAAGTGAAGGCTGCGTGTCTGAAAAGCGCAGCTTTGTATTAGAAATATTGCTGCTTTCAAGGAAAGAGGGAACACCCACGCTTCTTATTCTCCCCTTATTTTTGGGTCTGAGCATCGTTCTGCAGTGCTGTTGGGTTGCCACGGGCACAGTTCCCAGTTCCACGAGAGGGCCCTGCAAGGCAGCGAAAGGCTCTCTAGTGCACAGCAGTAGGCAGGCACCATGCTTGCTTTCTTGTGAGTTAAATCCTAACTGTGCATTTTACTAATTAGAATTACGAGTCCTTTGTATTTCAGTGGGTCAGACATGGTTAGTGCACAATAAGCTTTAGCCCTTTGTTCTATTTAACTCCTTTTACGTCTTAATGTTTTATTCAGTGTGCTATTTATGTGTTTTATTATCCAGCTTCTAAATATAGGGTAGCTACAATATACATCCCTGGCTGTAATCTCTTGAAGTAATAAGGTAGGGAAAGCAATTCAGTTGAGCAATAGGTTCCCTTTAAGACAAAAAGGAGCAGAGTTCACTGTGTGAAGTTGGCTGGTATATTTATTTTTGAGAATAAAATAGAGGAAGAAGCACTTCTTATTTTCTCACAAACCACTCCCCGCCCCCCCCCCCCCCCCCCCCCCCCCCCCCCCGGCAATGTGAACTTTTAATATATATGACAGATTTTGACAACTATTTTGATTTGGATGCATAGCTATGTTACCACTAAGGAGCTATTCAGTGTTAATTTAGTCTTTTATAAGGTAAAATGTAACTCCTGGTATTGTTTTCCATGAATGCATGCTTTAGCTACATGGAATGTGATTATATATGAAAAGATTTGCGTATTCGGGGAGTCAAGGAGGGAATAATACAGGCAAACTGGTAAATGTATGGGTTTTGTGTATCATATTTCATTGTGTTTTAAAAGGCTGGGGTGGGGGGTGGGGGTGGGGGAGAAGTTCTGTAACAAAAAACCCACAAAGTCTCATCTAACAC
The DNA here is from genome assembly GCF_023634085.1 of Falco cherrug. Lineage (NCBI taxonomy): Eukaryota > Metazoa > Chordata > Aves > Falconiformes > Falconidae > Falco > Falco cherrug. The sequence continues at coordinate 18,329,126 of NC_073700.1, read as the reverse complement.
ACAAATGCCAAGTCCAGTGTATCAATCTGTATGGCAGGAGGCTGAAACCAAGCTCTTCCCTGCAACATCAAAGTGACTTTATTTTAAAGCCATTGGGGAAACCTTGTGAAAATACTGTCTTTATTTTATTCATTTTACATTGACAGCATCATTTTTTATATGGCTACAGTCTGCATAACTGATAATCTTCATATTGCATTGACCAAAACTCTAACCAAGAAAGCTTTCTTTGTTCTTTGTCTTTTTTTAAGCTACTTCTCTGAAACTTAGAACTTATAAATTATTATAGTGCAAATGGGCAGGCTTGTGCTAATTTGAGGAGGAGGAAATGCTTGGATAAGTGAGAATCTACAAATCGGGTGGAAAGCATCTTGTCCTCAGTGTTCATTTGGGTGAGGTGATGCAACAGAAAGTGGAACACATTCTACTCAGGAGCTCTGCTCTGGGTTTACATGGAGGTCAACACACTGAGTCCTTGGGAGGATGGATGTTTGAGTGATGAAGGCAATAGATTGAAATGTAAAGGACTTGCATTGAATTCCTTGCTCTGAAATGATTAAAAGACCTGCCTAAGATGAAGTCCTGACCCCACCGAAGTGGGAGTTTGCGATTCTTCTGTGATTTAGTTTCCAGCCTGCTCCGGATACGTCATACGGTTTTTGGTCCCAGCAGGAAAGTTAGACTTCATAGTTATGATTTTATTAACGCTTAAGCCAGTCATTCTTACAGAATTCATCATTGAGTGTTTTGCAAATCACTGCCATTTTCAGGGATGGAAATTGCTTTAGGGCCTGTTCTGCTATCGATTGACTTGTCTGTGTTTACTGCATAGGCTGCATTGCCACAGCCTTAAAATTACATTAATTGTGATAGCAGCACAGAGCCTGACCCAAACTTAAATTCCAGTTTTAATGTAATTGTAAGGCCTTGTGCTACTGGAGAGTTTCATCCCAAATGGGTGACTGCACAGGCTTGAGTGAAAATCCCTGGAAATGGACAGCCGCTTCTGTTGATTTGGTGATTTAGAATTAGTGTCTATTTTTGTCTGTGCTACCAGGTGAAGGGAGATTCAGAAGCAGGCTAGGACATGCTGACCCTCTATGCTGCCTTCCATTTGCCCATGGTTTTGGCAGTAGGTGGGTACAAAATATTCACCCTGTATTTAAGAACAGGAAATTGGTTGTCATACCTGGCTGTAGCATCAAACATGCCTCATCCACTCAGACTGCATGAATAAGTGCTCAGCTCTGCTTTCATGCCAAGCATGGTATTTTCCTCTGCTAGAGTGCTGCCCCTCACTGTTTGTTTGAAAGTTTATGGTGTTGATGCATCTGGTTTCAAGGGCATGCTTGAGCAAGCGTTTCTTCTTGGAAACTAGAAAATGTTTAATTAATGATGGAAAAGAACCTGGAGACAGATTATTATTATTTTTTTTTTAACTACCATTTCAGTGTTTCGTTGGCAGAGCACCTCCAGATTGCTGCTGATAGCCCTTTGCTGCAGCTGTTTGTTTTTCAGTGTTTGGCAGCATTCTTGCATTCATTCCTTCAGGAGAGTGACAACTGGTAGAGGACAATGGATTCTAAATCTGGAGATTAAAGATGTCTTGTAGGGTTCAGCAGGGTAATCTCTCCTCATCAGACCGGAGATGCTATCCATCAGCACAAGAGTGGAGGCTACATCTGACATTCATTATCTTCCAGGGTAGCAATCTTTAATAATACCCTCCAAATGACAGAAGTTATGAGTGGAAAATTCTAGGATCAACAATTCTATTGCTCAGTGTTTGACCTGCCTTTATTTTTTTTCCCTTTCTTTATTTCCACTTTTGTTGCCCTGATGGACATCATCCATATGCCTTGTGGTCCAGTGATGGTCACTATTCTTTTGATTTATGTTGTTGTTTTAAGAAATAATAACCAGGTAAGTGTGATGCAGGATATCTCTTAGCATTATTTACTGCTTGCATCTTCCTGATATCAGTTCTTCCATTATTTTTACACCTGTGTCTCCTTAAAGTAGCATCCTAAGCTAATATTTTTGAATGAGCAGATTTCTTCTACTGTCTTTTTTGCACAGAGACAAATTATTGCAAATTAGCTTGGTGTGTTATACCTCTGGGGTGGAATGGCAGGATCGATGTGTAACAGATCATGATTGTGTTAGCAGGTATTTGTAGGGTGTTGCATGTAGCTGATTTTAGCTTCGTGTTGGCTTTTGATGCCTGATAGCAAAAATGAAATTGTAAAAAATTGTAAAGCAAAAAGTTAAATGTGTCAGAGTAGTCTTTCCTATGCATCTTATTTTCAGGTTGGGTGAAAAAGCTTAGAGCATCTATCTCATATGCTCTGTATATCCTTTCTTGTATAGCTCCCTTTTCCCTTAGGAGATTTCCTTCTACATAGCAGGAAATAAAAGTTGATAGAGAGCATGCTGAGCTTCCTTTGTGCTGTGCCTGGATTGTCACTGGACAGGACATGAAGATGAGGGGGTTCAAGGGCTCTAAGGTGGCATTAGCTTGCTTGCTTAGAGCACAAGGGTCTTTCAGAACAAACAGCGCAAAAGGGGAGAGAGTCCCTCATTCATAGCTACAACCTTTGTAAGGTACAAATTGGATCCAGTGCTCTTCCTAATCCAGTGCACAGCACAGTGAAAGACACAATCTCTTTAAAAAGAGCATGGAAGTATCTGTTTTTCCTATAAATATGTATTTATATCTCTTTTATACTATCCTACGCACCATACAATTTGAAAGTACTAGGGCTTTCTGACACATTCCCTCACTCCATCCCTGTGATGTCATTTGCACAGCCTGGTGATATAATAAAAACTATACTGAGGCACAGGAAGTTATGGAACCAGGTTATTGCATTTCATGAATAAGCTATAATTGTACAAACACCCTGCACCCCTCCCCCCACCCCTTCTTTTTTTTTAATTTTTAAATGAGGCCCAACAAATAACTGGTCACCCAAAGGAATGGTGCCTGTCCTCTTATGACTGACGATTTTGAGGAGATGCCCTCTTCAGAGGAGATCAGACAGGAAGATCTTAGACTGTATATTGTCACTGATGTTTGTTGCTACTCCTAAGTTTTCTTAGATTGTCTTTAGAAAATATAATTTATTGAAAATATGGAAATAAAGTCAGTGTATAATTTGAAAAAAGTGCAAATTATGTCAACTGGCGTAAATCACCCTGGCAACATGAGTGTCTGGCCCGAATTGTGGTTATGCTAATGATGTCTGTCTATTGAGCCCTTTCAGCAGATGCTGGTATTCCTCCAACTGAAAAAGCCAAACCAAAACAAAAAAAACCCACCAAACTAAATTGACTGAAATTTCTTACGTAAAACAGTCTAAATGTGGAAGGAGGTCCCAACCGTTCTCTCAGTGCACCCTGTTGGAGTCAGCACTGTTGGGTCACTGAGGAATTACTATGTTACTAATATTTTTATTTTTAGTGTTTCCAAATGCATCTTGCTTAAAAAGAAAAAAGTAGCCTGATTGCACTGGAATTTGCCTTTTAGGACTGTCACTTGCTTGAATGTGTGCCCGGATGAGTTTTCTGGTTTTGGGAGTGCCCGTTCATAATAGTTTCATAATTTACTTGCATTGACTTAATTTTTCTGATTTTTTTTTCTACTTCCAAGGTTTCAGAAATAGGGAACAACAGTGGATTTTAGTATCAGACTTATGCTCAGTTTTTTTTTGTTGTTTGAACTACATAGGAAAAAGCACTAGTTTAACATTTCATTTGGAATTACTGTGGCAGGTGTGCTGTTTTTCTCCCCCCACCACACACTTTCTACTAGAAATACAAAACCCCACAACTTTATGTCGACATTCTTTAGAAATGGAGTAAAATTGCTGCCCTCAGCAAAATGCTGTTTACTGCAAGGGATGCCACAGTCCCCAGACAAGGAGCCGAGATAATTAGTCTACAACTGACAAATAAGTCTGCTATGCTAATGTAAAGAAATGTCCCTTTATCAGACAGTATCACATGGTAGTTTGTGCCAAGGCAGAGAGAAAAGAGTTTACTCTGAAAACATGTCTTCTTCTGAGGAAGCAAATCTAATCCAACAGTGACTGTGGAAAGCATTTTCCTGACCCTTCCCCAGTAACAAGGGATTTGGATCCACCGAATCCTGGATCAAAACCAAGGACTGAGTAGTTTTTTTTGCAAAATCATTGCTGTTTTTCTTTCAGCTGTAATAAGAACGGCATCAAAACAGCATTAAAAATAACTATGGTTGCAGAATGACCAGTTTACCAGCGGGATAAAGGTGATGTAGCATTCTCTCTGTATTGCCTCTCAACAAAAGAGAAGGGTCTTTGCCCCAAGTGCTTCTGTCTAAATAGACAGCGATACACTGGAGTAACTCTGCTCTGGCAGCCGGACTCGGTGAAATCAAAGCAGCACAAGGTGTTTGTCAGTAGAACATGAAGTGCTTTACAAATGAAGTGTGATTATTCTCATTTAACAGATGGGGGGCTGAAACACACATGTGTGCATGCTGAATGCTTCCAGGTCTTGGGAACAAATTGGATTCAGTTGCAGAACAGTGCCAGAGGTCATATTTAGATTGCCTTGCCTGGGACTTGGTGGCTGGGCTACTATTTATGCAAATAACACAGAGCACTACTTAAATACTGAATACCATCATTGCACTGTTCTGGCCAGCTACGGTGAAGGTACACGTCTATCAAAGCTGACAACTAACTGGTAAGGTCCTTCCAAATTTATTTCCAGTATTCCCTAGTCCAGAGTCCATTAGCTGAGGTGGTCAAAAGGCCATGTAAAGAAATAGCATTCTTAAATTATTATTAACATTTTGCATGGAATGCTTAGTACTTTATTCTTACTGTATATAAGTTTTGCTAGCTGTATTTTTTTTAATGGACTATGACATAGGCTTTCAGTCTGAGATCTGTTAGATAAAAAACAGTATTAGCAAGGTCATGCCTTAACCAAGGAAAAACTGCATGTTGTGAAGTGATAAATTCAGCCGGGGACAAGCAGTGGAAAGATGTCTGTTTTGTAGCAGCCTCGGCAGATGGCTGTAAGGAGACAATGGATGTTGCTAATTGCCACTGCTCTTACATTAGCATGTTTGCAAAGAACTGGTTTGCCACTTGCCTGTGGGGATGGGGAAGAGAAGAAGTGGGGTCCTTCTGTCTCAGGTGAGCGAGGTGGCAATACAGCCATTGCATACCAATTGACTGATACTCATTTCACTCAGAAGTCAGTGTGAAGCACAGGTAACACTAGGGTAACTGGAATTGAGAGGCAGTATTGACCTCTGGCAGAGAGGAGGTTGACCACCCCTTCACTGTCATGACCACTGCTTGCTAAATCACAAACTATGCCAGCTGAGGAGGAGGAGGAGGGGGGAGGAAGCATTGTTATGCCCTGCTTAGTTCCCTGTGAGAGTTGCAGTGACTGTGATGCTTAGGTGACAAGGTTGTCTCTCTGTTCACTATGTAGAAAGCCAACAGCACTCTGGCACTGCCCCATTGAAATGGCTGGTTGATAGCATCACTCTTCAGGGCATGCAGACCCCTGAGCTTTGCCAGGGACAAGGGCAGTACCGTTCCTTTCCACCGTTTGGCTAACCACAGATGTAGAAACTTAAAAAAAATACAATAAAGTCCTAAGACAGAACCAAGATGTGCAACATTTACAATAAGCAGTTTTCAGTGAAACACCATTCTTTCCCTGTGAAGCTGGAGTGACAGCTTAGTTGAAGAATGAGATTACAGGCTTAAATGAAAGCAAGGGTACTTTTGATCCTTACTGGAGGTGCCACACAGGGCGAGAAGCATGAAAGGAAGATGCTGATGACTGGAGTTATCTGTGTGCTGTGGTGTGTTGAGAGGTCTGTGTTTTAACAGATGAGTGACGTGAGCATGTGAATATGTATTTCACATGTCCCATTTTGTGTTAATGGGTTTCTTAAATACCCTTGTCTTTCCATTTCCTCTTTGTCTTTTTTCTATACATTTGAAAATCAATAAGTAGTATTTTTTTTTAAAAGGTCATTGATATTATACTGTAAATAAAGCATTAAGCAAAGAATTGATGAATATAAAAAGAAGGCATGAAATACACAAAGATAAACACTGCACTTCAATAGGAGTGTGTATAAAGAACAACATCCAATTGCAAAGTGCTCTCTGGGGCAATGAGAGCTACTTGTTGTTTTTTGCATAAATCTGATGACTTAAGCTATCTGCTCTGTGAAAGAAAGATAATGTCAGACTGATTGATGGAGTGAACAGGACATGACAGTTTTCAAGGAAGAAGAAAGGTAGAAATCACTTTTGGTGGAGAGAGGATCTCATGATGTCGTTGAGCACTTGATAAGCCAATTGAAATTCAAAAATCACATTTAAATTACTGAATGATGAAACGAGAGGAAGATAAATAGGTCTGCACTAATGATTACATACCCTCTTGACTAGAATCAGAGATTAAATAATATACTGTACATTTTCAGTTAATTCTGCTGCTCTGTATCTAAACAAGTGCTAAAGTTTAAGCCATGGTTAAGTAGTAGCCTGGTAAAAATGTTCAAAGGTTGAGGTTATTCTTCGTGCTATGTGCTGTGAGTCTTTTCTATGCACTGTTTGTATGGGTATGTGTGAATTACTGGGGGTTTAATGCTGCAGTTAATTATCTTAAAAGGTAAATGGGCTTTTTGTATTTTGTGTAGAGGCAAATCAAGGACATCTGTTTACTGACAAAATGTAGCTATCTTAAATTAATCCTTCTGAAATTAAGCACTGAGAGGGTCTTGGGCTTGACATCTTGCTCAGACAGAGCTGAACTGACCATATGGCAGAGAAAATAAGGGCAGATATACTTGCAGATTCTCTGTAGAAAATTGACTTAGTGCCTGATGCAATGTATAACAAGTAATCACAAGGCAGCTCTAAGTTTTGCCTGAGTCCAGTGGAATATTACTTGCAGCACTCAGGACTTACTGGAGAGTAGAAAGTTTTTGCATCCATGCTTTTCAGGAAGGTGAACTGTACAAGTAAGACAACATGTGTCAGTATTTCTAATGGCTATACAAATCCCAAGATAATCAAAGAGTTAGGCTGATGTGAGTATGTCTTCAGTAGTCAAAAGAGTTGAAATGTGAATTATGATTATTCTATTCTGCTGATGGTATAGGTGAATGTCCGGACTGGTAAATGATGTTTATTGGGCCCCAGTTCATCTACTTCCTCCCATATACCAAGAAGAAAGCATCATCCCCTTGGTTGACTGCTGCACCACTACTGCTGTTTAGGACAGCTCTGTGTAGTGGGATTTGATGCTGTGGATTAAATGATAATTTCATGTTGCTTGTAGTAATTTTACAGGAAATATTATGAAGGTATGAAAAATACAGACAGAGAAAGAAGAGTCAGTCTCAGCAGCATCTCGGTCTCACAAAGCAGAGTGCTGGTTGTGCAGCTAGACTTGAGGAAGTATTTGCCTTTTCCTCTCTCCTGATCCCAAGTCAGTCCACTTCCCCCTGCTTCCCTCCCATTCTCCTTGATTTGCTGGAGGAATTCTTGCCTATTGATATCTTGCTGTAGAGTCCTATTAGCATCAGAAATTTATCTTCCTCATAAATTGCCCTGTAGACTGTACCCTGACAATTTGAGTTGGCTTTAAATTGTTGTCACTGCCTCTGCTTCATCATCCACAAGTAATGATGTGGATAATGAAAATGTTATGCTATCATTTACGAATTCTGAGGCCCTCTGTTATCTAGGAGGGGATGCTAAGTAGACAGCAGAGTATGAAAGTCTCATTTTGCTCTATACATCTATATTCTGAGCTCCCAAGTACTCAAACAAGGCAGATATGGGCTTTTAAAGCCAGATTTAACAAGATATTTGGATACTGATCACTGCAGATCAGCAGCCAGTAGGATTTTTCAAATGTCTGTGTACAAGGTAGTTGCTGAACTTCCATTTTCACTGCAATGAAATTTGTAGATTTGAAGATGTGAAATTTGTGAAGGTATAAGCTGAGATCCTCATGTTACAAAGCTTTGTGTAACCATTCCTCTATCAGCTTCAGCATCTTAAAACAGCTAAACAGCTGCAGGATTGAAGTGGATCAAGTCCATAGAGTGATTTCACAGGCAGCACCGGGAATGAGCTGGAGCAGCAGAGTGCCTTTTTCGTCCTTGTGCATAAGGAGCAGGCTGTTACAATGGTTTCTTATTCAGCACCACTTTTATTTTACTTTGAAAACTTTTGTCTTGGATGGCATTGGCAACAAGGTGCAGAATAAGCATCAGTTTGACAGTGACTCAGACTCAGCCCTTGTTAGCCATCGATCTTTACTCAAGTGCTTTCTACTCAACCTCCCCATTGGATGGCAGCAGCAGAACACATCCATAGATTCCTTTTTTTGTCTGAGTTAAGCAGTGGGACTGTCCAGTATTCTCCCAGCTTTCATGTGACTTTCTTCCTACTTAATCTTCTGTTACTCACCTCTGTGTATCCAGGAAAGGCACATGTTGGTCTTCAGTTTCCTCTTCTTACAGCATCCAAGAATGTGTATTGCTTTACTAGATCTTGAAAAAGCCAGGGGGCTGAGTCAGCCAGCAAGTAGGTGGTATGTCCGTGTGCCTGGTGTGGGTCAGACTGCAGCGACCACCAGCTCGGCTCACTGAATGTCAGGTAGAACACCCGGAAAGGGAACTGCAACTGGCTATGGAGGTTTCCTTTCTGATTTTTATTAGTCTATATCAACAGTGATTAAAACAGGTAGGTATTGACTGCCAGATAGCATGGACAAATAATTTAATTTCCCACTACTTAAAAAATGATCCTCATCTTAGCAGGCTTTGTAATTAGACTTGACCTTGAGCAATCCCACATTCCTTATGTTACTTGAAGCAGTATCTGAATTTTTGAGTCTATTTAAGATGTAAATTACGTTACCTAAAATTTGTAACATCTTGCGTACCATTGTACCTTTAAAACATAACATGTTTCTTAACTAATTGTCATCATTTTATGCTGAGTGCCTACAATACTTTGTATGTGTGCCAGCATTTAAATGGGATCCAGCTCACCTCCGAGGCTAACCATCCATTAGGATGAAAGTGTGGGCAGTTTACCTCAGTGTCAGTGCTATATTTTTCAGCTATTTGTGTGCTGAATCTGTACAGTAAGAGAAAAAATTTGTTCAGTTAAGATGCTCTCTGCAGTATGAGACAGTGCCACAAAAATTAAAGTTCTAATGGTGGTAATAACATTTTTGGGTTATCTAGGTAGTAACTGAACTTCAATCAACAGAACGAGCTTTTTTATTTTTTGACATGTGGTCTCTTGCAACTAAATGTTGATATATTTTATTTATTTATTTTTAATTGTCCTTGAGTATTAGTAAATACTGTAGCTGAAATGACAGCAAAGTATATTTTGGAAAATACCCCACCTGCTTTCTTTGGAGGTGCTTCTAAGTTTAAGAGGAAACACTTCTATTTACTAGGGGGTGAACATGGTATTAAGTGGGTAGAATAAAGATGGTGCTGTTTGTTGCAAGCTGGAAATGAGATCAAAACACAGACTGTTTCCCCAGAGCAGCTGGGGCTGTCTAAATGCTGTAGCAGTGGCACCCAGTGACTGGATTGTTAACAGTAATTCCCCAGTAGTTCCTTTTGGATATGTAGAAGAGAATCCCAACCTCAGGTTCTAGTGACGGTGCTAGGCAAGACTGTGGAGATAACAAAGTAAAGAAAATTATTATGTGGGGGAAAATGCAGACTTGGAGCTGGTAGATGCTTGACCTCTGTTATGGCCCCTAATCTTGGAATGAAACAAGATTTTGGCAATTTGTTCACCTCCTCATGAACTTGCTTGCACATATAGTGACGCAAACCTGTTTGAAACTTATCAACACAAACCATGTGCGCTGGCTGAATGTATTACCTGATGCTGCACTATGGAAATTGGGGCTGTTTGATTTATGGGGCTGTCCCAGCTGTTGAATTTATCTGGTTGGCTTAAAAGTCTAAAGGAAAAAATCACTTTGAAGGAGGACTTTTTTGCCAGTAAAGAGATCTCTTAATTAGGTTTAATTGTGTCATTCAGAGAAGGTAACTGGTTAGCATCATTAATCTAGCTCTGTGATTGACCCTTTGGGAGTGGTGCAGCGTATGCCCCAGGTGACAGATGATGGAAGATCCTTGGAGAGGACAGAACATCTCTAGCTGGCAGACACATGACATGATCCTAAGAAATTGGGGAGTTTAAGGGGAATTTGGGAGTTTAAAGGGCACAGTGTAGATGTGTACTGGGATTGTCTCCTGTACATTTATTAGGAAATGATACAGTATAGTCGAGAGATTATTTATTATTTATGTAGCTGTAATAGTTGTATAAAAAGGCTGCTGTTAAGTAGATCTCTATGTGGTGTCTTGTTCTGAGTATTGGGATTAGCTACAGGTGGCAAGAGCAATGCTTTGGTTTTTGTCCTGAGTAATTTGTTTCTTCCTTTTCTTTAGTTATTCTGTTCCATTTCAGTTTGCTCTTGTGTATTGTGATACCTGCCAGTCCAGTAGTCCGCATGTTCTGAATTAATTACGAAATGCTTCAGAGTTAATGGAACTGGCGCTGTTGCAGAGAACAAGAGATGGCTGAGTCTTACTGTGTCTAGTGAGACTGTTTAATTCACAGTGCTTTTCAAAAGGGAACCATGTGTACATCTTGCATTTCAAACACACCTTAATCCTGAAGGAGCAGGACATATGTAATTTTATAGTCCCTCTTACTGTCACTGACTCCCCAACCATTTTGTGGAACTGCTGGGCCAAACATAACCAAATGAAGATCTGTAGTGTGGTAGGTTTTTGAGGAATGTGAAGAAAACCAACAGTGAGGTACATTGTTGCCCCCACTAAGAAAAAGCTGTAGTGTAATTGTGAGGGTTACTTGCCCTGTGTCCTGGCAGCTTGCTGACTAATGCACCTTTGTGCTGGAACCAGCACTTGAGTTGTTGTAGTTGAGAGGCACAGAAGATGCCTGAGCCCTGTGAAGTGGATGAGAATGGAAGGCATGACAGTAATGTAAAATGGGAAAGAAACCAGACATGTTGTCATGGATGCAACTTAGTGGAGCAGCACAATCAATGAGACATTATTTCTTATAGTCACCTCAAGAAGCGATGGCTGCCTCTGAAATGGGATTTGGTTTGTTTAATGTCAGAAAAATTGGTATCTTCTGATGGGAGAAGATGGTGATGGTTTGAATGCTGGTTTTCATGGCATTGCCACTGTGAAATGGGCCAGATACAAGACTGCCTGTGGGGCAATTCCATCTAGCCTGTGGCGATAGAGGAGCAGTTGCAGATATTGCACTAGCCTGAAAAATCCAGTAAATGCCTACATGGGCAGCTGCTTCTGGCTGTGACCTGTAGCTGTTTTGTCACGGTGAGCTGTGATCCTGACACTGGGGGCTGTCTCTTCCAGCACAACCACTGTCATTCTCACATGTGAGTGCCCAGCTCACACTTGATTTCTGTTCCATTAGATTTTGATTATTAGATATCATCCATTTGACTTAGTAGCAACAAATGCTGAGCAGGAAAGGTCATTGTTTTCAACGCTCCTGGGTCAGCTTTTAGACACTTCTAAAAATCCTATCTGCAAAGTCTAACTCTTATTAGCCATATTTATTATATGAACAATGTCACTCCTCATCCTGAAATGACAGGGAAACACCAATGGCAGTTTGCCTTATGCTTCTCTTTAATCTTGTTTCGTGTTCAGTGCTGAAGTTATAAAATATATTTAGCAGAAAGAATCCCATAAATAATTGCAAGCTGAGAATGGAATAATGATGGAGAATAACTGTTTAGTTAGATCATATAACTGCAACGCTATGGGTTTCCAGAAAGGGCTTACTCCAGGTTGCTTGCAGAGTTGCTGTTTTGAACCTCCTTGAAACCTGGAGGAAATCTAATTTGAGAAATTTTATGGATTTCTTTATGTAATAGTTCTAAGAAGCCTTGCCCCCAGTGACCTAATTATGTCACCTGCGTGCTGCATAACTTTGTACTCAAGCAAGACTGCCACAAGCCATGTGAGCTTTGTAGTGAATTTTTTTTGTAAATTGGATTTCATCTTTTCTTTCCACCCTTCCCAGTAGAAGCTGCTGACTTCAACATTTTACCTGAGGTTGGAAGCTCCGCTGACTTTTTTTTCCTTTTTTTTTTTTTTTTTTTTTTTTCTCCAAAAGGCCAAGGATGCAATGATAAAACTCATTTGTCTTTTTAATCTTTACCTTGTAATTAGAGCTAAGAGAGGCTGGAAAGAGATGCCAGGCAAGTAAGCTCTCTTCCTTTAAAAGCTCTCCGGGCACATAACTCAGTCTTGGGAGAGCTTTAAAAGAAAGCAGTAATGAAAATCCTGCAGAAAAGGAAAAATAAGCCAACAATGTTAAGACTTAAGTGTGCTATTTTTATTCAGGACTGGGGGTAGAAAAGTCTCTGGTACCTCCTGGGCTCATTCTCAGATAAAACATTTGAATCACTAATTATTTTTAAATATGCTTTTTGTACAGATGAGCTTCTGTCTTTTTCTGCCCCACTGATGATTGAAGATGATGTTGATCTTACTTGGAGGTTTTGGAATCATTTTACCTCAGCTTTTTTTGAAAATCAAGTTGTTTTTACTGTGAGATCAGTAATTTTCCTGAAGTTCCGTTTTTCTAGAAGGCAAAACCCCCAAACACAACTTATTTAAATGCTGGAAATCGAATTGCTGTAGAATTTAGGTACCTGGATCTCAGAAAGTATTTAAAAATGGCACACCTTTCACTCAGGCAGAGCACTGAGTTAGAAACAAAGCACGGTGGCGGTCATCCCTGTTTATAACAGCAAAGAAGGTGGTGGTGGTGGTGAGAGAATGAATGGCAAAGGATTGAGGTGCCAGTGCTGGTCTCTTGAGAAGCCGAAGTAACGGTGTTTATTGTGCCTTTGGGTAGGATTCTGCAGTTCTAAGTCACTAGATCTCCAACAGTAGAGCACTGCAAAACTGCATTTGTGCATGGATCTGCTGATAGTATTGCTCTAGCACAGCAGATTCTTTATTTCTAGGAAACACATATGCAAAATTTCAATTATTTGTTCCCTTCTGAATGCATATAACACCATCAGTGCAGTGAACTCCAAAGCTTTCCTTTTGCCAATGCATCCTCTAGGAGTCCCATGACTTCTACTCAGTGGCTTTTTCCTTAGTCTTTAACAACCTTCGTTGTCTAAACACTAGTTTGTAGAATCAGAACGATGACTCTGAGAATTACTCTGAAATAGTCAGAGATGTTGCAGAGTGAAACAGTGTTTTTTGTTGGCACATCATGCTGCGCATGAGACTTACGGTTTTTCATTCCATGTATGAGAAGTAACATAAGCCTCATCTTGTGCTTGCATTCCTGAAGATAAATGAAAACGATTGTTTTAGAACAAGATTTCTTTTGAAAAACAAAATACCCAGTTAAAAATGAAACTAGAGCCCTTTTTTTTTTTTTTTTTCTTATACAAGACTAGCTTTTCATCTTTTTAAGGCAGAGATGTTCAGGTGAATACATAGGCCTTAGATAGTATTACTTAAAACTGGATTGTTTGTCCCCTTTCCCAGTGGGGCCATGAATGGTTACCTTTCCTTGAATTCTCTCTTTTTGACTGTGGAAGATTGCAAAAGTGGTTTTCTCCTCCTGTTGTTTGATAACTATCCTTTGGATTGTTTTAAAGTGGTTTGGGTTTTTTCATTGTTTTCAGTGGCTTAGTGAAGGCTGCTTTCTCCACTATCTTAGCTGGAGGTCAAGGCTGAATGTCAAATTGACATGTCATCCATGGTCTGAACAGACAGAGAAGGACAAATAGCAGTTATGATTTGTGAGCTGAATGGTAAACAATGGGGGGTTTTGTGTTTGTAAAACTAAATTTTGGAAGCTAGCAATATCCCCCAACATCAAGGGTATTCTTGACTATGTGCCTAACTTAAATGTATGAATTTTTCCAGTGATATCAACCAAGTCAATGGGCCTGACTTTTATATTACCTGTGCCTTCACGCAGTCAGTGCCCTGGTATAAATGCTGTCATTTGGACGTTAGCAAGCAGCTGTAAACCTCTATACCTTATTGGTCCCTTGTAACTCTGTGCTATGATGCAGCTCAGCATGCAGATTTTTGAGTAAGGAGAGGCAATAGTTTTCAACATAAACAAGTCCTCTGGGTCACATTAACCTCCTTCAGTCTCTGTGTTAAATAATTAAAATAAACTAGGTAGTGTTTAACTATATGTATTTACAGGCTTACTGGAGGAGCTTATTAGTTCAATATCCTCACACAGTGTCTTAAACCTTTCTGAGCTCCAGGATCCCTTATTAAATATTTAGTGCATATTGCTGAAAAAGTCAAGATTTGCTTTATTTTTTAGAGGCAATTTCTCTTCTCAAAATTCTTTTAGCCTTTAAAATACTGGCCATCTATAAATCATACATTTCTCAAGTTGCCAATTCTTGCCACCAAGGAGTATTTGTCATTTGTGCTGATCTTAATAGTACCTCAAGAAGGTTGTGCAGTGCATCCTCACTGGATTCTATAGAACCACCTCAAATATCTTTTTAAACAATTCATCTGAAAGCAGCTCCCTTGGATAGAAAGAGGATGTCAGCTGCTAACTGTGGTTTGGAGACATCAATATTTCTCCTCTTCTGTTTCTGAGACAGTCAAAATGGAATTAGTTAATTGACAAGTATTTTTGTGTTGTTGCTGTGGGATAGTAATTATTGGTGACAAGGGCTGCTGGTGGATATGCATTAATACAGTACAGCAAACCCTAAAATTTGAAAATACAAGGCAATACCCTGCACTATTACGACTAGTCATTTTGCCGTAATCTGACTTGTTACAGATTGAAACTGGTGGTCTTGCCAGGAGAGAGGAGACTTTGTACACAGCAGAGTTTTATAAGACTTGCTATATAGCTGAGCAAAGGCAGCTTAGTGGATTAAAATAGCATCAGTGATATCTCTTGTCTCTAGGGCAATAAGTTATGAGCAAAGACCTCCAGAAAGGATTTTGTTTCCGTGGAGTCTCTATTAGATGATACTGTACAGTAAACAAATAACAAATGGTTTCACTGAGTCCGTTCTCATTTTGCCTAATTGCCTGTCTTGGTTCAGTACTAGTGAAGATAAGACATAAGCCACGTTGTATTTACTTTTATGCCCAAGGCCTGATTGCTTACTAAAAGAGGCTGGGCTATGTATGTTCCCTCTGCCTGTAGCTGGAAACTGGTCACTCCTTGCTACAGGCTCCTCTTTTAAAGATTTTAAGTCATCACTTTCTGTGTTCCATGGTCTGAGGTGGCAGCTGGGAGAAAGAGTCCCTGTTCCGTTGCAGTAAAAGCATCAACTTCATAGTGTGAAGGTACCTGGCCAAGCCATTTACAGAATCCTGCAAACAAAGATGTTTTCCACTTCTAACAGTAAGCCTCCATATATTGTCTACGCACTTTGACAAAGGATAATGTGCTGGACTGGCAACATGTTAAATCTCTAATATAGGATCTATTCACGCCAGTAATTGCCATCCACCTCTGACCTGAAACTCGCCTGTTCTTTAAGCAGTGAATCATGATCAGTCACAGTGCTGTTCTTGCTAATATTAGGAAGAACATGTGAGAAATTCTTTTAAAGAATGTAGTCCCAATTTTGGCAAGACATTTCATGCATAAATATGCCTGTTTTTTCACTGAAATATTTTCAAGCTTTATGGGGTCTAGATTAATAGACTTCCTCTGTTGGAATTTTTACTGAAATTTGATGTACATGTGCAAATTTCATTTAAAAAAATCAGTCTGGTTTAAACTGCCAGGAACATTAAAAGAAATAGAAATCTAGTCTTTCTTACCCAATTTCAGTGTTTATTTAATAACAATATATTACCAAAATTCCAGATAAAATGTCAATGATTTTAAATTAAAAAAAAAAAAAAGGAAAAATGAGTTACGATTTTCAAGAGACTGCACCTTTTAATTTCAGAGTGCAAAATGCATTCCTGCAGGGGATA
Source organism: Falco cherrug (assembly GCF_023634085.1). NCBI lineage: Eukaryota > Metazoa > Chordata > Aves > Falconiformes > Falconidae > Falco > Falco cherrug. Next base: position 18,313,033 of record NC_073700.1, on the reverse strand, counting down.
AATGATACTGGTTCTTTTAGTCCATTGGAAATAGCTGTCAAGTTTGTTGCCAAACAACATGTCTGATTTCATGTCTAATATTTAGCAAAATTTAATGAGTACAAACTGAAAAATGGAATAGTTCTCAGTAGGAGGGTAGCAGAGTTCTTCTTTTGACACACCCCATTGTTCATTTGATTCTAAAGCATGCCTACAGGTGGCCATTCAGCACTCTCAGTGCCTCACCTGTATTAAAGAATAAAAGTGAAGCCAGGGGCACCTTGGAAACGAACCCACCCCAGCTCACAGTCTGAATAGCTTTCAAGAGGAAGCAAAAAGGGCAGCCTTTGTAGCTAACAAGACAGTGTTGGTGGTCTGGGATTTTTACTATTGATATTTAAGGTACTTGAACCTAAAGCTCAGGAAGGAAGTGGAATTTACACTAAATACAGTGATTCATCCTTCAGGCTACTGACTGTTGCAGTCAGTTTGGAAGCCATACTTGAAAACTTCTCCAATTTTTTCTGCTGGGAATCATCTGCTGGCTGGGATCATCAAAACACAGTGGCCTGAGTGGGCTCTATGGGGAGGCAGCAGGGAAGACCTTGTCAGAACTATCACACTTTTCTTTGAGTGTCCCATCCACAACTAATGCAGAACGCGTGGCTCAGGGACTCTGTTGTGGGTGTTATCTTGGAGTTGTCATGGTACTTGGGAGAACTGCATTTGCCTACATCATTGTGATGGTGGAATAGCTCTTATTGCTAGGATGTGTTAAACTGGTCCCTGAGGAAAAAGTGATGCATTTAGCTATCCCACGTGGAACTGTAGGTGCTAGGAATGGACATATGTTTGGGTGCTTCCCTGTGTTTTTAGTGAACTTAATGGCAAACTTCCTTCAGTAAAGGTAAGATACTTAAAGTGAAGTGTCAGATGGTTTTAAAGGTCATATCTGAAGGTCTAAGTCTCGCAATGCTGAGCCTTTTAAACCAACACTTTGTGTAATTTGGAGTTAGGGATACTTTCTACATGGCCAGATCAAATTCTGAATATGTTGACTGTCAGCTCATTGGTTTGGCTTGCTTTGTAGTTTCAAGTTGTGATTAAAGATAGATCATTATTTTTCAGCTTCTCAGAGCAGAGGTTGCTTCGAACTCAGTAGGGGAAAACCTGCTTTCTTGTAAAAGTGAAGTCTTTGGGGATTATGTTGTTGAAGACTGATACCTTCTCAGCTGAGGTCACTTCCAAACTGTACATATTTCTGACAACTTCAGGTCCTCTGCCACCAATTTCAGAACGAATAAAAATATTCATCCTAGATGCATCCTTCCTTGTGTGAATTCACAGCAGAATGTATCTTTTGTTGTATTTTATTGTTTTAAACTCAGTAAGTATTTTACACTCATTTTACACATTTTAAATCTTTCTCCTTTTTTGCCTCTCCCTTAACCTTGCCCAAAAGTAAAAGGAAAATTTGCCTTAACTTCTGTACTGCCATTGTTACATTCTGAGAAGCAAATTTTTGGAGACCTCAGTTAAAATTTCCTCTTACATGATGTGCAATACATGAATAAAACGTACAGGACTTGGTTAGAAGTATTTAAACAGGAAGCTTGCAGGCAATAAATCATATATAAAGTGACAGAAAGGTTTTGAAAAGCCATTTCTTCATCAGCATTTTCATGCTGAATAATGCGATGCCTTTGCCTAACAATACAATTTTGTAATATTTTTAAAGCAAAACTCAGATTTTTATTAATGCAGAAATGCAGATATTGTTACTTTACAAAAGTCAGACTATTTAATTATAGAAGTTACGGTATGGTAGTCCAGGTGTGTGAATTATTTTCCTTAAATGTTCTGTTTGCCAAGGTAGAATTAAACTGGACTAGCCAGGACTGTCAATGTGCTGACAATTGAAGTCTCTTCATGGTAGTGGTAGTGCAGAAATAAATACATTAATTATATTGCTTAATCTCAAACGGTCAGGTTTGCGTGCTCCAAAGGTCTATAGTCGCTATAAAGAAAGTCTTGTAATTTCTTGTGCTTGAAAGTGGCACTTGAAAATAATTACAAGATGCAATCACATGAGAACAGGAAGCCTCAATGGATGAGTAATTAGATGCAGAGCCTTTCACCTCAAGGTCGTTGTTTCTAATCCAGATCTGCTTGGTAGTGTTTGGAAGTGCCATCAGACAGGTGGTTAGTGTGAAATTAGTTGTGGAGATCTCGGGTTTGTTCGTAAGTACATTTCCGCCTAAGAAAAATTGCTGTGGCTGTGATTTTCATTCTGGCTGTCTTCTTCCCTCTTATCTAGATAGGAGACAAAATTTCTGTTCTTTTCTTGTATTGAGCTGACTGGGTAAGATTAATGTGATTCTGGCCAGTTTCACTGCTGTTGGGAACTACCTGCTGGACAACGATGATGCTGTCAGAAATGAGTCCTCTGGTGTGGGTGCCGGAGGGATGTCAGCAGAGGGAGCCGGTAGAGTAGTTCATGTTTAAAGGGGTGGCTAGTCGAAGAGTAGTGTATGAGAGGCACTCCCAACTACGCAGAGTGTCCTAGGAAGCTCTGAAAATAAAAGGAATTGAACGGGTGTGGGTGGAAAAGTCTTTTTCCATGGCCTATCCAGCCAGTGCACAAGTGTGTTGTATAGACTATGAAGGACTTCATAGCTTCAGTGGCGCTAATGCATTTGTCACTGTCTCCTGCTGTTGTGATTCACTACAGATTAAACTGACCTTTCCTTAGGTTCTCAGGACCTTCAAGCAAGGGGTCTTGCAGAGGAATCTGCCTTTATGAGGCTGCTACTGCTCTGTAGAACAGCTATCATGAGCAATGCCTGTTGGTCCTTCCCACCCGGTCCCTGGTGAGACACTGAGCTAAAGCAAGTACCAGAAGGACACTATATATAATCCAACAATGTTCATGGATTTTCAAAGTTAGTTATTGTTCTGACAAATTACCTTTCAAGTGAGGCGATGCATGTTTTGAGATTTAGAAAATCCAACCATGCTAGCAGAAGCTGTTTCGTAATGAGTTACTCAATACAGTTTTTAAAGGTAAGAAAAATAAGCATTGTAACTGCTGATTTTACTTTTTTTGAGAATATGATCAGAAGACATATTAAAAAATTTTCCCCTTTGTAATGTGCACACTGCAAGAGGAAAAACCCAACCATCTTAGAGTACCATCTTTGTGGAAAGATACTGGAATTAATGACGTGCCAGGTACCAGGTCACCTTTAATCTTATTCAGAGGGGAGATGGTGGAGCATTGCTGTTAAAGTCAATGGCTCTTGGGGGAGTCTAACCACCGTCGTGTAAGTTAATGGCATGCCCTCTCCTGCCACCCATGGCTGCTCCATTACCCTTGAAAGCAGCCGTCAAATTTGCACAGCTTTAACAGGAACATCTGCTTCTCTCCCCTGGTTGTTTCCTTCACATCTGCAGCGATTGTGACAGGGTATGTGCTCTTCTTCATTCACCCTCGTAGCTCTAACCTTTCCTGTGGCTCATTTTTTATGCTCTGCCTCCTTAATGACTATTCTAATTCATCTCCGTGTTTGCTGGTAGTCTCATTAGGGCCAAGGGAAAATTCACCAGGTGAGGAAGCCCGTTGTTTTCTGGTAAGAATAAAAGTTTGTCAAGTCTGACAAGCTAGCTGGGATACTTTAGAAAGACAATTTCACTACCTTGGTTCTGCAATTTACCCAGTGGTGGCAAGTGTTCCTGCTAAGAAGGGCAGTGCCCCTCTTCTGCAGTGAATGATGTCCCCTTTTCTGGCTGACCTGGGTCTTTTTTTGGCCAAGATCTACAAAGATGTACAAGTGTCTTCCTACTATTTAAACATCTCTTTTCCATTGATTGATTTCAAATAGATTTCCTTGCCAACATAAGACCTGGACATCTAACAACTCTTGGGAATTTGAGATTTCCCATTCAGTTCTATTTCCTTGGAGCCTCCAATCCAAATACACCTTGGCACGTGCCCTGGGACTAAGCCAGTGACTGTCTTGCTGCATACAGGTGTAGGAAAGTGCTGTTATTGCAGCTGCTACACCACAAAGCAAATGCACCCAGTTACCAGGGAGCAAATTTCCACCTCGTGGTAGAACCCCCCCTTCGAAATACAATAATTTGCAGGAATCAAGTCGTCTCTAGTCTTTTGAGTGATGACAGTGAAGCCTGAATATGGTCTAAGGATAAAACTGTTGAACCTTCTTCCAGAGTTGTAGTCTCTGTCAAAGCTAAGATATGGTGTGGAGGAAGGCTTTTGATGTTACTCTTCAGTTTGTTCCTGTTGTACAAGTTACAGCATAGAGCAGCATTTTAAAGTTATATTTTAAATTTTTACCTCAAGCTGAATGGCTTTATTATAATGGAAAATCTACCCAATCTTTGTCAAGGACTGTCCATTTTAATAAGAATGGGAGAAGAGTTGGGTTCTTGGGTGGTTGGAAGGGGATCTATGGAACTCTAAAAGGATGTCTTAACCTTCAGTTTGTTTCTGAGAAGGGTCTGTTAACACTCTGTTTTTACTGATTCATATAGCTTTGTCATAGGAACTCACATTTTAAGCCTGGGTGAAATATCTTTATTGTTGTTAGTTGCCAAATGAAAAATGCCAAATTTGGGTAAAACAAGCAGCATATTGACTGCAAAAAGGCCTTTTGCTACATAAGATCATAGGCTTAAAAATATAAATAGCATGGAGGAAATAAGGTGAAAGATCAGCATAGAATGTGTGTTGTGGCAGCACCCATTTGTGCATGCACCTAGTTCAGATTTCTAGATTTGGCTTTCTGAACTGTACCTCTGAGATTACCTTGGGTTACAGCCTGCAACTGAAATGTCAAAATTTTAGGTTTGCACTTTTATTTTTATGTAAGAATATTTAAAAGTGAAAGTTGAAAGGCTCAAGTCATCTGCAGAACCTTGAAAAGAAAAAAAAGTATTAATGTTGAAGCCTTGAAAAAGAATCATAAGTATGAAATGGGAAATGTACAGGCTCTCACAATTTCTGAATTCTGACCTTTTTAATTATTACTTGGTTGTTAGCATTGTAAGTCAGGGTAATGATTTATAATGTGGGCCTATGGGAAATTGTTACCAGGTTCTGATTCTCATTTTATTTGATCATGATTATATTTTTTTATTGTCTTTTGTACTGTTACAGTGTAGCATAAAATATTGGGCACTCTTCAGTGTTAGTTTTTTCCATATAAGAAAAAAAGAACATAATTCAATAATACTGACTAAAAAAAAGTCTGTTGGCATTCTGGAAAGCTCACTTATGCTTTGCATTTATGAATATAATAGTTAAAATAGCTTAAGTTCAATTAGCTGTTCAGCCAGGTTGGATACAGTCTTCGCATGCTGAAACCATTTACAAGTCCTCATACCACTCAGAATTAAAAATGCATTTGTGCAATTTAGTTTTATGACCTCTTATTGCTTAACTAGCAGCTGGATCTTATACTTGGACTGCTGCGATGCTTTTCTCATCCATTCCATCGGAATAAACCCAAAGTAACCATTACAGCTATGTAAAACCTGATATAAAATGAGGCAAACTCTGAAAATAATTAATCAGTGGTGATCAAGACATAGGGGCTTTTCCAGGGATTGAAGACCAGCTGAGGAGCTGATGGCCTGGTGCCCAGTGCATTAACTGATCTGATTGCTTGTAACGTTCCTCGAAATTCCATTTGCCTGATTTGCCTATCGCATGAAAATTTCATCTCACTTCAGCAATGAAATGTATCATTCAAATTCACAGTCTTATCCACTGCTCCTGTTTTTTGCAAAAGATGATTCTTCTAGTGCAACAAATACTGTTTTAGGACTTTAATACACACAGAGCAATTAATGGAAAGGAGATTCACTGCCAAAGTCGGTCGTCTAAATTAAGACAGTCAAACAGGACAACCAGAAAAGCTTTCATAAACCATACCATTTAATGATAACAGTTATATCTGGATCTTTCTTGAGTGGATTCTCAAATGAGGGTTAACTAATGATTAATTATTCATTTGCCTACCTCTAACTGCCAAATTCAGGCACGGTGCTATTACTTTACAGTCCCATAGAAGTGATTTCATTTAAGGAGGGAAACACACCTTTGCATGTAAAAAACATAAAACAGAAACGTGGAAGTTCTTTGTACCTTGTAAATTTTGAGTACTGAAACAGAACAGAGTACAAGTTTCCTTGGTTGCCCTCTGTTTTACCCATGATACTTGGGCATGAGAATAAAGATTCAATTTTCACTTGAAATGAAGAAAATGCTTCTTTCACAAACATCTACTTTATTTTCTGGCAACTGCTGTTTACTTAATCTGCAGAGTCTAATGACTTAGATGACAATTGCTGTTTTGTATTCTCTAAACAACTATCATTCTTGTCTGATGAATGACCTTGAACGGAGTTAAAAATACCTCTGGCATTTAGTGGATTACAAATATTTGTTTTACACAGCTAAACCCAAAATAGTCATTTGATATTTCAGGTAATGGAGGAATGCTCAGAAGGGCACAAGGCCTAATCCTCAACATTTATTTTGTTGCATATGTGAGACAGACTTCAGAGTTTTTCTTTCATTTTTCTTTCTTAAAGTTTATGATAATATTAAAGGAACTTCTGGCGTGCCATAGATGTGCAGTATGAAGTTGTAAAAGGGCAGCGCTGAGTCTGGGCGTGCTGAGCAGCTGCCAATGGAAGCAGGCTGTGGGGGCCAGCAAGCTCACCTGCGCCCCGATGCCTGAGGGTTGCATCAGTGATGGTTTGGTCAGGATGGCTTCTGCCATCAATGAAGAGCTAGTTAGGGATGTAGATGTGATAGTCCTTCTCCCCGGTTTGTGGTCTCAGGTATGCTCCTTTTACTTTCTGATGGCAAGAGCAACGCTGTTATTAGATGCCATCAGCCCTCAATATTGGGGCAGAAAATTAAAATTTTGCTTAAAAAATGGTGGATAACTGTGAGTCTGGCCTATGCAGATATATGTGTACCTGCTTTCTTCAGGCTAGCAGAAATCTCTCCAGGGAACTACTTTCATTCTTTTTTCCCTTTCTCTCACGGTAAACTTGTGAAGGAAGGAACAAATGAGAGGAAAAGAGTGGTCCGCATGTAATAGTGAGAGTGAATGTTAATGGGTCATGTGGGAAATACTTCTGTATTACAGAGCACAATGTTGTGATGGAAAACCAAATCTTTTCCTTGTATTTTCTTCTCTGCCTCACCTAAAATAGCCACACAATAGAAAGTTTTCCATAGGAAATGATTAGCACTATTTTACTCCATGGTACTTCATGAAGTTTTATGCTTTTAGATTTCATTTGTAAAGGTGATATGTGTACTTGAACCAGGATGAATATTTCTACCTGGCTGAAAGGCAGTCCTTATTGATTAACTTCAATGTAGCACCCCAGCAGGTAGACAGGCTTATGTTTTAATTTGTTTTTGCTTCCAGGTCACTCTTCATCCACCTTTCTTTTCATTTGCAGCAACCATACCCCCCTTCCTCGCTCATTTACAGCACCTACATTGGTCTCAGCTGTTTTGATTTATTGACCACTCAGATTTAATGCTTCATTCCTTGGAGAAGTCTCAGTGCTTGTGTCTGATCTAAGGTCACCTATGCTACTTATTCCAGGGGACTTTAATCTCCATATGGATGTGACCTCTGACACTTGCCAAAGAATTCACTGTTACATGATTCTGTCCAGCTGTGTCAGCATGTTCCTTCACCTGCACTGAAAGGTTATGCTTTTGATTTCATTAACTTTTTGGGTCTCATTATCAAGGTTTGAGGTCACTCACCTTTTTTCCAAATACACATCTAGATCTATTGTACCCCTAGGGTTCCTCTCAAATTGGTTGCTCATTTTGAGAGTTGCTGTTTTCTTTGAGTGTCGCTTCTTGCCCAAAACAAGTTAAAGTGGTTCAGTGCTGGTTCTCTGGTTATCCAGTTAAAACGCTGATTATGATTTTGCACATGCCATACTACTGGCTTCCACGACTGATGAAGAGCAAATGTCTTGGGTGGAACAAAGGCTGTAACTTTATGGGCTGTTAGAAACTCCTTGGTTAGAAACCTGTAGATTGTGGAAGCAGCAATCTCAAATCCTTCATCTGGGAGATACTGTATCTTTGCTTGCTTGTTTTGTTACAGATGTTAGCTCTAGTAATCAAAACACTGCTATGTATTTGAGGAACATGAGATTAATGGATAGCAAATAGGATTCCTTGCTCCCTTTTTTTTTCTCTTCCCTTTGGTGTGTGTGCTACATCATACTTTGCCTATTATCATGGTCAAATGATTATGGAAAGATATTCCTTGTCTATTTATCTGGAGAGCAGTTGAACTGGTTGAACTGGTCTTTTGTGGCAGTTCTAGACCCTCTGAACAGTCCAGTCCCTAACTGCTAACAAGTAAAAAGGTAAAACTTTAAAAGTGAGACTGGACTGAATTGTATGTGCAGAGACAATTTATGCCTTTTTTTTAATATATATATTTATATATATATATATAAAATATTGTATATCCGTGAGGAAGAAGAGCATCTAAGTCAGGACCTTGTGACATGAATGTGACATTATTATGAAAAAATCTAGTGGGTGATGGAATGGTAGTAGAGAAAAGCTCTGCTGAAGAGCCTAGAAGCCTAGAAGATGGTGTGTAAATTTTGCCTTTCAAGTGACTTTTAGCTTCTTCTTTTGAGAAGAGCTGTCATCTTTCAAAACATCTCACCTTTCCTCCCCCAAAACATCCCATGAACTGGAGAGGTTCTCATAAATACGTATGGTAAAAAATTGTGAAAAAGAACATGTTATTTCCTTTAATAATGTGGGTTTTTTCTAGGAATATTTGCCTCTTGGTGTGTACTTCATATATTTGTAAGCAAAAGCCAGCATTAAATGAAGGTGCAACATCAAGCTTTTTAGAGTGCTTTCCTCTTCCAGAAAACATCAGGGCTGACTTGTAAACTCACTTGTTTCTCTGACTGTTGTCTGCAATATTAGGCTCCATAGCCATTCATCTTCCTATTGACAGACATCCTCTTTGCCTTTTAAATAAATGATGCAGTTGATGTCATCCAGACCAAGCTTGCTGGTTTTGAGGCTTACTGAAGAATGTGCTGAGCTATGGTCATATTGTCCTACTGTCTAGATGTGCTGTTTCTCCACAGTGCTAGTTGCTTTCTTTATTAAAGAGGGCAGCTTATGAAACAGAGATAAAAATTCCCTTTAAATGTGTCTTTTCCATATGTTTCTTGGTTAAGAAATTAGAAAAAGAGGAGATTATTCAGGATTTCGGATAAAGGCATGCTGCCTGCACGTATATTGCATTGAAAGAGCACTCCTTGTGAGTGATTAGAATTAGTCACAGAGATGAAATGGATGTGGACAGAATTGGCTAGCAACCTTCTGAAAGCCTTCCTCTTTCTTTGATATTTTCCTTGTAGTTTTGAAGTACATCACTGTGATGTTTGATATTTTATTAACAATAATTGTATTTTCCTCTTTTCATTTGAGGATTTCAAAGAGTTTTAGAAGCATTAATTGCATATCTGCCCCCTGACTTCTATGAAGAAAGTGAAAATAAGGTCTTGTCAAATATGTTAGTTGAAAAAAATGTATTAAATTGAAAATAAACAGTTCAGTGTTGATGATTAAGTCAACTCTACTCACAACACTTGTGCTGGCTTGTAATGTGCAAGCCTAGTAACTTCCTAGCTTGTACTTTCTTTTCTTCAGAGATGATGACTGCCTTCTCTGCAAACTGTGAAGCTCTACACAGGACCATCTTCTGGGCTGGAAAGTCCACAGCTAACAAAGAAACGGTCACAGAGCCTTTGTTTGGCTAGTCCTTGAGATCGTTAAGATGCATCCTGGGCTTGGGCACCTGAGGGCTATTATTATCTGTAGGTATTTCATTATGGAAGGCAGCAAAATTCACAGCAGGGAGTATCCTGGAGGTTGCTTCTGTTAGCGAGCCCTGTCCCATTATGTCTGTGCTCTGTATGGAGAGATAAGGAAAGTGTCCTTAGTGAACTTGAATAGCGTCGGTATTTCTAGGGAAGCTAAGCTGTAAAGGATTTGGGGTATTGAGAGTAACACATACGCCAGGCTCCTGATCAGAGGTAACCCAGAGGCCCCTAGTTTTCAACATTCATCCTCTGTCCTCCACAGTGCCTGGCTGGCAGACATTCCCTCTTCAGCATGCAGAAGGTGTTCTATGACAGGAACATTTCTTTGGTATTGTTGCTGATAAAATGTATCTCTCCTTGGAGAGTGTTCTTGTTTAAATGTGAAGATGTAACTGAATTTCAACTGCAAATATTGACAGCCCTTAAACTGCAGATCTGTATAGGTTTATGGGTGAAGAGCTATAAATTTATGGGCTTTTTCTAAGTGAGCCCAAAGGGGCTTGTCTCTCCACAGCCTGCTTTCTCCCTTTCTCTCAGTGCAGTTCTCCCTGAAATGGCTTTCCTGATGTGTCCAGTGTAGAATTCACTTACTGTGATCTTCACACTTTAAAAATCGTTCAGTCCCAGCTTCTTTAATGCCTTGGCTTCCTGAGAATCCATTGATTATAAAATATTTTAAGGCTGTTCTTGGGTTTTTCTGTCATCATGCTCTCAGCTGTACCTTAAATGTACTTCAAACCCAAGATGAGGGTTTATCTAGTGCAAGATGGAAGTTAAAATGTGCAGGAGAAGAGTTTATATTCTTCCTTTTTTGCTGCCTTTGGGCACCTGAATGCAGAATCAACAGGTTTCAGTAGATCTAGGCAGAGAATAGACTGAGTTGATGGTTAGTTGTCAAGACACTGATAGTTTTCTTAAATCTGAAAGCCACTCTGCAAACTGAATGCTTGTCCTCTAGATTGCTAACACTGACAGAAATGGGACAGAAAGCCAGTATGTTAACACTTAGCATTTGTTCAGCACCTGTTCACAGATGCGTCTGAATATTAAGGAGAAATGCATATGGTGCTCAACAGAATAAAAAGTGTTAAGATGCATGTGAACAAGCAGGAGGAAATATAGATGTGAACATGTAGGAGGGGAAAGACTATTACAAGGCAATCCAATTAATGCAAATGATGCATGCAGATGTCTTTGGCTTTTTAGTACCTTTCACTGTTATACTCCATAAGAGCTGCGCACTAGGGACAAGAGAGCACTGTCTTCCTTTGCGTGGCAGCAGTACTTTCAAAACTTAGCATCCTACCCTTGCCAGCAGATGAGCAGGGGACACCTCTTACGTGCTTGTTTAGCTATGAAGCATGAATAAGTGCACAGTAAAACAGCTACTAAACCAAAGGATGCATTCATGAGGTAACTTAATTTTGCCTTCTGCAAACACCTGTGTGCCTGTTGACTCCTGGCACTTCAGGGGAGCACTGTCACTGCTTTAAAATTCAAACAAGATAATTGAAAGTGAGCCCTGGGTTTCCTGGGCTGTGTGCTCAGGGCCAACTGGTTTGATTTATTTTGGTATTGACTTAACAGGACTGTTCACCTAAAGGAAGCAGGATTTGAGCTTGAAAGCAGACATTCTTTCAGCTATATATTGATCGTTAGAGCTGGATCTAGTCCATCCTTATGATGTACCTTCTAAAAAAATGGCTTCTACTATTATCTTGGCATCTGATGTCTGGTGAATAATGACTTTAATTAAAAAGAAGACCCGGCTGCTTGGTCTTTCAGATGAGAAACATGGCAAACTCAAGTATGTGGCATAAGCAGTTCCAAATTTTCCCTTTTTCTCTTCTCCCTTATAAAACTTCCTTCTCATGAGACAGTCCAGACTGTGACCTTGCTCTCCTGAAGTCAATAGAAATTTTTTCATTGACTCCAGTGAGTGCAGGATCACCACTGTAAGCATGATAGGAACCAATGGGATTTTCCCTTGTTTACTCCAAAGAGTTTTGACTCAGGCTGTAAGTCTAATACATAAATAAATACACTCTCTTAAATCAGCAACTACATTTTACGTAATCTTTTCTGTCAGAACCCCTGGCCACCTGCTTATTATCTCCAAATATTGTTGTGTGAGGTGTTTTGTAGAACAATATTTTGAATGAAGTGTCACGGCCAATTGGATTTTCCTATTTGTATATTTATTTTCCATATTGACTTGCATAGAAGCTTCTGTCCCACAAGCTGGTAGCTGGTTTTATTTTTTTCCCCATCTTTATTATGGTATGTATATTAGGTACTTGCATGAAAATTCAGTCTGCCAATAAACTTGTTACAGGAGCTATGTAAGGTACTTTTATGCTGTCTTCAACATTTTTTCAACTTGCTGTAAAATACCTTATGCATTTTTCTGCTGTAGAATATTTTGCTTAAAAGTACAGTGTACTCTTTTCCTCAGAAGAAAGTATCTGTGTGTGTGTATATATATATTTATTTAACATGCTTTAAATTTGCTTTTCAGGATTGCATGTATGAAGTTTCTTGCCCATTGAGGTTGCTGTGAATACAAATTTGGCAACAAGTCATGCAGTCCTTTAGCTGTGCTTGAAATACTTGTGAAACCAAAGCACGTGTATTGGAAAATTGCCAAGACAACCTTTTAAAAAGTTTTATATATATTTGAATACTCCCCTTTCTTGGGGAAACCCCCTTAGAAGCCTAAATCACATTTCTAGCTCTTGTGAAGGTTAAGATTTCCCACTTAATCAACGCATAAAAGTTTCTACCCAAAAAGTACAGTGATCTTTATCACTCAGTAAGATGTCATCTATAAGGATGTAAGCCTAGTCACAACTGCAGCAGGCCAAGGTGTTCTCTGTCTCAAAATCTTGTGTCTGGTATTCATTAGCAAGAGATACTGTAAACAACCAACCAACCAAACAAAAAAACCCCAAACCCAAAACAGGGCAAGCATGGAGTGAGTAGGAAACAGGTTGATCCTCCAGGCTTGCCAGTTGGAGGATTGCCTGTTTCTTTTACCTTCCTTTCTTTAGTCTGCTGTGCCTTTGATATTGCCCACACCTACACCAATATCTGCACTGTTGTCTCTTGTTGAATAAGGAGCCCATACTGCTTTGATGGTGAATATTTTTATTATTCTCATCATTGTCTCTCTGTCTAGCTCGTTTATTAAAAAACTCACCCTGTTCTGTAGTGCTGTTAATTTACAAGGTGCTTTACAAACATAGATAAGAGCCATCCAAGGCTCTACTCTAAATAAGACGAGACAAATGCAAGATTAAGCACTTGAAGGCTGTTCAGTAAAGTGAGGACATGGAAATGACTTATGCAAAGAGGAGAGAGGTTTTGTGAAGTGGGGTTTCTGAGAAAGGGGTTTGGGCAGGGTGAAGAGTAAGTATGGCAGTGGAGGAAAATGGTTGGGTGCAAGGAGCAGCAGAGCTAAGATGTGAAGGCAGGAGTAAGGTGACGAGGTGGAAAAATTAATTCGGAGAATTAGGGAACAGTGAATTGTGAGGAAAGGCACTTGAGAGGAAAGCAATAGGATAGAGTATCCCAGTTTTCTTCAAAATGGTCTGGGAGAAAACTTGAAAACTTGAGAAATCCATATAGTTTGGGGATTATTTTTTTTTCTTGGTTTGTTGTTGTGTTGTGGTTTGTTTTTTTTGTTTTGTTTTGTTTTGTTTTTTTTTTTTTGACAAAACTTGACTATGGCAGCTTGTCAGCCTACCTTGTTCTTAGCTTGCCTCCAATAATAGGCATAGCAAGCAGTGCTTACATGTTGTCATGTTAGAAAGTTTCCCTACTGTTTAAGATGTGTTCCTTGTGTTAAATATTATCCTGCCCATTGTATCCATTTATGAAATGAAATAATGAAATATAAATCCTAATGCAAGACAGGAAGCCAAATGAAGGAGGACTGTGCTTTCTCTCTGCATGTTGTCTTGTCTAGTCTATCTAATTGACTACTCCAGTCTCCTTTTCTCCAGATGGATTTGTAAGGGCCAGAGAAGAAAGACTGAAAAATTGACTTCTTATGATGAATTAATCTTTATTAGTAAGAAAGGGATAAACTTGGGGAATAAGCCAGATCCTACAAGATGCTTTGCCCCTTTGTCTTCCTGGGATTTAAACTGGCGTTTGAGAGATTCAGTATCTTGTAGGACTGTATGAACTAGCTTTTTCTTTATGCACTGATGTTTTGTTTTGCTCTCCATCACCTATCTCTGCAATTATTAGGCCAGCACCAAGTCAAGCAAGGGACATGTGAAGTTGTGGCAGTGCATCGTTGCTGCAATAAGAACCGGATTGAAGAACGATCACAAACAGTCAAGTGTTCTTGCTTCCCAGGGCAGGTGGCTGGTACGACAAAGGCTCAGCCCTCGTGCGTGGAAGGTAAGCAGCCTCCCGCTCACTCATGGTTCATTAAGATTGTTTGAGAAGTTTAGTCTCCTTGATTGTTTGACTTCCCACTGCCTCAAAAGCATAATCCTTCCTTTTGTTAATTTTGGAAACATCTCTGTACGTTGATGATAATGAGTCTGTGCATAAATCTGGGTGTAATTAATCCTCTTAATATATGTACTTGTCCATTTCATGTCTGTGCCAATAAAACTTCTTAATTTTTTTCACACAAGAATTCTCCTTTAATACTAGTCTGGAAACAGCATAAGCCAAGAAATTCAAGCTTATGATACTAACTCTTCCAGCTGTTTTTAGACTTAGTAACTTGGCTAAAAATTCCCTGGATAATAAATGCAGCCCTAAAACTGGGTATGCAGATAGTACTGGAACATCTGATTTTGAAAGCTGTTCTCCAGATGACCGTTTCACCATATTATGTGCCTAATGGGCCCTTATGCTGGACACCCGCGTTACAATGATGCCCCATGTCTGTTCAGTTTTGTGTATTGTAACCACAAATAGGTTGGAGTTTAGAGAGCAGAGCAAGCACGCTGCTGCACAGGACCCAGTGTCTGAGCTAGGACACTTACCTGATGAAGGAAAAATGTGGTACAGTTGCTTTATTCAATCACCTTCCTGGGTAGACGTTGAAATCCTTGCAGAGCTCAATATTGCCATCCTTATGCTTTTAGCATTCTAACTCACTTGAAACTAAATTCATTATATATACTAAAGCTAAAATCTTACCTTGATTGTAATGTTGATCAGGTATTCTGAGGCTATATAAAACTCTCCTTCCTGAGGCTTGCTCTGTACCTCACCCCCGCCGTTTTCCTCTCTGGCTTACCAGCAGTTCAGAAACTATGGGTTACCCTTCTTCCTTTTCCACCAGCAGGGTCTATTCCCTGGAGAGGCTGCTGCTGCTCTTAACTTAGTAATCAGCTACTCCAAGACAGACTTTCTTTGTTTTTATTTTAGAAAAAGTCTAAAAGTTACCAGATCCCCCATTTCATTGGTTCATAAGCAAGACTCTTTTGTCTTCATTCTTTTTCACACAAAATTGCAACCATTTCAAATTAAATATAAAACAGAAGATTCAAAAGCCAATTTTTAATGTATCATTGGGAGATCCTTAGTTCTAAACAGAAAACTCTAAATACATGTGATATCTGATTTTTTAAATCTATTATCTGTTTTGAGAACCTCTTATTTAAGAAAGTAGATGTTGGGTTTTTTTTTTAAGATGCTTAGTCTTTTCATGCCTTGTAATTCAGGAACATAATCAACTTTAACTGTGCAATTTGTTAAGTAGTTTTCTTGTCACATCAGAAGTACCTCCTGTATTTTTAGGTGACACATCAAACAGCAGAAATACTTTTACGTACAGCAGATAATAAAAGTCAGGCATTGTTTAAAACTCACTTAAGGATTGCAAAGGTGACACTGTTGTTCTATGATAGAAAGATTTAAATGTACAATACCACAGAAGCTTAATTCAGTCAATGCAAATTGTTGCTGACAGAATTTAGTGACTGTTTTTTCTTCAAGTATAGTTAACATTAAATATGACAAAACATTACGAATGTAAGAATTTGGTTTCTACAGTGGAAGCCTTTGATTCCCCCTCACCCCTTAGGGCAATGTTTTAGCATGCTTTGCTTATTTTTGCAAGCATTGGGGACCACAGTCAGTTGCCATAGCACAGAAACTGTAACTGTCTTTCCTTAGCCTCCGGATTAGATGTTTTCTCCCACTCTATACATACCTTTTGGTAGGCTTCTATGCTGTGGAAGCCAGAAACAGTTTGTGTCTTGAATTTGCATATTTCAGTCTGATACAGACATTTTCTTTTCCAACACTACCTTACTGAATGCAGGGCTGTGTAATTTGCCTATATTTTGCCCTGAGCTTAAAAGGAAGGACATGCTGAAAAAAGTTACTTTTCTAACTAAAGAAAAGATTTCATAGAGCAATTGGCTTGTAGTAGTCTTTAAAAATATTTTCTTTGAACTTCAGACCTTATCCAGTAGTGGTTTTCATTTACATTAGGGCAGCAGTTGTCTCTGTGCTGGTGCTCATGCATGGCATGCATACGGTGGTTGGTACTTGTAGTTCCTACCTCACATCAGTCACAGAATACCTCAAGCTGGAAGGAACCCATGAGGACCATCAAATCCAACTACCTGCTCCGTGCAGGGCAACCTAAAACTGAATTGTATGACAAGAGCATTGTCCAGATGCTTCTTGAACTCTGACAGGCTTGGTACCACGACCATGTCCCTGGGGAGACTGTTCCAATGACTGACCACCCTCAAATTACTTACGTGCTAAACTGTGTTTGGACAACATAAGAAAACAGTGTAGTTCACGTTCATTGAGAGCGTGTCCAAAAAGTACCTGTAGTGTCAGACTACACGATTTTTAGTCATACACAGAGAGATTCTTTTAACTATTGGAATTCTTAGTAAAAGTAGCTTAGTAGTTTTTATAGCAGGTATGATTAAGTGTGCTCTATTTGGATTTAGAAAATATGTTCTGTTTGGATTTTAGCCTCTTTACATGCACGCAAAAGAAAACCAACTATGTACAAGTCATGCTGGAAAACAATAGTAAATAGGATGAAATCAGTCTCTCTTAAGTTGATGTTGCCTGTGAACTTTCCAGGGTTTCCATATTTCACCTGTTCTTGGGCAGCACAAAAAGACTATTGGAGCAGAGTAAATGGAATTGTATTTCATGTTCTATGCAGAGTAACAGCCTTTATAAAGTTATTGGAGTGTCATTATGTTTTCCTTTCTTGACCAAATGAATGAATGCTTATGTAATTAAATAATTACAATAAGTTTTGTTGAGATAATTTTGTTGCATGACAATTTTACAAAAGCCTGCTTTGTCATGGTATTTTTAAATGGAGATCTGATTTCTCTTTTAGTGTTAACAACTCATGAAACAGTGAGTGGATTCTAGTTTTCCTTCAGGCCAGGCAAATATATCACTGGTCATAGACTGTAGATAGTCGATGAGAAATTAAGACTACTGCAAGAAATAGATTCTAACAGAATACAGAAGACTGTAAAGGTCTGGGACTTCAGCAATGTCTAGACAAACTATTTACCATTCTGTTCTGGATTTAAACTTGACATTTGAGCAGCTTTCTCCTATAACCTATTTGGATTTTGTTTTTTTTTTTTTGTTTTGTTTTGTTTTTTTTTTATTTTATTTAAAATAAGGCTTTCTCATTGGAAATGTGTACATATTTTTTTAGTATTTTATGGGGTTTTAATTTGGTTGGGTTTTTTTCCTTCGTTTTCTCAGTCTTGCAGCACATAGGTTTCCTGACCTAGATCCCACTGGGTATCAGTGACAGCTCGTTTGTTAATTTGGGCAGAGGTAGAGCCTAGTTCATCAGAGCTCCTTGTTGACAAGTATTTGGCATTGTGCCCGTTTGTATATATAGTCCATGAAATAGGCTTATAAAGCCTGTTGTCGGGTTTTTCAGGATACAGTCATAGGCCAGCTGGATGTTTACATTTTGAAATAGGTTGACAGATGCTAAAGAATTTTGCACCAGGTCAGATTTAAAGCAGCAGTTTATTGGGGCAGCTAAGCTCTGCTTGAAGAGGTAGTGAATATGTGGACCAATATTCACAGCTACCAACATCTCAGAAAGGCGCCCTATTTGCGCAAAGTCAGAATAGATGTTTGCATAATTACATTCAGGCATACACCTATACATAGAAGAGACTCTTTTTATCATGATATGTGCTAAGGAGGAAACTAAGTAATTGTGCTACGGAAGAAATGATAGATATCCAGGTGAGTTCCAAGGAAAAGGTGTTGAAGTGGTGCAGAAAAGAAAGTAAAAGCTAGTTAAATCTTGCAAATGCATAAGGTGAAAGTCTTAAGTGCCTTGATAGATACAAATGGGTCCATGTTGTGGAGTAATACTGAATTGTCAGGCCTAACTGACATTTATAGTGCATTTTGCATTTCTACAGTGTCTTTCATCTCTGAAACTTTAAATATTGGTAGTAAGAGAAGTCAAAGTACTTAATTTAAAAAGGATATGAAGGTGAAAATCAGTGTTTTTTATAGACTGAGATCTTCCTTGCATTTTTACAAGTAAAACCACTTGTCATAACTAGATGAGAGTACAGGGCAAGAACTCTTTGGGTCAGGATATTTTTTATTCTTTGCCCGTGATAGCACGCTTACTTAAGTAACTGCATTTTGGATGCATCCAACAAGAAACTCTTGTTATTTGTGTATTTGAACTTGTGAAAGCTATTGACAAGCACTGACAAACAAACAAAAAAACCCAAGGCTAGTTCTTCTACACATGCACACCTCATTTTCCTGGGAGTTTGAGCTTCCAAGCACAGGCTCATATGATACTTTGGGAAATGTTGTAGATAAATTGAGCCACTAAACTCAGAAAAAGACAGAGCATGTAAAAGGAAGTATTTAAATATGCAGAGAGGACATACCATGTAGTCTGTATGCCGTGCCTTGAGCTGTAGCTATACTACTGGATTGCAGCTATAGAAAATTTTGCTTAGCAATGGTCAACCCATTTTTCTGTCAATGACTAAATTACATTTAAAGTAGTTATGAGATTTTGTTTATACCAGTTTTCTTCAAGGAAATAAACACCCTTGAATAAGTACTTCCAGCTTGCCTAACAGCTACTGCCAAGAAGATAAAACACTAATAACTCTTGTCTGTAGAGTAGCTATCTTAGCTAAGTGTGTTAAATGCCCCTAAGTAAATCATCACTAGCCAAATCATCTTCCATCTAGGCAATTCTATTAGTCCTAGAATTTATGAGGAAGAAACGCTCACATTGGAAGGAAAAGTGAATGGGACTAAAGAATTGTTGAAGAATTTTTCTGTAAGGCCAAAAAACCGCAATGAAGAAAAAGGACAATTTTGGCTGAAAGCCCATCTGGGTTACAGACTGAAGGGAAGAGGGCATATAGAAAGAAGAAAACAAAAAATCAATACGTAAGAAATAGATGAAAGAACAAAGAGCTGAGAAGATTTCCCTCCCACTGTTTTTGAATGGATTTCAGAATACTTGAGAATTCAAAAGGATTCTAATGCTTTGTCAGTATTCAAAGAGTAAAAGGAAATATGCAGTAGAATGAATAGTGTACAGAAAATTTATATGGGAGAAAGCATAATCCAGTGGAGTAGGAAATACATCTGTATTTGTCCAGACTAAGGACAATATGAATTTACTTGTTCAAGACGAACACACAGAAATCCTTAATAAAAATACTAGCTCATAATGCATGAAATATTGACATTGTTAATGCTGAGGCAGATCAGTGTCACAGTTCTGCTTTTGGGTAGGTAACAGGATGGGCAGGTACTTTCTAACTTGTTGGTGAGCGTCTTTTTTAGTCAACAATATCTACTAGGATTAAACTTTTTTTTTTCTTTCCTTTTTTAATTCTAATCCTGGGTAGTTTAGAGTCCTAACAAGCTGGCTAATAGATCTCTGGTCAGTTGTAATTAAAAATGTGTTTCAGAATACTTGTGGTACTCTGGAAGAGCACTAGTATTGTGACAGCTTAGGGAGGGTAGGCACCGTGGTCTAGATACGCAAGGGCAGCTGAGGCTGATCTCAATCCTGTGTGAGTAACTGTGAAGCTGATCTGATATCCAATTAGCAAGGAATTCCTGGACTACAGATCACAAGAATTTATGTGGCTTTCTGAAAAGAGATTTGCCAGACACAACTGATTTCATTTGCCAAGGAGTTTTCAAGACTAATAGAGATTCTTGGTTTAACACACGTAAGCCCAGGTTTTCCAAGTTACCTTGGAAGACAATGTTTAATTTATTCAGCTAAAGATTTGGTTACTAAATACATTTGAGGATTTAAGTCTTATTTTTGTAAGCTATTTAATCTTGAACCATATGCCATTGTGTGCAGTGCTCAGTGTCAGTTACCTAGCATACCTCAAAAACACAGCAGTAGGACGTGGTAGTCAAATGGCACGTATCTACTGGGATTTCACAGTGCTTAGCTCTACACCTGACACTCTGCAACGTTTTCAGCAGTGACCTGAAAGCAAATATAGAATCTCTCCTGACAAAAACGTGTATGGGTTTCATCTGGTGGGGCAAAAAAGTAATTAATGATGAGCCCAAGGCAGTCATGTGGCATAGTCCTGCTCACAGGAAGTGGAACCTGTTTGAAATAACTGCGTTAATAAAGACAAATGCATTGTGGTGCGAAACTGAAGAAGTTCAATCAGCTCAGTTTATCAGGCAGAAGATTGAAAAGTTACTGGGTTGCAGCACATTTAATACCTTCACAGGGAGAAAATGATGATTGCTAACAGGTGCTGTAATGTAGGAGAAGAAATCACAACAGAAGAGGTGGGAAGAGGAAGAAAACTAAGGCTGTGTGTTTCATGCTGAGATTATTTTACTGTCAGAAAAAAATGACAATGGTAGAAGTGTCTTTCTTCACCTTTTCCATGTTGGCTTGGAAAACACTGTGTAGCCCAACGTGACTGGGGGAACAACACAGTGAACTGCATGAGACAAGATGAGATGATGTATTGACACCTTCTGGCTTTACTCTTTGTGAACCTACTGTTTCCATGCAGTCACATTATCTAGGGAGCAATGTCGGCAGAAGATGTATTTCTGGCAGGGTTTCTGGCTGGTTTCCAGCAAATCATTTGGCTAATGTCAAACTAAAGCAGTCTCCTTTCCTTTCATGAGAGTGTTTGTGTATGAGAGTGATATAGCTGCTCTCATTTCTTAGAAAAGTCATCTGCTGAACCTGCTCCAAGAGTGCCTCAATCTGAAAAGAAGAGGAAGCCTTTATACCCTCCAGTGAGTCACACCATTTCAGGAATGATAGGTAAAGAGCTGTAGCTATGAAGATGAGCCTAAGGCTCTGATGGAGAGTTTTAATCGACTAGTCTTGGGGGTGTGTTTGACACAAACAGCTACAGCTAGTTAGGACATATAGATCAGCAGAGTGGACATTACAACTACAGAGAAATTGGACATTAAATGGATGTAAGAATTAGTGGATTGTTACAGCAACGAATTGAGGATTTGCTGGAAGCTAATGGAATGAGATCTGTATTAAGTGTTTCAAAGTGTTGCCATTACTCTGAGGAGAGATATCTGCACAGAATAGAAATCAGTCAACAGAAGGGTAGGAGTCACTTTCTATGAAAGTGTCTAAACAAGAGGTGAATAGAAGGTGAAATATGCAGTCTATTGTAGACCTTGTGGATCTTGTTTGAGTTACAGATTCATTCAGCGATGTTTCCCATTCACATCCGTGCTTGCTTGTTTTAATAGAAGATGGTACTGCTGGAGATGATGGGCCAGTTCCACACGGATCAGGAAGTTGCATGAACACCAGTGGCCAAGAATGCTGTGTGAACCCACACCTGTGCTGCACTTTTGGCCAGTCAACTAGTGCCTTTTTTTTTTTTTTTAATTAGTTATTAGAAGCAGTTTCATGCAGGTTGTATAGATAAATAAAAACTACCATGTTTGGTGCATTTTCTGTGGTCTAAAAAAATACTGCACCCAAACCAATATGAAAAAGGTTGGATCTAAATAGTTATCAGGGTAACCGAGGCACAAGGAATTCTAGGTGTCTTCAGGAGACAGGTGAGTGAGATGGTTTTCAAGGTCTGAAGTTGAACTTAGGGTTTTAGTGTAGCACTAAATATAGGAAAGCATGTTCACATGTCAGAGTGCAGGCAAAGTTTCAGTATGTCACTGCATCCACACTCACGACAGGACTGTGCAGAGCTGTGGGGTGGTGTGCCAGGCCTCCCAGGAGAACTCGCTGACTTTGAAGCAGAGCTCTGAAGATACAGCTAGCTTGCTACCCGAACCTCCTGCTTGCTTAGGGACCTCTGTGCATGCCCTCAGTCTTCTTGAATCTGACTGTCTAGACTTACTTGTGTTTACCTGAAATAAATGTAGTATAGAAATTGAAACAAGTTTAGAAAACAGCAGAGAGAAAACAGATAAAATAGATGACTGGAAGGTATGCCTGGTGTGGAAATGATCCCTTGCCTTCTAGGAAGTGCGGTCAAGTTTCACCCGTTTTTGTCAACAATCGATCAGCATCAATGCAAATGATCTAAGATCCAAATTACTGGTGAAAGGAATCTTGCATTTATTTTATAATTTTATGGGGCTGAAATAGTAGTTTATAAAAGACAAACTGGTGTTTCGAAAGTATATTTGTCAGAGTGCTTTTCACGTAGGCTTAGAGTGAAAGTGCAAAACAAAAGTAATTGAATGAACATTTCAGCAATATCCTAATGTCAGCTTGCCTGCTTGTCACCCTAATTTGAAGGTTGCAGGACTACGAATCTACCTTGAAATTAAAAAGAAAGTGCTTTACAAGAAGTAGACTAAATTATTTTTGTTTCTTTCTTTGGGATGTGGTATCTTTTAAAGCAAGCAATTTAATATTTTGTGCACATAGTAGCATAATACAGACTAACTAAATCAGTATTTTAAGTCATATTTTATTTTGAAATGCAATTTTGATTGTGTAAGATTGTGAACTGATACATTTCATAATAATTTTCTGGGATTTGATGAATCCCATGAACAATGCAAAACAGAAATGCAGGCAGATGATTGCAGCTGTTTGTGGGAAAGTGTATCTGTTGTTAACAGCAGCATTATAAAGTTACTACATTTGTAAAAATAACAAGCGTGATCTTATTAATGGAAATTGGCTTGAGGGTAGACAATCAATAAATTTGCACAGTTAAGGTGTACTACTGTAGTCTTCCAATACATACTGCAAAACAGGCAGTGTAACTGCAAGTAGCTTTTTAGTTAATAAACTAATGCTTTCCAGCGGTTTTCACATTCTTATCTGCATTATTTGCTGACAGATCTCACATGCTTACATCTCTGTGCAATTCTATTTTCTCACTCAGTGAAGGGAGAAACTGGCATTTCTTCGTCCAGTCTTGCATATGCATATCTAGGTTAAACAAGAAGCCTTCGTTTCCTTCTGCCTTATAGCAGGTACTTGACTGAAGCATGTAAATGAAGGAGGCAAGTCATCTTTTGTAGTCAGTGGAGACAGAAAGGCACTTCCAGAGGCCAATTCAAATGTTGGAGTCAGTCTCTGGTGGTGCTTGCCTGTCTTCACCATTTGCATATGACATTTACCCTTCTGTGTGCTGGTGAAGTTTTCTAGCCACGTTTTTAGCTCAAACACAGTGTGATTAGCCATTAAGCCAGTAGCTGTCAGTTCTGCCTTTTGATATCAAACAATTGAACATTGCACAGACAACCTCCCTATTAAACCAAACAGTAATAATAATAAAAAAGATTTAATTCTGTTTCTCTTTTCTGTTTCTTTTTGTAGCTTCCATTGTTCTACAGAAGTGGTGGTGTCATATGAACCCCTGTTTGGATGGAGAGGATTGTAAAGTACTACCAGACTATTCAGGTTGGTCTTGCAGCAGTGGAAATAAAGTCAAAACCACAAAGGCAAGTACAGAGATCGCCTATATTTAAAGGTGGCAGTCTGCTGATAGCACTTGCTTATTATGTTGTGTCTGCGGGTGTGAGCACCAGTACTGGACTCCTTAATGTTTTGGAAAGCAGTGATTAGTGCAATTGTTCTCAGAGAGGGAGATGTTGGGTCAGAACTGCCCTTCACTGCTGGCCTGGTTAAGTTATTGTGTGCTGAAGTTCAGACTGTAGAAGGCCCTGCTTCAGTCTTTCGTGAGCAAAGAAACTATTCCTTTGTAACCAGTGCTAGCTGGACAATCATCTTCCAGGATCAGTTCTTCAATTTTCAGGCTGAGTACATGGATCCAAGGTCTATCGGTGTCACCTAAAGTTCCTGTGCTACTGGAAAGCCCTTTCAGCTTTGGAAAGCAGTAGTCTGTCTTGGGAATTGTTGAGAATCTGCATTGACGTCAGTGGGAACTGTGGGACATAGCACCACTGGAAATCAGGCTGGTTCAGCTCATTTCTGATTACAGGCCATCCTGTAGATGGCCTATTTTTTAAAAAAAAACTTTGCTATACCATCATATTTCTTAATTAATAGCCAGCAGAGAAAATACCATGTCCTCCGTCTGCTTAACAATCTAAATTGAGTTCAGTGCATTGAAGTTCAACAAGTCATGGCAAACTGCATATCTAAATATATCACAGAACAGAAGTCTTTGGCAGGCAATAGCAAGGAAAGACATATGCTTAGCTTTTCCCTTTACAGCCTCTTCTAGCTGTAAATGGATGTTGTTGATTAGGTTACAGTCTGAGTCAATACGCAAATACTGACACCAAATGTTTAATAATGGTTGTTCTAAGGAATGAAAACTGCCAATTTCTGGATGAGGGAGAAAAAATAGGATGGTTTGGGCAGCTGTGGTGTAATATTAGTAGTCTGAAGCCCAAATACAGACATTGCACGGTGGCAGGCTTGCTGGAAAAATCTGACCAAACCAATGAGTCTGAAAAACCCTATTTCTGTTTTTAAGATCAAAGGAATTATTGCAAGTAGATGTAATTTGTCAAGTGCTAAAGATGTAGTCTATAGTGTGCCTAGGTGCTGCTCTTCTCCTGTGATGGACATTACACCTGAAAGCTGACCTGCACACTCTAGAATCAGTACGGGTAACTGGCAGTCAGTTATTGCAAGATATAGATTATACTCAGCCTTTAAATTTCTTCACAGACACTGACTTTTAACTACGCGTGTGTAGATAAGGGGTAGCACTGTAGCATTACACGGAAGGGTAAGACTGGCAAAGTAGGAGTTCTAGGTGTTGAATAAGACATCTTCATCTCTTTGCATACCAGAAGAGAGCTAGCAATTTATACCAAAAGAACCTTATTGGAAAAGAATAAGCCAGGGTTAAATATCGTTGATCCCTTCAATAGATACCACAGGGATGAAGGGTAGAAGAAAGAACTTTATGTTGGAATTGATGACTGAAAGCCTGAGGCATCAAGGCCTCATTCATGCAGGTGCCTCTTCTTTCGTATGAACAGTGGCTTTTTAGTTCATTGAAGTCAACTGATCACATCAGCCATATAGCTTGTGTGCATGACTTGCTCTTAAACAGTGAAAGGAGACAGCCTGAGTCAGTGGGAGTTTGCTAATAGATGGGCAAATTCGGCATGGACGATTTATTTTATCATCCATGACAAATATTGTAACCAGCAAACTACAGAATATGGTAATGCATTTTGATGAGTTTAGTGTTGTCTTTATAAAGCTAAGGTGGGACAAATCATCCTGCCTACATTTAGACCTGTGCAAATTCATCAACTCCAGTGAGTTTGTGTGGGTCTAACAGAAGGCAGGGTGTAGCAGTGTGAGTGCAAATGTTGTTTCATTAAATTCTTTCACTGCTTTGCTGCAATGTGGACTAATGCGTTTCACACTGGTTTTTGTCACCATAGTTTTCTTTGAGAGGCATTTAATTGAAAGGATAAGCAAACAACTGGCACTTGTGCTTATATGTGATTTGTTCTACTGTATTACTGACATGAGAACTGTTAATTTTCATTACATGATTTTGTTTTTGTTTTGCTGTGCTGTATTGTTTTAGATTTTTGATTTGAGCACCTTAAGGTAGGACTGTATTTTCTTGTGTATGTGGTCAGCAACAACATAAGGGAGATCCTGATTCTGATAGGGTCTTGGGTACTGCAACAATATAAATTTATATATGAATAAAGAACTTAATGGTTAAACATTACATTGAAATGACACGAGAGTCCTAACCTTTAACTAGTGATTGGCCATGTTAAAGGAGGGAATAGGCAGACTTCACTAAAGAACAGATCCCTTAAAAAGGTGTCTCAGTTCTTCCCCTTTTAATTATTCTTTGTTAGAAAGTCTTTCATTGTTTGCTATATGTGTTTTATCCATGCTTTTAAATAGAAGGGTTACCTGTGTGTTAGTAAGTGAACCCTGAAGTTGCTTTTGGAGGCTTAAATTTAAGAGCTGTATCCTCAATAGTAGTAATGTTTCTAAAAGCTGAGGACCTGCCATGATATCACCAAGTTATTGTACTCCTGTAGTTAGCTTTTAGTATTGCACCTCTTGAGAATTAGTCTAAAATCATGAAGTTTGTCTTCTTCATTGGTCCAAGTAGGAAAGGACATGATTTGTCCAACGTTTTGTGTGTGACATTCATTGTGCCCAGCTGCAGGCATGTTTCCCCCCAAACTGAGCTATTTAGGATTCTCCAAAGTCACGTGGGGAGAAATGGCTGATCTCACAGCAAGGCTGTGCCCGTCCACAGGAAGGTTCCCACTTCTTTCCCTCTTCCATACCTTAAGGAAGCCCTGGATGACAAACTTACATGTAGGTGCCTGCTTGCTAGACAGCAAAAGCTGTGCTACAGAATCTGTTCTGGCATCCATATTCCCTCAGCAGGTATTTTGCCTGTCGTGTGTGGTTTTCTCTGTTTACCAAGATAGAGTTGTTGCACAAATATAATGAGTGATGGTAACTCCAGATTCTCCACAGAAGCTTGTGGCACAGGCAATATTAATCCTGAAGGAAAATAGAATGGAGAGAAAATTTCCCATGTTAGAGGGAACTATGTATGAGATAACTTGTTTTGAAAATGAACTGAAGATTTGTACAAACTCGGCTCAATCAACAAGATATGCATTTAGTGTGTTATTAAAAGTTTACACAAAGAGGACTGTATGAACTGTCAGACCAGTAGTCCAAACGATACAGCAGCCTGTGTGCCTCAGTGCTGGGATACTTAAATCAGAAATATACAGCAAAACCTCTGTGGACAATTATAGAAAATGTACGCATAAGTGATATTCTTCCAATTTAATAGTTGGCTTATGTCTAAAACATAAGAGTTGAGATCATTCCGTATTAACTTTTTTTCTGTTATGTACCAAAGACAACCTCACTACCATTTAAATTTCTAAATTAATTTTTGAAGCTTTCTAAGACCCTGGGATCAGTGCTAGTTGGGACAATGACTTCCACAGGTTAATCATACACTGAAAGAGGAAGTGCCTTTTAATCAGTTTTAAGTCCTCTACCTTTTCATTTTGTGAAACTATTAGAGTAACTTGAGGTATATGAAGCACAGGAGACTTCTTATGCTACTTAGCGTTTAGATGAAAGGTTTGTAGCTGAGTGGGACAGTTAATGTGAAAAGCTGGGGAGCTTGTATCTTACATCAGTTACTTCAGGGAAGGAAATAAAAACTTCTCTGTGCTGAGTGTCTGTTTAGTTTTGTAACACATCTAGACACCACAGAGCAGAGCTGACAAAGCTTTCCTCCTTGCAGGCTGCCTATTCTCATCCATTTCGAGGATGGGAAATCTGACCTGACTCCTCCTCACTGTGCAGCCAAAACCAGTGGGTTTTGTGCACTGTGTGTGCATTAAGGCTTGGGATGTATGTGCAATACATGAGTGTGCATGTGGTGTTAAGGGGAAGAGACTGTGGGGTCCGGTGAGAGAAGTGTCATCTGGGAGTGGCTTCTGCTGCAAGATGAATTCATCCTGTCTGCAGACCATGTTCTGTCTGATCCTAGTTCCCTCGCACAAGACGGATCGACGGGAATGGGTAGCATTAAGCACGAACAGTGTTTTGAGATGCAGGTCATACACTTGTGCTGTAGGCGCTGGTGTTGTAAATGATGCTAAGCAAAATAAAGTAGAAGGAGATTTCCATGGGATGTTGGTGGCAACTTTAATCATGAACAACCATTTTTAATCTGCAAATCTGCCTTATACTATTGAATAACAGTGTAATTAACATTTACATATGGATTTTGTTTCTCTGCAAGCTATATAGGTATGGCTGGGGCAAGTTCATTCGTGACGTAGTCGTACAGTTTCTTCACAGCAACAAAGCATGTGTTATTTATCATCCTTGTTTGATTGATTCTGTGTAGGTAACTCTCTCCTCTTCTTTTATAGGTAACACGGTAGCAACGAATAAACCTGTGGGTCACTACTGGAACAATGGCACGTGCAACTGTTGCTTGGCTGTTACACAGAGACCCTTTTTTTGTCATGATGTTACTGACTTAATTCTTTGAACTTGCAAAATTAGTCAGCAAAAAGGACAATACTTCTCCTTTCAACTGTGGCTGCAGTTCCTGAACCTGAATTTTGCTATACAGAATGGTACATTTTAATTTCACGAGAAAAAGGAAGGAGATGTGGTTCTACCTGAAATGCACCTTGGATTCCCAAAGATCTGTCACCTGGCAGAAATTTGTGCAAGCATATACCTGAACTTCTGCAGTGCATTAATGATAAGACTGTCTTAATGATACTAAGATATGTAAAAATGTTTTAAATGAGTTTAGATCATGAATGTAACCTAGGGGGTCATAGAAAGAAAATTAGAACCAATACAGATGATCTTAAAGGTCTTTTTGAACCTAAATGATTCTATAATTCTATGGATTTCTCTGAGGTACTTCTCACATACAGTACAGCATAAAAATACAAAGCTGATCCCAGTGCTAAGTGAGGTGACAGGACAGTGTTAGTAAATTATGTCTTAGCGTATTTTCAACAGTGATTTAGTAACTATCAAGGCTGTATGAAGGTGAAAAGATGGAACTTATAAATCAGTAGCAATTATTGTAGGGCATACTTTGGTTGTAGCTGTGCAATTATATTTTTTTCCTTAGATAGTTCTAGATAGCTTAACTTTTATGTTCATAAGTGATGGCAGGAAAGCATGAGGAAGAGACAAAATCTGAAAGTAGACATAGTTTTTCTTGTCCTAAAATAAATCCATTCTCTAGGGGAATAGCAAAGTATACATATTCCTTGCCTCTTTGAATCTAGATATGGAAAAGAATTTAGCCATTAGCTAGAAATACTCATTCAGATGCCTCAAAAAACGGAGAGCATGCTTGTACTGCATAAGGAAAGCTTACTGGAAGAAGAGTAATTTGTTTGGATTTTCATAGCCTTGGTTATATCCTAATAGGTAACATACTTAAAATTCATAAGAAAAATTCTAGATAAAAATGAATCCTCAGTTGCAATTAGTTCTTGTTTAGAAAGATTATAATAATTAAATGTCCAGATCCTTGACAGTCTGAATTTCCAAGTGGTTACATTTTGTGACACATAATTGTTCCATATTATTGTAGATGCATTTCATACTGTTTTTCTTATTTGCCTGTTGCAGTTTTTTGTCATCAGTCTGCATAAATAGAACAGTAAGCAGAAGTGAAGCTGTAGCAAGTCTGTTCCCCATTACATCATTTTTTGACTTAAGATGCATTGAAGCAGACTAAAATGCAATGATGCAGACGGCTATCATACAGATGAACTGCTGCTGACCCAGCTACTGAATTCATTGTTATGCTTTATGTAAATATTAGGGTAACAATGTACATCTAATTTTTATAGAGACAGAAAAGGCCCCCCCCAAGAAAAAAAAAAAAAAAAAAAGAAAAAAAAAAGTGTGTTGTACTCATTTAGGTCATTGCGCATAAGCTTTCTAGTTTGTGGGAAAGATACTGTCAGCAGTGTGAAGCTGTTCAGAGTAATAATTGTTAGTTTTTGGTTTGCTGGAGTGAGTGGGAGTATTCAGCCAGGTAATTCCATTGAAGTCAGTGGTGGGAAGATCTGGCCCTCTGTTTTTTGGTTTTGATTTCTCTGGTTTAGTTCACTTTCAATTATGTATTTGATTACAGCCGGGATCATAGTGGTCATTGTACTCGGTGATAAGTAAACTAGAGATTTTCTGCTCTGTGCTTGGACAGCTGAACAGTTAATAGACTCTGCTTGCCCTAATGAGCTCTACATTCCTAATACTTTTCCATTGTTTTGATTTTCTGATTAAATTTTAAAATTACCTTTACTATTTCTACTGTTTCTGTGCATATGTATTCAACAGTGTCATCAGTGAAGATCATTTTTATTTACTATTTGTAAAATGTTAACCCATAACTGGTATTTATTTATTTATCTATTTAGGTAAGTGCTCTACAAAGGCATAGTAAAAACCATTGCTGAAGATGTTTGAAGTGGACAAACAAGTTTAGAGAAAAAAATATTATCTTTGTCTTTTTTTGAAGATAAATACAAAGAAAATAAGTTACTTGCCAGTGGTCATACACTGGATTTGTGGTGGAATTGAGAACAGAACCAATACTACGTATGTCTGACTAAGCCTTTCTCGTTTAAAGCATGTAACATACTCACCCAAAAGGGGTACAGTGTGTTGCTTGTCTTGCAATAGCCACCTGGAAGGTGCTTTTGCTGCCACTGAACAAGGGGGAAACTCCAACGTAGATTTGCTAGCATGGGATTATGAAATACAGCCCAAATGAATGACTTGCCTTCCTAGATCCTCAGCCCATGACAGAGATTTTCCTAAAGCAGCTTTGTTCCAGAGGTTCTTGGGTTGATTTACAGGTTTTTTTCTGACTCATTGCACAAATGCTGTAATATATGCCTGTCTCTTTTTGGAGGATTGCTGCTTCTTCTAATGCAGTTGTCTGGCATCTGACACCAGCATTGTCCTTCTCTTGAGCGATAGCAAAATTAAAGTCTTTGCCAGCAGCTCTGTTGGTAGAAGAGATCAGTGTCCCAGACTCTTGTGTGTTCTCTATGTAAATGACTTAGTTCATGTTTATCTACTTGTTCTAAAAGAGCGGGTTGTGTAAGCAGCATACTTGCAATCATTTAGAAACCTCAGTTTGCATCCCACTGTTAAGCTTCTGTGGGACTAAAACCCATGGGTTATCATGTCCAGGCTTTTGTTTGGGCAGGCACTGTCTCCTAGTCTGGTGCAGAAAGTAATCATTTTAATCTTAAAATGGTTATGTTTTCTCCTACAATTTCTTATATAGATTTTTGCAGACAATCACTTCTCTGATAAAATATTATTCTAAAATCCAAGCCAAACTGATTAATGTCCTGATTATATCTATACCTTACCTAGCTGTATTCTTTTCTCCCCTCTGATGTATATTCCTTTACCCAGGTGACATTTCAGGAGGCATAAAATAACGATGGCCTCTTCATATCTTTTTTTTTTTTTCTCTGCCTATCTTTGTAGCCCTCTTTGCACCCCTTGCAATTTAGGTGAATCTTTTTTTGAACAAGGATTGCCAGAATTATGGACTTTATTTGACATCTGCTGTTGCCAGTTTTCTAGTGTCATTACACTTCTCCATCTTTGCTGCAAATACTTCACGTTCTACAGCCTGTGTTGCTTTTGCCTTTTTCATAGCTGCATCACACTGGCAAGTCACAGTCAGCAAGTGTTTGACTAATATTCTAAGCTTGCTTTTTTCAGCTCACGTCTCCTTGCTGATAGCGTGTGTTCTTACTGATTCTGCCTTGAGAGTGGTTTGTGCTGCTGAATGTCACCCACTGTTACTCCCCGAGGCTGAGGTGCTGCTTGCTCCTGGTGCTGAGGTTTTCTGTGTGCCTCTGTGCAAGGCCATGCATGGTTGAACGCTACCGAGACTGAGTGGTGAGGAACTCTACCCTATCTCATTTTGAACACAAAGTGCCATTGTTCACTCTTTAGCCATTTCCTTACCACCATCCTTATCTTCTCCAATTAGATAAGGAAGTATCTGTGGTATCAAAATAAATGCTTTATATATAGATTAAACTAGATACCTGGAATTTTCTTTATCTAGAAAATAATCACAATAGAAATCCCTGCAAGGGTTCTCTTGTATCCTACAACTCTGTTAAATTCATATAGATTTTATTCCATTTTCCATTTACCTCTAAGTCTGTTATCTTCAAGGATTTGTGTTAGAATTTGTACCTAAAGAGAGTGAACAGAATTTTTACATTTGCAGTAAATTTTCTCAAGGGTTAGTTCATAACACACCTACAACAATAGAAAACGTCTTTGAAGACTAACAGTTTGCTTGCAGACTGAACAGACCCTAAGGTAAAAGGTAAAAGAACACTTAAGACTTCCGTCATAAAAATAGATGCTTCTGTATCTATTGAAATATAGATGATCCTGTAACACACTTTTAACTGTTTAGGATAAATAAATGCCTCTACACTGTAGTAATATCATTTAAAGGACTGCTTTTTGCAGCACAGTGTCCCCAAGCACTGCGTTGTGGTAATTCTGAGCAGACTCAGAATGGATCTGCTCACCTTGGAATTTGGAATATGCTGGTTATGTTGAGTTCATAAGAATGTTGGGTTTGTGTTTTTTTTTTTTTTTTTTTTTTTTTTGAAGGTTATGGCTGCAGTGTTTCTCATTGCTTGGAAATGAATGAGACTCCTACACCTGAAAACATGGAGTATGTACTGTTTTCCACTTCATTTACCTTAGTGTTTAGTTGAACAACTAGATCCTCTTTGCAAAAGCAGGGTTATCTAGACAATGATAAAAGTTGGAGTTTTTTTCCCAGTGATGGCTTTGCCTTGATGAATAAGCAGCATATCTCCCTTTGATTATCTTTGTGTCTTTTACTTGTTAAAACAGTTACTCTTAAAACAAACAAACAAACAACAACAACAGCAATAAAAGCATAGGCAGTGCTTGCAGCCTGTACTTTAAAGTCTAGAACCTTGTACGGGTATGTCTCAGCTACCAGATTTTTCTAATTTGGATCAAAATTCACAAAGGTAATAGGTTAGAATAACAGCCTGTACCAACCTTCAAGAGACCTTTTGCATTTTATAAACTACTGTAGCTTTATTATTGTTATGAGGACAAAGTCGCCCACCAGGAGAAATTAATATTGCTGTTAGAACACTTCAGGGGCCAGTCTACCCTGCTTTGTGTGTGTGTGTGACATTCCTATTAATACTAATATAAATTTTGTGCACTCGAAAGAACAGTTTTGGTAGACAGATAAAAAGTTTGCTATTACGATCATTTATACAAAATAATAGTCCATGAAATTTTGCCAGAAAAATTACTACAGGCTGCACTGAACATGGAGGCTCAAGCCTGTGAAATGCCACTGTTGCCTTTTACCAGCCCAAGATGGGTCCTGGAAATGAATATGGCTTTCTGCTCCTTTGAGATGTAATGCCTTGTAAAAGGTGCAGACATGAGGGAGACTAAGTGGAGAGTCAACTCTGGCTTCTCTCTTCTTGCCCGCACTGTAAAATGAAGAAAGAAGATTGTGCATTCAGTCTTTGTACGCTTTTCTGGGACCAAAGTTCAGAGCCTTATAAATCTCTCCTAGCCGATGTAAGTTTTTCATTTTGGAAGGTGTCTAAGGGCATGGTCAGATCACAAGTGGTTAAGCAGTACATCTTAACAAGGTACTGGTCTTCAGCTGAAATGCAGGTACCATACATACTTGTGGTCTTTGGATATCTGGAAAGAAGTGAGGTAGCTTAAACTACTATGGAGGCTGCAGCTGGGGTGCAGTAATTTTTAAAGATACATTAACTCTCTTGTGTTATAATGCCTATAGTTATCTAACCTGTATTATATATGCCATGTAGTGGCTGTTCATGGACATTGGATAATCCAGCACAAGCAGTGACTTCTTCATTTAGAGTATAATAAGTTTCTATCTTTGTAAGCAAATTTTTGCAGAACTGAATCTTTCCACTTAGATCTTGGTTTTTATTCATTGAAGACTTCTCAGCAGAGGAATAGGAATACAAATGTTTTTTTCAGCTCGCTAGCGTTGTGTATCATTTCATGACAATCTATACCAAGGTAAGGTTGCACAGACTGATAAGGGCATTTACACAAAAATGTATAAATTGTAGGAATCCAGTATCTCTTCTTGTCTTTAATGTATGCTCTGTATGAAGGTTTGGTAATCCCACTCATGGCTCTTGGCCATAGGAGTCCTTATTTGTGTTCTCTGCAATTCAAGGTTGTGGGTGGATGCACTTCAAGTATTTTTTTTTTTTTTTTAAATTGAATCATCAGGGAGATTTTTCACAGAAATGCCTTCTAGTCAGCAAACTTCTTGCTGAGTCTTCTGAGTAGAGGGAAGTTGGGTTCAAACATGAAAAGAAAGCTAAGAGGGACAAGATTCATCCAGTCCCATAAATTACCTCTACAGGGAGCCACAGGATAACAAGGTAACATTGGTAAGATAATTTTACCTCAAGATACTCCATATTATTTATACAAAAGGTTATTCAGTAGGCTCTTCAAGGACAGTTGACCTGTGGCCTTCATATGCTGGAGACCTCAGAGAGCCACAATAAATGGAAAATAATTTTCATGCTCCTTAAAGGAATATCTACAATGCCATCCATCAGCTACCATGAGAAAGAGATCAGGCACTTTGCAACAGTATAAAAGCAGCCTAAAAGATAACAAAAAATTAGAATCAGTCTGCTGCACAGTAGTATGCAGGTCCACCCAAGCCTATGTGCTGAATGATTTTGTGATTTACAGAAACACGATGATTTTTCACTTTACCATGTTTTTTAACAAATATGTCCATTGCTAAAAAATTCACCAGAACAGGTGATTTGCAAGCAAAACTGTCAGCTGTTTGCTTACCCTTTAAATTAAGTGGCCCACAAAGTAATCTACTACAGTGGTAAAATCAATGTAAAATGCATTAAGTCCCAACAATATAAAATAGGTGCTTTGTAAAACAGCACTGGTATTCACAGGACTAAACTCTGCTGTCACTTGGATTCATACGAAACTCCTGGAGCTGATGAGTTCACACTGGCCCAGATGAATGCACAATGATGTTCTCCAGCCTGTCTTTTGAAGATGTGCCTGCAGACAGCAGGAGGCATTAGCAAATCTGTGAGGGATGTTGCAGGGAGAGTAGAGGAACGGTACTGCTACTTTCAACAACTTTTACGCAGTCTTTGGAAAGTAACAGGAAAGCAACCTCATTCTACATTAGACCGTGGCTTCCACAGCCTTTGTATTGGGCCCTAGCCCTACAGAGAGCAGGGATGTGTAGCAGTGGTTAGCAGTGAGCTGATGGCTTGTTGGTGGTGGTTCACACACATTTATTTGACAGAGACTGTGCAAGTTGTAATGTGACTGTGCTGAGTGTCTAAACATGTATTTTGTGTCCTGTAAAGAAGGGGTTGTGGGGGTACTCAGCACCCTTAGTGGCCCAGATAGATCGGGGATGTGTGTGAAAGAATTGAGCTTCCTCTCCGCACGGTGCTCTGTCCCGAGGCATTGTCTCTGTACATGTGCTACTAATTCGTTCCTGTCTTCTGGCAGCAGAAAAATACAAACAATTGCAAAGTGGGTGTGAATTCTTGCAGCAAGGGCTAAAAAGAACATTTTTTTTTTTTTTTGTCACTTAAAGTAAAGCAGACAAGGTAGTATATCCCGCAGGACACTAATGAGCCACCTGATAACACCAAGTGTACACCTGACCTCTTGACACATGAAGCGAAGATGACAGATGTACTGTCAAAATACAAATCTATCAACTTCATCATGTAAATATACCCACAGATGCTTTATAGTAGAGATCTGAGGGGAAACAAACATTTTTAACTTACAGAGTAACCTTGTAAACAGGAACTTTTTACAAAAGACTCCGGTTAATAATTTATGAATTGTAACAGTGTCATGAGAAAAAGGTACTAAGCATTGATTTTTGGCATTGAATGACAACAAAACCAATCCCCCAGTCTCCACAATAATAATGCAGTCACTGTTCTAGTGTTGGGGTGTATTGATATTCATAATGTATTTGCATAAGATCTTGTCTGTCATCTTTTATATTATTCATTTTGTGCTTTCCATCTCTTTCCCAAATGTGTTGAGTTGCTTCCTTAAACACAGACTTCTGTTCTGCAAGTGGGAAGCACCTCAGGGTCACTTCAGAATGCTGACTTTTGCTCTTTAATTAGGTTTGTAAAGAGTTTGGTACTTAAAGCAGGAATTAATTTTTTTTCTTATTTACAAGTAATTTATCATGACCTCTCCAAATGATAGCACTTGCCCTGCGTGAAGACAGTTAATTTTCCAAGATGTGACAAGCATAGTTTTTAATTAGATTGGGGGTAATCATGACAAAAAAGGAACTTTCTTTTATAAAGTATATGGATATTTGCATTCTTTTAGCAAAAGCTTTTTTTTTATGATTGGAAATTAAGCCTAGCAACAACAGAACAAATTTGGAGTGCTGGAGTTTATGCAAGAGGAAATAATTCTTTTTGAGCAGTTTATAGTATCTTTCAGGACTGCTCGCAGAGCTGCATTTGTGGTACAATATGTTTATCTATGATGAATATATAAATATTTTAGTTTACATTTTAGAGAGGTTCTATCCAAATACCTCTACATATCTTTGCCAAGAAACCCTCAAAATGTGGGTTGGGTGTACTGTGATTAACATTGTTGTGTCTTTTCTCTATTGTGCCTTTGCTCTTTCCCCGTTTACTCACCCACCAGGTTATATTCCTCACCACAACAGGTTGTCTTCCGTGAAGGTCTTAAAGACATTCATAAAGTTCTTCACCCTGGGTTCCTTTCCTGACAAGCAATGATGGAGAACGGAGACCCGTGAATCAGCCGGGACCAAGTGACTGACCGCCGAGGCAGAAGGCTTGAGTGCGACTGCTCTGGCCCCAGCACACCGAGGTACCCAGGTGAGTTTGGCACATTGACTACTCACGGTCTGCTCACTCCTCCTTTCCCAGGGTTTTGACTCTCAAGCTTTGCCCGTCTGTGCCATCCACCGAGAATATCACACATATTGGCAAGGGCAGAGAAGAACAGAGATGTTTGGAAGAACAGGGGAAAAAGGAGAAGCTGAAGACATTGATGGGCTTGAACTGGGTGAAAATAGAAAGCTGTAGCTGTTGGTCTTTCCTTTTGGCTCAGGAAAGAGGCATGGCCACATCAAACCCAGCTGTCCATCGCATCAAAGCAAGGCGCTGGCACTGAGCAATGATGTGACAAGTTCAGCCCCTGTAGGACATCCTCCTTTTGGGAAAAGCCCTGATGGTCATGAATTGGGAAGGCGGGGAGGGTGTGCTGTGTTGTGGTGACATGATTTTGTGAATGGAATCTCGGTTTACCCATTCAAGCATCCCGCTGGAGTTTTGTAGTCATGACGTATAAAAGGAGTGGGGTTTTCAACCTGATCTAAGGCACTTATAAGCACCTTTGGAAATATTTTAGTTAATAGGTCTGATGAGGCTATTTCAGTCTGTCAAATCAAATCAGACTTTGCTCCTCCTTTACAGACACGCACCTTTCTAGACCTATGGTTTAATGGACTGATGGCAATTTTAGAGATGCTACAGTCTGCTCAATTGCTGTGCATTGATGGGTTAGACCCTATAGGCCTATTCCAAGCCACTAATGTTCACCACGTCAAGAATATTTCAACAGAGTTATGTTCCTAGTTCATTGATCCAGTGATCCAAGGTATATAGAATTACGTTCTCTCAGACAAACTTCAAAATGGGCAGGAACATTTTCTGTACTCTCCAACAATATTTCTTTATTACCTTAGGAGAGCCACAATCCAATGATTGTTCTGGAAATTCCGGAGTTGTTTTAATGAAGGAATGACATTATTGAGCCTGCCAAAGGTGTTGTCCCTGTGCTCAGTAAGTAACTGTATAAATGAGTAAGTAGCCTCTGAAATTATAAACTAAATTCTTTCCTTTCTTAATGTTTTCTACCACCACACAGTACTATCTGGAGTATGATTCATTATATCCTCAAATCTAGGAAAAATCAATATTTGATGAATAACAAAGTGAATCCTTTGTCGTTTTTTTTCTGTCGAGTACACAAAGGTCCTGATCTGAATCATAGGGATCAGCTCTCAGCTGATTTCAGGGGGTGACTAAGCAGGACACTAGGAGAGAGGATCACCTGCTTGAGAGAAATGCTGGATTTGGTTCTGCTGTTAATCAGAGCCCTGCAATGCAGGTTGTATTGGAGATCCAGTTGCAGGCTGTTACATACAAAGAATGACAAGATGGTTGAATAAATGCAGATAGACTTTTAAATGCAGTGGATAACCTAGTGTGCATGTTTATCAATAGAAATTCTGCGTTGAATGATAGAGCCCAAAGGTTTTCAATCAATGTCTGAAAGCAATTGTATCCCTCTCTGCTTTATTGCTTATGACAGTGAGGGCTAAGAAGCCAAGGCTGTTCCCATCCTGTCCCTTAGGCACAGGTCCAAGGACAAAACCAGACCGTAGTGGCTGCCTAGTGTGGGTCCCTATAGCCTGCCTGCAGCCCTAGTCTGCTGGGTAGTGAGTAGGTAATGTAAGATGCAAGCAGCTTTGCCAGCTTGTCTGTCAAATATTGACTGTGTGCAGCTACTGCGAGGCATCACAGGATATGCAGGGGAAAACTTGGCTGTGTGGTAAGCGCTACATCTATACTCATTCAGCCCACGATGTAGATCCAAATTTTATTCACTTCTGTTCTCCTTTCCCTCTCTTTCTTATATTCAAACTGTGTATAAGCACACAGTCAAAAGGCAATGGAGAGACACTCGTTAAAGCCTCCTGCACTGCTGTTGCATGGACAGAATTAGATGAAAGCTATTTTTCCTTTCAAAATAGCATATTTTGCTCTTCAGGAACATTTATGGTATTGTGCAGTGGGGGAAGCTCTTCATAACAGCATTTGGTTCTTACAGACAGGTGCTGCGGCATAGTTTTCCATAAATGAAGGTCTTAAGGTTTGCCAACTGCTCCACAGCTGCAGCCAGCTGCTATAGTGACACAACACAGCTACCCCGAGAGCATGTGGGAAGCTGTTAGCTTGCCGATGCTCCTCTCGTTTATCTCGGAGTGTAGAGATCACATCAAGTCACTGTGGAAATCCATAAAAGGGTTTCGTTTCATGAAGCTGGAAGGGCTTTTTACATTCTAATGTTGCAGCATGCGTGGCACAGTGTAACTTGCATTATCACTTTTGTGGTTTGCCCTGTTTATAGTCCCTGTTGGGACTGGTTTGGATCGGTGGTAAATGCATGCTGAAGGCAGGCAGAATGGTGTAGAATGGTGAGCCCAGTGTCAGGAGGGAGATAGAAGTGGAGAATTTCCAGTTTCAGACTGCTCAGCTGCTGGCTTCTATCAGTCCCCAGCACGGGCTTAGCCAGCTGGATGCTGAAAAGGAACAAGGAGTATCCCATATTTACTAGTACTTTGTTTATTTGCATGACAGTGAAGTACCAAACGCACAACGTTGCGCTGCCATCAGGTTGCAGTAAGGAAGAGACAGACAATGCCAGATGAGACGCAGTGAATCTAAATGCTCCTTATTCCTTTTATCACCCTTTTCCATGTTTCTAAATTAGCTTGATATTCAATGGTAGATTAAAGTTGTGTTAACTGAAGGCAAAATAGAGTATGTTATTATATATTGTGAGCAGCAACACTTTCATTTCTTTGCTAAATAAAGTGTTAGATTTGCAGAGGGTGTTACTTTAAGACATATTACTGAAAATCTGAAATAAATTTATTTAGCTTTGCAGGCCAGCATGAACTTTCCTTACTTTTTTTGTTTGTTTGTTTGTTTGTTTTGTTTTGTTTCTGCAGCCCAAGGAGACTGTCTTCTGTGGCCCTGCAGATGTCTCTGCAAATCTTAATAAATCCTCAAACTTGAGTTAATGTCTTATGTATATTAGTCACATGTGAATTTAATCACCATTATGAGAACCTACCATGGGTCATGGTCACAAAAAACATTTCCCTTGAAAATAATTACCCTCAGCTGCAGTATAATGTGTTAATAGAATGGCTTTAAAGCAGGATAGCAGTCCTATTAACACTTGTCACTGCTCTGTGTATTTTCAGTATGTCTTTCTCTTCTATTGTGTACCATTAGAATGGAAATGGCTTGGATGCAGTAAATAGTCTGGTACACACTGGCAGCTGTGAGCAATGAACTGACAAGTGATTTATTCAAAAGGAGACATCTAACACTCCAAAGGCAGTTGTATCCTGGACATGCCTGGTCCAGCTCTGCAGCCCTGCTGCTGAGAATACTCAGGTGAAGTGGTCTGTGTAACTGCTCTTTTGCTGGCTGCTGCTCAGTGTTTGTAAGAGCTGCTGAAGCAGGCTGTATAGCTGCATGTGCCAGGAACGGCCTACGGTGAGCTTTCCTTAGTTAAAATGACCTCAAAATCAGAAAATGGAACAGAAGTGTGAGCAGGAGACTTTTCAAACCCATAGGAGAGCATGCAGGTGCTGTCTCTGCCCCAGTAATCCTGGATCTGCCTACACAATGTGGAATTTCTTCAGCTGGTTGGGGTGAAGGTGCCTGTCCCATACCTACACCTAATGGTGACAGCGTGTGCTGGTGAGCTTTGGGTTGGCCTCCTTTAGATGGAAAAAGCGACTGACCCCCGTATCCCACACCCTGTGAGAGATGTCATCAGGGAGCAGTGCTAGCTGGGCAAGTGAAGGGGAGAATTGGCAAATCGTTTGGCTGAACGATGGCTGCACTCAGAAACAGCATTTATTTTCCATGGCATCTGCAATGTTCCTTCACAAAACGCTCTGTTCATTCCATTACATTTGAAGCAATTGTAGAAATTACGTGACTGTAATTTGGTATATATTTGCATTGCTTTGCTTTTGCAATTAACTTGTTGGCATAAAAGTAATTATCTAATGACATCTGAGAACAAAAAAAACCAAAAAAAATTTGTGTGGAGCAAAGGAATTGTGCCCATCTTTGAAACAGTCATTAAGACAAACACTTCTCTGGTTTTGTGCAAACAACCTGATCACTTTTTTGGCAAGTTAGATCAGCTGGCATCATCGTCATGCTTCAGACTCTGTCCCAATGCCAAAGGTTGGTAAGTAATAAATGTTCAAGTCAAACCTGACCTCATGCAGGCCTCCCAGAGCTTGGAAAAAGCTCACACTATTTCAGCCACAGCAGGTGCGTTCTGTAATCCTTTATTAAAAACTCCTGCCACAACCCCCCAACATGTGGTGGGGTCTTGCGCAGATTCAATCTGACATGCTATGAAGTCACTACAACCTTTTCCTTACTCCTAATTAAAGGAAAGCAAGCCAAAAAAAGGATGAAGTACTTCTAAACAGAAATGTGAGGCAGGTGGGCAGAAAGTATTGTGTCATCTTTGGCAGTCGCTAGGCCTGAGGTTCACAAGATAGGGAAGGTGCTTGACCTACTGTTCTTACTGCGTGTGCGCTTAAATTAAATCGTAGGCTTTCTGTGAAAGGTAACTGACATTGTTTAATTAAAAGCCTCTCTTCTGTTCTACCTGGACTTCTAATTCCAGTGCAATGTGTAGGCACACGGTGCTTTGTCTTCTCGGGGTATAATTAGACTTAGTAATGCAGCTGTCCTGTTTACAGTGTAAATCCCCCTAATGATAAATGGAGTAGACTTATGGAGAAACCCTGACGGTACTTCAGACAGGGAGAGTGGATGATCTTTGCAAATAGCTGGTGGGTAGAAAGTAAATCATTATCTGCTAATAAGCCTCTGATTGCTGGGTGTTTTATACTGTGGAAGATTAGAAAACTTGACTTTGCTTTAAATTAGTTCTGGCTGCAGAGCTGGAGCACGAACAGGGAGTAACTGGTTTGTTTATGGGCAAGATTCTGACCTTGTGTCTTGAGAATCTCTTTGAGAGTTCATACTGTGTTAGAAGCTTTTTGGTGGTGTTGGTGACAAACGGGCTTTAGAAATGGCTGGTCAGTAGCAATAAGAGGCACAGGTTCAGCTGTCTGTGTTATGGAAGCACCCAGTGACCTCAGCCAGATGCGAGGCGCTACTGAAGTGCTCCATAGCCAAATATCAGAAGATCTCCATGTCCCAAAAATCTCACAGCATCAGGAGATGGAGCAGATCAGGGCTGGGAATGAGGGCATGCTTTTACCCTTGTTCACAGGTGTGGATCTGGTTCCTGAGGAG
Source organism: Falco cherrug (assembly GCF_023634085.1). Taxonomy (NCBI): domain Eukaryota; kingdom Metazoa; phylum Chordata; class Aves; order Falconiformes; family Falconidae; genus Falco; species Falco cherrug. The sequence continues at coordinate 18,270,880 of NC_073700.1, read as the reverse complement.
AGCAGAGCACACCAACCACAGCCACCGACTTCTGCTGAGACAGAGCTGGGGAACGAGGAGGGGAGGTCATTTCAGCTGTCAGATTTCAGAGACCAGAGACTGCTCAGCAGGGAAGAGATGAGGAACATATGGTGTGGTGGGAGGAGGTGACAGTGGCACTGAAGAGCAAGAAATATGAGAAGCAAACTTTTTGTAGAGTGCCGACTTTAGGAAATGCTGTGGGCAGAGGTCAGGAGCTGGTGAGAGCATGGCTGTGCGTGCAAAGGAGACTCACATCACGTAAGGACAGGAACTGTGAACAGGGGTGAGTCTTGCGAGAGGAATTAGCTTCTATCATGCATGTGCTTCTCATGGCATGTGTCAGCCTGAAGGCCATTGCAGTTATGATGGGAATTAGAGGAATATTTTGAAAGACAGATGATCTATGCCCATATGTTGCTCTCCAGAGGAATAAAACTGAGGACCTCTGCCGATTACTCTCTGTTCTGATTTTGATCCAGGAGGAGACCGGAGGTATTATCCGGCACAGATGACTGTGAAAGTACAATTCTGGAAGGAGGGACAGGCCACGGGTGGAGGTGTGCCACCAGCCCATCAAGACAGGAATGACTCCAGAAGAAGTGAATGGGGAGGCAGCAACCGATGAGGAGTTCCTTCAACAGGACCGAATCCCATTTCTCCTTACTCCATGCTGCTTCAGCTACGTGGTGCCAGTTGAATGGCATTACCTTTATTAGTCACGTGTTACAGCATATTGTCATTGTCACTGGTGCAGCCGTTGCACAAAATAATTTTCTCTGCAATGTCTGATGCTGATCCAAGGTGTGTTCAGCCCACCAAGGAAACGACTTGAGCAACTGTTCATCAGCATGTTCACTGACATGGTCAAGAACTTCTGGACATTGAAGATCTGCTAAGGAATTGTTTCAAGTGGTTTCCAGTTTCTCGTAGAGTTTGTGTGTCTGTTGGGGTTTGTTTTCCTAATCTATGAGAAATTCAAGATTTGAAAAATATTTTTGTCTTGTTAATAATTAAGGCAGAAACCCAAAATATCAACAACTTTTATTCATCAGCCGGTAGAATTTCAGAGGAGGGAACTGGCTCAGTTGAAACAATGTGTTTAAGTAAATTGCAATGGCTGCATTTTGAGTCCAAACTTTTTTAAATTTAAGAGAAATATTTGCTGACCTTCATAAATTTCAGAGAAAGCAAGCCGTTCTATATGTTTCAAGTTAAAAATTATATAGGAAAAATAGTTGTGATTACAATTTTTTTTCCTTAAGTAACAAATTTTTGAACCACACTTTATCTAGAAAGTGTTTTGATCTAGGTGAAATACATTTTTCTGATATGCTTCCTCAAAAAAATTCCCAGCTTGTTGTCTTAATGATCTAACCAACAGCACTTTCTGGTGGTTTTTGGCCAATATGTTGTTTTATGCATAATTATACTTGAATTATGTTTAAAGTCTTTTCATAATGACAATAACCTCAAGAGGCATGAAATTAGGTATATAGTTGTAAATTAAATGCTCTGCAAAAAGTGAAAGTTGCACTGCAAGTAAATCCATGCTCCACTTTCAGGTCTGAGATGGCAATAAATTGAACAGAGAGCATTACACAGATAGTGTCAGATATAAGATATATTAATCTTGTCAGAGAGTATACTAACTCTCCCAGATTTATGATCAGGTGCACTTAAGTGCTATTCTTCTCATTAATCTTGATTTACAAACAGTAGCCTTCAGAACAAGGGGTCAGAAGAGACAAGAAGAATCATAGATGTGTCACTTAGATAACTCACCTTCCCCAGCTACCCTGTACCTTTCAATGACATCCTTCCATCTTTAATTACTAAAAGGCCTTTAATCTTGACTGTGTAAGGGCAGAATATGATGAATGTGAGGGGTTGCCTGTGCTACTCCAACTGATGCCATGTATGTTGGTGGGAACAGCAAGATAATCGCGTCTACCGCTAGCCGGACTGGATGCTGGGAAAGTTCAGCTGGAGAAGGATGTCCTGGGAAGGGGAACAATGTAGGAGGAGAATAATTAAGGCTGGTGAAAGAAGCCTTGTGAAAAAATGCAGTTCCTGAAGAAAATGCATCTTGGAGTCTGCTTAACACACATACCATGTATAAGATAGCTTCCATCTGCAAAAGACTGTCCCCTTGTAATTAAAAATATAGGGAACCGGAAAACCAAACTTTCAATGCAAGTAAAGCTGTTACTTCCACTAGTCGATACCGGAGACAAATCAGTCTTCCTGCATTCTAGATAGGATAACATCGCCCTGCATACTTGTCAAGGTGGTTGAGCTGGAAGAAGTGTGAATAAGAAAGAAGTTTCCCAAATCTACTTGCATTCATAAGAGAAGTGAACAAAAGAATTCACATGAGGAAGCTGCAAAACCTCCAGATGTGAGAAAGTAGGTGCATACCAAATTGAAATAATTTTAAACTTTCTCTCTGATATGGTGCCTCATAAAAAAAAAAAAAAAAAAAAAAAAAAAGTCAAGGATGGATCAAAGCACAGACTAAATTATGTTCAACACATTTTTCCTGCTCTTGGTTTTCCGTACTTTCTCTAAGGGTATTGAACTGCTGGAGCATCTGTGCTTTGTGGGCAAGTTCAGTGGCAGTGTTAAGTGTCTAATGGACTTTGTGGATCCTCTTCCAGTTCTTCACAAAGGGAGTAGAAACTCATGACATTTGATATGTTGAGGAAGTTGGGAAGAGTTTTGGAATGAAACAGTTCTCCAAGTTGTACATACAAGTTAAGAAGTAAATCCATCTTAAAGAAATTATGCCTGAAGTGTACCAGAATCTGGATTTGCCTGATCTCCACTAGAAAAATATTTCATAGCTATTGATAAAAAGAACCTGTTTTCTTTACAGTTCTCCTAGATGCTTTGTTCTGAGCTTTAAGGTCTCTCAAAGGAGACCAGTCGCCATGGGGTTCATGGATGAAAATTCTGACTTTGATGTGGTTGGGACTTGAGACACTAATTACTTTGAAAAATAGGACTGGGACCTTAAGTTGGCGTCAGATGCTAACTGGGAGCTATGGGGAAGACTTGAGCATAAACCAGATATGCCCTTGGCAACATAAGCCATAGAAAAAGCAGTTGTTTCCCATTCCCAACCAGCTGGAGCTGGTGTACAGTTCCTACACTGAGCTTCAAAACATGTTGAGTTATTATAATCCAGCCGAGAGGTGACAAATTCATGGATTACTGATGCCACCTAAGCAGCCAGACTTTGCAAGGTGTCAGACCCAAGGCACAGCTTTGACAAATGTAGGCAGTGTGCTTTTCCACAGAGGGGGAGATGATCTTTCCATGAGCTGTTTAAAGAAATCCTTCTTCTCATCCTGCATTTTGGCTGTGCTTGGATTCATTCACTTCAGCCTTGCTTGGATTCAGTTCAAGCCATCTGCTCCTCTCCAAGAGCTATTTTCCTGGAGGTGTTCTGGCGTGCTGCTAGTGTCAATGGTTGAATCTGTGGAGAATGAGGACACTGACTGTCATCTGCAGACTGTTGGTAACCAAACATGCAGCACCTCTCCATCTCTTCCAATCTTTTGCATAATTAATGGAGAGAAGGAAGGATTATGTAGATGCCTATGGGCGGTTCAAGGAAGGGTAAAGAGAACCTGTCTCCACTCAGGTTAGCTGGACACCAGTGGTAGTAACTGCGTTGAGGATGAACTGTCTGCTTTTGGTGCATACTGTTATTAATAGTTTCTTCAATCTTTGTATCAAAGGCTGCAGTCCGATTCAGGCTGATTCAGGACCACAAGGGTGGTGGTGACCACAAGAAGGTCTTTGGGTGTCAGCAGAGCTGTCTGTGTTGTTTTACGGGCTGTATCCCTCTGCGCGATATAGAGGATGCTGGCCAACCTGCTGCTGTTGTGTTGGCAGGTTGCAGGGAGGTGGTGAGAGAAGAGCACGTAAGAATCTTCAAGGTCAAGGAGCAGCTGTTGAAAAGCTCTAAGAATGATTTAATGTTGCAAGAAGTGCTTTGAAGGCTTGCTTTTTTGAATGTTTATTTTGAATCATGGATTTTTTTGAAAAAGGTATGGTTTACTTCTGTTTACAGTAGAGCATTTTTATTCTTTACTGACTTTTATCAGGCAGAATAGTTATCAATCTCTTTCACATCTAAGGACTAATTTTTTTTTTTTTTTCCTTTTTTCCCTGGAACTTATAATGATCTGGCATGTGTGATGGGCTGAACTTAGCTGGAGCAGAGAAACATAAACATCCATTTGCTTGTAGGTGAAAGTTTCTTTTCCAGGAAGAGCCATAGGTACGTGATTAATAAGCTGACACTTCTCCACAGCTATTGGTTTTGCTGGCTTACAGCTTCAGAGTGACCTTCTTGGTAGGTATAAAGGGAATAGATGGGGTAAGACTGCCTAAACAATAGCAGATAATATGTAATTACTTTCTCGTAGGCTGGTTGGCTTGCCTAGGACAAGTTGAGGCTCCTTTGTAAGGCAAACCAGTTTCAGTTGTTCTCAACTGTACTGGTGTAAAGTTTAACCTCTGATCTCTGTTCACATTAGTTGGTAATTATTCCAATAGTGTGCTACATTTTTAGTGCTTCCAGAACACAAGATTTCTGATTTCGTGTTGAAAATATGATGTAAAGTATGTCTGCCTCATAAGAAAATCCAGATAATAACATGGTTTTCAAAATAGGAACGAGTTAATGCAGTCTCCTATAGCTGAACATCTCTATATGAAGTTTCCACATGGTGGTAGGCAATTGAGCTGTAATTTCTTTGAGCAAGTCAGAAGGCTTTCTATTTAGAGGAGAATATGCTGTTAATCGTCCTATTTTCCATCTTGTTGTTTGGTTGTTTGGGTTTCTTTTATTTTTTGGTTTGGGTTTGCTTTTTGTTTTTTGGTTTTGTTGGATTTTATATTTTATTTTTAATTTTTATTTTTATTTCTGCTTATTCAATGCAGGAATGCTTTCTGCATCTGAAACTGACACCACCTAACCTCTCCTATTCATTTGTCTGGTACATATTAAAATAGATCCTGGAGTGTGAATTAAGACTTTTTGATGAGGAGAAGCAAAGGTAAAAGCTATCTTTTCAAGACTCAAAAGCATCATTAAATCATGTCTCAATGCAATCACAACTAAATACATCCACCAAGCTGAAATCCCGTCTAGTCTGACTGGTTTTATTGGCCTCTGATCTGGCAGTCAGCTGCTAGAGCATTAGACATCCCCCCCCTCCACTTCTCTTTTGTTTAACGGTGTTGCAAAATGAGCAACGGGCTTCAGAACTGATTCAACATATGGCACAGTTGGAAGAAATATTTTTTGTAGATTGAGAAGGTTTAGGGCAATGGTATTCCAGAAACTTCATCCTCATGGTTTTCAGTCCCTGAGCCCTGTGGGGGCTGGCTTGACTGTGCTCTACTGGACTCCATGTAAGGAGATTTGCATTTGTTCCTTAGCTGGGTGCAACTGGCTTAATCAACTAAAGTACACTTCAAAGGGCTGGATGTTCTTGTAAGGTGACAGAGCCAAATGCCCTAAGACCTTCCTCCCACTGATGTCATCGAGGCCAGAGCTGTGGTTGGGAAGGAGACTGCCATCTGTGGTTAGGAAAAAAATATTATTTAACGAAGCGCCATCCTATGCTAAACTAGCAAGTGTTGGTAGTATCTGCAAATGCACCATCCGCGGTGCTTAGATCTACCAGTGCTTCTCTGTGTATTGCATGAGTGACACTCATAGTGAGATGTAATAGCAGGTTTTCGAGTTAAAAATTTACTGTTTTTTAAAATATGTAAAGCATAAATTAACACATATAATGAAAAGCTGAATGATTTTTATCCCCAAGAACCGCTGCTCAGAACGTTTCTTTGTTTTGTCAGATTGGAAAGGCATCAAATTGTTTTATTCATTATTTCTCCCCATAGAATACTTTCCAACTTTGTGTGTGGTTTGCATTGAATAGTTTAGAATCTTTTCAGACTGGAAAGTGCAGACAAAGGGACTCCCAGTTTGTTTTGACAGTCTTGTGTATTTTACACACTAGCTTAATGCAAACACCACCCCCAATGCCCCCCAATAATGATGATCTTTATTTTGATTCACTCCATGGAGCTAGAATTTATATAAAAATGAGTGCAAAGACTACACCATGCAAATATTTTTTTTTTAAAAAACATGTCTAAGTACAAGCGCAGCAGAATTCACTCCTGGAAATTGTCAGAATAGCTTAAAGAGGATCTTACAGGAATAGTTTAAGTATGTAAGGTCCTCTGGGATTGGGGGAATAGGCTGGGTAAACTTTTTCAGTCCCAATGTGGTTCTGTCTTCTGTAATTCTCTAATTAATTGCTTTAAATTTATTTCTAAATAAGGAAGGATTGTTTTTACAAGAAAAACTCAGTAACATTACAGCTTACTTGATCAGAGAAGCATAAAGACAGGATAAAGAGAAATACATCTAGTGCCAGAGCTTTCCCATAAGTTTAAGCCAAACTTGGGTTAGGCTCAGTACGGGGAGGGATCAATGGGACAGAAAGGCTGCACTGGATTTATGGGTGTAGTTCTCTAACAGTAGCTTTTGCCTCTCAAGGTCAGCCCACATGAAGTGCATGTATATATATATGTGATGTTATAGAGGAATAAGCTATAAAACCATAAAATGTACAGCAGACTGAGATGTCAGGTGGATTATTACTTTGACAGACTCATGAGACCAAAGCACAGGTGTAGCCTAACAGCAACCGATAAAATAAGTGCCGACTGCTAACGAGGGCTCCCAAAGTGCAGAACTGCTAATACCCCAAGGAGACCACTCCTTGGGTAAAGAGCCATTCCCTCTTGCTGCCTCCCAAGGCTAAGAATAGGCTAAGACACTTCTAAATGGTTGATAACCCTGCTAATCCAAAAGCTGTGTGCTTGAACTTTGCGAAGCTGTGTGATTTCTACCGCAGCTACATAATCCCAAGTACGCGTGAGCATCCATTATGAAATGTTGGAAAGGATGAGGATAACATCCCGTGTGACGGCAGTCTTGGTGAGCTGTAACCATTGGTGCTGGGAAATCCTGTGCTCCCATGGGTGGAAGGTGGACTGGGGAGAGGAAAAGGTGCAGTGGGTTTTTGGTTTGTTTCTTGCTGTTGGGGGGGAAGAGGTGTGGGTATGTTGAATGCTCACCACCATCCTTTGCGCCTGAAGGTGGCTGGGAGGAAGCCAAACAATTCATGTACCAGATGAAGGTGGTGCATGCTGAGCGTTTTCCTGCACAGTTCGTGCCTCTTCCTTTTGGAGGAACTGGTGAATGTGTCAAAATACAAAATATTACACTGGGAGATGGCTTTGCTGTCTTCAGTAGTTCCTAGGTCTAGCTTTTACCAGCAGTGAAAGTGCTGTGTACCTCACTGACTAATTTGATGGAAGAAGCTTTGCAAAAAACAGATTAAACTATTTTTTGTTCACTTAAGAAAGGGATAATTAGGTGGGAACAGAACAGACAGGAACAAGTCACAAATACTGTGCTATCAGACACTGCCTTTGATTGTGTCACTCCGAGGTCTGCAGTCACAAATCGGGATGTTCTGTTTGCAGTAGATGGGGCTTCACACGCATTGTGCTCAGAGCTGCCTTTTTTCCTTGATTTCCTCTTCAAATACCTTTTCTGCCGCAGAGATTTCCAGGCTATTCTGAACTCAGGAACTGGGCTATCTCCAAAAGGAGTTAACAGAGGAAAAGGCAACTTTCTTGGTCTCCAGGAATACAAAATTTGCCTTCGCTGAGTTTGAAGTAAAAAGCAGACTCTCCTTTGTACCTCATGGAACTGCTTACTCAGAACCAAAAATAATTATTTAATCCTCTGTTTGGAGGCCTGTCTCTATTCTACATATTAAACTTCCCTTCTACTTGGCGATGACAGGCCATGTGGCTAGCAAAAGTCTCAAAGGAGTAGAAAACAGTCACACTGGGCAAATACAGTCAGTTGCCATAGGTGTGGATGGCAGGCTACGGCCGGGGGTGCTGGTGGACCTCTGAGCCAGGCTGGCTTACTGCTCTGTCTTGTGTGTTTTGGTCCATCGTCCCTCCAAGTCCTCAGTCAGTGGGTTTGGAAAACCTCCACTTCTGTCCTTTTCCCCCCTCCTGCTCCATCTGGGGTAGTCTCTGCCCTTCGTGGGGTGGCTGATCTCCAAAGCCTATCGCCAAAGTGAATTTTGTGTTTGTGCCCGGAGGGGCTGGTTGGTGTCCCCTTCCTCGTAGTAAATACCAGTATTTGCTCTTCAGATTTGCGGTGGGTGATGGTGAGGAACTGTTCTTTTTTAAAAAAAAGGTGTGTCTATAGGTATGTCCTCAGGAAAAGGTCCTGATGACAAATGCAATGAGTCCAATACAGGAGTGAAAAATAGCCAAATTCCTGTTATATTATGAGAGACAGAAAGAAGGAAAGTGAAGGAGGGACTCTGGGGCTGTTTTATCCCTATGACTTTTGAAACTGAAGGAAACCCCATTCGCATGCCAGGATGGAGGAACAACCCCTCTGTTAAGCCTGAGTATGCCGGGTCTGGGGGACGGCTCCTCTCTTATTGTGCCTAAATCTGACGTCTTGGTTCCGTGGTGAGGGCCCGGGAGGGGAATGAAGCCGCTGGAAGGCTTTTGGTGAGGTCCTGAGGAAAACAGTGAGGCTGTCACCGGGTGGAGGTCCCCACACCTTCGTGAGAATGCTTAAATACATGAATCACAAGAAAATTTCCAAGGAAATCAGAGGCAAGAGGCTTCAAGTATGACAGGAAGATGGAGGAGGATGCTTGTAATGCTTTGTCAGTCTAGCACATGGAAAATTTCCCTCTGGGACCAGCGTTGAGAGGCTTGGGTTGGAAGCACGCTCGTCTGCAGGGCTCAGCTCAAGCTGTGGGCATTTCTTTCAGTGCTGGACATCCTGTGTCAGTGGCAGGTGGGTCAGCCAGGAGGATGACCATCGTGTTCCCTCCAGAAAAATACTGACCTCGGCTTAGTGAGTGTGCCCCAGGCAAAGCTCATTTCTACAGCCAGGTCACACCTTCAGTGTGAAGACTCCCCCAAAATGTTAATGTGGATTGAAATAGGGGATACTTTCTATCCAAAAACCTGGGCTCTGCTTTTATAAAAATTAAATCCAGGCATTTAGGGCTTAGCAACATAAAAATATCCCCTTTAGGTAGAAGTGTGATGCAGTTCTTCATGGAATTTGTCATTTCACATTATTGACAGAAAACAAAGAGACAGATTGCACTGAAACTGTAGGGAGATGCTGACGAAAGTGGTTTGTGCTGGAGAAGAGCAGGCTGCACCTGATGGGAATGAGAGCGCTGTAGGCTGGAGCAGTGGGTACCAGGTAGGCAGCAGCTGCAGGGTCTTTTCCTTGAGGAGCTGTACCCGTGAGCTGCTGGACGGAGCAGTGGGGCAGCTGTTAGTTTGTGCTGTCTTCCACCTACGAGCCCCAGCTCGCAGTATCTCAGCTCTCTGTTGGATAACACAGAAAGCTCCACGCATCCTCTGTGTGGGGCTTTTCACAGGTACCTACACCTCCCCATGCTATGTCTTGCTTCTTCATGTTCAAGATAGCTCTTCTCTGGGTGGCCAGGCCCCTGGAGAGGAGCGAAGCCCACGGCAGTAGGTTGACTTTGTATTATTTTCCATTCTTTTTGCCTCGTTACAATGACAAAGATTGTATTAGATGCTGAGCAGCTCATAAATTCTGAGAGTTATAGCTGTAGGCAGCTCATGAAGGGGAAATTGGGACTGGGTAGGGTTTGAAATTTGCATATGCACCACACCCACTGCTATTTAATTTGCATTTGATTTGCATACATCACGGTTAAATAATACCCATGCAGTACTTTAAAGGGGTAAGGATTGTATCAGTTTGTCTATGATTTATATAATTTTTGCTTTAAGTGTAATTTTATGGAGTAGTTTGGAGAGACAGCATGCAGTATGAGCTTAAATTTAATTTCATGAAAATGATCAAATAACACTTATCAGCCATAAATATCCAGTTCTCTTTGAAAATAGAAGTTGTTTTCATAAAGATGCTAGATTAACAGCACTGCAGGCTAAAGTCTGCTGTTTATCAACAGAAAAATCATGATACAATACAATTACAAACTTCCCCACACGTTGCAGTTGTAACAGCATCAGCCCTGAACTGAGTGGGTAGTCAGGATGCGTCTGTATGATGGTATGGGACTTCTTGTCCTTTAGGGACTCTGAGTTTGAATAGTCGTTTAAAGTATGTTCCTTCCTTGTTTGTTTAATGACCTTTCCAGGCTGAATGCAGGAGCAGAGTGATGATGTCTGTCCATCCCATGGTGGCAAATGACTATAATGTAATTATTATATAATTGTGGTTAGTCCCCCATGTGGGAAGAGAGAGGCCAAAGTTATTTCAAGATGCTTTTAATGTGTGGTTTGGGTTTTTTTTTTTTTTTTTTTTTTTTTTAATGTGATCTTGTCACAAATTCTGGCGTAGAAAGTAAACCTATCTTTGTGGGTTTGCTTTGTGCCTGTCCCAATGGCTCAGAAATTGCAACATGCTATTTAATTTTTTCCCCCCTTTTGGTTTTGTAGCTGTTATTTAGCACAGAGACCAGTTCTGCAAAGACATTTCTGCATCTTTAAAATGCAGAGAGCACCGAAGCAGAGAGGAGGTGCCATGCTCCTGTCGCTGCATTTCCCTTGACTGGGAGGACTTGGAAACTCCACTAAGCCCTACCCAGGAAAAGCTTTCTTCCTCAGGGGTCAGTGCCCCTGTGCTTCTCTGCATTTTTAAGCACCTAAACATCTTTTAGCTCTAAGTACATCTTTGGTCATGCATTAAGTCCTTGAAGTACCATGTAATGCCATCTCCTCCTCCTCCACATGCACTCAGAAATCTCACACTGTAACCACCCTCTCCCTAATGAAATGAAGCAAAGGCAGCTCTTCCCTGGCAGCCCAGCAATAAATCTGCTCTGAGATAGAGAATATTTCTATATGGCAAAACACAGATCTTTATGTGTCCTTTCAGTCACAGTGGCCTACAACCGTGCAGCGCTCCGAGCTCCTGCTGTCCACAGACACAAGCCCCTGCCCATCGCTGAGTGCTGTGCTACCCATAGGCTGCCTGCAAGGCTGAAGTTTGCCTTGAATGATCTCTCGGCTAACAAATAACAATGTGTCACTCCGGAAACCTGGGTTTAAATTGTTTTGAGTCGGTAAGGAATGCTCTTGGTTTCTTTCTAACCTCCCTGCAGCAACAATAACTCAGTTCTGAACATGCAGGCTGTTATTACTGTAAGCCTTTGACACATGGATGCAAAGCCTCCTCTTAACCTGGCTGAGCCCTTGCCAGCATGATGGACATCGGGAAGGTCTGCTGTATTTCCATCAGCATTGGTGTACTTGGGAGCATATCTGTAATCAGCTGCTTTTGCCAGTGTCTGAGTGCTTCAGCAAGGCTTCGGGAGCCGGTGGGGGGGCGGGGGGAGGTGTCTCACCTGATCTCTCATTTTCTCTCTATTGTATCTGGGCAGGAGACTGGAGAAGTGCTGTTACACGCAGGCTGCAGATACTGTAATTAGCAAAATGGGCCAAGTGTGGTTTTGTGTGCTTGAGACCCAAAAGCGTTTCCTAGAACTTTATGTACTCCTTGTTGCTTTGCAGTACTCAAAAGAAATTTCTTCCAGAGTCCTGAGTGTTCATTTGTCCTGACGTTATATTGCCTTTCGATCCTTTTGAGTGTCTTCTGGCTTTGCTGTTTTGTTTCTGTGTTCATATGTGGCATCAAAACCAGTGTGCTTGCTGCTTTTCTTTGCCCAAGTTGCTCGGGTGGCCTTCAGCTCCTCTTTGCAAGTTCCAAATGGGTGTCAGTCTTCTCTCAGCATTCCTTTTATTCATGGGGGAAATAGGTATGTCCATGTAAGCTCAGAAAAAACCCTTTAAGCCTATCTTCTAGTGATCTGAGTTAGCACTGAAATGGCTTTTTTAAAATTCAAGACACAGATTATCAAAGGTGTGGAAGAATACAAGTGTGAGTTTGCCCAGTGGACTGCTGAATAGGATTTCTGAAGAAAACCTTAGTGGCTTAGGTGCCCAAGAGCACCTTTGAAGATCTGAGCCCTCAGAAACAACCGAATGGAACACACTGAGAGCAGTGGCAGAGCGCTGAATGCATCGCCCGGTGCCATTCTACCGTGCTGCTAATGGCAGCGCTGAGATGTTATGCTATGGGAGAACTGAAACAGGAGGGCTGGTGGGTTTGTCCTCTCTCATAGCTCTGCTCTGGCAGCCCTTGAAGGTATAAAGTGTCGCTTGCTGGCTGTGGCATTTTCAAGCTTGCTCAGGTGTTGCTACAACCTTAAAATCCCCTTGTTTACCTGCAAGTGTCCTTGGTGTCATCAGTTGCTGTCTAGTGCCCTGATGTGCTCGTGAGCGCACAGTGACGGAGTTAAGTCGCTTTCTGCCTCCATCTGTCTTTTCACATGGCTGAGGCTGCAGCTGCAGATGCATGGGAGCGTGCGTGAGGCTTAGGAAGCTATCTGAAAGGAAGCCAGTCACTTGGTGTTTGCAAAGCAATAGGAACGTGCCATAAACACGTACCCTTCCAAAGTCTGAGTAAGATAGAGCAAGACACCGGGTCAAGCAGGAGCCATGTGCAGCAGAAGGGGAAGTGGGAAAGAAATCCATAAATATTCAATGAAGGAAGTGGGAAAACACGTTCTGATTACAACTCTGGCTCTAATGTATGCAAATGTAATAGTTTCCTCCCCTACTAAGGAATCATGTATTACATACATTACATGATGTACTACTGTGTAGCAACATAGTTTATGACTCCTAGGAGAAGAAAATCATAATTCACAGCCATTAACAAAAATAATAGTGCTTTCACCCAGAGGAGCTTTCCTTAGAAAGCCTGTACAGATTCTATCTAACCTAATTTAAGCAATGTCATGAGTTGGAACAGATCGCTATCAAGTCTGTCATGCTTGTCATAACATGACACTTGAATAGAAGACATCCTTTCCCAGGAGAAATTCCTGTGAAGGAACTGTATTATTTAATGGAGTTTAAGATTCCTTTTAAGTTTCAGAGCTTGTTTATTTGAAAATTGTTCCAGTAAAAAGCAACCATTAGCCAGGTTTCATTTAAAGAGAAATGAGTTTCCGTGTACGTGATTATAGGCTGCTATTCCTCAAAGTTATAATTAACCGGGGGCTGCAAAGGGGAAGCCGCTGCAGAGGAGCAGAGCACTTCTCACGTGCTCTGCATCTGGCATGAATTGTCTCGGGGACAAGGTTTTCTGGAGCCCATGAAGGGAGACCAGCATTTATGTGAAGAGATGTTCCCCCATGACAGGCACCTGTCTCTGTCACACCTTCCCTCATCTTCCCTCCATTTTATGCAAACAGCTAATTAGCTTCCAGTTTTTAGTGTGTAATGAGGTGGAAAGTCTAAGAATGGAATGAGAGACTATGGTCCCCCCCCCCTCCTCCCGCAAATAAATGGTGTCAAACAGCATCTTAATGAGTATGTTTGTTTAAACCCTTGGATGGTTGTGGGCTCAGGACTGCGACTGCTCATTTCATTTCTGATTTAAAGCAGCGTCAATGACTGTGGCGAGATGTAGAGGTTCACATTAGTTACCATTGCAGGCTCCTGAGCGCTGCTCCCATTGCCAGGCGTTTCCATACGCCATTTGTTCATTTATTTCTGGAGCGCCTCGCACGGGCGACGAGGGAGGCAGATTGCGGGCGCTCAGCGCCGCACCACGCTCGCTTCATTAGGAGCACGTGTGGGCTGTCCTCATTTATTGTGGCTGCTCAGGAACCTCCTGTTTGCAGAAACTTTGGCAGCTTGTCACAGCATGTCAGGATCTGCTCATCTCCCCGGATAGCAGAGTTTATGCATAATGCAATAAGTAGAGATGGGGAGAATCGTGTTACTTAACATTTAGCTGATTTCAGACTATGTGAGAGAGGAGCTAAACTAATGCCTTTCTGTCAGCCTCTCAAAATATTTAACCATCTCTTTGTATTTACTTTTTCCCCATCCCCCCTTTTTATTTGTTTGTTTGAACGGATCTTTTGGTTTTACATCTCTCCACTAAAAATGAGTCGATACCTTTTCTGTTTTGGATCCTTTCGGAGATGTTAGGGAATACTTGAAAAAGAAATGTAGTGGGAGAGACAGTGAGAAAAGTGTTTCAGGAAGAGGAAGTGTGGGGCTTCTTTTCTTCCCTGTTTTCTTCTGCCTGTTTGCAGACTTCTGTGACCAGACCACATGGTGGCCTTTGGAATCTTTGGTGTGAAACTCTGGAAATGTGTTCAAAGCAAAGCTTGCCCAGTCTGGGGCAGCGCGCAGGGCTGAGCACACCCCGCTGAAGTCGATGGGAAGGCTTTCACTAAAGGCAGTGGGCTTTGGCTCAGATGCTAAAAGCATTATCATCACTCTCTGGCTGATCCTCTTGATACCAGTTCTCTCATCAAAACCTCTGACAGAAAAAGAGAAAATCCAGTCCCTGCTGGTTAAAACAGCAGCTGAACACGGAGTTTTGACAGATCTAAACCACCGCTATGGAGAAGTTAGTTTTTCAGCACAGAGGTGCTGAAATACAACTGCTTCGAAGTTCCCCCATCTTCAAATCATTCTGTGGACCCTGAATTTCCTACAGCACAGCTTTTTCAAGACCAGGAATGGCGGTAAAAGCTGAAGGGGGTCACCTTGTGCCTTGCTTGGCTGGGAGCACCGCCATGGGCACAGGGGTCTCCCTCGGGGACTGGGAGGCGGGGCAGGGGGACGTGCGGTGGCTGGGAAGAAGGCTCTGGTGGGGCGATGCTGAAAGATGGGGCAATGGAGGGAGGGAGGTACTGGGGTATCAGCCTGAGTCTTGTGATGGGCAAGGGGAGGACTGAGAGCTGGTGAGCCATAACCACAGGAGCGGCAGGGAAGCCCGGTGTATCGCCTGAAAGGAAAAGGTATGTAATGAATATGCCATACAAAGAAATGCCATGAATAGTCAGAGCTGGTCTTAGTTCTAGTCCTGGCATCTTGGTACTAACGGAAAATGTAGCAGAGAGAACTTGAATTCTGACTTTTGTTCCTATTTTTACTGCAAAGTCTCAGTTCACAGGTTCAGTCGCTGGTAATGAAGAGCCAACAGCCAGGTGGCAGATGCAGGGGCACAAACCCCAGCTACAAATTTTAAGCAGCTTCAACTTAAACAAGAAGACAGAGCTAAACAAATCCCTCTTGATTTAATCAAATACCTCCTTCTAGCCAGCAAGAGTAACAGGCTTTGGGTGTTAGATGGCCGGCCTGAGTGGATTAATAACTTGCTTTATATTATCAGCCGAGTTTCATCTAGAAATAAATCCTGTCTGATCTCTGTGAACATGACACAAGATTATTCCAGCAAGCACAGAGGCTGAGATTTTCACATTGCAGCGGGGCGGTGAGTAGGGTGGTGGAGGCAGGCTGGGCAAGGGGCTGCGGCGGGGGGCTGTGCACTGCGGCAGGGCTTTGGGGGCAGTGGGGGGCTGCAAAGGTGCCCTCTGCTCCGGACACAAGCTGCAGAAACCAAGCACACGATACACCTCTGGGACAAATTGTGCTGCAGCTGCTGGCAGGCACTGAAGTGTAGCCCAAATTGAGCCTTGGTACCTCCAAGGTGTGTACTAATATGACTGTGGAGAGGAGGAATTCACCCCGAGTTGTCCCATCATGTGTCCTCAGATTGCCTTATCCTGAATGAATGGACTTCACATGCTCACAGCCCGGGCTGGGGCAGCCTGGGGGGGTGGGGGAAGTCCTCTGCTTGCTTGGTTGGTTTTCGGCTCTGGGATGGGCAGCCGTGTGGTGACAGGGTGTGTGAAGCTGGGATGGGACAGGACAGCGGGAAGAAGTGTGGGAGAAAATTTCACCTCTGAGGGAAGCGGTTGCGTTCTGCCCCTCTCTCAGGCTCATGTCACAAGGCTCAATTTCCATGATTTCTCCCATGGGAAATTTTGCATGGTGTTTTAATTTGCAATAGAAAGGCATATAAAGAAGCTTGAGGCTTCTTACTCCTTTCCTTACCCATGCTTTACTCATCTACTACACGCACCTCAGCCTTTCATTCTTGGTCTACATTTGCAGGTTCTGTTGGTTTTTTCCCCCCTCCTGCTTTGAAACAAAGAATTGTAGAGCAAAATTGTAAATTATTTGGTTAAAGAAATGCATTTGGGTTTTCAGCTAATTTTTATATTAACTTCTCTTTATGTTTGTGACATAAGAACATAAGACATAAGAACAGTGACACTTAGTTCTAGGTATTAAGCCTCGTGTGACTCCCAGGCAGAGCTGGTTTAGAGCCTGCCATGATGGCAAGCTGAGTCCTTGCTGATGCTGTTACTTTCCATGGGAATTTTGGAGGGTGGGTTTGGCCATCGCTGAACATCGGCACCAGGACTCGATGTGCTGAGCCCATACTGGACCTGCGTAAAAAGGATTGTTTCCAGGTACTGACAGGACCATTAAGGTGGATGATGTCCTTAGTCTGCATTTTATTTATTTTTTTATCCCCTATACCCAATTCAATATGAGATGAAAACATAAAAAAATCCCTACCTTTCTCCTGAATCAAAAAAATATAGATTTTTTTCCTCACTGAAGTGCTTTCCCCTCCCACAGCAGCAAGTTGCTCTCTGATTTGGAAGTGGTTTCACAGCCGTCGGTTAAGTAAAAATGTCAGAGGCTTTTGATCTGATCTGTGCCCTCTGAAGGATACTTGGGTTTATTTTTAACCTGACTCTTGCCTCATTTCCCTTTATGTTCTTGGGGCTGCTCTATCAAGCCCTCCAGTGGAAATGGGTTGAAAACTCTGTGTTTTGGCCTTTTATCAGATCTTGCTTGACGGTGGTTTTGACTTTCAAGACTTGCTGTCGTTAGCTCAGAACCTGCCTGCTCAAAGCTGTTGGTGATGCTGGAGATGCACTGCTTGGGAGCCATCCCTCAGCCCCTGGCAGCAGGAGCTGAGAGACGGCAGGAGGAGGAACATTGCTCAGCATAAGGTGGAAGAGGAGGTGGCTATGGTAGTGGGAGACCATGAGAAGGAAGCTGGAAAGGGAGCAAGGTGGGCAAGATAAAAATGGAAATGCAAAATAGATGGGTGACCTAGCCCAGCTTCAGTGACACTGGTAGTGGTGAGGGTGTGGGTGGGCCTGTGCAGGTCACTGTAAGCATCCAGCTGGCCAAGGGAAAACCAGAGTTTTGGGAAAATCAGTGCAATGGTATAAGCAAATAAAGCTCAGCAAGCTTTTCCCATAATTGTGATCCTCAGGTCAGCAAAACCTTAAGCTTTCCTTGATTTGTCCAGCAAACCTGATCAGGATTACACAGCAGGATTTACTTTTTGGTTTCCTTTAATTTTTTTTCCTTCCTTCTTTCTTTCTTGCCAGCTGGAAAAATATAATTTTCTCTCTGCCCAAACAGAACGGGTGATTTTCTTGTCAGTCTTTAAATTGGCCTCTTTGGGAACGTGCTCTGTGGTGGTGATGTCTACATTACAGAACAGAGACAACTCCTGCCTTGCCAAAAAGAAGTAGCAAAGAAAAATGGTGGTTAATGGAATGAAAACTCTGTTCAAAAGACATTATAACAAAATCCTACAGACAGCGAGCTTTCAGACTGTGCCTTTCCTTACAGTCTCAGCTATGAGTTCTTCAGGGACTATCAAGCCAGATTAAACCCCTAGGGAGATTTATATATATATTTATATGTGTGTGTGCATATATATATATATATATATATGTATATATAAAACACATGAGCCTGTAAAAAATCCATAAGAATCTCTCTATTGACTTCAAAGGCATTTAAATCCACGGTAGTAATGCAACTATATATTTGTAGCTGATTTGAGGATTTACAGAATCTCTCTCTGAACAACTTATGAAGGCTGTTTGAGATTATAGCATTACTCCAGGTAGCTCTATTAAATTACAAACCCTGCTCTGATTGCAGTCCTAGTCTGCCTGTGCTGCAGTCTTTTTATTTCTGTCTTGGACTGGAAGTCCCAGACGTAGTGATGCAGGATTGATAATGGATCAAGCTGCTCCTGGAGCAAGACTTGTTTGCTGCCCAGAGGAGCCAGGGGGTTGGGAAGTGACAGGTCATTTTGAGGGGAGGGAGTTTAAAGGTCATGCAGCGTGGCTTGTCCCTTGCCCAAGGGAGCTGGATGGTAACCCAGAGTCTTGAGGACCGTTTTTAACAGTAGAGAAGTGATGAGTCAGTGTTCTGGTGGAGGGGGGAGAGCCAAGAGATTCAACAGTGATGTATTTTTGATGATTCAACATATGGAAAGTAGTCTCACTGCTTCCTGCTAACGTGTGCGTTTTGAAGCATTTCAGGTAAATTCACACCTGCAATGCTAGTTAGGCAAAAGGTGAGGATGGTTTCTGGAACAAATGTGTCTTCTGTTTGTAATCTCCTTACCAGAATGGACAAGCAGAAATACTAGGTGTTCTCCTTGTTTGAAAGGTCTTTGTGACTTCGATCAGGTCAGATGACAAAAGAATCTCCTGTAGTCATAGTTTGTTGTTACAAATACACCTGAGATTAAAGTACTGTAAGAAAACAGCCAAATGAACAATAGGTGCATTTTCAATATTTGCAGCTCAATGAATACAGGTGTAGGGACATTTACGAATAATTTGAAATAGGAAATTAGGGCACTGTTTGGGCTCTTATCTTGTTTTATTCAGGCCAATATGACTTTTGTCCCTGTCGTCCCTGGGGAGGGGCAGCTGCACTCTATTCAAGACATTTAAGACCTCTGCCTTATGACTGTGCCTCATTTGAGATGAAATGCAGCTTATGAAGCTGAAGCATCCATATGCATCTGACCCTCATCAAGCTAGCTGGAATTCATAATAAATTTTCAAGCTGGGGAGTAGGTAATGAGAAAAGATGCATTAACTCATATTTTGAGTGTGCTTTAAATCATACTGTACAAGGGAGAAAGAATAAAGGAGATTAGTGGAACTGCTGAACTTGATGGTACGTGTGGGCAGATCTGTGAATGAAGTTTCTAAGCCTGAGACGTGAATATTTAATAATCACCTTTCTGCGTACAGGATGGACGTTATTACTGGCTAGGAAATTGTATGATGGTGCAATGAAAGGAGAGAGAGGTTAAATTATGCCTTATGAAGCAGTTGAACTCCTTGGCTGTATGACAGTTGGTTGTAAGAGTAGCAATGAAGCTTCCTGGAGAAGGAATATTGAAGTGTGATGAAGCAGAAAACAGGAATTTGAATGGAATGGTCACAGCTAATTGATATCTTTTAGAAAAATGTTTTTCCCCAAGTTTGATTAAAGCTCAGAGCTATTTAGCTGCGTAGCAACATGGTGGAGATAACAGGTAATTGAACAGCATCTGAAAGCGCAGAGCCCATTCTGTGCTGGCGTAGGTCCGTGACAGGGAGCAGCATCTCAGCCGGTCCCACTGCTGGGCTGGGGCAGATACCTGGTGCTGCAGCAGCAGCAGTGCAGAAATGAACTCTCACTATGTTTGCATAAGACTGAAGGTGCATGTGTGTTCCTCCTGCAAACCATTTTTTTTCCCATGGATGAACATAGTCATAAGAGCTTTCCAATATAAATGGTTTTGCCTGAGCATCTGTAAAATGAGCCCCACAGGATGAAAAACCTTGTAAGTCAACACAAGGAATCACTAGACTCACAGGGCTGCAGAATAAGGTCTGTGTCATCATTGCCCTGTTTGACAGGAAAATTTCCTTGTCTTTCTCAGCTTAGTTTTAACTAGCTTTTATAAAATAGCGTAGGCTCCTGAGCCTTTCGTAATCTGACCATATTAGATACCAGGGTATTGCTGAATCTTATGCAATTGCAGGCAAAATAAAACAAAACAAAACAAAACAAAAAAACCCCTAAACCGAAAAGAAAAAGAAATCCCTTCAGGATTTCACCTGCTGCTTTTCCTTATAGTGAGTGGTATTGTGAGACAGGGCTGTTTTTTTCTGAGGGAGAGTCTTGCCCCTGAATGGCTAATGTGTATGCTAATCATAGCCACCTAGGCTATACATTGCACCCAAATCACTAGATCGGGTCTTGTTTTCTGCGGGGGATTTTTCCATTCTACTGAGCACTTAAATTTTTTTTCTATTCGCTGATATATGCCTTTCAACCTGAGTATATCAAAGTCAGCATTTAGCTCTGTATACTTACTTCGGTTTGCATGCAATTTGCAAATGATATACTGTACTTTTATATAGCTAATTTGTTCATTCCAGTGTATAATGCATCCGTGAACTTTCTGAATTTTGAGCTGAAAATATGATAAGTGGGTTATATTCCACAGCAAAGGAGTTGTTATATGAAAACACTTCCATATCATCAATTATGTACTGGCTTAATACAAAATGATATTAATACATGAATCAGTGAAGGAAGTTGCATAATAGGATTCTCATGAGAACATGAAGCTGATGTTTATTAAAGATGTAAGTTCTACGCTAAGAAGGAATACTTTGTTTTACTCATTTATTTGATAAGCGGCTCAGCTGCCCTGAGTGGAACAATTTCATTGTATATTCACAAGGAACACTCACATGTGTTTCTTGTATTTCTCACAGAATTCAGAAATTTGATCAGCAATATAGATATCAAAACCCCTCAAGTACTGGTTTACGGTCCGTAGTATTGCTTCCTTTGAGCAAAGAGAAACTCAGCACCTTTGGAACAGACTCCTCAGGCTGCAGCCCGTTTGTATATGAGCTGGGCAGCCCCAGGGATGCAGGCTGGGGCAGAGCTGGGTGGGATCCAGGGTGAGATCCCACCCCTCAGCCTGAGCCTCTTGTGCTTGCACAGTGTGGTCCAAGCAGTCTCAACCTCATTTTTGCCAGGTTGCTCTTCAGCTTATTTCACCTGGATCCCAAACTGTAAATGTTCCACCGCCCCTCCACCTCCAAAATATATTTCAGAATAGGCTGCAGCCCCGAAGCTTCTGTGGATAAAATCAGTAGTAGGGGATCTGGAGGTAAAAGGATCCTTGAAGGTGTGTGACAAGTCTGGGCTGGGTGTTCAGGATCAGTTGCAATGCTTTGCTTTGAGATGGGTGTATCTCTTTATCAGATAATAATAGAATGAAATAGAATAAAAAGGAATAGAAGTAATTCAGTTGGAATAATCATCGTCCTGTCCACCTGTGAGAAAACCCAATATAAAAAAAAAAAAAGCATACCCAGGGAGCAGGGGATGAGCCTTGCCCTGGGAAAACCGCCTGGCTGATCATGGTATCTGCCCTGCCAGGTATGTATTGTAGAACACTGTACAGAAGCAAAGGTCAAAACAGTTTTTAAGATTGGAGGAAAACAGGGCCTTAATTTTACAGATTTTCGCTAAGAAGTTAATGTCTTTATTACACAAAGGCATAGGCTTTCCTTTGAAAACACTTGATGGTAGGCATTAGAGTCTGAGCTTCTCTAAGAATGATCAGCAATCAGCAGCCAATTCTGCTAGTAGTGCCCATTCATCTCAGTTTTACTAATAGTAGGAACCAGAATTAACACGCCTTGAGATGAACGGGAGCCATTGTGTACTGCATGTATTCTCCTTTGATTCAATAGTTTTTTGAGTACTATATTTGATGAGAGACTGATTATTATTTTTTTTTTTTTAACAAACATTTAGATGCTCTGGTGATTTACAGGCTGGCACAACCACCTTGTCCTGGGTCCACGTCTGCAGCTGACAACTGTCTCTGTTTCCCTGGTCACTGCAAGGTGCTACAGGCACCTGAATACCAAGAACAACCGCAGATATTTTAGAAGGAAACACCACACTGCTGGAGGAGCTAAGGAAAGAAATCCTGTAAGGGAACAGTGTGAAATACTTCATGGCCAGCCATAGCAAGGAAGCAAAGCTTTGGAAAGCACAAAATTGGAAGAATTAGAGGGAGCTTCAGGTAAGCAGCACGTAACAAAGATTTGTAGCACAGATTCGATCGAGAAGAGTCATGTACAGAACAGCAGTGGGATAATACAAAGAAAAGCTTGTATAATACCTAAAACAGGGTAAGAGAAGAGATTGAACACTGTCTGATGAAAGGGAGAGCAGTCTGTGTGTGAGAGAAAGAAGAATGGCAATCAATTTTAAGAACTGCACCCAGTTTGTTGGGAAAAGTAATGGGATATAAAGGCAAACATAAGCAGGGTGATGGAAGCATTGAAGAACTGATGAAAGAGCCCATGGGAGGCAGAGGAATCTCTGGTCCCCCTAACCAGGCATTTGGTAAGAGGGACCCTGCAGAGAGCTCCTGGGCTAGCACCCTGGCAGTTTGTTTACTTAATATTGGCACAGAAATTAAATGATAATTCCATCTTTTCACAAAATTCCTGCTCCTCCCTGGAACCTTAGATGTAGTTGCTGTGGGGCAGTTGAAAAGGAACTCGCTCTGAAGCTGTTTTGCAGAGGTACAAAGCAAGAAATGTGGCTGCATAACGATTTATTTCCTTCCCCTGCCTTGCCAGCTTCCATCCCCGGAAACCGAGGACCACCGCAGGGCTGGAGTGGGCACAACAGCTCAGGAGATCGTGTCCTGTTCTTCTGCTGGTGGCCCAGAGGGTATCAGTTGGCAGCTGGGGACACTGGAGTGTGTCCAGCACCACCGCTGAGATGCCCAACCCTGTTTCCCAGCTGTGCTGAAGCTGGAGACAGGGACTGGTCCCAACAGTGTCACCGGAGCAGACATTACTGAAAATCCCATCCTCCGCACCGCTCTTGAGGCAGGCACGAGGAGTGGCCAGGTCGGTAGGAAATCTGTTCTTTGTGCAAGCTTATGCCCAATTTCTCGTCCCTAGTATGCCACAGTGTGATGGATAAGCATCCAAACCACAGAAAAACCTGAAACAAGGGACCACTCTTATCACTAATGAAGATGCATCGTCACTGGGCTTGGTTGAAAGACCATTAAAGTTTCCGAGTGGTTCCAATGGGAACTAGAACAACCCTTTTCCTGAAGAAATAGAGGCATATATTAAACCTTAATTGGGAACAGTCTCCACAAGGATTTTCCCTCTGAGGAAAAGGAGCTTTTTGCAGATATAATTGTTTTTGAGGGAGTAATTATTCCATGGACACTTCCTGAGGTGAATGATGGCTCTTTTTATTTTTTTCCCTCTGAAAATGGGAAAGCTGTAACAGTCTTATCAAGGACTGGTGGCATTACCTGGCAAGCAGGGGCCAGGCTGCTGTTTCAACATATATAAAAAGCAGTAGGAAGAATTTTTTTAGAGTTTGGCTGAATATTTCTCTATTATTCTTTACCCTGCAGCACAACACAGTTTGCAGCAATTGATTGACTTAGCTCAACAGTGAGATAAAAACCTACAAATAAGACCAGTTGGAAGCTGTTCTGCTGCTGTGATTAGATGTAAAACAGCCACAGCCAGAGCCATGTTTTGCCCGGGGTCAGATCAACAGACCACAGATTCTGGGATTTTTACATGTTAATTTTTACTCAATTTCAGGAGGGCTGGAAACCATCACCCTGAAAAACCCTCCAAGTGATGGAGCGTGAGTGTCAGTGCGAGCATCAGTTAGAGCTACAGAATAATCACTTTTTCCTCCCGATGGGGAAGACATTGCAGGGAGATGATATGGAGGAGGGGGAGGCTGACTAAGAAAAGAAAAAGGGATATAAATCTGGGACAGGGCAGAAAGAATGAGGCAAAATATAGCAGGGAGGAAGATAGATCCCTGGAAATAGAGTGAACATCTGCAAATTGCTTAGCAGTCAGGTCCTGTTAGCTGTTTCAAGCAGGATTTGTGAAATCCTAAAGGTCCCTCCCCATCTCTTGCTGGGGAAAACTGCCATTGAGAGAGAGCCTGACTAAGGAATGAGTCAAGGCTGATCATTCCTTAGCATAATCCAGCCCTCCTGGAAGAGTTACTGCAAGATGAGGCGGAGGCAAAAGACACTTGAAATAAGATAGCTTGAAACCATTTTGTAACTAATTTGCAGCAAAGTTTTCTTTCATAATTTCCCTCCTTTCCACCCCTGCCTCCATATTTGTCTTATCAAATCTTGGCAGAGATATTTACATTGAATAGGGAACTGCTGTTGAGAAACTGTGATTTCAGCGTTGTAATAAAACAGTCTTATGGCAATGAATAGTAAAGGCTATTTTGGCTGCCTTCAGAAATGCTGATTTATGATTTGAATGTGTGTCATGTTTTTTGCAATTAGCAGGACACTGCCTAGAAGTTATAAAGCATCTTTAAGCAGGAAAAGAAAGTAGTCTTTTTTGAGTTATGTTTCTAAAACATTGCCTTTCATTCAACCAGCAAGTTAAATACTCTCTGATAATAAAGTGGCTTCTGCATTCAGGCTAAGAAAATTTTGCTAGATTTTTCTTCAGAGTTGATAGTATTATTGAGTATTGCTCCCTGCAAAAAGTTAAACTCATTGGCAGGTTAGCCGATTTGCTTGTATCATCTGTACTAGCCCCTCAGGCAAATCCATAAGCCTCATCCTGAGACCTAGGGAAATTCAGTTGTGTTATTTGCTAGTATAGCAATTGCAAAAATAGGAGTGTCAAAGGTTGTGTTACTATAGATGTGAGTAGCTATCTGTATCATATACCATTATTAGATACAGCTGCCGACAATGAGATTGGCTTGAATGCCAGACAATTCATTAAGCAAAGTAGTTTTCATCTCAAGGCATGCAGACCTGTCACATTTGTTTTAATGAAACCCTACATTTTTTTAATAAAAATGCTTTGCAAAAATAGAATCTCAATAATGAATCTGATAACATATTAAAGCAGATATCAATTAAAATTTTCATTATGAGGGACAGTTTTTCTTGAATTTTTCACAAGACATTCAATTTTTAATCAGTTAATTCTGGAAAAAAAAATTTTTTTGGAAAATAACTTTGCAAAGTTTAGAGAAAAGCTGCATATAAAACCTGAATCATCATAAAGAAAACACGGCTGTGAAACTTTATGATCTAAAGGACATCCGCAAAGTTACACGTCTTTGTAGTAGCATTCTTTTTCTGTGGAAAGAGCATTTCTATCTCTGTTTTTATTTTTTAATTTTTTTTTCTTGAAGGGTGAAGACTTGATGGTTTGGTATGAACTGCTAATTTAATTTTTCGATGCCTGCTTTATCTTTGGGTACGCGTGGTTTCTGCACAACCATTTATTGACAGAGAAAATGCTCATCCCAACCCAGGTAATATGTTTAGGGGATGGAGAATTCCAGGTGAAACAGCTGGTTTTGTGGCAGATCAGCCTCCAGCCTGGAGGACTTGCTGGGTGAGTCATGGGGAATATAATGTGGATGTTACAAACCCCCCCGATAAGACAGAGGTAATTTCCCACTAAACACTGCAGGCTCTGTGTTGTAAAAGCCACACATCCCCTGTGCAACACAGAAAAACATAACGGGGCTAGTCGTGCTAGCCTTGGCAGGAGGCACAAAACTTTACCCCTCATGAGCCGGTGAGGATAGCTGTTGCACTGACATACAGCGTTTTGCTCCTGAAGAGAAGCTGAACCTTCATGCTCATAAATTCAGTTTTTCAAGATGCCTTCGATCCTATTTTGGGATGGGAAAGAGGGAAAAAGCTTGCTATTTTCCCAAGGACAGAAATTCTGAATTAACTGCATTTTATTGAATGTCATAAAAAGAGAAAATCAAGGCTACAGGAACCACTCGATACATTGCGAGCAAGCTGCACATCCATCACATCATTCAGCTTTGAATAAGGCTCTGCTCTCGTTACAGGCAGGTTTTCCTGAATTTACTCTTAAAACACCTTCCACTAATGCTTGGCGCTCGTGTTACTAGGAGATACCACTAGATGAGGAGAAAGACATAGAATGAAAGACTAAGCAATGAAAAGGATGTTTGCCTCAACTGTGACGTCTGGAAAATGGTGAGGGCGGAGGATGCGGGTCAGCTGGGCAAGGCTAGCGCGAGCATGGCGTCATTCGCTTCTGCTCCATTCCGGTGGCAATTATTGCAGATAGACGAAAAGGTATGTGCTTCTTGGCCCCTTAAAGTTATGGAATGGAAACACTGGCCATTTTGCCATTTAAAGTAATCACATTATCCTTTGCTTTCCTATGTGGAATCGTGGCTATTTATAATAGGAATTGTTCATAGTTATTACAATAGCATTTCTCCTTGCCACATCCTGACTGGCTAAGGTACCTTTCCGTTTACTGTTAATGCACGCTGCCTCAATGAATAACTTCATAAGGTAGGAATAAATGAAAACCCAGTGTTAAAATAGTAACTGCATTCAAAAGCATTTGGTTTATCAAACTCCTGCTGTGTCTGTTATGTACAGATTTTGATGTAGGCAAGTGTAGTAACGCAAAATGCGGAACATGCAAGCCTTAATGATGGCTCTGGCTCAGCATTCGCCGTATTTACACCAGCAAAAATTCCATTTTAAAAGCAAAATACGAACTCAGGAAATATAAGGTTTATATTCCTGCCAATTCTTACTGCATTTTCCCAGGGAGGTGTTAAACCCATTATCAGTCATCATGGACAAAATCAGCACTTCCACCTTTCAATGCCATTTGATTGAACATATGCAGTGAATGACAGGCTTGAAGTAACAAATAGGTACTTTGCACTTCTGTCCACATGTACATGGAGCCCATTGGGATGAAAGGCTCAGCCTAAGCTCGCCGTATCATTAATTATGCAGGATTGCTCCATAAAGCTGATTTGCCTTTGCTTCTTTGAAAGCCTCCTGTAATTGAGGCTTCTATTCTTCCTAGGTCTATAGTGCATACAGAGAAAGACAAATTATGATGTTGAAAAATGTTGACTTTCTAAATTTTCCAACAACGTTGTGGCAGAAATAAAGCAAGGAAATGTCAGAATCATTTATGGTTAAATCAGCTAGTTATGGAGTGGGGTCTGTCAGCATTTCTTGTATATATTGATTTTATTATTTGGCCATTTTATAATTGTATTGGTTGGAAAACTTGGTAACAGGGTACATTGTCTTCTGTTGTTTTCATAGAAAAAGGACATCATACAGCAGAACATGGTCTACTCACCGCTGCAGGAGAGACTCCCTTGCTACGTTTTATTTCTAAACCCTCTGCTGCCTGGGGCATGCACAGCTTCGAGACAGGTAAGTTACTTTTGGGACTAAAGAAGTTGGACAGTAGCTGCCACAACAGTCTGGCAGGGATGCAATGCTGTGACGCTCACGTATGGGATTTGCAGCAGTCTTCAACGAGACCAAGCAATGAGTGTCAATGTTAAAGTGCTTTTTTGAGGGAAATCAAAGCTCAGTGGAAGTGTTGGTTGATAACACCACTCCGTTGCTCTTTGAGGTAGGCAAGAAACATCCTGTTATCACCTGACACGTAGATACATCGAAGTGCGCTTACACTTGTACTTTAAAGGCTCTGTAAGCCAGAGTGGTACAAAGAAGTCCCAGCATCAGAGAATTAAGCCCCGAGGCACAAAGGCCAGATCTGTACTTGAAAAGGCTCCTTTGTGTTGCTGTACTGGCAAACCCTCCTAGAAGGAATGAGGCATATGTAATGCCACACCGAGTAGGGAGAGAGTTTTTATAGAGGGATACCCAGCTTTGTGTGCCAGGACTTGTGTGGATAATACAGAGGGTTCACAAAAGATGTTAGGGTCACCGAGTAACCTTGCTGTGCCAGAAAAAATTTCAGAGCGGCTTAGCAGAGACTGGTACGAACAAAGTGAGCTCCTGCCAGCCTTGGCAGCTGAGCTGAGACCTCACTGCCGTTCATGGAGATGCACCGACGGACCTTCTCCACAGCAAGCTGTGGCACAACACCATCTGCTCCGATGAGGCGCTTGTTCTCTTAGTCCTACACTGCTTTTTGTGTCCTCCCCAGGGATGTAAAGCTTCTGGGTCCTTTGTTGGACTGAAAATTTTCCTATTTCTTTCTCCTTTTTGTTCTTTCACATCTTGGTTCTGAATGGCTGTGCCTCAATCCTTTCTTACTAGGTAAGATTAAAAGTCATCCTGCTAAGAACCAGCAATCTTATCGGGCATAAGCCTGTGTACCCACGTGGTTGTGCCTCCTTTTCTCCTGACACAGCTGGAGTGCCAGACAATCCTTCAGAGCAGAAGCTGTCTCAAAGGGTGGGTTTCTTGAGGAAAAGGAGGTGACTAAGGATATTTGCTTTTGAGTGTCTCTGCAAGTTCCTGTCTGCTTTTCAGAAGCACAATTCAGCAGAAACAAAGGAGGAACCAAACTGGAGACAAACAAGTCAGAGTGTACTGCAGCTCGTTTTATGCAGAGCTCAGAGCTTTTGGGTTTGTGCCTGCAGAGTCACCATATTTTAAAAATGGTAATTTCTGAGACCAATCTAAAAGGCTAATTGTTGCTGTTACTGATCTGCTTTAAAAGCCATGATTAAACCCAAAGAGAACAGTCACAATTCCTGCCAGCTGCGGGAAGCTTTGCGGCTGCCTTGTCCCAATTACAGGGTTTTTTGTAGTGAGCACACTGTATTAGCATAGCTGCAGCTCCCTTCTAACAACAAGTAATCATGAGAAACATTTAATGGCAGGCTTTGGACCATGTCTTTCTCTCTTTTTCTGTGGAGTGTTAGGATTGAGGGTTTCTGGTGCCCCTAAAACATTTTTTCCCTCCAGTTTAATAACAGGTTTGGAAAAGGAGAGTCAAGGTTCAAGTTTATGTATTCACTCTATTCCTTTTTCCAAAAAGGAGTAGCTGTCCCAAGGTTTAGGTGGCAGGTTCCATTTGTGCATCTCAAGTGGCATCATGCTCTGCTATTACCAGGGAGGGCAGAAGGAACAGAAGGAGGAACTTGCCTGGGAAGTGCTCAGAAAAACTCTCCAGGTCTCCACTCTCCTGAGGACTCATCCAGAGACTTTAAGGGGGGCAAACAACCGTGAGCAAATGTGGTTAGTAACACTTAGGGTTGAGTAGATCACAACACAAAGGAAGATTGGACTAGAGCAGACTCTGCTCCTGGTCTGGCACTGTCTTCCACAACCAGTGACTCAAGAACCTGCCTTCAAAAGCCAGCCAGCCACCCCCCCAGCATCCCAGGCTCTTGGTTACAAAGCTCTTCACTAACAGCACTGTTGTCATGGGCAAAGGAGTCTTCTAGGAACAACATGTTGCAGTAACACTGTCTAGTTCAGCCACATTTTTCCTGGGATTTGATTCAAAGCCCACCGAGGTCAATCAGAACCTCCCGCTGACTTTATAATGGCTTAAGCTCTGTTTAGTTGGAGCTACTAATCCAATTTCCACAGCCAGTGTGACTGCCTGTGAGGCCCCAGCACTGAGCTAGCCTGCTGCCAGCACTACCATCGTTACAGTTCCTGCTGGTCCCAGCTCTCTCTGAAGCAAATATGTTCACATATCTGCAGCCACAGAAACTTGGACAGAAGTCTTGCAAGGTAAGCTAATTTGGGCCTTGTCCATTGTGAATGGAAGACCTCCAAGAACAGCCTGGGATATGGGTAAAATCAACCATAATAATTCAATAAAATGGCACTTTTCTGCTCAGTGTTGGCCCAACGGCTCAGGGGAGGCTCCTCTGCTTTGAGAGGTGTCTCTCTAGAAAGATACATGAAAATACGTCAGTAGAGATCATTGAACATTTTTCCAAAGCAAAGGCTATTAGTAACCAGCTTTGTTATCACTTTCCTCAGTTCTTTGAACAGAGAGAACGGGAAGGTCTTTTAGTAGCTGACGGCGTAGTATGGAACAGCCTAGTGGGGACCAGTTGGGTCCCTGCTGGATTTTCCAGCCCATGGGCAGATGCAGCCTTTCCCCCGGAGACCTTACAAGACTACCCCTACCTGTGCTGGAGGCCAAGTGTGTATGACAAGTTGATAAATTTCTCAAATTAATCCTGGTTCAGACATAGTTTTACCTTCTGATCTGACTGAAAGCATTTGAAATTTCCTCTCCTTTCTTTTGATTATGATTACCCTCAGGAGCCACTCAGCTGGATGCACAACCTATTTAAGTGTTTTCTCACTTAAAATTCCCTTCCTGCAAGCTTATGAGATGAGAGCTTGATCCTTCCAGTGTTCATGAAGGCTGAAAACATGTGAGGACTCAGCAGAATGGAAAAGAAATTTATGTAGAGACCCAGGCTAATACCGAAGACTCATTAGATTAAACTACAATGTCCAGCTGATGTGAGATGGAGCACACCAGTGTTTATTTCTTGCTTTCCAGTCCAGCTGTGCAGAACCACAGTGATGGGGTTTCCCGCAGGTAGCACTTAGCATACTTCAGGGATCCTTGGAAATGAAAAGGTCTTTATGACTGGAAATCAATATCATTCACAAAAAAGGGTATCCCTTCCACAGCAAAATGGCCATTGAGCTGTGTAGTGTCCTTTAAGCCATTGTTGAAGCTACTCGAGTTACAAGATTTCCTATGTTTCTTTTATTTTCCCAGAAACTGGAGATGAAACAGCCGCTATAAGTCCTGTAAACCCAAAAGTGCCAGGTGTATAACGGAAAGTAGTTTATCAACTTCTGTTTATCTGGAATTTCTTAAAACTTGTCAGATACAATGACAATCAGCACTGACTTCTTACCAAACAGGTCAATAGAGGCTTCAGTCTCTGATTCAGATGCCAGATGAGTCGTCCAAGAAATGTCCATTAGGACACAGACCTCAGGTGTGGAAAAAGACAACAAAACAATTACAGAGACTTTCTGGAGTAGAAGTAATTTAAGCCATGATCAGCTGCTTGCTCAGAAATAACCGATAAAATTGGTGATATGATTTCTTGTGATGGCCTGCCTGTTTTGTGTCAGGAAGATGCAGCCTTGCAATATCTGATTAAATGTTTTTTAACCCTGTAGCATCGTGCTAACAGAGAGCTGGTGTAGCACGAGTGTTGTGCCATCCATTTCCAGGGTAGGAGTGAAATGCTGAGCCCTGAGCGATGCTGGGAAGGTTGCCATGCATGGCACGGGAAGGAAATTTGTCTCTGGAGGAAAGCTGCATGTGGTGCTACGGGGCCACGCAGAAGGTAATGGGTGGTCCTCAGGAGTGGTTGTACTATGGGCTGTGGACCCAGGAGGTTCAGAGTAGCAGTGGGATAAGCTAATACCATAGTCTGAAATCACGTTTGTCTTTTGAATCATCTATTATGTTGTTAAAATGTGATAATTACAATCTATGTGTTACCAAGGAAAAAAAGACAATAATTAAACCCCAGACACAAAGGGGGGTTAATTCTCCAAAACTACTTTGTGCGGAGATATTTGAGGGTTTCAGGAAAGTAACTCTTTCTGTTTCCGTATGAAAACCTTTGCTCTACAATGAATCTTTCGAACCCTCTGGAAAATAACCTAATTATAGTTAACACTATTATGTTCTTTGGTGATTTGAATAGAGCTGTGGGTAATACTATGATTACTCCAAAGCAAATAGCTATGTGGTTCAGTCTGACACTTCATATTGATAAAAGCACAAACATTTTTTTAAAAACAATGGATAAAGGAAATTATTCATTTTCTAGGTAATATAACAAAAGCGGGGAAAACCACCATTGTTTTCTCAACAACAGGAGAAATATGCTTTGCCAGATGCTGTTCTATAAATACATTTCATTAAAACATGTATTTGTCTACTCATGAACTCTTCGAGAAAGCAGCTGAAACCAAACTTTCTTTTTCCTGAAATCCTCCCATATACCTTCCAAAATACATGCGTATCTTGAAGGCTTATAACCACACCTGAAAAAGAAAGATTAAATATGAAAGGATGGTATAAAGTCTGTAAATGTGCAGTTAAATCTTCTGGTTCAATCTCAGACAGACAGACCTATTTTTTTTTTTTTTTTTGGTTTAATAAAGCCCCAACTGGAAGCCAATGAAGTTGGAAATATATTGACTTTGGTTCCTTTCTGGTGTAATTAGTCACGTATTGTTGAATACTGACATTAGGTGGCACAATATCCACCATCAGCCTCCCTATAAAAGTGAAAATGCAATTGGAGTTTGCTGCCACCTCTGAAGCTGGTTTTGTTGAATCTGCTTTATTTTCACAGCAATCCTGCTGCTAAATGTTCTTAGAGCAGGGAGGTTAAGTAATCTGATGTAAGTGTAACCCACGTTCATGTAGGCATGGCTGCACAGACAGTTCTGGTGCTTTGAGTCACAAACCAACATCTTTTGGTAGTTATGAGATGCGTGTCAGAGAACTGGGCTAGGGTTGCTCAAAGGGCTGGTGGCACGGGAGGCTTTTAGCAATCCCCTTTCTTCCCTGTAGGACAGCGTGGAGACGGGATCAAGGTGGAGAGGGCATCCTCTGCAGCTCTGGCTGGTGCGCAGCTCCACATGCACCATAGCCACAACGCAGCAGCCTCATGCGTGGTTCATGAACTGCTTGTCGTGGATGTGCTCTTCCCAGGCACCTCTGCTACCGCAGCCCCTTTCTCAGTTGCAGCCCTGCCAGCCATCCCCTGGCCGTCCGCTCCGTTTGCAGCAGAAGGATCTGTCGAGGGGTGCCTTGGAGGTGTTTGCACAGGCTCTGGGCTCACGCACTGTGAAATGTTTAATAGAGTAAAACCAGACTTCGCTGAAACTGCATTTGAGTGGAAGCAAGCCTGTCTGCTATTTGACTAGACGACTGACACGTTATATCTCCCCCCGAGAAAGCAAATATTTTTTCTGTCAAAATGTCTGTAATACAACCCATTCTCACTTTTTCTTTGGTGTAGAAGCAAAAGCTTCTATGATTTTAATCAGGGCTGGATTTTGTGCTCCCGCTAGCATTAGAAATCCAAGAACATACAACGCTGTACTCTGGAGACAACCAGAGCTATTCTTTTTTAAGGTCACAGCAAATGTAATAATGTCAACAGCTCATAGCGCTCTTCATTAGGCTGTGTAACTTTCCAATGCATCAGTCACTCAGTGGAGGGTGTTTACTTACTTTCTTTAACAGGGTGACTGGTTTTTTTCGCTTTTTTCTCAGTAACCTAGTTCAAATTCTCCTTTACGGGACAGATGCGTCTGACCCCATTGCTGCTGGGAATTTGGTGATGCAGAGACCAGAAGCAGTGGCAGGATTTCACTACCCCAAGGAGGTAAAGCCAACCAGGTACCCAGAGCGCTGTACATCCCCCTGTCCCTCCCTTCCATCGCAGGGCTCAGCACTGGATGGATGATAATTGAATAGGTGGAAATTACATTTGAAGATGTATTCTCCTCTCTGTGCAGGTCAGCCTTATACTGAGCCTCAGTTGCACCCCAGGAGCCCCTGAAACTTTGGAAAGAAGGCTTTGGTCTGTTGTAAGCCCTGCTAAGGTATTGAGGTTAACTAGATCCCTGACACCAACACTGGAATAGAAAAAATAGCCTGAATTGATACTTACTTGGTCCTATCTTACAACAAAATAATCTTTGGAACTGAAAATGCCAGGCTGCATCTGCTTTTGGCTCTGAAGGATGTATCTGAGATGCCAGGTGTAGCCCCCCACGGCCATCCCATGCCCGGCGGACAGAGGCTCAGGCTCTCCCTGTGGGCTGGATAAAACTTCTGGGGGGTATCAGCAGAAAGTGGGTCAAACAGATGAGCAGGAGTCCGTTAGCTGCTGTTAAGGGTGAGCGCTGGGTTTTGTTGCCCCAGGCTCTGTCTCCTCCTGGGCTGTTCTGTGTTTGGTTGCTGTCTGTGCCCCTAAACAGCTGTTCCTGCAGGAGCTCCCCTTCTTGTCTCCTGCCCAAGAGCAAAGGATGCTCTTGCAGCCAAGCTCCAGCTGCGGCTCCCCAACACAGATGCTCTGCCCACCTTCCAGGTGCCTCTGCATGCAGCAGTTTACATTAGGTATTTTAGTGTTATTTAATCAAAAAATTTCAGGCTCGGGGGTTTGGTTTGCCTTTCTTTGCCCTTGTTTTTGTAGCATTAGTAGCTAACTCCTGGGAGCTCGCTGCAGACAGCCGCACTGACAGCTCAGGGCTTTGGTGTGGTGCTGGTGCCCACCAAGGCTCCCTGCTCACTCTTTCCTTAATTGAAGGTTGGGGTGAGGGTAAGGCTCAGCTCACACCCCTTGTGAGACCTCATGTGCTGAGAGCTGTGCATGATAAGAAGGAAGAAAGAGCAGACCCCTGCCTGAGTTTTGACTTTTTTCCTCCACCCCCTCCTTGGGAAGCAGAGAAGATGTAAAGGTGTTCTGTGAGCAGTGGGAGGGGAGACCCAGCTGCTTCCCAGTGTAGTGATTATATATTAATACATCATACATCAGGCTTCAACAGCTTCTGGTTACACCATCCCCCTCCCCCCCCCCCCCCCCCCCCACACACACACAGAGCAACAGAAGGGATGGGGAAAACATTGGGTCTCAACACCTCTGTGATGCTCTAGCAGCAAACACATGTCCCTGCCTGCGCGCGTGGGGCAGTCGGAGAAGCAACTGGAGGGCCAGTGGGAAAGAAGAAAGAAAACCAAAACCTTCAGCGATACATCATGGCAGCAAGTGTCGCCACGCTGCAGCAAGCCAAGAAGCATCCCTTCCCGCTGCCAAGCATGGTACTGTATACGTGGAGAAGGACAGGTAGGAGTGATGCAAGTGGAAGCGGCTGAAGAAATGTGGTAGGAGGTGGTGGTCCGCAGCAGACCTGCCCCACTAGTTTGTATAGTAGTCAAAGCACTGCGGTTGTGCTGGACGGTCTCCCTGAGAAACAGCACTAAGCCAGAAAGCTTTCTAACGTGCTCTGTAAGCGCTGACAAGCTATTCTCATCTATTACCAAATGTGTAAAGCAGATGTGTTAAACTGAATTAGTGCCCAGTGTGAATGCACTCAGGATACAGGTTGTCTTAATTTGGTTCGGTTTGGACACACTGGAAGTGAGACGAGTTATTGCAGGATAGTAATGGACAGCTGATGATTATGTGAATGCTCTCAAGCAGGGGCAAAGAAAATACCATTTGATTTTATTTAGCCTTCACTGGCCAGGTTGTTTATTTACAGGCTAAAAGCGTGTACACAAATGCACATGCTATTGGGCCCATTTTAGCCCTCAGTGAGTGTGCTCATACAAAGATTTAAAAGTGGCTTCACTAGCCTGTTTGTCCTAACTTCTGTTAATTCAGGAGAGTTCCTGGTAGTGGACGTGGCATGTGGCTCTGGCACAGCAGCCACCCCACCCCCAGCCTCCTGTGGACTGCAGCCCCTGTGAGCCACAGCCCGGTGTGTACCCCGTGCTCCAGGGATCCCCCTCCCAGCCTCTCTGCTGGGAGAGCCCTGACAGGCAGATGGGAAGTGTTTACATGCTAATCAGAGGGAAAGAGGAGACCAAAGAGACTGTTAATGCTAAAAAAAAGTTAAGTGATGTGCTGGAGGAAATCTCTAGCAAAGGTTAGAAACATCTAGCCCCGTTTCTGGCTTACAAGACCATCCCCTCTCTTTCAGAGGTGTTTGTGATGCTCACACATCCGCCTGGACAAGCTTCTGTGGGGAAGCTCACCCTGCCTGCCTGCCTGCCCACTCTTCTTTGCTTGCTACTCCAGATTAGTGCCAGCTCTTAGCTGTAGCACAAAATTGTTGAAATCTTTGAACACCCAAGCATCAGCCCTTGGCCACCAACACTCCCAATGTTTATGGGCCAGTAAACTATTTGGGGAGCGCATTTGTTCTGTGCTGAACGGATCAGAGATGATGCATATGGGGAGAGAGCCAGAATTTCCTGCAGTAGATAACTTGCCTTGCTGTGAAAGCCCTGGGTAGACCCTGCTGCCAAGAAGGCAGGAGTGACTGACCAAAGATTTGGTGCTTTTTGGTGGTGCTGGTGTTCTTTTAAGTTGCCATTTCCCTACTATAGGATTTGTATTGCACACCCTGGTGTCAGCTCTCCAGTCTTTCAGTTCTGCAAATGCTGACGAGGCTGGCAGGTTTTCCAGTTTAATGAAGAAAACAGCTGCAATACTGTTTCCCCCTTCCCTTTAAATTTTACTAACAGGAAAGGTACTGAAAAATGCAATGGGAGGGAGCAGAACTTGGGGCTAAGGCTGCAAGGGGCTGAGACGCACTGGTTGACTGGAGATGTTGGCACAGAAAGGATCAACCATGGCAGTCTGGAAGGTTCTGGGCTCCTAGAAGTGAGCACATTCCTTCAGAAATCAGTGTAGGAAAAAAATGTACGTTTTATTTCAGCAGAAGTGAGCTCAGAATGTACCAAGTTGACTGAACCTGGTGGAGAACAAAGCGAAGGAGAGGTGTAAGGCAAGTGGGTGATGAAATGGTTGTCATGAGTGCATGGTCTTCTGCTTCTGAATGGCACATGGTCGTGCTCAGTGCCAGTGGGCTCTTCACACTGTCCTGGATCACTGGGGAGCAGCACATGCTTCTTGGGGGAAAAATAGATGGGAAAAGGCCTCTTCAGGAGCACAAGCTGGACCTCTTCCTGGGATGGCAGAAGACACTCATGTCATAGAATCATAGAATGGTTTGGGTTGGAAGGGACCTTTAAAGGTCAGCTAGTCCAACCCCCCTGCAGTAAGCAGGGACATCTTCAACTTGAACAGGTTGTTCAGAAGCCCCATCCAACCTGACCTTGAATGTTTCTAGGGATAGGGCATCTATCAACTCTCTGGCCAACCTGTGCCAGGGTTTCACCACTCTCATTGTAAAAAAATTCTTCCTTATATCTAGCCTAAATCTACCCTCTTTTAGTTTAAAACCACTATCCTTTGTCCTGTTGCAACAGGCCCTGCTAAGCAGTTTGGTCCCCAGCTTTCTTGTAGGCCCCCTTCAAGTACTTAAATGCAGCTATAAGGTCTCCCCAGAGCCTTCCCATCTCCACGCTGGACAACCCAAGTCTCTCAGCCTGTCTTCATAGGAGAGGTGCTCCCACCCTCTGAGCACCTTCATGGCTTTCATCTAGGCTCGCTCCAACAGGTCCATGCCCTTCCTGTGCTGGGACCCCAGAGCTGGATGCAGTACTGTAGGTGGGGTCTCTGCAGAGAGGAGCAGAGGGGCAGAATCACGTCCCTTGACCTGCTGGCCACGCTGCTTTTGTGAGCGCGCATTGCCAGCTCATGTCCAACTTTCCACCCACCACTGCCCCCAAGTCCTTCTCAGCAGAGGTGCTCTCAACCCTGTCACGTCCCAGCCCGTACTGATGCCGGGGGTTGCCCTGACCCAGGTGCAGGACCCTGCCCTTGGCC
This sequence comes from Falco cherrug, assembly GCF_023634085.1. Classification (NCBI taxonomy): domain Eukaryota; kingdom Metazoa; phylum Chordata; class Aves; order Falconiformes; family Falconidae; genus Falco; species Falco cherrug. The sequence continues at coordinate 18,233,659 of NC_073700.1, read as the reverse complement.
TTATTGAACCTCATGAGGTTCATGTGGGCTCACTTCTGGAGCTTGTCCAGGTCCTCCTGGACAGCATCCTGTCCCTCAGGTGTGTCAACCACACCGCTCAGCCTGGTGAAACTTGCACAGGCTGATAACAAAAGGAGACACATGCTGTGTAGCTCCGTTCTGCAGAGCCCCGCTTAGTACAATAGCACTCGTGGGTACACGGCCGGGACGGTGGGCTGCTTCAGTACCGTGTCTATTGTCTCACAAGTGTGGCATGCATCCATACAGCAGCTGGGCAAGCAAAGAGAAGAGCAATTTTCTGAATGCCTTCTGTTGAGTGGATGCAGGGCTACGATTCAGCGCAAGCACTCCATCTACCTGAAGTGTAGACCCACTGCTGCCAATAGATTAGCCTTGGAAGTTTTAATTCAGATAAGCAACCATGTTTCTGGCTGTATATGTGAAGCATCCCTTTGTGGTGGAAATCTTCTTCTTTGGGAGATTATGTCTGTGGATGCCAGAAGGTACTTGGCAGTAAGTGTGTTTTGCATTTGGCTCCCTGCGCAGTCTCCATAACGCGCTCACTGCCTGAAGATGGTCTTTAGCTGCAAAATTCTGATCCCCATCTTAAAACACTTTGCTGTCCTGGCACTCTCAGTTCCACAAGTTTAGGTTTATCTGCTTAGTATTTCTCCACCTTGGGAATTTGGTTTGGGACTAGCTGTTAATAAATTAAATAGTTTAGCACTTTTTTCCCCCCCTCTTTATTTCTTTGGTAATGCTTTTGCAGCAGAGGTCCATCAGGGAATATAGAAATAATCAGCTTGAAGAAAATCCTGAGAAACCTGTCTGCACCTCTCCAAATAGGTCACCTGCCAGGCAGCATCCCTGAAAATTGTATGGGGTGCCTCTGAGATAGCCTCCAGATTATTTATTGTGTTATAATTCAATTAAGTGGTGGCAGGGGAGCCGTGAGGGTGGCTGTGAGATCCTCATGTGCTAGATATTTTTGGAACCTACAGAGGAAGAAATGAGAGTATTCAGGATTGAGTAATTACAAGGGTTAGGATTTAATAGGGAATTTATACTGCAATCTGTGGATATTAATCTAGCTAAGCAGCTTCATATGGAGGCAGAGTAACGAAAGCACTCATCGAACAGGTAGCTAGGATGATGCCTATAAATAATCAGTAAATGATTTATGGGAAAACAGAGCAGATATGCTTGGACATTTTATAATCATCCCAAAATTATGGAGATAGATGCTCTAAAATGTGAGTCTGCCTTATAGGCAGCAGCCTTGTAGGTCAGTAAAGCACAAAAAGGTTATGCATTAAAACCAGGTGGATTCCTTTCTGAACAGGCTGAGAACAGATTTTCCTTGAGTCATTTAAAGGAAATAGGGGGAAAAAATGTGTAGCTGAGAGAACGAGTGCTTTAATGTAAGGGACTGAAATGCTAGCAAAGCACTTTCCTAGGGAAAGAGCATTAACTCTCGGGATCAGAACTGTCCTGCTGAAGGTGCAGATGAAACATGACTGAGCTGAAAAAATAAGCGGTATGTTGCTTCAGTTCAGCTACAATAGCAAAATAGTGAAACACTTGTAATATTAGTCTTACGCACTGGCCATGTTTAAGATGTGTCTTTTGGAGGTGTTACTAGTCTTTGAAACTTTCAGTGCAAGACACCTGGGAGTAATAATAAACATTCCTCATTTGTTTAAACCATGAGGTTTCACTTATCGGGGCTTTCTAGCTGGTTTGTGAGACCTCTGCCTGCATTTCTGCATAAACAATTACAAAACTACAGCTCATTAAAAGGTAAATATCTTCTTTTCACCTCTGCTGGCTCCAAGTGAATAGAAATTATTTAGATCTGTTAATCTGCTCAGTGAGGAGAGCGGGATGGCATGGATGGCACTTCGGCGTTTGGCTGCAATGGCATTTCTGTGTATGGCTGCAGAGGATGCTGTCGCCAGCCTTATCAGACGTGAATTGGATAGTGACTGGTCAGACTCTCGAGGCATTCAGTCAGTCCCACAAAAGGACAAAAGGGTGGCTGTGTGGTTTTAGCCTGAGTTATGTGTGTACACTGAGCAGAGCCCTCTTCCCACTGCTGTTCGGGAAGCTCTGCTGGGTGCTCGGCAGCCAAGGGCTGCTGGTCTGACGAGTTGCCAGTGCCTCCTTCTGCCTCCCCTGCAGAAGGCATTGGCAACATCTGTTTCCTATTTAAGTTCACCAGTATTACTTTGATAAATGGTCAAATGCAATCCAGCAGGTGGGGGCATGTCTTACTGTCCTTTCAGGACTCTGCGGTCATAGTATCTGTTATTGTCTGAGAAATCCACATTTCTAAGCCCTGCCAGCCATCAGGATTAAACGTCAAATTTAATTTATCTCTTGGAAAGCTGTGAGCGGACATCCTTTGGAATGGGAAAGGGGGCATTTAGTGGCTGAGGTCCTGCACTGAGATGTAGTTAATCTGGGTTCAGTTCCTGCTTCTGTCACAGGTGTCCTGCACCAGGGCAGGATTCAGAACCAGGATTCAGCCCCCAAGGGTGGGACTGCAGAAGCATTCAGGACACTTCACTGCGGTGCTCATTTAGGTACCATACAGCAGTAAAGCCCGCTGTTTTCCATGTCAGGTTGCAGAAAAGGGATGGGAGACCCCCAGCTCACTCTGTTGCTGGGATGCTGCAGAGTTAAGACAGAAAATCAATGGGGTCAGGAAAAAGGGATTAGGCAAGATGGAGCCTGACACTTCAGCCTCAGGAGGAAGGGTCCTCCAGGCTCTTTTCCCAGCTCCTGGGAAATTTATATTTTTCCTGAACATATACAGGGAAATTTCAAGACTTCCTATAAAGGCACTCCAGCTTACAAAGCCAGTGTCCTGTGTGGTTACGCTTGTTCCCCTGTCTTCCTCATTGCACCACGTCTCAGCTTCAGCAGGAAGATGAAGGCCAGCACCAGCACCTCAGGAAACCAGCCGTATGTTCAAGTTGTTGTGGTGGGGCAGCCTCAGGACATGCTTCCAGGGGGAGACCTTACCATGTCGGAGCTAGGGCACAAGGCAGGTCCATCTCCAGCTCCTCAGACTGGGCAGGTAACTGCCAGAAGCTCACCTCGAGCCAGTGTACCCCTGCGATGTGCTGAGCGCTGGGCACCGCTGACATACGGTGCCACCTGGGCGCTCAGGTTGAACGTTGGCTTGCGTTGACACAGTCTAGACAAGTCTCAGAGAAGGAAGGGCCCCAAATCTATGACTTGGACTCTGAAAATAACCCTTATTTTTAATGGAAGCAGTCGTATCATCCAACAGTTATTCCTGGAGACCACAAATCTGATAAAGACAATGACAGAACCGAATGGCAATTTATGAAGAGACCTTGTGAGATAGTGTGGATCCATAAAATGGAAAGTTGTGCAGTATTAGTGGTATAATAAAACAGCTTTATTAGAAACTATCCATGAACTAACTGTTCTCTGGACAATCAAATCATCCCACTGTCTACTCACACCACTTTTGTTAGGCTAGACTACTTCAGCACACAAGTAAATAAATATAATGAAAAAATAATCCTGACATGCTCATTTGTCTACCCTGTCACCAGTGATCTATATTTTTGAGGATATCCTGAGATGAATGGCTGCAAGAAGATCCTGATTGTGTTATGAAGAGCACAGGCTGTCCTTTTAAGCAAGACAGTAGATTTATCTGAAGGCCAAGTGTTCCCCAAGTATTAATTCCTATCTGTTTTTAGGAACAATAAGAGCTGTTTCTGGCTTCTTCATAGTGTCTCGATGATAAAGAAAATATATGCAGATTTAAGGCTATCCAGTGCTATTATGCATATACAGAGAAGTGTGTACACACACACTGGCACGTTCCAGTCCCTGGTGCAGTGCCACAGCGTGGGCAGCTATAGGTACCCTGTAAACAGCTATAGGTTGCCTGTGGACAGACAAAGGTTGCCTGCAAACCAGCACACATAGATCTGTTCTGCTTTTGAGCGCCTTATGTACTCGCCCTGTGTTGCAGCAGTTCCAAGTCTGTTCTAAACTCAGGCAAAACAAAATAAGTATCGACCCTGGACAGGTAACATCTATTTATTTTTTTACAGTCCTGTGTTAAAAAGGCAGCGAGCCCAGATGAGACCTGTGAAGGTGAAAAATCTGACTTTGTCTTATCCCAAACAAAGAGAAAAAACAGATGTACACCTGGACCCAAGCCTCCAAAGGTCTGCCAGCATATCTGGGTTTCTCCAGTGGTGATAACTTTGGTATCAAAAGAAGAACCTAGAAGAAGGACAGTAGTTTCCTGGCATAAACGAGGAAATTTTGGTTCCTTAATACTGTGGCAGAGGCATACAGCTCTGCCATGCTTCAAACACACACCAAGAGAAGTCACTCTTGTTCCTCATTTCCTCCCTCTGACTCTCTCTGGTCACTATTAATCATTAGGCAATTAAATCCTTTAAGATAAATCACCACAAGTTTCTCTTCTGTAAACAGAGAAACAGCTTTTCTTTGTAAAGATTGATTTAGTTGCCCTGTAATTTCCTGTTTAATTAAACAGGATCAGACTGACAAATGCAGGTTTTTAAGCACTTTTTTTCTAGCTTTATTTCCTTCTGCTAGGAATACAAAAAGGATGGACTTATTTTTCATTGCATTGAGAGGGTAGGTTAGTACCAGTCATTTTGCCCATGGGCATTGATTAATATAAGTTATTAATTGATTTGGCCTTGATTAATATCAGCTATGTTAGATAATCTCATACAAGGGAGCTCCACCTTGCTTTGTAGCCCTCATAGAATCCTAGAATGGTTCGGGTTGGAAGGGACTTAAAGACCATCTAGTTCCATCCCCCTGCCGTGGGCAGGGACACCTTCCACCAGCCCTGGCTGCTCCCAGCCCCATCCAACCTGGCCTTGGGCACTGCCAGGGATGGGGCACCCACAGCTGCTCTGGGCAGCCTGTGCCAGCGCCTCGCCGCCCTCACAGGGAAGAATTATTACTAATATCTAATTTAAATCTACCCTCTTTCAGTTTAAAACCATTACCCCTTGTTTTTTCACTACAGACTCTACTCAGCTGGTACAAAATGTGTGTCAGACCTTTCTGAGCCAGATGTGTTTGTCCAGAAATGGGACATCTTTGTTCTCCTTTTTCCTTGGCTGCACTGAGCCCTGCTCAAAGGGATGGAAACCTTGTTGATCTGTGTCTTAGACCTGCATGCTGGGTAGGTAACAAATGAAGGTCCAGGGTTACATCTTCTTCAGAGAGGTGAAGGGTTTCCTGAGAAGGGGCGGGTGCTGAGAGATCTGCAGGCACAAAGCTGAGGATTATCCTCAGATGGATTTTGGGCTAGCAGCTTAAAGCAAATATATCCCCAGGCACAGCAATAAGTCGAGGGTCTGTGCTGGGAGCCCTCAGTTTGGGTGGAAGAAGACTGAGGGGAGCATGGCCATGGGTTACATCATGAGAGGGGGAGATGCATCCACACATGGAAGGATCACCATGTCCTTCAATATGAGGGCTGGGGGGCAGCTGGGGAGTGAGGCTGATTTTTAACAGAAATGCCCTTGTAGACAGGGCAGTGAGGTGCTGGCACACACTGCTGTGGGAGCTGTGGAGGTGGGTGGCACCAGCAGGGCCAGAACGGGATCAGACAGATTCATGAGCCACATGTGGATAGTGGGGACAGCGGGAGGAGGAGGCTGGGGTGGTCAGATGGACGATGCAGCAGAACCGCTGGGTGTTATTCCCGGGGGGAACTGCGTGGTGGCCGGAGGAGGAGCAGGTGTGTGTCGGAACGGCAGCGCTGCTCTCCTGGTGCCCACTGCTGTGCTAAAAAGGAGGTGTGCCCTTCTACATCGATTATTGTCTTATCTCAAAACAGTCATCAAGATGAAGTTATATGGCCTGGGAAAACAGTAGACTGTCACATTTTTATTGGCTTTCAGATAAATGTTCCCTGACACTGGAGCCATCTGCAGATTCAGTCCTGCCACTCTTTTATTCATGCCTCTGTTTAAATGATTTCTTCAAAGGAGAAATCCAAAGGCTCATTTATCCCCTTTCAACCTCCTCCTTTGCATCCACCTGGGAATATCACGGATCACCCAATAAACAATTAGCTCTCAACCTTCCTATATACTTAGTACCGTTATTACACGAACAAGACAAAGGTGTCACGTTCCTGCTGCTTGTTCTTGAAATGGTAACAAGAGCAGGGACTTTTCTGGAAGGCATTGTCTTAAATTTTCCCTTTGGGGTTTTAAAGTGATACTACTTAGCTGCTGTGGCCTGAGTTAACCCTACCTTGTGTTGGAAGCTATTTGTCTTTTGTTATTAGCTCTGTTCCAGTGTAAACAGTTTGAAATGTCCTACTGGTTCATATTAATCCCATCTGACATTTGGGTTGTGGTTTTAAGGTGTGCCAGAGTAATGCCTGACGTACAGATGTACATGGGATAAAGGGAGTTTTGGGGGTTTGTCAGAAAATGGTAGTAAAACTTCTCACAGAGATGTAAGCTGCACTCTCCCAGAAGCTTTTTGCCACTTTGCAATGCAAAGACAAAAGCAGAATGTGCATGGATGTTCTGCAAATGCATGCTCTCGTGCGTGATGGGGATAACGGATGGGATGGGTATCAGTGCTGAATGGCATATCTATGGCATCACGGTCTTGCAGGTGCAGTTCTGGTCTGCAAACCATTCCAGTCCCACCAGTTTGTAGTGCCCTCTCCTTGCTTCCTGAAAAGCACCTCAGGTCTACCAGCACCTGAGTCCTTCCTAATCCGTGGCAGATGAGTTGTTCCAGAGAAACGTTGGCGTGTCCGGGAGGCAGCTTGTCTTTGGCAGGGAGGTGGTGATAAGCTCCAGGTATGGTAATATCGTCTCCTGGCACAGTGGGATATGGAAGCTGCCTGACCACAGAGTAACACTGACAAAAGTGACTCTTATCTTCCCAAGGGTTCAATCTCTCTGCATGAAAGCAAAGGTGAGGAGGTGACGCAGCAGGAGCTATCAGGCTGTGCAGGAATTTAGCAGGCTGCGGAGAGCTGGCCTGCAACGCTGCGGCAGCTGGAGCTGAAAGGGAGCGTCACCCGTCTCTTTGAGGCTTCCCTTGCTGCTTACCCTGCTGAAACATCTTCTCCCTCAGGCTAAGTGGTTCATGGCTCTTGGCTCATTGCTGTTACAAGACATTTATGTTTCACGGCAGATGGCCCACTGCACAACTTGTTCTTTTTTTTTTAACTAAGGTAGACCAGCAGGCAGTGGTTCAGTCTCGGGGAGCTCCGGGTTCAGGTTTTACTATTATCCCACATTTCTTTAAAGCAAATGAAAGGAAAAAAAAAAAAAAAAAAAAAAAAGAGTTGGGAGAGAAATATTTTCATACTTACAAGATCCGTCAGTTTTATAGTATATTTGGCGTGTATTTTGTGAAGGCCAAAACATGATGTCACAAGCGCTTTTAGAAAACCATTAAAATACAAAATTATGAGTGAATGCTGCAATGCTTTGTGAATGAACTGACTGCAAATGCACTGACTTTAAGCTAAGCTGCATGGAATTTGACCTTGGCACAAATGATAGCGTTTCTCCACCTCCTTTCTGACCTGTGCCTTTTCAGACAATTTGTAGATTTAATTTACAATGCATTTCCATATACAGAGGAAAAGTGCTACAACTTTATCCGTCCATGGAGTCCCAGCAGTCTCAGCTTACCAGATGTTCCTTCTCATTTAAACAGTGCATTGAGCATTGCTTAGTATGATAATTTTGAAATGCAGAGTATGGGGACACATAATGAAGAGTTAGAGGCGGTGGCTGTAAGGGTAAAATGTTTTAAGGAAAAAGATCTATTGCCATGTGTCCAGCTGCATTACCATAACTGTGGGTATTAATTGTTGTGCAAGCACTTACAGGGTGCTCTGAGCATAAATTATGTTTTGATTTCTTTTCTTAAGGCCAGAAACCTGATCAATAACCCTCATTAAAAAATAGGACCTAACTGCAGGCAAAGTCTTTATTTTGACTCAAAGCCTTGTGATAACCAGATTGGTTTTGCTGCAGCAGGGGCTGTAGCAGGCTCTGTGGTGAGACGTGTCACCCACTGCACCAACTTGTAGCAGGGCTGATGGGTGTCACTGCCCCGACCACTGGCGTCACCTCTGGGCACAAAGCTGCCAGACCCATTGCTGCAGGACAAAAGTTTGCTTGCTGTAGGTGAGAGAGGGTCTGAAGAACAGTTTTTACAGACATGCCTTCCTACCCCTAGGAGGAGGAACAACTGCCCGGTTCTCAAGGGACTGACTCCTCTTTGTAGCATTCTGGGTTTCTCTCTGAGTCTAGCCCTTCTCCCTGCATAGCACAGCCCGGGCCAGGCATCACCCCTGAAGCAGCTGAATGCAGCACCAGTTCCAGAAGCTGTGTAAGGGGTTTTTGGAGAGTGCCATGCAGTGGAGGAGGGATTTAGGGAGTTGTACTACCTACAGGTTGAGCAGCAGTCACTGATGAGGGCTCACTTGTCCCTTTTCCTCATTAGGGGAGCTGGAGGTGCCCTCAGCCCCTTGAACCATGAAGGAAGGTGGTGGCGGAATAGAATCATAGAATCATTTCAGTTGGAAAAGATCTTTGAGATCAAGTCCAACCGTAAATCCAGGGTGGCCAAGTCAACCATTAACCATTGTCACCAAGTGCCACATCTACATATTTTTTAAACATCTCCAGGGATGGTGACTCCGCCACCTCCTTGGGCAGCCTGTTCCAATGCTTGACCATCCTTTTGGTGAAGAAATTTTTCCTAATATCCAACCTAGACCTCCCTTGGCACCACTTGAGGCCATTCCCTCCTGTCCTGTCGCTTGTCACCTGGGAGAAGAGACCGATACCCCCCCACCACCCCGTCAGGCACCTGCAGAGAGCGATCAGCCCCCCCAGCCCCTCCTCTCCAGGCTGAACCCCCCCAGCTCCCCCCGCCCTTCCTCAGCCTTGTGCCCCAGCCCCTGCCTGGCTCTGGACACGCTCCAGCCCCTCAATACAAATACTCACAGGTACTCTGCAGAGACCTCACTTCAGAGGTTTCACCGTGAGCTTCCATTCCAAGAAATAAAATGGAGAGTTTTACTTCTAGGGCAATAGCTCTTGGTGTGACAGGACCCTCCGAGGGACATGAGAGGTTGAGGGACATCAACAATGGCTGCTGAAGGGTGACATTAACAAGCTGAATGATGCTTGTCCCACTCCAAGGTGCGTGCTGTGCACTGAGTAGGGATGACCATGCTCTATCTTGCTTGAAAACAGACCATATAGGCATAGCATAGAGTCGGGAAGCAGATGGAAGGAGAGCCTTCAAACGTAACAGCATTGACAACCCCTGGCCAGCCTTCTTGAAAAACAACAAGCTCCGTGAAAAAGAAAGAATAAAAAATTCATTTTCACCCAGTTCACAGACAAAAAAATAAAATCCGCTTTTTAATCAGTTGAAAGGCAAACCCAGAGTTCACGTTTCCTAAGGAAGCTGAACTCTAAGAATCCACATAGTTACATGAGTGTTTTCCCCTTAAGGACCATTCAATATCTTTATTGGGATTCAAGTTTCTTAAAGTTTAAAATATGTTTACCTCCCCTCCAGTACCTTGCTGAAATAGTACAAAATTCTCAATCTTACTGAAGTTTGTAGTAAATTATTCTTGCTATATATTTACAGCAAGGTCAATTTTTTCTCCCTGGATTTTGTTGCATAGAATTCATTTGAATGGGGTGGCTCTATGTCATCTTTAATCTTCTAAATGCATCTTATGTCCGAATTATAAATCCTAGAAGGGAGTGACCTATAATGAATTCTTAGCCATAACTTTATGTCAGAACAAATACACTTCTGTAATATGCAAACTGTTAAATGTTTTCTTATCATACTAAAAGTGTGAATTAAATTATAATATGATGAAAAAGTAGCAGTTTGCAGTAATTCCAAATGTGGCAAATCTTCAGTAGTGCATAAAATTATTCAGTGAACTGTGGAAAACATCAGAGCAATTCTAGCCTTAAAGCTTTTCTTCCAACAACCAAAAAGTGCCAAAAACAAGCAAGCATAGCTAAGCATTTCATCTCAGAAGAAGCTTATTGAATTAATAAGACAAGTCAATTAATGTAATGCTCTGTTGCTTCAGGATAAAACATGAAAAGGAAAAATATGGAGCTGTTTACTGTAGTGAGATCAAGCAACCATAAAGTCTGTAAAGCTAAAGTTGCTCATTTCTCTAAATCCTAAGGAAATGATCAGCATAGCCATTGTATATACTCTCTTTGTATATATATATATCATCTGTCACATGTGGATCTTCTGCTGTCCAGACACTGTTTTTAGTATCAATTTGCTCCTGTTGGTTGTGCCTCTTATACTGCATAAACTTGAAACTGAATAACCAATATTCACGCTGGTGGATGTTGGGTGGTTTGAAGGGCTCATCTGTGTCTCAGAGCATCTTGGTGCTAACTGCTGAGGGATGTTACCCCCGAGATGTGCAGGGTATTTTTGCATGGGGACTGTTTTACATTCCGTTTAACCTGTGTGTTGGAGAGCAGTGAAGAAAATCAAGAGCTGCAGGTAGAAACTGTCTGCATTTCAGCAGAACAGCCTGTGCTTAAATCATGGCAAGGTTCCAATAAATTGAAAGTTAAGGTTGGTAATCTTTGCTTTCAGGTCAGTTCTTCAATTTTCATTTAACTTAATGCTAGGCTTGTATGTGCTCAGAAATCCTGATTCTAGGTGTCTGTGAAAAAGTATCTGGGAAGGATGGAGTCAATTAGTAATAAACAACTGTTTTTCCTATGTAATAGACCATATCTTCCAGAAATCCTCATTATGCAAACTTTGGGTTTGATTTGAAAAAATAATAATAATCCTGAGAAAGAACCTTACCTGTTGTGAACTCCCATTTTTCAAACCTTCTACCCAAACCACTGCCTTTGATTGCAAGGAACTAATTAGATCATTTTAAATAGGGCTGCTCTGGGTTAATGAGGACTCCAGAAAGCAACTAGCTGTTGGTAGAGATGAGTGCCTCAATTATTCAGGCATAAGATGACTTTCATGTCTCACAGCAACTTGTGGAGAACGACTGTCTTACAGCTGTTGTGGTCAAATTCTGTTGGGAGCATAAGGGCAGCAGCTGAAAGGGAAACTGGAGACGGCAACACAGTGACCAGGTCTGTGCTCACATCATGTGGTGTGGTTGGGTTTTAGGTCTCCTTTGCGAGTGTCAAGGCTTTGAATGGTGTAGTGACAGGAGATGCTTCAAGGTGGAGTTACTGTAGTCTCCAGGTACATGTGTGGAGTACAGCAAAGCAGGAGTGCATGCACTAGAAATCAATGACAACTATGCGCTAAACCGTTTTTTAAAGTTTTAGGCTGCTTTTCCTTATTTTGCCCCCAGATCTTGAAAAGCACTGATGGCAAGAAATCCTGTCATCCTTATTTTCCTTTGCAGCTTATTCTGTGGTGGAGAAAGGAGTGTATTTTGATCCCGTCATAAGTATTTTTTGTAGGGGGCTGCTAGATGCACAGCAGAGATGTTATTGTTGAGAAAAGCCACTGTGGCACATTTGAGAGCTGTCTTTAACGCCAGGGTCTCACAGATCACATGTAACAAGCAATCCCAAAAGCCACAATCTGAATAATTATTAAAAAAAAAAAAAGAAAAGAAAAGAAAAGAAAAAGAGACATTTTTAACAGCACTGCGGCTGCAAAACAACATTATGAACCAGAAAATAACTGTGGGTCAAATCACTTATGAAGGAAACTGATACACTTTGGCAGAAAAAGGTGTCAACCCCTATCAGTCCTCTGGAGTGAATTAAGTAACTTCAGTCTGGAGAATCTTTCTAGGCAGCAGGTAAATCTGTGTGTGTGGATAACTTCCCTATTTTACTCCTGTCCCTATCTTTCTCCTAACTCTGCTGGGCGCTGGCAAAAATTTGCTGTGCCCTCTGTTGAGGTCAGTGACTAAAAACTAGCATTAAATATTAAACTGTCTAACACACATTTTAATTTGTAAAACATGTGAATGCCTGGACTATCAGTTGAAAGTTGGCTGTTTCAGTTTCTATTGCCTAGGAATGGTGTTGGCTGTAAAAAGACACTGCTGGAAAGAGCATTGCAAGGGGGAAGTCACAGGTTATATGGACACAACATCTGTAGGGACACATGGCAGGATGGAGCCACTATTTTGAAATCTCCACTCAATTCTGCTCAAATCAGAGAATTAGGAATGGTTTACAGGAGCTGGAGCTGTAAACAAATCAAAGTAGTCTGACATTAAAAAGAAAAAAGATGCAATATCAAAAAGGTGTTTCAGTTATGAGGGTAGGTTGGAATACTTTTTATAATTCCACAGTGAAGCAAGTGATGAGATTAGCTTTGCTGAATAAATCCAACAGGCTCTTATCATCTGTCTTGTTTTGTATGTCAAGTAAAAGAATAGGCTTTTGTGTATGCAGAATATCATTTCCTCTGCCTCGGACAAAGGCAGGGTGGAGACAGGCTGAAAAGGAGATAGGCTATAATAATATTTAGAAATCAGGTGCTGAGAGAGGAGAAAAGCTAACAGAGAACAAGATATTCTCAGTAATCACACCTCAGCATAGTTGGGCAGAAAAAGTCGCTGTAGGCTCGTAACAGTTTTAGGGCTTTGGGTGCCAGAGTTGCCCCTGCCCCTGCCTTTTTGGGTTCCCTTTCTCCCCTGCCAGCTCAGGAGAAAGCAGTGCAAGGGCATCCCGACTAGGACTACTGTGATTTTCAACCTTTATTTTCCATCTAGTCACTATTTGTGGTCTTTTGAGCCCATCCGTTCTTGGAAGTCAAGATCAGAAGAAAATGAAGCCAAATGAATGAAGCATTCATTGAAGTTGCCTCTCGAAGGCACACACCCAGGCTGTGACACTTCTTTGTTGCACTAGCAGTTGCTGCTTAGCTTAGCTGTCTTTGAGAGCCTGGTGGCCAAACAGAATGAGGGAAAACAGCCAAGCTGCTTAGGGAAAAGCACTGCAGCCTGATTATTCCTCTTGAGCAGCTTGGAACATATACGCCACTTGCTAAAAGAGCAGGTCATTGTAATGAGGTTGTATGCCTTGCTCAGTAGGAAAGCTTTGTTTGGACTGTTGTACTGTGTGGCAAAGTCATAAGTGACACTATCACGGATACCCATCAATCAAATTCAGGCTAGACTTAGCTCAGTGAAGGTGGGTGGAGATATAAAGCTGCTTACGGTGGATCCAGTGCAGCCCCCGGTAGCAGGCACTCAGCGCTAAATGCTAAACTTGCCATTGGCACAATTAAAGCAAAGCTGGGGAGTGCCTGGAGGTAGCACGGAGAGGCAGCGATATCTTTGTGGTAGATTCCTTGTTTACGTTCATTACTGAGACTTAAATGGGTCTCAAGGTGACTTGTCAGTTACTATTCCAGAAGCAAAGCTAGTGGGAGATTTAAGGGCTTGAATTCAAGAGCCAAGTGCATTTTGTCTTTTAGGACTTTTAGCGTTCAGTATTGAGGCGCTTCACATTGTTGAATGCTTTGAAGGTTGATGTTTTATTTCAAAGATATTTCAGGAAAGATTTTTTTTGAAGCAGAGGAAAGACACAGAGACCATTGTCTTCAGCCTGTAACTTTTCCTCTTTCTCTGCTTTACATCAGTGTCTGTGAGATAATAGTAGGGCTTTAGGGACTTGGTGACAGATTTGTAAAAATGCTGGACCACTTTACATGAGATACTCACTCTCAGCCCAGATAGCAGAGTCTTTCAGAAAGAAAATGGAACTGAAAAAGAACCAGCAAAAAAAAAAAAAGGCCTGAAAAAACCTGTCTGTTCTTGTATCTCCTATTGTGCATTTAACAGCAACTTGGCTGGCTCTTCGCTCTCTATTTCAAGTCCAAGAAAAGTCTGATTAGATCAATAGTGATAAATTTTCCTCTTGCAGACACACAAGCTAATGGCAAGCCCTCAACAGTCAGCGTGCCAAGCTCTTGGTCCTGGTCAAGGTATAGGGGACTGTAGGAGAAGCTACAAACAGGACATGTTCAGTGAAGGTGAGGAGCTGACAATTAACTCCTCTGCTGCAAATCAAGTACCAGTAGCATCTGCTTTGTACACTAGGGCACACCTGAGATGGAGCCTGTGGCCCTGAGCTGGGGATTGCTGGTGTGGGCAGTGAAATATGGGGAGCTGCTGGCACTGCAGCTGCAGCAAGGTTGGGACCTTGCCTTCCAAAGTACACAGGAAACAGGGAAAAAAAGAAGATCACATAAATCACGGCTGTTGGCGGGGGGGACGGTTGCCTGAATCAGGTCTTGACAGCACAGCTGCTTTTCTGTAGTCTGTGGGGCTATGCTGGTGATAAAAGACTAATAGAGATGGATGAAAATAATTAAGTGGTGTGAAAGAGAGGGGATGAGATGAAATGGAAATGAAATGAAATCGGAAATGAAGAGGAATGGCAGGTGGGAGGAAGAAATTGCATATTCCCCTGAGCAATATTTTAGGTTATGGGTAGTTTGCTTCAAATCTAGGTGGGCCCCCAGCCTTAATTTCTAACTGAATCAAGGACAGCTATCTCACCAAGAAAGCAGATGAGAAATAATGGGAAGCGGGTCAGTAACCTGATGCTCAAACGCGTATATTGTTTCTGGTCGTACAAATTTGACCATATTGCTGCATGGTGGGAAACCAAAAATAATCTGACAAACAAATATTGGATGAAAATATGTCATACCCAGGCCCGTCATGTGGGAAAGGCCTCTGAACATCTCTAAGATGCACTCAGGAATTAGAGGTACTTGCCAAACAACAGCAAAAGGTTTTATCAAAGATCTGCCGAGTGTGCCCACAGATACATATTTGTCAAAATTAATTTCCCCCCCGCCATGATGTAGTTACCCCATGTAGTACCCTGTCCCCTGGCAGTGGTGCTCCTGCTTTTCAGTAGAGAACAAGTTATTTGTGCTTCTTGTTGGCTGGTTCAGGCACTTTCTGGTGTGAGGCAACGTGAACTTTCTCTGCTCAAAGTCAACTCTTACATGAAAATCATTCCATCAGATGGGTATCTCTGAGAACTTGTGACCTCCAGAAGAAGAACTGTTGGCTACACCTGTTTCTCAGCCCATCAGGGTTAGACACAGCCATTTGTGTGCCTTTTTCTGTCTCCGCTTTCATCTGAAAGGCTTGAGGCAGCTTCTACTAAGGAGCCATGAAACCAAACTAATGCAGAACTGTGTCACTCCGTCCCTGTGGGAGCAGAAGAGGCTGGAGTAGGTGTAGTGGTGGTCTTCCATGCACCAGTGGTTTGGAAATCCCAGCTGAAGGGAGGTGAACAAGTGCTGAGCAGTTGGTGCTTGCAGACGATTGTCCACATGTGACTGCAGGCACCCTATTTCTGCTCTCTGCGACCCCTGCTGAGCACCAGGGTCTGCTGTCAGTGAAATTTCACTGATGGGAACCATAGATGAACCACCTGCAATGACGACCTAAAATCCAGCAGTCCTCAGTTCTACTGCTGGCTCTGCTGCAGGATTTTTAGCATAACCTTGAGCTGGTCTCAGGTTGTACGAGTCTCGGTTTCCTACCTGCAAAGCAGAGGATTCAGTTCCTTTTCCTCAGAGCGGCACAGTTTTATAAAGTATAAATATTTGTGAAGTTAAGTGTTTTGACTGTGTGAGCATTTCAGAGAAGAAACCATAAATACGTGCCAGGCCTATGATCTGAATTCAAACCGGTGAACTAGAAAAAGTGTTGACAGCCTTAAACCAACTGCCCTGTACACACATCTCCTTCTGTCTACCTGAAAGATTATTTGTGGAATGTGTTTCTATTTTTCTCTGACAAAAAATACAATACCAAGCAAAGAAGCATGACCCATTTCTTTGTCAGGCAAGCTCTAAACCCTGCTTACTGGGATGTGACCGAGGTATTGATAAAAGAGAAGCTCATTTTAGGCCACAATATTCATCCTGCCACTGAAGAAGAAACAAGGACTGCCACCTTCAGATGAGATGGATGTGCTTTCAAAGCCAAGGTATGTTTATCTTCTCCACAACTTCGCTATGAACTTTAATTATATTTGGACCATACAGTGAAACAAAAAAGTGGCAAATGAGGAGAGTTAGGAGCATAACTGATCATTTTATAATAGGAAAATATACAAGCAATACACCACTGAAAGTATCTTCAAACTCTGCTAATGGTCTGATCAATAGGTCTGATAAGAGCATCACTCATCATAAACTATATCGCTGTCAGTACTCTTTCATGGTCCTTCCTCTGTGTACTGCCAAGTCTGGGTGCACGTCATGTGTGTAATTGTTGGTCACAGGAGTGAACTTTCTCCAAGGCTTTTTTTCTTCAAATATAGCACGTAGCATATTCAAAGCAGTATCAAGTCATACCACACTGAGCTCTTTATTGCCAGAGATTTTTGGACAGAAGCATATCATCTAGATGTTCTGAATCAAGATGATAGCTGCTTTTTCGTTTAGTTTTTTTTTTAGCATTTTCTCCAACTTATACATTTTAAATTTACATAACTTGGTTTCACACGTCTGAAGAAGAAACACCGACATAAATCTAAGTTTATCTTCTATGCATTTACAAATATTTTTCTTTTTTCCCTGACATGTCTCTGTCTAGACTTCTGCCAGATTGCAGGAACTTTGACTTTCTCTTCTGTTGATGTAAATACCTTTTAGCATTATGCAAAGAATGGCACGACTGTCACTTTCTCATGAGGATGTGGGACCCCTTCACTCCACCACCGAAGTGCTTTGAGTTTCCATTGGCCAGGGTAAGCTGCTCTGACATCTTCCAGCTGCACACTGCCGTACTGTGCGTATCACTGAAAGACACGATCATTGTGACTCCAGGTTGGTTGAATTTTTTTATTATTGTTTTCAGTTCGGTTCACTGAAACAATGAAGGTTAGCTGCATCCAGCTATTAATTTGACTTCGCGTTTTATTAGTCATTATTTTTGCAAAGGCCTTAATTCCCCTCTAAAACATTTTAATTAAAACAGCAATTTCTCAGCGCCACACTTCATGAGCAGATTTTGCAGCAACTTCAAAGAGACGCAGATGTTTACTGAATTTGGTGTGGTGATATTTGAGGCTGCCTACTGGCAAAGAAAAATTCATAAACATCTCTAAGAAACTTTGCTGTGGTAATGACAACATTTCCTTCTTATATTTGAGCAAGGCTAATATTTCCCAATCTGAACAGGCATATTTCATAGACACAGGCATAAACATTGTTAGCTACTCACAGAATGAGCCACGTCAGATACACCGCTCTGGGGTAAATACCTCTCAATGGTGATATCTTGGGCTTTGATTACGGGTACAAGAGGCCACGGGTTAGTTTTCTCTGTGTATGTCACCTTATAAAGTATCAGTAGACTGGGCATAAGAAAACCAAATTTCAATTTCTGTTCGATTTTCCATAACCCTCCAATGTGATTGTGGCTTTGTGTGCCTCAGTTCCTGCTGGTAAAGGGATGATAACATATCCTGGCTTTTAATCAACTTACCCCCTGGTGGCAGGGTCTATCTGCTAGTACACCAAGGGCTTCCTAGCTCTAGAGGGTCCTGGGTTTTTAAACTGTTGTTCTAGTAAAATTAAGAAGTGCTATGGATTTCTTTTGGAGGAGGTTCTCCTCACTTGGGGCAGGTGAACCTGGAGTTGGTCTGATGAGCTCATTTTAGGAGCACACCTATCTGTGGGTAACCAGGCAGGGAGTGGTCCCCTCTGAAGTCAAATGACAGGGCTGGGGACACATCGCCATGGCAGACCATATCTAAACCACAGACTAGGGTCCAGGTATCTTCTGTGGTTCAGGCAGGTGGCTGTGGCCAGAGAACATGTGGCCTGTCCAGTTGGGCCACCAGTGAAGCTGGTCTCCATGTGTGAGGACCTACAACTGGAGGTGAGGCTTATGGATCTGTGTAGCCTTTCTGTGCACAGGAGAAAACAAGTTTCTTCCCTGGACACTTTCCACTCTCCTATCTCTCTGAAAGGACAGATATGAAAGGGCAATAATGGAAATACTTGGAAACAGCATAACCATTTCCACTGGGAGCATCAAGCAAGGACCAGCACGGAAAGCTGGCATGGAGTATGGCGTGACACGTCATGTAGCTACTTTAATATCCAATGTAATTACAGTGAAAAATTTCTGCCTCTTGAAGCATCAGGGATTGAAGTGGTTGCCCTGAAGGAGGAGAAAGAAAGTTAGTGGGAGAATTTTGACCAACTCAAGGTCGGGAAGTGCATTGGATTAAAAGTGATCAGCATGGCCAAAGGGGTCCTGTGAGAGACAGGTAAGCAGGCTGAAAGGAAACTGGAAATATTAAAGAAAAGAAGCTGGACTGGATAGAACAAGTTTTACCATTCCCTGTTCCTCTTTAATTTGGTAGAATTAGGCGTACTGAAGGGTAGGTTGCCCAGACTCACGCATGACAGCAAGATATTTTCCACATGAATAAACCCCATGAAACTAATTGGACTGCTCACAAAAGTGCCTGGGAACATGAACTAGGCTTGCACATTTCAGCCCTCAGATCTGATCTTTCTTCAGCAATGCAGGGGCCAGGCTGCACGGTGAACAGCAACAGCTTAGCTAGGAATGTGAGCTCAAACCGCTCGCAGTGAGTAGATTAATGTCTCTGTGGATGCATCCTTGCTGAAGAGCATCTCATCTCAGCTGAATTCACCTTAGTAAGAAACAGGTTAAAATTAAACTGAAAGCAACTGTTCCTGAAACAAAAGCAGGGCTCAGACACAGTCTGCTTACCACAAACTGGTGTACGTTTGCTGGGCCATGGAATTGCCCACGTGTATGCTTGTAGCTGGTGGCAAATGCTCCCCGGGAGAGTTAGCCTGGCCTGCGACAAGGGAAACTTAAATTTAGGTTGTTCTCCCACATGTGCTGTGGGATAAGAGCACACAGCCAGGCAGCCCCTTGCGTGCGGGTGTGCCTGAGCACTCGAGATGTCCACAGGGGAATTCACTTAAGCTGAAATGCTCGTTCACCAATTGCAAATGGGCTCATAAAAACCCAAACCATATGTAAAATCCCTCTCACATGTTAGTCTGGAAAGAAATAGCTTTGTCGTTGTTTCAAAGAATTAGTGAGCCAACGATGCAAAGCTTTGGAGTTGGTTACTGGGTTTTTACTGTAGTCTCTACGAGCTATACAAAGTCTGAAGACATTGTACGTACAGTACATGTTTAATAAGAAGGGAGCTCACAGTCTACCAAACTCTGCCAAATAAACTTTTAATACATACTGTACTTCACTCAGTAGTTGTCCATCTCTTCTTCATAGAATATCTAACAGCTCTAAAAATATTTTCTTGGAAGAGGATAGAATTATCATTGTTATATATCAATCAAGTATGGTTAATGAAGCAAAGCCAGCATGCTAGTATTGCACAAGGGGAAAAGCCTCCAGAACACAAAGTGGAACAACAAATGCCCTCGAAATTCTGCCGAAGGGAACAGGAAGCTCTGGATGCCACATCAGTAGGATTCGTGTAGCTCTTAGGCATCCTTGTACCGCAGCAGGTTTGCTTTGCCTCTTCACTGCCACATTTCTCTCAGAAACAGGTAGGGATCTTCCAGACCATTACAAAAAAAGAAAAAAAAATTTAAAAATTACAGCAGCTGCAGCAAAGTGTGGTACTATTCAATTTCTTGAAGACTGAGGCTTTTATTTCAAAATATCATATATTAATATATATATATTTCTATATATATACTTTAACTGGTATAAAGTAAATTGTAGATCCAAACTTATACTGTTGTTTGTATTTCGCAATCTTGGAAACTTTACCAAAGGAACCATTTTCTTCATTTTTATTTTCAGCTGTCAAAAATCAGGGGCATTGTTTCCACTGAATGCTTTCTTTTACACAGTAAAGCCACTGTTGTTATCTGGTAAACAGTCAAAGTGCAAATAAGAAATCCATTTGGCTTGTAAATGCTGAGATGGTTTTAAACTTTCAAGACTTTGTCCTCACAAATCAGCAGGGCTTTCACTGTCTCCGTGCAGGCGGCGCGCTGTTAGGTCCTCGGGTGGATCTGCCATAAGAAAGTGCGAAAGAGTCAGTTATACAAAATATGTTCTGACAGGAAAGAAAGACCCAGGCTTTGCGGCGCTTTGCCTTGCTCAGGATATTGCTGAGTTTAAACCGCAGTATTTTGGGAGGGTTCTTTTCTCTTGGGACTGCACAGATTGACAGATATGCAAGAGGCAGGTGCTGAGCGAGCTCCTGCCTGGGCCTTGGGAGATCCTGGATGAGCATCGTTCACCCGGGCCGGCAGCGCAGGAGATGCCAGGACAACCTTGGGTGTGGGGCCATGCTCACCCCAGCCCCCCACCCTCCCCTTCTCAGAGCGATGCTGGTAGCTTCTGCTGGACAAGGACAGGCAGATGGATCCATCTGACCGGTTCATTTGGATCCCCATCAATCCACGTACCCAAAGGGGGCAGGATAGGAGTGACCAGCTATATACTAGACTGGCAAGTCTGACCGACTTCATCTACTCACCTCGGGTGAGATAACACGGCCTGCAACAGACCGTAAACACCATTGCTCTTTATGACTAACACCACAATTGATCTGAGTGAGCGTGCTAATGGCTTGAAGAGGAAACACCACCGCCCAGAGGTTTGGTTTTTTTTAGGATGCTGGAATAAGAATGACTGACCAGAAGCAAAAATAGCTCTCTCGAGGAGAGGCTTTTGTTTCTTCCCCACACTGATACACACAGATGAATGGCACAAGGGGTCCAACCCTTTGCTAGATGACTAGGTCAGCAATGAAACTCAAATTGACTTGAATACGGGCAGGTTCAGGCATTAAATCAGTGCTACAAATTATTAGCTAAGCACTAGGTGATATGATGAAATGCAGCAGTAGGTCTTATAGCAGGAGGTATTTGCTATGTTGTGCTCTACTGCTTTGAACTGACCTCTTAATTACAGAGACTGTTATTATAAAAATAGAGGTGTTTCTTCACTGCTCTAAAGAAAAATTTAATCTGGATATCATCTGACATATTAACCCAGTTGGACAGTTTAAAAAAAGGAAATAAAACTCTGGGTTCATTTACCATTTCCTTCCTTCCCCCAGTTCCCATTTTCTGCTCTCCTGGTTTGCCACTGACAAGTGACCCTGCTGGGTTTTCTCTCTCGGGGATGAATATCACCCTTTCTCATTTGTACACTGCCTCAATACTTTCTGTGGTTGGTGTAGGAGCAGGGAATGGCAAGGGACTGAGGGGCCGTGGACACCTCAGATGTCATTTGCTGCAGCTTGAGATGAGCAGTGGCTGGTAAGAAATGTGATGCTCAAGTCCCACTGGGTGCCGTGAGATGGCCTGTGTGTGTCTGGTGGCAGAAGGTACGGTAAGCCAAGTGTTACTCCGCAAACTGGGGGGTGGGTGGCCCTGATGGAGGGTGCAGGCTGTGAAGCTGGAGAGGTGCTTCAAGCTGAGCTGCTCTGCCAGCCCCCGATGGCTCAATGCTTTAATTTCCATTATTTATTTATATATACATATAAAAATATATATACACGTATTTTATATATATATATAATATTTAATTTCTCCACACTGCAGTAGAAAAACAGCTTGTTGAAATATTTAGAGGGCTAGTACATGAATGCCAGGTGTTGTTTGCGTGGAGTACACACAAAGGGCATTTTGCAGTGCAGCATGCACAGGAGCCCAGGCTGAGAGCCCCGGGGAAGAGCATTGCGCAGAAAGTCCTGTGTGGACACCAATCCAATGTCCAGAACTTGTGAGTGACTCCCTTGCTCAGATGGGAAGTGGCAAAACTTGGGATGCATGAAGAGCCATGTTTCCATGTTTTTTAGAAGCTCTGGTTCTTACAGGCATTTATGTGCCCTTGTCGGCATCATCTCCCAGCATCCAGACTGAGACTGTGCTCTTGCATGTTCCCAGGTGCTGGCTGCTCTGCTGAAGTATAGTGATGTGATCTCCAGCCAGGTCCTAGTACAGCTCCAAGAGCCCCAAATTTTTAAGGAAAGCATTGAAGCTTATGTTCTTAACAAAAAGGAGTGAATAGGGATCAAAAAAGCATTGAAACTGCTCCAAAATTGAATTACAACCTGATTTTTTCCCAGTGTTTGTCACCTGCTCTGACCATCAGTAGAAAAGAAATTGACTTACAGAGGCCATGAGCTTTATATCTTTGGCATTAACAACTTAATTAGTGAGCTACGCTAAAGGACTAAACACAGGAATAAATGCATGAAAGGGAAGGAATGGAGGATGTGCTGGCAAAGCCTTCACAGGGTCTGTTGTCCACCTTCTTCTGACACTAATCAGTATTAATCATATCTGAGAACCAAAGATGAAGTAATACACTACACTGTAAAATTACGTATATTGTGTATATACATGTATTCATATATATACACACATACACACATGCTTATATGTGATTTAGTGTGGCTCTTGAAGAATATACTAATAGGTATTTTAATCCTGCAAGTCAAATGCAAATGTTTTCCTTGTCAGACAGCAGCCGCCTAATGTAAATGTTTCTAGTGTAAGGAAAAGCCTTCATTAAAACCGTTTACAATGTACAGCCTATGGTAACTTGCTCTAGCTTTTTGGCTGATCACCACAGATATATCTGGGATGTTGACTGATTTGTCTTGTTTCTTCTTCTTTCTTAACTTCCTTAACTACACAGATTAGACACACATGGCCCAATCTTGCAGCCTGGACTGGGGTCAGTACAGATTATAGGGTAATCTCTTTCCCTGATGCCATCTGAAATGACAAAACAAAGAGAAAAATGCCTGTTTCAGGATCTGATTTCTTCCATTATTTTATATTTATGTTGCTAGACTTGATGCAGCAGTACAGATTCAAGCAAAGTTTCAGGGATTATAGAGTAGAATTTTCCTTAAAAAATGCAAGAGGCAGTTGCTAAGCACATCATGTCATGTTGCCTTTGTCAATTGCATTCTGTAATGATATTTTAAAGCAACAAAGCAAAATTCTACTGGAAGCAGCACCATAAGGTACTCCCCTCACAAGCTAATTAAAATAACTCCTGTGGGTAAATGAAGAAATATTTTTTCAGTTATGAGCACTCACTCTGTAAGTATTTAATTTAAATGAAATACAATAATGCATACTGAATAGATTGGACCACACATCTGCATATTAATGAAGCTGCTAAATTTCTAGCAATCGCTTCTAGATGCAGGCTATCGCCTAAAAGTAGTTTATGTGATGAGGGTTGGGGGAGTTAAGAGCAGGACAATTTCACAGAAAAAACCAAAATGCAATTCCTAAATTATATAATTTGCAGACAGACTGCAGAAGTACTGAGTTATTGTAATTTAACAAAAGTATAACATATTTCCCCGTGTTGCTTATTACTTCTTTAATATCACTTTCTTCCATTTTAATTTCCCAATTCAATGAGGAAAACGTTGCCTCCCTGAAAAGGACATGTAGTAAGTTTGGTTTTTTGTTTAATTGCACTGCAAGGCACATACATTAGGGCACCATCTTCCAGTGGTGTTTCAGTGTGGATAGATCAGTTGTGAGCATAGAGTGGTTTGCAGCAACAAAAGTACTGCAGGAAGAAATTGAGTCAAGGAATCACAGTTCCCTCCATGCTTTCTGTTTTGCTTTGTGAGATGATGAAGAGCTGATACGCATCCTGCTTTCAGGGGCCACTTACTGCCTTCTGCAAGGAAAACCTCCTAAATTATAGTGCTGCGATGTGGTGGAGAGATTAGCCATGCCAGAAGGTACCGTTCAAGAAACTAGGTTGCAAAACAGATCACTCATCCTGGGGTAAATCATATGGAGGGAAAGAAAAGACTTGAGAGGGCATGGGGATCAGCTGGGGTAAAATCTCCTCCTTCAACAAAAGGCCTAGAAGACATGAAAAATGACTAGAGGTAGGATCGTAGCAAAAGGAAGAAGTCAGGGAATTCTGGCTTTAAGCTTCACATTCCTGTGAATTAGTAGCTGGGTATGAGTATGTAGAATTTCTTAATGAACAGGGAAAAATGTCTTGAAAAATCGCTGTATTTTTTTTTCATTTAGCAGGTTTCAAAAGTTATTTTCCACTTCACTGAAAAACAAAAGTTATTAATTTATAAAAAAATATCTCGAGTTGACAACTATGTCATTTTTCTCTAAAAAAAAAACCTATCATGGTATGAAAATAATCAAAATTGTTGTATACAGGTATAGGTGGCAGTTTTAAGCAGATGTTGTGAAACACTTGCACAATGCAAAAATAAAAGCTAGACTCTATTTTTGAAAAACACTTTTCCCCCCCCCCCGAAGCGAATCTCATAATGAGAGTTTAGCCAGCTCATTCACACTTTCTCTATTTGCAGCCGCATCTCCACCTTTTCCTAGCCGTGCATGGTGAAAGCTGTCATCACTTGTTGGCCTGGGTTACCTGAATCTTCAGTATCTCAAGAGTATGTTACTAATGGGTGCACAGGGCTAGAGCTGCTCTGAAGTAAGACCTGAAATGCAGATAGTGAGTTGAGTCCTCAGCACCATTTCATGCTACAAAGCACATCTACAGCTGTTAATACAGATGTGGCCTGGAACAGCCCAGGAATGGATGTGGGATCCAGCAGTTCCCTTCGATCTAGTATTCTTCCCTTTAGCCTCCAGAAACAAGCTCAGTGATGTGCACTAGGGTTTTTTTCTGAGGTGACCACGTCTATAAGAAAGTGACCTGGCAATCCAGCAGCTCCAAGCCTGGACCCAGGTGACCAGCCTGAATCCATCTGAATTTTCACGAAATTATAGCCAGAGGCTTTGGATGGCTGGGGAGGTATGCAGTGAGCTATAAGACTTTTACAGCAGACATGATGATGGAAAAGCTATGGGCGAGCAATCATTAGCGACCCCCATTCCTATTAGGACCTCCTGGGTATAGGCAGAAAGACAACTTACTCTGGTGGTCTTGATTTTATTGCCAGTCGCACACATCCATCCAGAATTATCAGGCAATGTCTTACATTCCTCTCCTTCTAGGCAGGGCTCCATCTCACACCACCATTTCCCGATCACTATTGAAGCTAAAAGAGGAAAGACAACGTTCACAACTATGTTATAATGAAAAATCTAATTAAATAATATCTCAGGGGTCTAACACTGCATTTAAGAGGCAGAGTGTCCCTTCTAAACCCTTCAGTTGAAATTCAGTTGCAAGGAGATCACATTTAATTACTTGTTTTGCATCCTATATTCTCCAAGACAGTGCATTGCTTGCCGTAGCTTCTTTATACACGGGATTTAGTCTGCTGTCACGCTGTGACTGCGGGGAACGCTGCGATGGCAGCAGCCCTGGCTCAGACCGAAGGCCCCCCCACCCTAACAGCCCGTCTGTCCCAGTGGCCCATCAGATCTTTACGGACATATATAAGACCAAGGCAAGTCGAAAGAGATTTTCCTCAGAATATTCTCCAGGTCTTCAGGACTTGTGGCTCAGGGTGCTCCAGAATAAACACTGTCTGTTTTGCTTTCCATGCCTACAGCTGGCTTTTTCTTCCACAAATCTGTGCAGAATTTTTTGAACCCATTGCAGACTTTTAGCTTTGACAGTATCCCATGGCAGGGAGCATCACGACTAGAAATAGAAGGTAACGTTGTGCTGAACAGCAGCAGAAGTTCAGTTTGTTGAAACATGATTATGAACTTTATGGAAACCACATTATCTCTAACAGTAACTTTAAATTTCCAAATATTTAATGTTGTAAATAATGACAGTGTTTGGATCTTGTTGTTTGAATTTAATTGGCACATATGTTTACAACCTTGAGTGTACCTTAATGAAGTTTCTTGCCTGGGAATTGGTATCTGTCTATAACCTTAACTGTATCTTAATGACATTTTTTGTCTGGGGATTTTGATAAACTTTAGCTAACCTTGCAAACTGTGACTAGCTGGTGCATGAGTGGCTCTGTCTGTAGTTTGTTTTCCTTGGCAAGAAGCACTCATGAAGCCTCACTCTCAAAGCTTCATGCACGCTCACTCAGAGATGCTTAACCCATTCATATCACCCCCACACAGCTGCTTCGAGCCTATAATATACCTTTGGAGCAGCAGACTACCTTAGATCTGGAAAATGCCCTGTTGTGCATGCATTGATTTAAGGATATTTCAGAGTTTATAATTAAAGTATTGATTTATTTTCTATCTAGTTGTAATCTGTTTATGCTCACAAAATCCTAAGGAAACACCCAAAGACCCATCTGCAGCTGCTATTAACGCCCATCCCCTCACTTCACAGCTATGTAGATGAAGCTAGAAGTCCCTTTTTCTCTCATCTCTAACATATGACAAACCACTCAGAAATAAACACACTGAACCCGCATACTAGATAATCCTAGACTAAAAAGTATGCATCACTATTCCATTCATCATGCAAGAGGAGGCTCTGTGTGGCACAGAGAGCAGGAGGCTGGAGAAGAGAGACTCAACAAGGGACAAAAGAGGGACTCTGGCATTTTCAGTAACACGTGAACTGTATTCTTGCTTTTGGGTGAGGAGAGGTGGGTGCTAGGGGACTATGGTTTCAAAGTTACCTGTCATCAGCATTATCTACACAGTTATACCCATCACACTATCTTACCAGAGCTGCTGTTGTCCCGCCTAAGCACTTGACTTTATTGCTCCAAACCTAATTTACTAGAAATGGTTCCCCTTTTGATCTAGCCCTGAAAGGAAAACCATGTTTTCATAGGACTGTTCCAATTTTGCATTTTGTTTGCCAGTGTGGTATAGCAAAAACAAACCACTGCCAAGACGGTCAGTCCTCAGCCACTTGGAAGTCTTCTGCCAGCCTCATATAATTACCTCTTCTCCTTAGTGCTCCCCTGACTTTCTGATCC
Organism: Falco cherrug; assembly: GCF_023634085.1. Classification (NCBI taxonomy): domain Eukaryota; kingdom Metazoa; phylum Chordata; class Aves; order Falconiformes; family Falconidae; genus Falco; species Falco cherrug. The sequence continues at coordinate 18,206,714 of NC_073700.1, read as the reverse complement.
AGCTTCCTCTGCTGCAGACTAACAAACAACGTGCAGAGACGCAAGCATGCAGGTATGTCATACTATAAATGTGTATTTCCAAATGGGAAACGTAGGTACACACAATTACTCCCAAATTAAGCCAAATACTATATTCTTTAGGTAAGAATGTAAGAGAGAGAAATAATTTATATTGTTTAAATGAACACAGAAGTATGTCATGGTGCCCAGCAAGGAAGCTGTCTTTCACATAAAGCTGGTAGTAAACTCGGGGAAATAAAAATTCTTAATTACAGGGTGGGAAATCCTGTAAAGAAGGTCAAGTATACGTACATTAAATGTCACTATTATTTCCTTTAAAGTGCAATTAAGACTTCCTTTGGAAAGGTGAGGTCTTTGCTCCTCAGATAAGCTGAACAAACCAGCCCCTGCCACTTGTTGAGGCGCACGGTTGATCTGCATGGCATATGGTGAGCCATGCTGGAGTGCAGCCAAGTATAGCCCAGTTTAGTGCAAAATAACCCAGAATGAGAAGCAATATTTCTGAGTCAGCTAATTAACGGTAATGGGGAAGGTACGGCAACTCAGGAGTCCAAGCCAGTAGCTCTAGGACAGGCCTTACCTTGGTATGGGATTATGCCAGCAGACTTGCTGAATAACTCTCTTGACTGGGACATGGTTTTCACCTGCTGAGTTTACTTGAAACACAGGGAAAAATACCTTGGCTTTGAAAGCTCCTTTGGTCTGGAAGAAGAGTAAGCTGGAGCAAGTAAGCTAGGCTTAGGATAGAGTAGAGCAGAATAGAAGAGTTCAGTTGGAACGGCCATACAATGATCATGTAGCTCTGTGTTGCCTTTCCTATTTCTCCTCACAGTTTATACCTCACTTCTATAATGTAATATATAATTTCTCCATATGTACAACACACACACACACAAAAGCCTTTACACCTGTTCTTGCAAGGCAATTTAATGATGCTATTCACACATAATTTTCAGAAGGCTATTATTAATGCTGCTAACAGTGGAGCAAAGAGATACCTCTCTTTACTATGCATGAAAAGGCACGAGGGCTGAATCTGTGCTCTAATAATAGATTGGGCAGTGAGCAAACTGAAAAAGCATATCCTGCTAAATACTGGCCTTCACAGCAATCATCAGAGCAGCGCATCCTCAGAATATGTGAGAAGAATCTTCTGATATGGAATCAAAAGCGATGATCATAATTATTTACTAGTAGCAGTGCTGTAGCATGAAATAACCATGGAGAAGGATCCTACGGTGCTAGGTACAAAACCACAAACCTGAATGCCCTGGCCTAGGGAGTTTACAATGTAAACTGGCGATATGAGATGAATACAGACTGAGAGGCAGCATGGAGAAGCAATGCTGCTCGTAGCAATTAAAATGATCTAACTACTTCTTGATGCTGTTAAATACAGCCCAAGGGTTTGGATTGTGACCTTGAAAAATACCGAAATGCAAAATCAGTGCTGAACATTAATGTCAATTGATTCATGTAACAGCGTGCAGGTTTTATTGTGCTTATGTATATATACACACATCTCTGTATATAGCGATATCTATCTGTCTCTTAATCTGTGATCACAGTGCAGTTACAACCACAAGGCAACCCACCCAAGGGTCCACCAGTGAGTACCCTCACCTGTCCCTAAGCAGCACAGATGTGCTGGAGACAAGGCTCCTCTTATAATTGGGGAAACTAAGGCCTTTTACAGATGAAACGCTCCTGTTTGTCTCTAATATGTAAGTAGGCAAAGTTCTTTGTAAATCTGAAGCACTACAAAACTCGCTGTGGTCTAGTCCTCAGCACCATGCTGTGCCAGGGGCATCCAGAGCCCAATGAAAATTATTTCCTTTGAGTCTTGTGTTTACAGGTTTTCTTTTCTATTAAGAGCCCTTTAATCTTTAAGACCAGTTGTCCTTCCTGGGCACTGCTGATCCTTTGAGGTCTACTTAATCTCAAAGTTTTACACCTCCAGCTCTGTTCAAAGAGGCAGGAAAAAGCTTTAAAATGAATCACAGTTTGCTGTGTTTGAGATGAGGTGCACCTGTATGGGGGTGGGGGAAGCTTCCCTGGGGAATACAGTGCAGCCTCTCTACACTTAGGTTATGTTGCTCTGAGATGTGCTGAAGCAGTTGTGTGTGTGAGAGAGAACTGTTAAAGAGAAGATGCTTTCCCTCGGGGCTGTTTGCATTCGAGATGCCCCAGATCCTGGTGAACCTGAGCTTCTTGGTGAACCGAACTGCTAATTCTGGGTGAGAATTACAGACTCCCATTAGTCACCAGGTATCATGGGCTGCGAGTGCTCACATCATGCTGAATTAGATGCCTGTAACATTTTGGAGTGGGTTTCATTGTGTTCTTCTCGCTGTCTGGGGAATACTTGAAGCATGGAGTTTCTTCATGCAAGGCTGATTTGACTGAGACAGATAATCCTCAGCCATGGGGAAAGAAAAAAGGATATGATATAAAAGTCTTGACTGCACCAGCTTGCTTTGTGTTTTGTTTTGGGTGTTTTGTTCCCCAGCTCCTGCTAGTGTAAATAAGAGTTTGCTTATATCTGAGTTCTTTTCAAGAAAATGCCTCTTTTATAAGAATATTAAATTCTAAGCATATAACTAATGGAGCTGGGGAGAAAAGCAACTTTCTTCAGAAAATTCTTGAGATTTTTTTCCAGTCCAATTCACAGTGTATTTTTTTATATCTTTGTTGGAAAAGCTATAGACATTTTTTGATCAAAATATTTAACTTTTGATGTATTTTGCCTGCATGGATTAACAGACAAAAAAGCATTTGGTTGAAATGGCATTTGCTGATCGTGTGTACCAAACAGAGACATAAACTACAGATAAGAGATCTGGGGATCAGATTGAATATAGGGAAAGAGCAAGAAAATAGCTTATATATGCTAGTGTTTACACAATTCTATTGCAATTTAAAATGCATTTGTTCCCAAACCTAATGCCCAAAGCCTTAGGTGGCTGCAGGGAACTTCCAGCTTAGACTGAATTCACTGGGCTTCAGCCCGCCAAGTTCATAAGAGCCTTTGTAGGTCACATAAGGGTAGTGACCGCTTTTTGACTTGTCCTTGTGCATCATCTGGAGCACAACGGTTTGATGTATGAAGAGAGCTGGCTGTGGATGTTTTCCCCTTGAATGTCAATAAGAAATTATTCTATTATGGGACAGTAAAAAAGCACCGAATACCCTCACATATCTACACCCAAACTGAGATCAAATCAACATGGAAACACTAACCATTCTATCATCTTCCTCTTGAATGAAGCGGTAGTTGGAAAAAAATTGATCCGATTTTGATCCAATCCATTGGATTCAAACCTCTTCACTTGTTGGAACTCTCAAACTTGTTGTGTCTCACATTTCTCAGCCTCCAGGTTCTTGCATTGAACTGAAATCCCTCAGCTGATCAAAGCGGTGATGAAGGGCCCTGTTACAGGGGATGAACAGGGCACAGGCGGGGGGTGGTCTGGGGGAAAATGTGCACACACTGCCCAGAGGCTTGCACGCGCTTGCTAGTGCCATGTTTGCTACTCCAGTGCATATATAAAATGCAAAGACTTTTTTTGCAGATAGAGCTATCCTTTAACTTTTCTGCATTTGTGTTTAGGAAATTGCTTTAGCATATTGTCCCATTGTTAAATATAATGTCTTTATGGCAATAAGCATAAAGACATTATATTTAACAACGGAACAATATGACAATACTCACAGAGTAATATATAACGTTAATTCATGTTTATGGAAGACCCTGAAATATGAAAACAGAGCAAAGTATCATCATGCATTTTTCAACAGTTTAGAGGGAACATGCTATGTATTAAAATGTTCCAAGATTGCTTCTGCATTTGCCATTATAAAGCCACAGCAGCTATCTCTTTTTGCCTGTGATAAAGTGCACACATTTTGTTTATATAGAAATAGAATACAAAGGAATAGAGATATTAGATTGTGCTTCCTCCTGATCATAGGTATCATGTTACTCCAAGGAATAAGAAACAGAGTTTGTTTTCAAAACTAGTATGACACTCATTGCAGGATGGGAAAGTTTTTACTGTAAGTATAAAGCATTCCATTTTAATCTAGTTTCCACCAGAGAAGATTGATATAAATAAAATTTAAATAGAGAACACATTTCACAGATGCCAGCAGTGAAAAAAAGACTTTGTCAGCTTAATGAAAAGATATCAATTTTCTCCACTTTATTCAATAAATTGTGAGTCATTTTCTAAATGGATTAAATTAAAGGAAAGTTCAAACTCCCCGTGAGAGACTCTTGCACTTATGGAGTCTTTTGGCAATGGCCATAGCACAGAAGTAGGTAAAATCCTCCAGGTCATTTTTTTTTCGATACAAACCCCACACCTCACCCTGATATAAACTAGAATAGGGGAATCTGTAACCCTGTGCTCACCTATTCCTTGTAAAACAAAGTCTCAGCAAATTGAATGAGACATGTAGTTTCTCTTGCTTTATTGGGATGTCATGGGGTGCAGAATGAATTACGGGGGTGGGAATACACTTTCTAGGAGGATGGGAAAACTGGAGTGAAAGAAAGTGTCATATGGAGGGTTCTGTATTTCATAAACAGCCTGAGATACCATTTACTCTGGGAGTTGTAAAGCAGTAATGCGGTAAGTTAAAGAATACAAATGCGAAACAAAAAAAGATTTCAGGTTGAATAATGCTATCTAGGAGAAATACAGGATGTTTCCTACAGGGAATCCATCGAACTATCTGCTTTAATTCCATCTTAATTTTAGAAGCATCAGTCTAATGCTCATGCAGTGTAATACTTTGCAGATTTTGATAACAGACCTCTCATAACTCTGGGAAAACTGACATTCCTTCAGTTTAACATACAAGCACAGTGCAATCAGTCTGGCAAGTGATGTTTCGTATCTCCTAATTGCCTCGGATCCAGTCTTGCTGAGTTAATTTAATATTTTTTAATTGTAGTAAACATTAAAAAGAGATCATCATATTAAATTATTTTCTTTATGACTTTCTGATCTTTGCAATGTTCTCTGGGTTTCTGAACGATGTTTTATTAATTCACTGGTAGAAAGTATAGAAAGAATTGAAGGTTTTCATATTTTTTTCCACCCAGAATTCTTGATTTTTCAGCAGCCAGAGTAGGGTATTTTTAAGAGTGTAATATGTGTCTGAGCAACCCTGTGGGCTGCACTAAAATATACCCACAAAATATGAAAGGGCAGATTAGACTCCAAGAATCCATGAACAATTTCCATTTAAGATCTGCATAAATCAGCAAAAAGGGTGCTAATTCGACAGCACGAGAAGACTCACTAGTGGAAAACCACTTACATTGCCATTTTCTAACAGTTGGCATACTGTTAGGTAAATTGGAAAAAATGACATAAGAATGTTGTATACTTCCCTCGTAACAGTATGACTAATAGAGATGGTGATGGCTAATGGCCTGAGAATCCGAAACTGCCAGAGCTTGTTTAATCCCATCTCTGCTTCTGACTTTCTCTATTACTACAGGTAAATCATCTTCTTGCTATAGCAATTTTCCATTTGTAATTTTATTTACTTAAAAGGATGAGTTGTTTTTGCCTTGTTCCCTTGTACATTCCCCTCTGTCTTTACTGACCCGTTGAGCTCCAACACTGCACTGCAGCAGTGTGGGGCTGACTCGTTTGCTGCATTTGTACAGCTAGGAGGATGGTATCTTGGACTGAGCCTGGGTTTCCTAGGTACTACCATAATAAATAGTAACATTAAAATTATATGAAGTCTGTGTGCTGCCAGATTTTTAAGCACATGCATGACTTTCAGACGGATAGAGATGGTCTGTTAGAGGGCAGGTTTCACACAAAACAGCTTGCACCTTGCAAAGGTGTTTTTTTGGCTGCAGTGCTGTTCAGTCCAGGAGGGTCAGACATTGCAGCTTTGTGATTCTTCCATGTCTCTCCCTTTGCACCTTTGGAGACAAATGTTGCTTGGATGCATGGCTGAGCGGCATCTGAAACTAAAGCAGAACCCTGATTTCTCATGGGCGGCACCTTCACGGTGGGTGAACGTGCACCTTCACTTCCATGAGTGCATTAAAAATGACACTGCTCAAGTCCTCTGAGTACCTATAAAGTGTGTACAGCTGTTCAGAGGTAAAATCCTCTGTTCTGTTAGCTAGATACACAGATAAAACCATCCAGATTTTAAGGAGAACTGTAGAAGTTGCATAATTATCTCCCGAATGGGGTGGTTCTCAGGGATCTCAGCAGCACCGAGCCCAGGCCAGTGGAAAGCAATCAGAATGTCTTTTGGGCCCCATGGTTCACCTTGTGAGATCTTTTCAAAGTCTCAGGTTTTAAAGTAATAAAAAAATGAAGACACCAGAAGCTGCCAAGCTTGGAGGCCAGTGGGTTGTAGCACTCCTTCCCAGAGATGTCAGCAATTCCCAGGTCAGTCAAACCGTGCTTGGCAGCTGGCTCTCAACCCCTGTTCTCATTTGCTAATACTGTACTCAAAAGGCATAGCTGGCTTTTTTAATTATTCCACATTCCATTGAGCTCAGACATGACCCATGCTAGACTTTTTTTCTTTGACAGTTATGGATCATAGTTGCTATTATAAGTGAACCTTCACTGTGTTCTCTATCTAGAAGTTTGATTTCTACAACGAAAGGCAGAGCAAGCCTTGACAAAACAGGTTTTTTGCAGATATCTGTGGCAGAAAGAAAGGACGTGAAATGATAAAGTAAACCATGTATGATAAACTTGTCTCCCCAAGAGTGCATAGTGTATTCTATGACATTCCAGAGTGCTAGGACAGAGCCTTATGTTTTTTCTTGGAAATTCTTGAATTCATGTGCAGCAACACACACCTAAGGCAGGCATCAATCTGCCCACCTTTGTTTATAGTTTTCTGCATGTGAGTTTATTGGTGTTTGACATAACCTCGCTGCAAAGGCAGTGGGTCATTTGAGAGCAACCTGCTGACACTAATGAGTGCTAATGAGACTAATGAAAACATGAAATGCTTACATTCAGGGAGCTGAAATGAATGCAGGTGACTGAGGATCCCCTCCCAGCCTGTACAGGGAAAATCGATCTTTTGTAGGTTAGGGAGACTCATTGCTGCTATTTATTACTGAAGTTTGGAGCTGAATCCATCCCTCACTGCAGAACAAAGCTGAGAGCAGGCTGTTAAAATATTTGTGCAGTGTAGCAATGTATTTACACCCTATTTGAACTGCTTCTAGATAGCCTAGTGAAAGCTTAATCTTACTGTTATATATTTAATGAAATGCTGATGAACTGCAGCATAATTATACATTTTTGGAAAGACAATAGGAAGCTGCTTATAAATATTCACACCCATGTTTCAGACCAGGGTTGAGGAATATTGTGTCGTCAAAGAAGAAAAATGTCTCCATGTAATTTTTCATTAATGAAGTAAATGAATGAGTTAACATGTAGAGAGACAAGAGCCAGGTTGTGAGGTGAGGATTAGGGAGGTACACCGAGGTTTGAGGGTGGCCTTGCGATGCTATTCCTCTGGTGTCTGCAAGGACTCTTAAGTTTTACAGCTATATCTATATATATCTATTGAGCTGCTGTGGTCCTGATGCTGCTGTGGAGGTGTTTGCTCACACAGCCAGTACTGCTGGGAAACGACAGAGTTGAACCAAAGGTATAATTGCTGTGACTTTGTCCCTTGTGACGGTGGGAGTGAGCACCCAAGAGGAGCAATTATTGCCTGGTTTTGCATTAGAAACCAATGATCTGTGTTTAGGGTCTGATCCAACAGTTACTGAAGAGACGGGGGATAAAAAATCCTCCTTAGTTTTTGCAGGTTTCAGACCAAATGTGGTGCCTGTAAAAGTTGCCATTTGCTCAAACGTGAATGCTGTGCGTGGCAGGGGGCTGCTTTAGCAAGGTGGGAAGGAAAAGCTGCAAGATGGGCTCTGAAGGGTGAAAGTCTATTATGAAATTTTGACTGAACGAGGTGCCAGAATCATAGTTTAGCAGCAAAGCACTCTATGAAAAAACACTGAAAATGAATAAATTATGTAACTGTAATGCATTTATAAGGCATAACAAAGCATGCATAATATATTGGATAGTTATCAGTTACAAAATTAAATTCTGGTGTACTGCTTGGGTGTAAATTCTGTAGCATTCAGCTTCTGTTGTTTCTAGTCCACAGAGAAGATTCCTGTAAATAAATAAATAAGCAAAACTCTTCCATGGAATCTACAGAAATTAATACGATTATGTGTTATTAGTCAATGAAAACCACCTTTTCTTTAGCTTTGTGTATGTTTTTCCAGGTGTTGGTTTTTTTTTTTGAGGTTCTCTTTGTTTATTTGTTTTAAATACAAGCCATTATATTGTCACTGTTTTTCTCTGTGAAAAATGCTAACTTCTCCGTGATTTAAAGACCTAAGGCTGAATCTCTAAGCTTAGAAAATGGTGACATATGTGCCTGCAGTTCTAGGTGTGTCTGTAACAGTGAGGGCTGTCAGGTGGTACCTACTGCTGAAGGAAGCGTGTGAGGGCAGGAAATGTGGCCAAAGAACCGAAAGCACAATGATCAGGGATTGGTGTGAGCAGTAAAAGGCTGACGTTTCTCCTAAAATCTGGATATCAAGGAATTTTTGGAAAAAGAGACTGCTAAGAGGTGTGAAGTACATGAAGCCATCTGCTATTCTTCCCTTAAAAAGGGTGAAGAAAAGATAATAATCAGAGATGGAAAATTCCCGAATCAAAACACTCCTTAATTTTGAGCTTGTTCTAAGAATCTAATGTCCTAAAAGGGTCTGAGTATCACTACTGGTCTCAGAGGTTCTCACTGGGTCGAGTGGGGTTGGCAGGTTCACTGATAAAATAAGGTGTGTGATTAAATACAGATTTCAGCCATCACTTTAGTGACTTAGGTTTGCAATTTTATAGGAGAACCCTTGCTTTGAGGTACCATCTTTTCAGACAGGCTGACCCAACCGTGTGAGGATGGGGTTGGGTGCGAACAGCTGTTTGCTGGCATTGCATGGTGGCAGGAGGTGGCTCTGGAGGGACTTTCTTGTTCTCCCCAGTCCCACCAGTGCAAGCACCTGCTGGTGTGGTGGTCATACTTATGTCCAAAACACCCAGCATCACATGTCTTTGTCCTGTCTTGGGGCAATAAAGCTGCCTATCTGGTCTGTGGGTGGTGATTAAAACGCTTTTGAAGTAGTTGAAATTCGTATCGGTGCTTGACCTAACGTCTCATAATGCATTCTTGGTACGTTCTCTTTTGCTCAAAATGTTCTGCCTGCTGTGTCCTGCAGCCTAATAAAATATGCACAAATCTATTATCCGATGGACACATATGCAGAAGAACAACAGCCTTCATTAGTTGCCTGTTGGCATGTGGCTGGTGGATTTTCAGAGTAAAGTGACGTGGGTCAAAGCCCTGATGAGCGTAACCCATGGATGGCCTGTGGTGCTCAGGAAAGGATGGGAGCAGCCCTTTGCTATTGTCTGCACCCACCAGCTATTTTCAGGGAGTATCAACTACAGAAATATGTTTATGGCAGACAGTTTTACAGCTGGTGAGTGATATTTAAACCCCTACCAACCAACAAACTCACATTGCAAAGTAGGGTCAGGTGCCCTGTGCTCTCAGTGTAGGGATGATTCAATTTGAAATGATAAACTAAGGGAGGATTTCTTGTCCTAATGATGGTACTATGAACTTGCACGTGGTGTGCCACTTTATGCACGCTGGTACCAAAAGGCAGAGCTTGCAAATTTCTTTAGGAGGTGGCTTAGTTAACTTGCAATTATCTCTGCTGTGGAAAGACACTATGGTCCAAATTCTCTTCTGTGAATTGGGGATTGCTGTGGTATAAATAATACACCTATAGAGCACTTAATAAATTTCCTCAGTCCGGCTCTCAAAACTTATCTCAGAAGGGCACAGTTTAAAATCTGTGTGGAGGAAACTGTTTTCAAAGGTTAAATGAGCCAACTGTCACTCCACAAGGTAATTACTGATTTATTAAAAGTGTTGTATTCATTCAAATCTCTTTGTTCTGTGATGTAAGACAAGTCTAATTTTGTTTTACAGATTAAAGGAACATTTGTTTTTTGTAAACAAATCCCTAGCTACTATTACAAATTACATCATGCATAATCTTGACATGATAGATTTGGAGGTATTTCAGTGCAACAATGCCAGTGCAATCAGAACAACAACTGCAAAACTAAACAAAAATTGATGAATTAAGCACACGATACTTTGTATCTCATATCATAGCTTAATTACTACTTCAATATGCATGGAATAAGAGAAGTAACTCAATTATAAAAGCTTATCAGCAAGACTTAAAACCAGTGAAATTCATGAGTGGATATTAAACTGACCTTAACTGACAAGCTTTTCTTTGAAATTATGTTTTCCTTCAGTGCTCATAATGCTTATTTACTCTGAAACGTTTTACAGAGCTGAGAATTCTGATAATGGGCACTTGAAATTTCACGGCTGTGTTGGTTTTGGCACAGCTCGCGTCTTTTGCCTCCATTCCATTTAACTCTGAGTTGTATTATTTTAAAAGGTGAAAATTCACTACCATTTACAGTGTTGATTTTTTTTTTCCCTGGAAGAGTCCCTGGATTGCACTTCTAGGTAAGTCTTTGCTACGAATAATTTATATGATGACCTTACTCTGTTGTCCTTAGAGTGAATAATCCTGAATTTATACAAGGATCATTATTTCCTATGTAATGCACAAGATGTGCTCTTGAAAAAATAACCAGATGGAAGGACCTGTGAGTCTTAGACTCCAGATACTCCAGGAATCTTGTGCACACTCCGGTCAGATCATTCTTAGCTACAAAGCTGTAAGCTCTATTCTCATCACTACAAATAGGAGTTTAACATTTTATTTTTCGCAAACATCTGTCCTTGTTCTACTTGATCTCATTAATGCTCATACAAAATGAATGTAAATGGAGCCTGAGCATGCCCAGCGCAAGTTCTTTCACAAAGCTGAGCATGAATTAGTGTAAAATGCTTTGCAGAATATGTTCAGCTCTGCCAGTTGCAAAATGTATGCAAGCAGAAGCCCTCCAAAGATGAATAGCTAAACAAAGACACTGAGAATTGCTATAGTTACCAGCAAAGTGAACAGGAAGCTGTTCTAGATGAAATTTTCTAATACTCCTTGTTCATCTTTTTAAAGAACTTTAAAACATCACAAGGTTGAAATACCTGGGTTTTCTTTCTAAAGAGTGACCTCCACAAATACCTGCAAGTTGAAAGTAGATCAAATAGAAATGATAATTGGCTAGTGAATCCCCTGATTCTGGGTGTTATGTTGCAGTCCTCAGGCTAGTAAGTTTTCTTATTTTCTGCTTCAGCAGTGATCACCAATGGAAGAGAAGATGGATGAAGAAAAGAAGCAGATGAGTGGACAAAAGTTGGGAAAACTGTAAAGGTCGGATATATGTCCTCATAGAGGTGAGTCCAGCCTTACAAGTGCTTTGATTTTTGTCAACCATTACGAGTTCACAGTTTGAGGCTTTACAGCAGGAGCATCTCCTGGCCTATTGTGCATGACCACAAACTGACTTTACCAAGTTCTCAAAAAATCCACTTGTTCATCTCAAGAGGTTCCTTGAACACAAGGCAGTTAGGAAAGAAGCACATGGTGAAGGGGATCATCATCAGGCATCTCTTTCTATTTAATCAATTTAATAATCCATCACCCGAATTCTGCAGAAGCATTTCTGTCCTGATTGGCACCTGCCATTATAATGTGCGATGTCCTTGACAGCCAGACATGACCAAGTGCGTGAAGACAGAGGCTCAAAAGACGGCAACATCTACAAAGTGGGTCTTCACCTTACTGACCAACATTGGAAAAGTAAGAACTCCCAAGCTGAAGCTTCTTCTGGAAGTTCTTTTCCAGGTGGGAAAAGTTTATCCTGCTGCATTTTTTATTTAATTGTACTTTGTGCCTGTCATCTCACATAAGAAATTCCCTTGCACTGTCCAGGTTTGTCTGCCATGGAGTTGTAGGATTGATATTCTTCCTGGTACCACTTACCGTATCTGACTTCTCGTTCAATCCATTGATCTCTGCGAGTGATTCCTTGTTTCACTTGCTCCAGGTTTCTCCTCCATACCTCTCTCTCTCTGCTTCCTAATTCAGTCTCCACACCCGTGATCTCAAAGTCAGGGCTGGGAACCAATGGCTCCTCCCATATGATATGGGTACATGGGTAAATGAACAGTCACCTGTCACATTTAGTATAAATGCTCTAAGACAGAAATGTTATTTGACATTAAACATTAAGTGCTGATTTTTAGTTTTTTGCTGCTACCTAGATATGATGCTCTCACCCTGGACCTTGTGATAGCAGGCAGCAACAGCTTTATTACAGAAGGCAGTCTTCAGAGTTTGGTAATTTAATGTTCAATGAAGGTAGAATATGATAGTTTATTATGAGCGCCTTTTGCATGGGCTTCCTCAAATATTTATAAACTCATTTAAATAATTAATACAGGAATTTTTCATAAACTGTTTATAGTCACCAAAAAAAAAAAAAAGTAATTTGAAGGAAGGACCTTTCAGGTGCTAGGAAACATGGATAGACCACATAAATTAAAAATAATGGCTTGCATCTAAAGTTTACATGACCTTTTTACAAGTCATCTACAGTTGCTTTCTTGGGGTGATAAAGTGCTTGTATTGAGCTGGTTAAGCTATGCACTGCACAGATTATTTTAGGAAGGAAAAATGAACAACTTTCTATTAGTTTGTGGATTGTTGAGATCAAGGTTTAACCAAAGAAACAAAATATATTATCTTAATTATGTCAACAAAAGTCACTCCTCAGCCCTTCTTTTTGAGCAATTGTGGCTGCATACTATTCTCAGGAAAGCAAAACCATTTTTTCACTCGTTGGGACAAGTTTGCGTTTATCACTACAGCAGGTCATCTTTTAATCAAGCATAAGCTATATAAACCAGCCTGTGACCATCCTAATATGGTTAATAACAATAAAATCCTTATAACAAAAGCAATTACTTCACAGGAATCCAGCCAGCTAGGGCTTCCCAGGCTGCTGGGCAGCAGCAATTTCTTCCCTCTGAAGCCAAGTTGAGCACACTGCTCTCATAGGGCACTTGCAGGGATGTCAGATTCAGGCTACCGTGGGTCAAAGGGGAGCAGCGCTCTCTGATCCGGTTTTCTCTCATGTATCCTTTTCTAGCAGGTTGTAGGTATTTAGCTTGTGCTGAGGCAGAGAGCCTGACTTGCCGAGCTGAGCATGGAGCCCGGCATAGCAGGGCTGCACAGGCTGCAGGGCAAAACTCCCTGCTAGTGCTGGGCAGGCTCGCTCTCGTCTGCAGGAACCAGCCCGGACCTGATACTTCTGCCCTACATCCACAGAGCATGGAAAAAACTGTTGTTTCCTCCATCCTCTAGTTAATTGATATCGCTGGCTCAAGGCATGTCTTGCAATCTGTGCATGGGGAAGGCTTTCTTTCACCCTGGTATCATTTATTCTCTTCAAGGTTCACTTTAAACTTTCCACGAACCACATCAGCGCAAACAGGTGCATGCAGGGCTTTCCGACAGAGAAGCTGTTGCAGATCTGTGAGACCCTGCCTGAGTTCTGGGTCTCCCTTGTTCTGAGTGCTGTCTCATTGAGATATCAACTACTTGTGCTGCTCCAGGCAGGGTGAACTTGGTGTCGTATCATGAAACCAAACTTTTCAGGCAGAAATAGCAAGTGGAAAGGAGACAGATTTTTCTTCCGCTTTCTTTTTTTCTGCACCTCATCTATACAGGCACAGAAAACCCCCCACAAACTCCACCCCATTTAGAAAAGTGATCAGAGATATTCCAAATACCAAACAAATCCATGCTTATCTTGTAATTTCTTCTGGTATCTTAAAACTCAGGGGTACTATGTTCTGTAAACACCTCCTGTCTGCATAAAGCACTAGCAACCTCCAGCCCCAGCCCTGGAGAAAGCTTTAGCAACGAAGCCAAGATGGGTAGCAGGGAAGAAGAAGAAAGTATGCAAATTTCACTGGGCACACTATAATTACTAATTCATAGCAGAACAGATCACAGTATTTCACGCTTATCCCATGTAATTCAGTCACAGCAGTATTCATTTTAGTATTAATTTTAATAGAATAATTACCTTTTTAAAGAAGAAAGAAACTACTGTTAGAGGGTTACATGCTCAGGTGGGGAAGATATGGTGATTTATGCTAGTTTGATGAATTTTGTAATCTTCCTTTTTCCTTCCTTTGAAAAGGAATTCAGTAATTGACTAGTCGCCAGACTTGCAGAGATAATCTATGCTAAATGGAGCAAAATAGGAAGAAATGGTGAAGCAAAAAATGCAAGCACTTAATGGTAAGATTTACATATCTGCATTTGAATGTTTATGTATGTGCATGCCTGGCAGACACACATACACACAAGTGTCTAAACACCCAGTTCCCAGTTCATTCCCAATGCTGTCTGGCAGGAGAAATAGTTCCCATAGTGACACACATCGCTAAATTTATAATAGTATGTGTCCAGATTCAGCTCTGCAAAATGGCAAGGAGTTTGGGATTCCAATAACAGCCTTTTTGGGTATTAGCAAAGAGAAGGGTTTGGAATATGAGCTGTATAAATGACCTACAAAATAAGGAACAGACAGCTATATTATTATCTCAAGAGCCCAGAGAGATATGCAAACCACTTAAAAATTTTGCTCTTGGTCACTAGAAACTTTTGATAGAAATACTTCATAACCTGCAGCTGTCATACTTCATATATTTTTTGAGAATGAGCTTAGACCTTAACCCTCTGCCACTTGCTGCCCTCACAGCCTTGCTGCCTTTTTTCCCTGACATTTTCCTTTCTTTGTGCTTTTCCCTCATTTTCCTGCCCAGGCTCATGGGAGCAGCTCCAGCGGATCTGCCTGTTGCCGGAGTTGGTGTGGCAGAGAGGAGGTAGAGCTGGACACTGGGAACTGGTGTGCAGCTTCTGCATCTGTCTCTCATCTTTAACCAAGTTCACCTGCTTTAATTTTAGATACTTCAAGGTGGTTCATTATATTAAAATGAATTGCTTTGAGAATTACTATTGAGATTAATTGAATTTATGGCCCCATCCAGGAGTATATGCCCTCTTGTTGTGATTAAGATAAGCCATTGCTTGAAACAAGAGTTAAAATACATGTCACTTTTGTCAGTCAGCAGTGCTGTCATTGACAGGTTTTATCTCAAAAAAAAAAAAAAGAAAAAAAAAAAAGAAAAAAGAATTTCAAGATAATTGTGTTTCCTTTCTTTCTCCTAAAGTTTCATATTCAACCATTTTATTTCAGGGTTCTGCTTAAATTGAAACTACTACAGCATTATATGCAAAGAGAAATCAATCTCAAAGGGGGAAAAAAAGAAGAACCAAATATAGATTAGAAAGCTGCCTCTCCAAAGATTTTGAAGTATGAGAAGCCTGGCTTTGCATGTAAGATTAATGACAGCTACGTGTGTGATGAATAGTTCAGCTCAAATCGGGGGAAAGTTTTACCCGAAGTATCTGCTGAACCCCTAATGTCACCCAGCCGTACCGCAGGTGCACGCGCTTCCCTGTTCTCCCAGGCTGCACAATGAGGTGAACAACAAAGAGAAGTAATACGTATGCTGATCATCAACCCACATCACTTTATGACAAAAAGGTAATTTCTCTCTCTGGATATATTTTTTTTTTCATTATTTTTTTATGTGGCAATATATTGGCTTTGTTCGCTTCTTATTAAGAAATGGAGATAGGGCACTGGTGACGGAGCCTTGTCTCACATGGCGGCTTATGAATGGAGCTATTCTTGTACTTTAAATTGTAAGTATTTTTTTGAAGAATGGACAAAATGAATATTCAGTCACTGTGCATTCAGGGGCTCAGTTCGTGGCCAGAGAGCATTCAAGACTTCAGGTCTGCACTGGGAGCTCCTGGGGAGACCTTCCAGCTCTGCCTGGCAGGGACCACCAGTCCTGGTCAGGGTATGCAGAATGTCTTCTGCAAAGTAGCATCTTTAGTGGCTGATAGACTTCGAGATTTTGTATTTTAATGTAAATGAATTATTCAAGCAGTGTCAGCATTTGATCATTAAAAAAGCAGGTAGAAAAGTCAAGCTAGGACAGCTTTTGACCTCCAAAGGTGTTTGCAGTAACAGGGAGGCTCATGCTGCAGCGAGGTCAGGGAATCCTCACGCCACAGCAGTTTCCTGTGTCTTCTTCACACCTCCACTGCCAGGATGTCAAAGCCATTCCCAAGCCCCACCTTGACGCTAAGGTGGAAAGGAAGGTATATTTTTGTCTCCTGATCACCATTGGTTGTACAAGCTCCTCTGAAGAATGTGGGCAGAAATGGTAAAAACATCCATTATTATTCAGTGGAAATACTGGGATATATTTGTGTTCTCTTTGCTGGAGAGAGAAGTTAGTGGCAAGTTTCCTTCCACATTCTGTGGGCAGTGGGACAAAAAGACACACATGAATTCTTTAGGAACGGCCGTAACATTTTACATAACTATAAAAGTAAGCTTTTTCTAATACTAAAGAAATATGACTCAAGAGAGAGCTTTCTATGTACACATGTACATGTACTATTACCGTTTGGAAGGAAGTTCTTCAAAAGCTAGAGTTATATAAACTTATTTTTTTAAGTAATTGTATTTGCTCTTACTTTCAAATGAAATGAGTCTGAGAAAATGAATTGCGTAGTTGTTAGTGCTTTTTGTTTAAATTGTAATTTTTAATTTAGAAACACACAAGTAACTTAGGTGCCAAAGTGTGGAATTTAGATGACTGGGTGGAAGCCCTCAGTCTTTGAAAGTGAGATCCTAAATACTAGTTTGTGCTAAAGAGAGACAGGAGCAGGCTATGTCTGCAACTTCATTAGTGCAGCCTAGTGTATATGTGCTCCGAGTCTTTTTCCAGCAGTCTGCAACACCCCCACAAATCATCACTCAGCATGACTGCAAACAGCTTCTCTTGATATATACCTGAGGAATCTATACAGAATGGGACAAAAAAAAAAAAAAAATAAATCTAGACAACCAGATAGCTGTGAAATGGATTATATATACACACACACACACACACACACATATTTCTGTGCTGTCTTTTCTTTTTTTCAGGGCACTGAAAAAGACAGGCAACAGGGACACACCTTTGCAACATCATCTCCTCGTGCAGAGATGCCTGGCTGTGTCAGTGAGGCTAATCCCAGCAGCATTTCAGCAAGACCTTGCTAAATTCTAGTGAAGCAACTGGGAGTCAAATGAGCTCCACAAAGACTAATATAACTATTTAATATCCCTAAGGGCTTGTCTGTGACCAATCTCTCAGCATAGCATGCTGCATTACTTTTTTGTTCTGCAAGGGTAGAGTAACAAATGGGACCATCGGCAAGGGCCACAGATGCATCTCCTGTCATTTTGAAGAAAACTAGATTTGTAAGAAGTCAGCCATACTGTACGCAAAAGAGGGTCTAAATGTATAAATAAGATTGAAGACTTGACATTTAAATTGCAAGGCTGAAGTTTTTATGCATTTTTACATGCATGCTGTTATGGCTGCGTGGGTAGATGAAGGATGGGAATGTGGAAGTGAAGAAGTATTCACCTTCTGATGATGTCTTGCAAAGGCAAAAAGAAAAATTGTTATTTACAGGGATGTTGAGCATATCTTTATAAAATGCACTTGCCTATCATTCAGGAAAAAGATCTCAAAATCTCCTGCTTTTGCTGAAACTGTTGGAAGATGTGTGCATGTAAGTGGTGGGGTTTCACATTCATCTTTCCAGTGATGCATGATGACTTGCAGCATGTTACACGGTTTTCTTGCAGCCATAATTTCTAAGCTCTGCTGGCCATGAAACTGATGCTAAAGCTTCCCCCAGAAACTGAAGCAGGTCATCCTACATCTCTCAGTACCAATGTTTTGAGAAACTCCACCAAGGTGCCACTGAAACTCCCTAGGCTGAATGACAAGACAGAGTTGAAAGCAGTTTATGCATAGAGTCAACACATTCAGTTTGAAGAGTTATGCGAAGGATATATTATAATTGCCTGAAACAACCAGGCCTGTCCTGCAAAGCCTCCAAAGAGCTGGATGTTTTGGTGCGTTTCTTTCTTCTGGGTTTTGGGTGGGTTTTTTTGTTGTGCCATGGGTTTTTTTTGGGTCATAACTAGAGTTACTGTCTGGTATAACTTCTTACATACTATCATATAAAAAATAAGCCTGTGTTCCAATATGTCTTGTCTGACTGTTTCTCAGGAAAGCGAGTTGTAAGCAGTGAATAACTTTCTAGGAATAAAAATGTTGCAAATACACTTCTGGATTTAGGGATCATGAGTAAAACCTCACAGCTCCAATCCTGATCCTCCCACAAACACAGCAGAGTACAGACAGAACAGCAACAATTGCAGTCCCTCACCGAACAGCGATGTGAATCATACAGTACCGTAGATGGACTTCTGCCAAGGCTCTAAGCTATAAAACATGAAGTACTCTAAGAAAAACAAAAACTCACTGCCCTGATTCAACTAAAAGCTGATGGCTGCAAGTATGCTTTACAATGTGCATGACAAATAAGGGTAGAATTGAATATTAAATCCACAGCATTTCATAATGCAGGATTTTCTTCCTAACCAGAAATGCAATCTGTTATCTCACTAATTTTGATTCTGTCTCTTTCTATCTTCTTCATTTTAGTGGTGACTAGATCTGATTGAGAATTAGTTTGCTCCATTTAATCCTAATTCATGTATGTCTCTGAGACTTCCTACCTTGTCTGCCTATCCTGCTGTGGATACCTATAATGCAATGATCTATACTTCACAAGGTTTTTATGATGACAGCAAGCCAGAGTAGGAGCTTCAACTGAGCCAAACCGTACTTGTCATTAACCTCAACATACATGTTGTCTTAATATTTACATCTCATTCCAAAACAGCAGGGAATGGCTGCAAATGTCAGTCTCGGGTGTGGACTGGACCTAGGCTGCTGCATGGTGTAGGTGTCAAGAGTCTCAGAAGACGCCAGGGGAGGCTTATGAGAGGATCCAGCACAGCATCGAAATACCATCTCGGCTGCCTCTCCTTGCTGCCCTTCCAGGGAGCTGTCTCAGATACTTAAAGCATCTCCTCCGGAGGCTTCTTGTGAGGCAGCTCAAGAGTGAAACTTTACCCCACCGCACAGCAAATCCTCGCCTGCGCAACGAGCAGCCTCTGTGTACCTCTCCACTTCAGCGGGGCTGAACTGCTCCTGTAGATATTTTCATGGCAGCGGGTAGCAGCAGCAGCAGCCTACCCTGTGAGTTAGCTTTCATTTGTACCAGCTGATCACAAAAGAAGAAACAAAGATATGTGTTAGTCTAGAAACAGTACACAAGGGATATCATAGACAGATTAATCTGGCGCCTTGAAGACAGCATAATTCATTTGGATGAAAAGGGGATTCTCCTCAGTGACACAGAGAAAAATCTCCTTTTATCCTTTTCTTGGCAGAATTGTGAAACACAAGGAGCAGCTCCTCTCCATGGGAAACACGGAATGCTATTACAATTGCTGACACGACCCTGGCCAGAGATACTCAATTAGCCCCATGTCCAATTCCCATGTCCAGGCTTCTGTAGACACCTGGGCTTTGTGATTCAGTTCCCTAAAGATACTGTGGGCACAACACCAATGCTCCTGTCTCCTCACAATCACAGGACCCGTGATGTGGTAGGCACCAGTGGAATAACCAGAACAGGAGCATTTCAGCCTCTGCTGGGAGCTGAGACTGCAAACCTAGCACAATTCATACCAGCCTGTAACATGGACTAGCAGGTCTTCCCTCTGTAAAGGTTAAGTCCAGGCCAGTAACGGTCACAGGACATCCCTGCACATGGTACAGCTTCAGCCCTGTCAAACCCTGCCCTCCAGCCTTCCCTTGAAAGATATATTATTGTAAGCACAGTGAATTCCTTGTAACTGTCAAGAGGCTTTATTTTTTCTTCTCCCCTGTGATGAATTCCCTGTTAACCAAAATAATGTGACAAGGAATAATTGTCAAAGAGGTGAATTCATGCTCAGCTCTGTTGATGATTTGGCAGTTTTTGAATTTGCACAGACAGCAAGCAATGTTTTTTTTTCAAATATACTGGACTTGAATGAAATCAAATGTGCTCACAGTAAACTTCCAGTTATCCACATTTCATAATTGAGAGAACTGTGGACAGATGTAGGTCAAGATTTCAGTGCAAGGTTTACTGAATCTGTTGACTCTATTCAGAGGTGGGTAACTTGGCACGCCCTGTAGATATTTGGTTTTTAGAGGGAGTACAGGTCAGGTCTCTTAGAAAATGAGACTTCTATGAAGGTCTGCCCATTTCGTGCATCGTTATGCACCACTTCATAACATCTCAATTAGACTCCTCTCTACTTCAACAGCTATTTTTGCTGTAAAGATGTGCAAAAGGGGCTATACTCATTTCTCATCAAGAACCTGCATCAACACTCCTGAAAACTCCCATTAGCTTGAATGTGAATTGCCTTATGCCAATATAAAGTTATAAATATGGAACAGCACCACTGGCACAGAACTGACACTATTGTAAAATACGAGGTACGATTACTTTGGCCTGTTTTATTCTGTGTGCTGCTTCAGTAATACAGCTTCCAAGGCCCACCAAAGTTTGCAATAATCCCCTAATTTGCATCAGATCTCTATCCTCTTTTCAATGGCATTTTAATGTCCCTGTGATTCCACTGGGCAGTGATGCTGGGCATACAGCTTTGGCAGGGGGCCACCTGAAATACGGAGTTTCATCTGCAGCATTTTATTAGCAAAAGACTAGGTAATGGAAAGAGTGTTCAAAGAAGTGTAAAAATAATAATAGCACTGAGATATTGATTTATAAGAAACTGGTTTTAGATTACAGCAGGATAAGCAATACTGAAATTCAACAGCAAGTAAAAAAAAGAGTATCTAAAATATTACTATAGAGGGAAATGTGAGACACAAGGAGCAACAAACTGAATAGAAGGCTAGAGAACAGAACAAGGTGTATCATCAGCACAGGGAGTCCTAGAAAAGAGTACAGCACATCAGCTTGACACTAGACCTTGGTAAAGGCAATGGGTTATGTTAGTGTTTTGCAGGCAGGAAAAACAAGAGAGATGAACAACTTGCCCCAACAAACTAGCCAAAGAACCAAGGAAAGTCAAGACCAAGGCTGTGGTCTTCATTTCCATTAGCTGTAACATTGCATTTCCGTGGGAAAGGAAATGATATTAAAAAGATACCGGCTGGGGAATATCCCCCTGAAGACACTGTGTGTGCATGGCTGGAGACAGGAATACAGGCTGGAGAGATCCTGCAGGAAAACAGTGTTGCTGCAACACCAGTGTAAGTGCAAAGACCAGAGGGGCAACTAAACCAAAACAGATTGCGTCATTAAACCGCTTTTCTTTCTGGAAGGCATCAAGATTAATCAAGAAAGAGCTAAAAGTGAGTCTTTGATAAAATGCTTAAGCAGCTACACTTGAACGGCAAATTATTTGCATCAACTAGAGGATGAAACAGTAGTTTTCCATTATGCTGCAGGAAATAGTGGCTTTCTAAATAACTCTTTCAGCTTTCCTCTGGCACTTATTGATTATATCCAATAGAAATTAAGAGTAGAAGGCAATTAAGTTCAAAATTTAACGGTGTTCTGCTCCTGTTAATTTACTGCCTGACCTGATCAATATGTTACACTGGATAACAATCTATTGCAGCAAGGTTTGGTTCCTCCAGTGTCACTTCCACTAAAATTATAATAATGACAAACAACTAAATTTTAAGCTAATAATACATAAAAATAATAAAATAACATATGAAATAATTAAAAATTGGATTATTCACTGTAGTGGTGAAAACAACAGCTTGAAAACCAAATTGACTTTTACAACACAGAGCTTGGACTTTGTCAAAATATTAAATAAGCTACAACCTCAGCCTCACAGAACCCTCTGGAAATCGAAAACTCAAGCAAGTTTTAAACATCTCACATACACAGCAGTACAAAACATTCACCCTTAATCTAGAGGGCAAAACTGAAGTGGGAAACTGAATATCAATGGTAGTGAAAGAAACAATATTGTGCTGTAGTCGTTCTTTCTTTTACATAATAGTTAAGGTCTCTGGGTGAATAAATACAATATAGACTTCATGTATAACAAGCCCTACCAAAATGGGAAGTTCTGAGTTGATTTGCATTAGGGTGCAGGTTTTTTTTGGACTTCCTTCCAAAGCCTTGTAAGCACTTTAAAAATAACTAAGCCAATTTCCTGCAGAAAGAAAGGGATGCGGTGGGTGGCATTTGTCACCTCTTATCCCCGAAGGTGGCACATGAGGAGGTGCACAGAGGCAGGGTGAGGAGCAGGTAAGCTTCCATCTCCCACCACCTGCCTCACAGTGGCTGCTGCTTCCCACAGTGCCATGCAACACTGGGTGGTCTTGGGGACCACAGGGATGCTCCTGCAGACATAACCCTTGAAAAGGACAATCCAGGTGCAAATAGTGATCATCTTTTCAGCATGTACCAATCAACAGAGCATTTCCCCAGAGAGGTATCTACTTCCAGGAGCAGAATCATCAAATGACTCTCCCTGCGTATCTATGTGCACACATGCATGCCTATGTAACTGGCTGCATTTCATCACTTTTTTGCCAAAATTCAACATGTCATCATAAAGTCAAAACAAAATATGATGAGGTTTTCTGAAAACATCCTCTTCACTGATCGGCTGTATCCCTACCAGCATTCACTCTGTAGCCAGCACACCATTAATCACTACGAAACATTTTCATTTATTTTGACATCAAAGAGAAATTGGAAGGAAGAGTATTTTTGGATGGGAATGGAAAGCAGGCTGTAGGAATATCTGCTTTTATGTTAGGGTTTCCCCAGACTGCGAGTAGAACAGGACCCTGTGGGTTTGCCCCCTACGCTGTATGTTTTTGTCTCATCCTTCACAGGTACAGTAACAGTGATCTGAACAGTGTATGTCTAATCCATTTAGTTACTGCACACTCTTTCAGGTTTCTAAGAAAGAAAAAAATTCCAAATGTTTGAGGTTATTTACTGTATCCAGTATTACCTAACACAGCAAGTCAGCTCCCACTCTGCAGTGTAACCTTTCCTCACTCCTGTGTTGCCCACAGCCTAATTCTTTTTTTTTTTTTTTTCTTTTTTTTCCCCCACTACACAAAGCCTGTACTCCCGCCCTTGCTGGATGCCTACCTTGTTTTGCAGCATAAAGTAGCAGACTGTGGTTCCTTGCTAGACTTGGGAGTGCAAGTATAGATCCCTTGGTCTCTGCAAAACTCCTGGCAAGAACCTCTCAACATCTATGGTGGTGTTTTCTTAAGGAAAAAAAACCACGCAAAAATAATACTATAATAATTCCAGGCACCTGTTATTTTTAGCTAAAATTGTGGTAGAAAGCAGCATCATCTACATTCTTTGACATATCATAGTATGCCATGAACTAAGCAAATACAAGGGCAGACAAAACCAAAATATGTTGTACAAGCAGGACACCACACTAACATAGCTGATTTGTATTCTGTGGAAAGCTACATTCAGCAAGACCTAATGTTTCAGGAAATGCTAGCAGAACAAGCACACAACCCATACCCTGAGCACAGGGATACTGCAGTAAGCCTTGCCCATAATTCTGCTCAAAACCTGTGGACTCAGCAGAGCCAGGAAGGGCTCTGGCTGGCCCTTTTGCTTCTGAGATCCATCAGCACTGCTAATATTCCTGGCTAAACATTTCCTCCAGGTCCATGACTATTAGACGGTCTTTTTTAGGAAGGGGGAGTAAAAAAAGCAAGAACACCAGACTAAAAATGCAGCAAAACACAGCAATAGGCAATTAGTGTTTCCTAAAATGGTACAGGTATCCAGCAAAAAGAGCTGCCACAATGGTGGGGAAGACACAGTGTAACAGGTCATTAAGATCCAGGTGGTCCTTACAGGATTTCTACTAATGATGCACAGTTGAAATTGAAAGAGCTTTGCATTTTTAATAGCAGTCAGCAATAGAGACCAGTGCGTTATATTTGTTACTTATCTCATACTATGTAAAACAGAGCCTACCAAATGCTTCACAGTTAGCGATTTATTTGATTTAGGAATGTATTTTGTGTCTATGAACAATCTGCTAGCTGAGTATGTTGATTACATTTTGGTTATTTTAGAACTATTTGGTGAAAAAATTTAAAAAGGGGGCAGTTTGTTCTCCAGCTACTGTGGTAACTTTTCAGGCGTGCACTACTGAGAATTTATTAGCTGAGTTGAAATCCTTCAGTCTAAACCACAGCCAATTTATTCCTGTAACGCTACATCCTCATAGGTCATCATCCGTATGGATTAGACCTCAAACCTGGAGGTTGCTTAAAAACATGAATTTCTATTGTTATTTCTATTGGTTTAATAGTAATCCAATAATAAATGATTCTAATACCCTTTTCCTTTTCAAATGCCAGACTATTTTTCTTTACAAAAATAGACAGGAAAGGGAAAAAATCCTAATTAAAGAAGGTCAAATCAGTAGGGCAGAAGTTCCTTACAGGCTTTAACATATAAAAGCATTCACAGACAGGTTTTTTTCTATACTAAATATGTTTAGCAGTATTTTTGGCATTTCTGCTCCAGATTTCCGTATTACATCCGAGTCAGGGTCACCTTTACACACCACCTGTACTGACCTTTATAGAACCAGCTCCCTCGCCTCTGAAGACCAGGAACAAACTCCGATATGCTCAGTTCAGGCAGCTTCTGGCAGAAGTGGCAGAGCAACCTCACCATTTGCCTCCTGACTCCCTGGGATCTGCTCAGCCAGAACAGCCTGAAGGTGCAAATCGCCCACAGCTGCTCCCCACCAGCAGCTGTGGACCAGCAGCCCCTAAGGATGTGGTCTCACCTCCCCGGGCTGGAGGCTCTCCGGCAGGGCTCCTGCCTCATCAGAGCTCCTCATTTTGGAAACGAGCACAGAGCGGTGGGAGGCTGCCAACACTAACTTCCTAAAGGTTAATACTTACAACTACATTTTGGCTGATATTTTCAAAGCTGCCTAGAGGGAATGGATGCCCAGTGCCCATTAATTTTAATAGGAACTGGGCAGGCACAGTCCTTACGAGGCTCTGACTATTTCAGCCTATTACTGTTGGTGACATAAGGTTTGATATTGCAGGAGGCTGATTACCTGCTGGGAGCACTGAAGCTAATGCAGCTCCGATATCTTGGCTTGAAAATTGAATATGCAAAATGCATGAAAAGTGTGGCTATGCTTACCATAAATAATGAGTTTAAAATGAAAGTGGTTCACATTGAAAGGGTCTAACCCCAAGCCTTGTTACAAATGTGTGTTCCTGATTATTTCAGGAATATACTAATTCAATACATTGCACACTTCCAGGAGTTTTCACTAAAGGTCTTTGCCTAAGGGTTGCTACATTCAGAACATAAGCCTCTAACCTGATTTGTCAATTTATTCCTTTCATTGGGAAATTGTATCACCTTTCAGTGCCAGTAAACAGTTAAACGGATCTGGGTGGTAAGCAATTACATTTGAATTTTATGCATTTCAAAATCTCCCCCATTCATTTTATTTACCAAACCCGACTACATACAATACATTTAGACCACGTCCATTGTAATCACAGATCATTTCTGATCATGGTTTCCAGCCTGAAGTGTGTTAATGAGCAAACTCAGCTGGGAAATCTGCAAACTCAAACTGATAGGTTTTGCTAGAATCCTCACTTGTGGGCACCAGGGGTCATTTGAAGAATGTAAGACAGGTATCAAGGCTATAATTTACTTAATTTCTGTTTGCAAATGCTGTTTTTTTGCAATGACCACACAAAACTTACAAGCTATGTTCCAGAGGAGTAGTAGAAATGGATTCTGCAATACTCCCTCTGCTGGGCTGTCGCTCCCACATGGGCTGGCTCCTCTCCCCGGCTGCGGCTGCTGCTGTGCCCAGCTTTT
The DNA here is from genome assembly GCF_023634085.1 of Falco cherrug. Lineage (NCBI taxonomy): Eukaryota > Metazoa > Chordata > Aves > Falconiformes > Falconidae > Falco > Falco cherrug. The sequence continues at coordinate 18,180,637 of NC_073700.1, read as the reverse complement.
CCTTTGGGAAACCTGTGACACCAGAGGCACTGCCCCCACACCCCCCCGTGTCCCCCAGTACAAGCATATATACAGTTTGCTGTCTCTCTAACACACCAATGAATTCTCATGAGTCTGCTCTACAGCTCCTCTTCCTCACCTATACGAGTCTGTGGTCCATCCATTGCTCCTCAGTATGCTGTTGGTGGTATTTTATCAAATGATACTGATTTCTTTGCCTTTTGTGGGTATAGCAGAAGTCACTGGGAGTCTTCAGAGCTAGCTGACATCCCTACTGGTGAGCCCTTGCCAATCTCCTCCAAGAGTTTGGACTGTTCTAATTTCCAACCTACATCTAATAATGGGGGGTTTATTAAAACCTCCACTGTTTTCTTAGCCTTTCTCCATCCCTGGTGCCCACGCACTAATCTGACAGCAGATTCATACTCCTTCGTGCTTTCCTTTGCTGCCCTACAATTCTTCTCTCTCAACAGAGGCTGCCTGTTCTCCTGAGCAGCCAAAGCCTTTCTCCACACTTGGGCCCACGAGTTAATTAACTTCCTCTTTTGAGGCTGAGTGGCCAGACCTGCACATCCATCCCAGGAAAGGACCTGTCCCTGTGCTAGAGAGACATATAATGTTTCTCCAGCTCTGCCACGAATCCCTCGCCCAATTCCCTGCCTGACATTTGGATGAACCAAATTCATCACAATACACAGACAAACAAGAGAAATGAATAGCACCAGTGAAATAATGAGGCCAGGCCTTTGCTGCTTGCTAAGCTGAATCCCAGAGGAAACACAACTTGTCAGAAACTATACGGATTTTCTCCTTTACTGCTTCGCTCCTGTGCTCTGTGGTTCAAAGCAGTGGTCATCCTCTTTTCCCTCATCCTGCTCAGTGCAGTGGGTATCTGTGTCCCTGGATAATGATCTCACTAATGTAATACAAGTGTTCATTACACTAATGGACTTTGTTTTTTTTAATTTACCAGGGACTACAGGTGCTTTAGTTTTAAAATGTGTTCATCCAGTTAGCCATTTTCAAGAGGGGGAAAGGAATTTTTCAAAGGAATTAGAGTTCATTTGATATTTGCATAACTATATTACATACAAGTGCATTTGATGGTATATCATGGAGGGGTCTGAAAAAAAAGAGAGCATTTTGTAATAATAAACCAATACAGAGATATGTTTTCTACTCTCATTTGAGTTAATGGGAGATTTGCCATTGCCCTCAGTTAGGACAGTGTCATTTGCTTCTCAATTTTATTCCTGAGTGATGGTTTGTGCTGATGTTTCACCTTGCTGTTTGTGAGTTCTGGGAACATTAGGAAGATAAAAAAAAATAATATGTACTGACCATGCACATGCATCTTGAAAACTCTGCTGTATGCTTGCTGCCTAGGAATTGTAATCAAAAGGAAATGATTACACAAAACCACATATTAAAAGCAATCCATCTGCCTGCAGAATAGGTTTTATGTACTAACGACACAGGGCAGAATGCTTAAATTGTAAAGCACAGCTCCCTTCCGCACTGCTGTCTTTTGCATGATAGTTTCAAAAGGGAGAGGCAGCACTTTTTAAATATTATTGAATTTTGCCATACTACATCAGCACTTGTGCTTGCTTAACCTTGAGCAGTTATTGTAGTAGACTGAATGGTCTATGGAAACAACTCCCAAAGAGAAATAATGCTTTCTTTGAGATATTGTATTAGTAAACTGTTTTCTGACACCTATGTATGCAGACCTGTTCCAGAATCTGCAGGCCATTTATGTGCTGAATAGCACACTCCCTCAGCAAAGTCCAAGATCGGAAATAAATCCCTTGCTTGCAATGTACTTGCTTGATTCCTAAATGTAAGGCAATTCTACAATGTTAATGCATGAAAATCACCCAAACCAGATTACGAGCTGAGGGGTTTGTGTCCCACAGCTACCTGGTTGTATTCTGAGAGAAACTGGACATGTGCCTGTGAACAATTTTATGGATAATCAATTCTTGGAAATCAATTAAGCACTTATTGACTTGCCCACCTCTAGTTGCAGTTGCCAGATTAACTCATATAGTTCAACACAATGGACAATCCCAGGTCTAAATTAGTGACTTGTGTTTGAACTCACTGCAACAGCGGAAGGATTAACAGTGTGTATTCTTCTTACAAAGATTTGGTCATTGTCTCTTTAAAATTCCAGTGTGTAAGAACTTCAGGTTCTCATCTTTTAATTTAAAGAGACCACACTATGTAGCAGCATTTTCCATTTTTACTTAATCATTCACTTCTTTTGTGTTCAAATCCTAATCCTACAAACCACATTCAAGCCCTGTGAACTAGCTCCATATTTATAGATAGAAGGTAGCTTTGAAACAAAAGCAGAAAAAGACTTAATACTCTGCAATACTCTGATCATGTATTTTCTGTACTGTATTAGAGACACCTGTAGACAAGCAGCATTTCACAGCCCTGCTGCACTGAATGCACCGTATCCATTGCAGAGAAGATATATGACATGGGTTTATACAGAATTAGCTATTTAAAAATATGGTCTTTCCTGGCAGAGATAGATTATCATCTGAATTACTGCAAGGGATACAGCACAGATGCTAACCCCACCTTAGCATCTCTCTAAGCTCCTCTTGGCCACCGATTAGCTGAACACTGGTCCCATATATTCCCTGAAGGCTGTGAGCAAGGATTAATAGCCAGTGACCATTCTGTTCATTTTCCTAAACTCAACAAACCATGTCCTCATTTGGCACAAACCAGCAGGTCTCCCTGGATTTCGAGAGCCAGTTTACACCAGCTGAAAATCTGTCTCTGGGGGTCAAACCTCTTTCCGAGAGCATTCTGAATGTTGTACTTGGACTGCACACATGTGCTTTGTCGCCCAAGGCACAGATAAACCCAGTGTTTGTTTAAAGGCATGGTGTGAAGGTTTAAACCTTTTACTCCTGAGACACAACACATTCTGTATCAGCTGGCAATATCCCTGCACACAGATGCAGTGAAAGGTAGCAATGCCTTGCTGCAGCCACGCTGGGCAGATGCAGACCAGACTCCACACCTTGCGGTGGCTGTGATGGATACGAATATATCAGGTGCTTCACACACATGTCCCTCCAATATATCCAGCTCTTACTCTTTTGAGCAACCTCTGTGTTACCTGCCAAGCAAAGATTTTTGGCTCTGACACAGCGCTGCTCACCCCAGCTTTGTGACCTCTTCCTGGACAGGTTTTTTCCATCTAGCTCATGACATATGGAAAGCTCTCTCTCAGCATTGCTGGATGCTGGCTTGTTGCAAGAGGAGCCTCTCTTAGCATCACTGAAGCTTTTTTGGTGGTACATCTACCAACTGTAGATCTGCAGATAGGTTGCAGGGGGCTGCTGTCCCTCTTCTGGGCTAACTGAGGTAGATCTGTGCATGTAAAAGCTGCAAAAACTCTTTCTCTTCGTTGTTCTCCATGCTTGCCAGGCAGCATGCCCAAGCGTTATGCTACCTGAACTCACAGGGCTCACCTGCATGGTCCTGCCTGTGGCTTCACTCCTGCAAGGGAATTTTCTCTAAGCTATCTTTTCCCAGCCAGTTTGTGTTTCTTTTTCCCTGCAGTGCCTGGCACACCAACGTGACCGGCTGCCCTCCCTGCCTGCGCTCCCTGCCTCCAAAACCCCTTACCAGGCTCTTTCCAGTGCTGTGATTAACACTTAATGCTACCTATAAGAGAAGAAAGCTCCTACTGTTTTTCCATTTAGCCTCTAGCAGGCTTATTGCAAGTATTTTAGATAAAGGTTACTTTCCTCTGTATGGAGGTGAAGTAATTATATGTTCCTGTGTGTCTTCACACTGCTACGTGGCCGTGCCGTTCTCTAATTTCACCATAAGGCTGCTGCTTGTGCACCTTGGTTGGCCACGAGGGCTCCGCTCCCTCAGTGTCAGCACTGAAACCTGTCAGCTGGAGCCTGGAAAAATGACCACCCCTCACACAGATGTAGATAGTGCCATGACTTATGGCTTTCCCCCCCTCTTAAGCAGAAAATGTTTTTCTTGCGGAAATTGGGATTTAAGTGAGCTCTCTGCACTTCATCAGGGGTGGATTAGTCAGCTGTTCTATGGGCTTGATATTAAAAAGGGAGGTTGCTTTGCTACGCAGGAAACCGCAATGTCAATTGGAAAAGAAAGAAATATAAGACATAGGTAGGGAGATAAATTATAGCCCAGATGAAGATGTACTCACATAAACCCACAGTCAGACGATCTCATTAGCTGCACCATCTTCACACCAGGAAGACATGATCATCTGTCTACTGCTCCCTAATGCCTGGCGGAGGTTTGCGTGCGGCACGAACAATGCAGCCCTCGCTGGGAGACCGGGAAGGGCCTAACTCTGCTGCGGGCTTCGGCTCAGGCTGGCTGCACATCTGACCCTTGAATATCCGCCCCCTGTGCACCTTTATTGCTGGGAACATACAAACGTGCCTAAACCACAATGGGTGCTTTGATACACCAGCCACGGTAGGATGACTCTACAACACGTGCACAGATACACAGATATATTTATGTATACACACACATATATATTTTCTACATATAATTGTTCAGGGAGAAGCATGGCCGCCCTGCTCTCCCCAGGTTGCTCGCTGATGGTCCGGGTTCAGGAGGTGATGCTGTGCTCTGACATAAAAGCTCACCTACCATCAGCGGGGTCAGGCACATACCTCCGCTCTGTTCTGTTCAGCCTCTGCCCTGCAGATGAGAAGGCAAACTGGTAATGAGAGCTGCTGTGCCTTGGTAAATGAACTAATTACTCTGCGCCTTCACTGCCAGTTTCGCTTTCGCTCCCCCTGAAGTCAGCACCTCTCAGGACCTGGCTGCAATTTCAGGGTGGCTGCAAGGGCGTTTCAAGGAGACATGTCTGGACAAAAGCAAAGTCTTAAAATATTCCAGTACACAGTTAGGCTTCTCCCCCCCAGCAACTTTTTTAATAGTGCATGTGATACGCTGCAAATTTTTTTTGAGCTTACTAAATGGGTGTCAGTGGGGAACAGACACATTATTTTTTTTCTTCCTTACAAATGAAGTCATCTGAATTCACCAAATCAAAAAAATACGAGTCTCCTGCTCAGTTCCAGTGGTGCTGCAGAAGGACAGGGCTATAGATTTTCCCAGGAGTGTGGAATAATTCACCAAGCCTGCTCGTTATTCATATAGACAGTGCATTAATAATATGGGACCCTGAGCCTCTTCTTATCTAGGCCGAAGCACAGCTAGAAGATGAGAAGCTGACTCCTTGGATTTCAAAAAGCATTTCCCCCCTCTTTCTTCCAGAAATAAGAATTGATTGAAAGTATTTTCACAGAGTGGGGGAAAAAAAAAAGCTTTCTGGTGATACCACCTAAAGTACACATTAGATAAATAGAAAACTATTGGCTTTGTGACTGTGAAATGTTTTCACTTGATGTAAGTGCTGATAGATACAGGATTATATCTAACAAAGTATTTACTAAGGACCTGACCCAAAGTCAATAGGAGTCTTCCATGTGACTCTACAGGGCTCAGATCCTGCGCTTACTCCAGGGAGAGCCAGAAAGTGCCTGTAGTTCCCCTGCCCATCTCTTAGCCGGTGCGCTTTGGGTAGCACGAGTGTGAGAGGATGCACGGGTGCTGTGGGAGGATGCACGGGTGCTGGGGGAGGATGCACGGGTGCTGGGGGAGGATGCATGGGCTGAGCACCAGCTCAGGATCCCACCAAGTGATGTGCTACACCTCTGCACTACAGGAACACAGCGCTCTTGAATCATGAATGCTCACTCTATAGTAGGCATCTTATCCATAATTTAAAAAATAAAATAAATTAGCTCGTGTCCATGGCATAGCTGGTGACATACCAGGTATGGCCTTTTCATTTGCAGGTCCATGGTGAGAGAAAGGAGGGCAATGTCAGCAAAGAGAACGTGTGCTGATGAAAGCTGTCCTCTCTCTGCTCCCACTACTGAACATGGAATAACAAGGATGTTTGGTACCCACCGTCCAGTGGCAGGACTGCAGGGTTGTGGGGTGCTGGCCCAGAGAGGCACTAAAAGTGACAATGCTCCCAATGGTCATTAAGACTTGTGTTTAGTTTGTTAATGCTTTCCTGATGAAGTCTGATGTAAATTCACAGGGCCACAGGGTGGCTAGTGATGGATAATCCTCAAACTAACAGAAATCTGAAGTATGTACATGCACATTAATATTTTGTATATTACGGAATGATTTGAAACTTTATGTGATCCAAAGCCAGTCTGGGAGAGAGGGAAATATTGGAGTAATTTTATTTTATTGTTCTGTATCAGTGAGTGATTTCCCTTTCCCCTGATGCATGACTGGTATAAAATAGGACACCAGCAGACCATGGAGTCTAGTCCTGCTGCCTGAGAGCTAATGCTTCAAATCCCGTGTAGCAGACAACATGGAATTGGATCATCTCCGATATCTGCAGAGACCTTTCTTACAAGAATACCTTAGAGGAAGAGATACTGCGCAGCATTTTCGTAGCACCTTCCTTTTTCCTCATTGGTTTTGACCAGTGTTTAAAGCGCCTTGTTTCCTAAAAGCACTGGCAACATGCATAACCTGCGTGGAAGTCCCTTTGTGGCTGATTTCAAAAGCCAGCGGAGGTGCTTTTCTGTTATTCCATACCCTGTGCTCCAAAAAATTTCACAGATAATTGTGCAAGAAATATTGAGGTTGCCTCTTAAAGAGTTTAAAAAAGAAGAAAAGGGAACAGAAAAATTCAAGCATTAAAAAGATGTGTCTGAGAGCATCATTGGCTCTAACACAGTAAACTTCAGTATAGATGAACAAATTATGTATTATTCAACGGCCTCAAAGAACACACGGACATAACCACCTGCTGACTGTACAGAATGGTTCAATACCACTGTAAATGATATGGTACAAAGCACATTATTCACAGCATAAAAGTGACAGTATTAAAATTACAAATATCTTGTATTCCTATTACATTTTTATAGCAATCATATGAAGTGCTAGAACTGAGAGAATATTATCAGAGCTTTTCTGTTCATATGTACTCAGTAACCCCACGGGTTCACTTGGCCTCTGTTCCCACCTCCTTCACACTGGCTATTTGTGACCAGTCCTGTTTACTGATATCCTGGAAGGAACATGAGCAGCCACTGCGAAGCGCAATGGAAAGTAAAAGTGTGTACCATTACAGGGAATGGGAAACTTCCAAATAGGAGAATTTTCACGTGCTTTCAGCTAGATGGAAACTCTCAAGGCCAATCAAATATTCATGTTGTTTGTACTGAGTACTAAAATGAGTTGCTTAAAAAAATCCCAAAACAACAAAGTAAAACACAGAAAAAATAAATGAAGTAGCCATAACACTGCTTTGCTAATGGAAGCAACCAAAGAAAACTGCAAAACTGCAAGTCATGTGTAGACAAGTCATGAAGAACAACAAAAAACCCCAACCCGAACACAAGTGTATTAACCCATTCACTGCTGCCTCTCAGAGCTCATGAGAGAGCTCATTGTTGCTCTCTCGCTCACACACCCAACTTTATTCATGCTGTAGAAAATCTTAGCTTATTCAGAAAGGTGACATCAATCTTTCATAAAGATTAGGCCAGTGAAGAATGGGAGGTGGACTTACGTTCCTGACCCACATATGACAGTGTTGGTATAACCTTTACATTTGACACTGTCACAATAAAGTTATTTTGAAGTTATGAAACCCCATACAATGCCAAGATCTGGTAGAACCACCGAACCTGGAGCAGTCTGCAGCCATTTACTTGAAGAAAATATCTTGGGATGTAAGAAAGAAAAGGCAAAATGGCTTTTCAGGAGGCAGCATGAATGTGAATCCCTCAATATTACTTAAATATTTTGAGAATGTGCTGCGTACATCTAGAAAAGGTTCAAATAGAAATGTTAAAGGTATTTAAAAAACAATTTTTTTCATCACTGTTTCTCTATGCTAAGTGCATTCCACACTGAGAAGGAAGATGGGGTAGGAAAAGAAAGCTTTGATGAAGTAATGAAGAAGATTAAGAACACCTCCATATTACGCATATGCAATAGGAGAAATCTTGGTCCCACTTAATGTAAAAGATGTACTGAGAATGGTGAAAAATTCTAAAAAAGACAAATATCTACTAAAAAAAAGAGAAATACATGAGCATTTTCCTTTTTCTGTTTTTCTGGATTCTTTTAGTTTTATGTAGAATAACAGAAAATTAAGTTATGAAAATAACACTGAAATTTTGGAGCCACTGACTGATCTTTATTCTCAGAGGTGAACAGATTTTTCTAAAGGATGTGGGGTTGACACCTGAAAGGACAATCGTCACGTGCCCACTGACCTTGCCAGGAAGATGCAAGAGGCATTGCTATGAAGAAGCAGAGTGCATTACTGGGAACATTTCTCTTATATAACCACAGTACCAAAAGCAGAAGTTGGTTAATAAAGACAAAGGAATAAAACTTCAACCCACAGGAGAAATCGTACTAGCCATGAGACAGCAAGCAAGAGGACAAATCCCACCTGAGTGCCCTCATAAACCCACAGAACCTATTGCAGGAGGAGGAAAATTCATGGGCTTCTGAAACAAGGAAGACAAGCTGTTTGTAAGCGTAGCAGGGAGGGAAGGTGCAAATTCAGACACATGGCTCAGAAACCCCTGCAGAAATAGCCTGTATGTCTGCATGTCACACAAAAACTAACAGGAAAATGAGAGAGAGCAGGTCCATCAAAATGTGAAGCTAGAGGGGTCTGCAGCTAGTCTGAGCCGCACATTCAAGGCCTTTGCTGGCCCCAGGACCTCTGAAGTGTGCGGGCAGCAGGACAGATCAGGAGTTGCTCTGGTACCTGCAGACAGCCACCGCACACACTGTGTCCAACAGCAACGCGGCATCGCTGCAGAGTGGGTTGGTAACACTCCCAGCTGCACAGGTCCCCTGTACTCAGGAGGCAGAGGGCAGGCAGCTCTCTGGACATGCTCGACACTGCTTTCCCGAGAAAAAGGGACCCTTTCAACCTGCTCTAATACAAATGAAGTAAATAATCCATTTGGGACTTGCTCTGAAGAGGTATTTGTGCAAATGGAGAAAATAATAACAGCCATGAAAGAGAGCTGAATAGACTGATGCCCATGGTATGTGCTACTGCCAAGTGGCATGCAAGATAAATTATAGGGAGGGAAGGGAGCATTCAAAATCATCCTTCAAAAAAAAAAAAAAGACCTTGAAGTAGCGAAGGGAATCATGAAAGTAAATGCGCAGCAGAAGAGGCAAAGAAACAGAAACTGGCATCTCTGTTTCATGACAAGATTTGGCTTTTGTTTTGCTCGCACTGTTGCTACTACATAATTCATTGATGATTGAGGCAGGTTTTAGGACAGTGTCTACCGAATGAGCCGCAAGGAATAATTTATAACTTCTGAGGCTGCCACAGCCTGGCCTCACTTCTTTTTTTAAGATGAGGCCCCAAAGACAAAGTTTGCTGAAGCTGGCAGGAAGCGATGCTCGGGAACGCACAGCCACCTCCCACCCTTCGGGGTACAAACCGCACACACTCGGCCTGAACTTCTGCTCACTGAGGCGGAGGGGGGACACACGAGCCCCACGTACCACGACTGTGTGCTACCCATGATGAGGTCTCGCAATAAAAGGACAAAAGGACCATTTGTCACGCCTGATAATTATTTAAAAGTTGAAGCTGACTCCTACATATGAATTTATTCTCTTAAACAGGAAACAAAGCTGGCTCTCCACGCAATTCCCACCCACGCTGCCCAGTTGTGTCCGGAGCAATGGCTGGTAGGAGTGGAAGGCAATGCATGCAACATGAACTCAAACTGTCAAAGCATCAGCTTGGATGAGGTGTTTTCTGATGAATCTGGACTGAGAAACACCAAAAGCTTCACTCTGATCCCATTAAGTCATAGTTTGGCCAACAGTATAAACAGGGCAAAACTGAGGTTCAACTTGTTTTATACACACTACTACATAGCCATCGGGTGGAGATGGCTTGAGGCAATAATCAACCACAGATGGGAGTCAAATTGCTGACATAGGATCCTTGTCACCTCTCAAAGGTGATCAGTTTGTTTGGGTGAGAGCATACTGCTGACCTGAACACCCGTGCATATTTAATTAATGAACCTGAGCAAGCTTTCTTAGGAACAGACCATGGCTTGGAATTGCATATAGTGTGAAACCCTGTGTGAGATTTAATGGTCTCAATCTTTTCAACATGGTAGGTAAAGAAGAAAAAAAGTTGCAGATGACCTTTTGAAATGTCCTCACATAAAAAAAGAAACAGCAAATCCCAAATCTTTGTATGAGTTAAAGTACTGACGTCAATGGGACTCTCATGGGAAGTTTTGGGAGTTTGCCTTAGCAAGAACAGAACTACTAAATAGGTCAAAGTTTTGACTCAAAACAGGTCAGTATGTCAAAAGTCACAATACAAAGTCCAGGATAAAACAAAGGCCAAAGAAAATGTCCCTTCTATTAATTTTTACAACCAGCATATCGGGCTTTTGAACCATTCACCAGCCATCTACAAAAGGCTGACTACAACAACTAGACTTGAAAGGGGAAGATATTCCTTTGTAGTTCACATTTTTTGGCTTTGAAGTCACTGTGAGTCTTACCAGTGACTTCAATGGGACTGGCTTTGCGCTTTTATATTAGCCATTGTTTTATCCTTACTCCTTTCAAAATTCCAGACAATAACATTTCTTTTTATTGTAATCCTGACAGAGCAATTAGGCTCCAGTCCACACCTGCACCCAACTTTTTTTCTTAACACAGCATTCTTTGAGCTCCTCTTCTCTGAACAGAATTATGAGATTTGAATTAATGGTGTCTTTCTGCTCTATCCAGGGCCTCTGTTTTTCATGACCTGCTGAAGAACATGAAATTTTTCAAGGCTTGTACAGCTAACTTTGGTTAAGACCACTGTAGGTCTCACTTATGGTTTTATGAGTGTGTCTAACAGAAAAAGAAAAGCTTCTTTTCATCAGGGTAATTAAGCAACAGCAGAATAACAGAATGTGGATTAAAGTGTAATCATTCACAGGTGCATTTGTAGCATGTTTTTAGTCATGAGTTCAGAAGGTGGATTGCACTCCCAGTATAACAAGCTATGAAATACTGCCTCATAATTTTAAAATTTGAAAGCATTTTTGAAATAAAACATTTTCTATCTTTAATATAGAAACCAGATATGTACAAACCACAAACACTTGCTGAGAAAACATGAGGTTCTCATCCCTCCAAGGTATCCCTGATCTCTCATCTTTTTGATGTTGAACGTGTAAGCCTCAGAGCTTTGCCTACATGATCCTCCAGTCCACAACACCCACCGACACTCCTGTCTAACTCTGGGCTACAACTGGCCCAGCTCCTGCTCCCCTGCTACTACCTTTGCAGCATGTGATCAAGCAAAGGTACCCAGAAGAAAACATTTTTTCCCCATGTTTGCTTGCACAGGTCTCCCTTCTCACTCACCTGGGGGGAAGCTGAATGCCAAACGACAGACCCAAAGACAAAACACCGGATTCTTCCAAACCCTGCAGTTACACTGCCACCCCTGGAAGTACAGCCCGGGGAAGGACGAGGAAAGCCCAAGGCAGAGCCTACCTTGACCCTAGCCAAAAGGATCCCTGTCTCTTGGAACCACCTTTGGGCTGTGGGGTGGTATAAACAGTGGTGCCAGACAATTGTTATAAAGAATAGCAAGGAATTTTGACAAGTTGCTATGTTCACAAAGCTGCTGCACAGAGGGATTCTGCAACACAGAGTGGCTTGTTTGGGAAGGGTAACTGATGGGATTAGTACCACATACTCTCCGTCTTCTTATGCTATTTACATTTTGCTAAGCACTTGCTAGCCGCAGCTATCTTCCTGTTTGCTGCACGGTTTCACCTTGCAGCGGTGGCGGGGGAGCCCTGGAGAAGAACACACCCTGTGGAGCCAGACCTGATATGAAACCCAGACACAAATAACATGGTGTTTTTCCTTCAGCAAAAAAATCCCCATGACAAGATACGGCACCAGTGATTTCAAAAGATAAAGGTTTTTTCCTGGCTTTCGTTAATGTTTATTACAGGATGAGACCACAGGATTCATTTATTTATCTGTTTTAACACTGACTTTTCAAATGGCTAATTAAATCAAAATGAATGGCTGTTGTCCTTTGAAATATTTCTGAATCAAAACTAATGTGGCACTGGAGGGGGGTGGGGACTGTGAAGTGATGCAACAGGTAATTTTGTCCAGTGATTGATTATGGGCTTGATCCTGCCACAGAATCTGGTATGCTTCTCTAAGTGCCCGTACTGAATGCTATACTCTCAGTTTTTGAATAAATCTTAACGTGACCCAGGCACACAGAACCACGCAGTAGAGTAGCAGACAAGGCAGTGTAACTGCGTGCCTATGCTTCGAGGCTTTTCTGTTTTGTTAAACAGAGAACACAACACAGTTCCTATGCATAATCTATAGACTTAGAACTATTTACTGGATGGTACACAAACAGAGACATATATACAGGAGGATCTACTTGCCATCAACACAGGAAGGTCTGTTTCTTGTAGTCCCAGCCACTTTCCCAGGTAGACAGGAGCATTTTACTGTTTGTGATCTTTCCTCAATTCGATTCTTATTACAGCATCTGTGTGCTGCTATAACTTCACACGTTCCTCCTTCTGGCAAAAAAAGAAAAAAGAAAAAAAAGAAAAAAAGAAAAAGAGAATATTGACACTCTGATTAGGAAGAGCAGCAGTGGCTAATCAAAGCACCCAGGCATGCTCCTGTCTGTGTCTCTGCACAATTCTGTACAGGTGGGATTACAATGTTGTTTCTCCCTTTGTGCATGCTCCTGAATAAACCAGGTGCTGCTATACTTCAGTTAGAATAGAAAATGTAGATAAATGTCCATCTACAGTAACTATAGCTTGCCTCTTAAATTAGAAGCTTCTCTGACATCAGCAGAATTTTTGGCCTAAAAACAACTGTGTCAAAATCTGGGCCTGAAGAAATGTAGGTAACAAACTGCAGTAAATGTGCAACAACTGCTGGCTAATTTTGCTCTTGTTATATTAGAAGCCTCTTCCCCCAGATGTTCTCTCATACAAGGATGGGACTAAGGGAATCCATCCAGAAATTTCCAGATTTGCCTCTAAACATTTGATTCCACGCCAGTACTCAGCTCTTAGGGAATGACAGTCAGCCTCTCTGCGTTACAGGGTGGTCCAACAGCCCTTCCCTTTGCTAGCCCACTCACAGCATTGGCAGGTTCAAGGCAGGAAACATTCCCATTGTGTGCAAGATAACCAGGCACCACCTCCCTAATTGTTCATTATGAAATTTGCAATAGTTTGATTAGGTGGAGAAGACAAAGGAGTGATAGACAGACGGTGGCTTAGTGTTTATGAATACTTGGCGTTTGTGGCATATGCTATACACGGAAACAAAGTGTCAGGTGTATTATTGCCATGCGCCTTAGCAGTGCCGTGCAAGGAGATGAGACACCACAGTGGGCTAATGCACTACCCAAGTAATTTCTCGATCCTCAGTTCAGATTGTATTTAGCTCATAATCCCCAAGTATTTAATAGTGCCAGTCTGTTCCCCACAGATATCTGGTTATTTTATGAAATTGTGGCATAAATTTGGCAGGGTTTGATTAAACTTAAGACAAAACATCATGCACAGCCTACTGAAGAGCAGGATGTGTAAGAAGGTTTTCTAGAAATACATCGGCCACTATGAAATGCTAAGCGTATATTGCTTGTAGCATAGCAGAAAAAGCATTATTCTTGTCTTTGGCTTTCACTCTTTTTGAAACAATTTTGAGAGCTTTTAAATGCTATAGTAACCCTGCAGCCAGGTAGGAGAATACACAGTGTGGAGGTGCTGATCCATGTCTGCCTGTGAACAAGGGATTTTGGAAGAGGTCTGGGAGTCTGGTGGCACCTCCCTGCTCAGGAGCAAATCCTGTTACCTGGTGATTCCACAAATGTGACATTTCTGTAGTGAAGCACTGGGGTAGGTGGGCAGGGAGGATGTCCCTTGACTATATGTTTTTAAGGTCATATGGTGATTTTCCATAAGATGCTCCCACAGTATTAAGTGGTACAACAACTACCAATGAACAGGGACTCCACGAAGTGTGGAAATGTTTTATAATATTACATTTTCACACCACTGACCTACCAGGGTGAGTCAGTGGATGAAAGCCTGCAAACATCCATTAAGGTAAATGAGCTTAGGTTGTGTGGTCATGGGGTTAAGCACTGATGAGTTTGCAAGCAGGAGACAGGACTGCCTCTGCAGTAAATATTTAACTCATCTGGAGAGAAATGGTGCTTCATGTATTAGTTATTAGGTGAAGTTGGCCTGCTGACACAAGCTTTTTGAAAGCCAATAGGTGCCACAGAAGAGAGATCCCAACAATTCAGAAAGCCATCATTTGACAAACGGGCTTTTAAGTGTCTCTTAGGAGCAAGAGGAATTGTGACAATCAACTCAGTCCCAAATGCTTGTATTTTTCTACGGAGTAATTCTTCGAATAAACTCCCTGTTCTCCCATCCAAATTGTATTGAAAGCAATGAAAAGTTTCCCATTGGTTTAATTCATCTTACAGTCATGCCCTAAGAGAAGAAAGATTTGTGATTTTATTGATTGCAACCTCAACAACAGAGATAATGTAAGCAGCAATAAGTGTTTCTAACCAGACTATATGTACCATGTAGTAAATAGCTGTGAATAAGTTAAATGCTTAATTTTCTCTATTAATTTGCTGTATGAGTACTAATAACCACACGAGCTAGTCTTGCTTATTTGGTTATCTATTCAAAATAATGGGTTGCAGTGGATAAGCTTTATAACACCTTCAATTTTTATGTGAAAGCTCAAGTTGCTGCAGCAATAAAAAATTTAACTAAAAGTGTATAGTTGTTTAGGAGTGGCAAAACATAATGAAACTATAAAAGCAACAAAACGCCACTTTTTCTTACCACTAGACAGTTAAGTATATTAATTGGAACTTTTATCTGCATGGACTATAACTGTAATCTAAATAATCATAATAATAAAAATGAGAATAAAAGGACCCTTCCCAGTGTTGACACAGAAGAAAGAATCCATCTCACATGGAGAAAGTTCTGCGTGTTACACACCCTGTTTTCCTGGAAAATTCGTTATGTGAGATCAGATTTTTTCATTAAAGCATTTTTAGCCTATGAATGACTACCGAATAACATTGCATGCAGTGTGTTTTGGTGGTATATATTATACCAGCCATGAATACAGGTTAGAATTTTTAAAAGCCATATACAAAATGAGAATAGATAGAGGTAAATACAGACAAATACAAATGGACACAGTGAGACTAGGAAAAAATCTCATTGAAAAAGCACACTCTGGATTAGGTTATTCACAGAAATATATATACCACAAGTATGCTGGGTGGGGAGGTTCAACTTAAATCTCTATTTCAGCTGTACGAATGAAGAAACAAGTTAGAGTGGGGTAAGGATCATGAATCCGTCTTCAGTTTCCACTGGGAAAAAAACCCCAAACGTTTTCAGATGCATATGTGAAGTACCTTTTTACTCTGTGATTTTTATTTTATATTTCCAACTTTTTTTTTGGGGTGTGGGTGTGGGTGGGAGGGTAGTGCCAAGAAATGCTGTAATATGAATATCTGAGGACTTCTGTTCCTGAGCCAGTGATTCTTTCTCAGAGGTTCTTCTAGATTATGGGAAGACCTGGAGAGATGTTACAGTGCTGGGAGTCCTGAAAAAAATGTGAATTATTGAGCTGCTAGGCTGCAAGTGCTACAAAAGTTTGAATCCTTGTCACAAAACCCAGAAATATTTTTTTTTTTTTTTTAAGTTTATGGTCTATTGAGCTGGCTTTTTTTCCACAATAACAGCCTCATCCAACTCACTCAAGTCAATAAAGGATTTGCCATTGATCTTAAAAGGTGAGGAAAGGGCCCTAAAATCCTCTAAGTATGTGTCTTCTGAATGTTTTGTTGACAGTTACATTTTATGAAGTAGCTGCTTTATCCAGCTGTCAAGAAAAATAGTTTATGCTTTTTTAATTCACTTCTGACCCAAGAAAATCAGAAAAAGATTAGAAATAGAATAGGAGCTTGCAAATCAAGAATAGTTCTGCTCTTTTTTTCAAGAAGCTTCAGAGGTGAATAGAAATGTCCTAACGTGACTTATATCCTTTTTACACCAAACATTAGGAGGACTTGATAGTAAGAACAGCTAATCCTTTCTGAGCACGCAGTTCACAGGATGCCCTCAGCTTTGCATGCAGGAACTGGCTTGCTGGGAAGGATTCTGGGCTGCTGAAGATGGCAGCCAGCTGTGGCATTCTGTCCCTGCTCATATTTCCTAGCCTTCTGGAAGTCTTTGTTCTTCATAGGCTTAAAATATGGAACTGTAGAAATAATAAAACATTCTTACTGTAGAACAGGGACAACTGTTACTCCTGCAATGGCTTTAATTCTAATTGGAGGACACTAAACTCCTGAAATCATGCTCATTTTGGTCTCTATTATAAAGCCACCTTGAGCTTACACACCACAGGGTGAAATATTTTTTTGTAGGTATGAGCCTATTGTGGGTAGCTGTGATTTCAAATATCTCATCACCTATAGGGTCTAAGGGCATGCCTGGCAGAAGCCAAAAAGCCATCTTCTAGCCATCCCTGTTTTTTTATACCTCTAGCTGAGAGGTAATAATAAAAGTATATTTTGCACTTCAAAATTGTAACTTGACTGTATTCTAGCCAAGCCTGAACTTACCAGTAAACAAACATAAAAAAGGCAAACAGCAGTACTGATTTGTGTTATACATTGTGGAAGTCATTAACTATGACTCAGGTAGCAAAACTTACACATTCTGTCTGTGACAGTGATGACAATTTAATAGTATTTGACTGCTGAGTTACATGGAGCATCCTGCAGCAATGAGAGAAGTTGTTTATCAAAATGATAAACATGTTTTCATTTCCTCCTTGGCTGCATGTATGTGATCAGAAGTCTAAGGCCATCAAGAATTCACTTATTCTGGCCACCAGGCAGACATTAAGCTATTCAGGACCATCTGTGCTTGAAATGAGTTCCACTTAATGGACCTTCCTAGGGCAGGTCAGTCATAATGAATGCATGTGTGCATGAATGCATGAGCAAAGCACCGCTTAGGTGAGACTTCTCGGGCTGTTTGGCGGAGGCACAGACAGTTGATAGATAAGATATGCCTTTCTTTTGGGGTCATACGCCCAGTGATTTTAGAATTCAGATCCTCTGTTGCATTTGCTTCTATCTCATCGTCAATGCACCACACAGTCTGATCCAGCTGAAGGTTGTTGTAAGAACTTGTTCATGTAACTTGAAAAAAAATAGTGATACCCATACACCTTCATAGGCTTTGGTGGTCAAATTCTCTGGCCCTCTGTTACACCATAAGCAACCCACCACGGGAACATGAGGAAAAGAAATCACATGGACCAATTTTACCAACATTTCCAGACACAGCTCATTAGTACTATGACTGGTTTTGATAGTTCTATTTATTTATACAGCTTCAGCTAGAGAGTCCACGTTCCAGCATTATCATCCTGTCTGGAGTCACATACCATTATACTGTGGCCAGCAGGAGAGGGCAGCGCCCGTCCCCCTGCGCTGGGCGCTGGTGCGGCCGCCCCTCGGAGCCGGGGCTCAGGTTTGGGCCCCTCAGCCCCAGCCAGACCCTGAGGGGCTGGAGCGTGTCCAGAGCCGGGCAGGGGCTGGGGCACAAGGCTGAGGGGGGGCGGGGGGAGCTGGGGGGGTTCAGCCTGGAGAGGAGGGGCTGGGGGGGCTGATCGCTCTCTGCAGGTGCCTGACGGGGCGGTGGGGGGGTATCGGTCTCTTCTCCCAGGTGACAAGCGACAGGACAGGAGGGAACGGCCTCAAGTGGTGCCAGGGGAGATTTAGGTTGGAGATTAGGAAAAACTTCTTCACGGAAAGGCTGGCCAAGCATTGTTACAGGCTTCCCGGGGAGGTGGTGGGGTCACCATCCCTGGAGGTGGTCAAAAAATGCACATATGTGCTGCTTCGAGGCATGGCGTTTTGGTGGGCTTGGCAGTCCTGGGTTAATGGTTGGACTTGATCTTAAAGTTCTTTTCCGATCTAAATGGTTCTATGAGTTTACGGTTCTATGATTCTGTTATTCTGATAAATGCTTAAGTACAGGCAGATGTTGCTAGACCTAGAAGATCAGAGAAAGCTTTGAATGGTATTAAAGTTCTTTAGACTTCAAGGAAATGTTTAACAACATGAAAATTCTTCAGACACTTGAATACTTTCTTAAAAAAGTGCTCACAGAATGTAATGGGTAAAAAAATTGGCACCCTTGCCACCTCATGTCTTTATACAAACATCCTAGAGAAAGAAAAGTCAACCCTGTAATAGCCATTTTTACATTTACTAAAATGAAATCAGATTTGGGGGCTGCAGTTTGAGAAGTTTGCAGTTTGAATAAGCTTTGGAAACTTCCCAGGTGTAATTAATATATTCATAAGCTTTAATCAAAATGTTTATGCCAGCTAATGTGCCAGAACTACAGACTACGCTGTACTCGGGGGGAAATACTATACTTTAAGAAATAATAAGCCACTACTATGTTACTTAAAAAATAACATTTTTGCTTCTGACAGGAATGTGTAACAGATGGAAAACCAAAGTCCCATGCTACTCCACAAGCCACTTCATAAGTGAACAAATACAAGACTCCTCATAACCACAGTGCAATTACACTCCAATTTTTGTTTTACGTATAATCCACTGACACTCTGTATCTGCTCCAGAAGGACAGGGATCAGGCTTACAGGATGCATTTCTGCACACACACAGTGACAACAGCTGCAGAGCAAGCAGACAGGCCTTAGGGTTTTTATGCATATTTGTAAGGTCAATGGTAATGGCACCTCAGCTGCCAGAGAGCCATCGGTTCCAATGCAGTTACAAAACAGCGGAATTTGGCTCATGAACTTTAAGTAACACAAAGGTACCATCAAACACTGGACCCAAGTATAAAAAGTTAGCATTAAGCCACACTTAATTCTTTCCCATGATGATAACTGATACAAATTGATGAATGGACTGCTCACTATACGTGGAGTTACAGTAGCCTTGGGAATTTGTAACGTACCGCACATGCTCTGCAAGCCCCCTGGTTATATATGGATTTTTTTTCTACCCAGTGGATCAGAATAGACTATAGTGGCCTGTTGCCTAAATTTATATACATATCTTTTCATTAATATTCAGTACTTTCATTGTTTGTTATGTGGGACATATATTGTTTTCAGTTTGGGAAGACTCTGCAACAGCAGCAACATAAGCGATTCCCGTTGTGGGTCATTAAGTTTCAGGCTGGGATATTTTTTTCTCAAATGTTGTTGCTGTGAAAGGGTTCTGGAGATGCAGGGCACCTCCTCTAAAGAAAATGCTGTTTGTTTACAAAAGATCAGAACAAGTAGTTCCATGAGGAGTGTGGCTGGTGAAATTTGGCTTCCCATGGATTTGCACTTTGTGGTTAATTTCAAACTCCTACTGAGCTTCTTCTGATGTCCAGGTCACTTAAAAGAGTATGCAGGGAGGTCACAGCTCAGCCAAGAGCCCACAGGACTCTTCCCTGCTGGGTGGTACAACATTCTCGTTCAGTTCAGGCCCCTGTTCCTGTATCACTGATATGACCCTGTTTCGAGTAAGACCAATAACATTATTGTCTTGGTTTTTTGTTGACCCATTGCACATACGGTCAGAGCCTGGAGATAAACAATGGACAAAGCAGGTCAGCTACAGCTGGAAATTAATTTCACACTAAGCCAAAGTTTTGAGAGATTTGGGAGTCAGAATTCACACGCTGAGAGGGGCAATGTGCATTCAGCACAGGCATCTCTGGTTCTTTATGATGCTATAAGCTAATTTTCTAAGAGCAGTTTCAACAGAAAAGGCCATTTTCAGGAAATCAAACTTTTCTACAAAAATCAATAACAAAAGAATTTCTAGAGGAAAACAATATATTTAAAATACTTTGTTCAGCAGAACGTTAATATTTCATTTGAATACTCTTTTCTTTTTTTTTTTTTTCATTTGTATTTTATTTTCCATTCAGTATAATAGGGAAAGCAGGGATATGCAAAGCTCTAATTAGCACATGGATTTGTAGTCTTTTACAATTTCCTACTAATGCTTGCTGCCATCAGCCACAGGAGGTTTTTTATCTGAGAGATTTAGAGATTCTTATACTTACACCCAGAACAGACTCTGATCCTCAAGAACTGGTTTATTCACAGAAATTAAAAATAAGTATTTTTTGTAAAGAAGAAATGCTATGGATTCTACTCTTGAATTCACAAAGAAAACCCAAAGCACACCAGTGTATGAGATGTGGGTGGATCTAGGGCAGGCTTATGGATTTCCATATCAAACCAATATACACACTAGAGAATAGGTATTTTTACTAAAGAGCCTTGCAAATTGATCTCCTGAGAAATTTGCACAGGACCTTATTCTTATGCATATTTTTTTTTTAAAAAAATCTCTTAAAGATGAATCAAAGGAAAAATGGTACCCAGAAAAACAAGGCAGTCTTCTAGCAGCTACTGCCTCTGGCACATTGCATCTCAAACAGCAGTGCAAAAACCAGAGTCGGCTGAAGTATTCAAGAGGACAACAGGGCAAGAGTGGCTGGAGAGGAATGCTGATGAGGAATTTGCTTCTAGCTGTTACTGAAACAGAGTTATGAGTAGCTTTTAATTATGATTTTGCATGCACATGTACAGTATACACATATGCCAAAATGACAGAGTTTATGAGACAATCCCAGCCATTGTGTGTGTATGCTGTCTCTGACAGCCAGCAGAGTGAAAGCCATCCTGCAGAGCTGCCTGCAGAGGACCATACACATACCGTACATGTTTGATTGCTTTTTTGTCACAGGGAGTGTTGAAAGTGAATTGTAACAGGTAGTATTAGCATTCTCGTATTGATGAACTACAAAAAGCAGATATGTAACCCACGAGGCAGTCAAGAATCCAATGTTCTTTTAGTGGGGATCTTCAGTCTTGTAATGAGATTTTTTTTACTTCAAAGGGAGATCAACTTCCAGCAACTTTGAGAAATGGAGGTTAGAAATTAGAAGTTTTGGTGGGATTTACAGCTCTGGAATGCCATTAAGGGATATATATGAAGAGCCAGGACTTTGAAAATTCAGAAGGAGAAGAATGGTATTTTTTGAGAAATAACTTAAGTTCCATATCAAAAAGTAATAGGCAATATGACTCTAAAGTTCATTGACTTTCAGTGAGATATGACACTCCTAAAGGTCTATATCACTTGTAAATGGGATTTCTTGGTCTAAATTATGTAGGCCTAGTAAGGCTGAGCATAAAATCTGAACGTATCTTTAACAGAATCTTGTCCTTAGTCACTTGGGTGGTTCGGAAAATTTAATATTTGATATGTCAGAGGGGATAAAAAAAACACACCAGTTTGGGCAAAATAGATGTAATATGCCTGCATTCAAGCATTGCTCCTCCTAGAACTTAAACTTCAGGCAGCAGTATATACACGAGGTTAAAAAGACCTACTATGCTATTCTGATCATTGCTTTGCAGCTGCACAATTCTTCCCCAGAACAAATTTCCTAGGTATCAAAGCTGCAGAGAAATGAACACTGCTGCTGCTGAACAGAAACGAACATTTCCAATATTGGCATCTGTAGTGCCTCGCACGGTGAAAATCCAAAGTGGAATTAGGCCTGAAAATAACCTAACAATAACGTTTGGGTGAACCACAGAATATTGTGCTTGGGGCCTCAAAATATTGTTCTGCTAAATTCTGCCAGCAAAAGGCATCCAAAGAATGGGTGTTAAGTCAAATGAGTCTCAGAAAAGTCACACAACAAAAGAAAGATAGGATAAGTCTCTTTTCAGATGGAATAATTAGGCTGATAATAAATATGTGATTTAGGCACAGCTGCTGCTGAGAAATTAATATAGATGTGTGCATGAGAAGCAGTTACTAAGAAAGGATTTAGAAATTATTCTGTGTCAACAATGCGAGCACTGTTTGGTCCTGCCAGAGTCTTGCTCTTGCCCAACAGGCTTTCCCCAAGCACCTTGATGTTTCCAGATCTCTTAAAACTGCCTAATCCTTTTATTAAACGCCTTTATCTTCAGCCTGCTCTACAAATTGGGAAACTATATTACTTTTCCCATCAACCTCAAAAGAGACCCAAATTTGCTTATTACACTCATAACACATCCTTTATTGTTTCATACGATACACAAAAATCTCATACTTTTAAGGATTGCTATTAAATATTCATAAATGAGTCCACTGATTACAAAGAAGATCAGCAATCACCAACTTTAAAATCCAGGCATTCGGTTGAGATAAAATGATGCAGGGATCTTAAACTCTTGTGGAAAAGCAGAACAATACTGTTCTGTAAGTTTGTCTTTTGATATGATTGCTGGAGATAAATTCATCCCCAGATGATTTTATCCACTAAGGTGATTAGCCTATGGAGAGCCTATGATGTGTTTACTGAGCAGACTAACATAGTTTATGGTAATGCTCTTGTCACGCTTTATAAATGTGTGAGGTGGTTTTTATGAAGTAGTTAGATAAGGGGTGGTGAAAGTAATGTGATCCATAAAGAATGTACAGTGATGAAGAGCTAGGATTGCAGAGATACTATAGACAGACTGATACAGAGAATTATAACCAGTGCAGAAGCTGCATCAATCTTCCAAAGAATGGCAATAAATAAAATAACAAGGAGGAATGGGAGTCAAAAAATTTGGGCAATGTATAAAACTGAGATGTTAGGGTGGGATCAAAGTGAAGACGTTTCGAATGGGATCTCTTACAGGTGAGTTGTCTGGCTACAGCAGCAGTAAGTTTTGTCAATGGGGTTGACCACGTGTTGCAAAACCCACGAAAAGGAAAACAAATGGCCATAAGTTTCAGCGTATAGAAGGAAAGTGTCACTGTACAGGTGCTGTGTGCCATGGGCAGGAGCAGTAAATCCTATCCCCTGCTGCAGCTAAACAATGTCAAGCAATAATTTCTCAGTCATTTTTCAGTGGACAAGCGTACACATTATCCTACCCCATATATTCCTAGAGTCATTCATACCGTGACCACCAGCAGCTGGTCCTACGTTTGTGTAGAAAATGATACCTCTGCCAGGAACCAGCTGTACAATGGTATGTAAGGACAGAGGATGGATATGAAGGAACAGAAGCAATCACTCGTTTTAGCATAGAAAGTGTTTTACACTGCATACATTATCCGTAGCAGAAGAACGTGGTAGTCTCCAGCCTAAAGCAATTTATAGCACACTCATTACTGTACCTTATTTAGCTTCAAGCACAGCCAAATGCTTCAGTAAATGTTACAGACCAGAGATGCGAACAGCAATGGTTTAATTTTCAGACTACTATACTGTGGTTATAAATTAATGAGTTAAAAAACTTCTCTCAAAACAATCTATTTCATCCAGACCTAAGCATGATTAAGCTGTTTTACTACTGGTCAGGACAAAACTACGTCTGAGGAAGAGGGGGGGAAGCAGAGGATGACGTGGAATTCAGACCTTACTGTTCTCAAAATTTAACTCTTCCTGGTGGCCTCTCCTGTGGGAAGACTCAGTGGAAAGGTTGTTGCCTCCTCCTCACCAAAATTTTAAGGGAGAAGACAGTGCCAATATTTTATTTCACGATAACTTTTTGTTCTTCTGAATTTTGTCTTTTTGTTGTGTTATGGTGGCATTCACCTCCAACTAAATGTCTGGCTTTTTTTTTCCAAACTACTTTGAACATTCCCCAAACCTCCTTTCCCCTATATTTTCCCACAGTCACTCTCCTGAGCTGCATTTTTTTGCATGACTCTCCATGTTTTGATGTCTCTCTCCTTCCTGTGTCTGTTGATGAGCAATATTTTATTTCCTGTCACCTTGATTTGCTCTGTCTTTCCGCTCTAGCTCTCAGCATACAATTCCAACCCTGATTATTCTGGTTCTCTTCTCTCCCACCCCCCACCCCCCTTTTTTTTTTTTTTTTTTTTTTTTTTTTTGTAACTGCATTGAATGTTTCTCTCTGACATTTCTTTCTCTTCTCTCTTGAAGCTCCTAGGGAACAACACAATGCAGTACTACCTCCTAATAATTGATCATCTGGCTCCTGTTCAGATTTGTACTGCTTCTTTGAATACATGTGCAATTCAGTTCACTCTGTTCCCTTATAATGTGAATAAAAAGGGCTGCATACTTGAGTGGAAATACATGAAGTCTAGTGAGCAAATAATTTCCTACTTTCAAAGCAACGTGTGATACATTACAGCATTGGCTTGAAATTCATATTAATTTGTTTTTTATTAGTTAAACAGTAGCAGTGTGCAGGGAGTTCTGCAGTTAGGAGAACCAAATGGGCAAGGCAGAAAATGCATTTATTTCTCTCTCTCTCTTGTTTACCCTTGGTAATGATCAGTATTCATCCAAATACCATCTCTGAGAATTTGGAATTGGGTTTTTTAATTTAAAGTTGTTTTTTAAACAGATTTTTTTTTTTTACTAAAACCTTGGTGGTGAAAAACATTGACACTTCATTAGCAAACATCAATAAATTTCAATTCCAGATAAAATCCCTGTGTCTCAGGGGGGTTATAACTTCGTAACTCAACTACTTTTAGCTAATGATTTTCAATTTCTTTCCTATATAGTACTACAGCCAAGAAACTTTATGCTGTACTCACATCCCCATCAAAAAGGGGAAAGTATCTCGAAAGATGAAGTCCAGACAGAGAAGGGAATAGGGAATTATTTTTACTATGTATCACAAAGGAGCCATTTTACATCTTAAAAAAAATTTAAAATCTACTTTTAGTCCAAAATAAACCAAGCGATATATTTCAAGGCAATCACACGAAAAGAAAAAAGATATATCTGTGTCCTTATGCATGTACTGCAGTTTCCTAAGGGAAAGCAGCGAGTATGATGTGCTGCAGATGCCGTGTTAATTGCAGCGTTGCACACAAATGGTTTTCCTTCCCTCAGTTCTTCTTAGACTTGTCCTGGTGCATGTCCAGCTTTGTCCACTTTTGAGCTAGTTAGAAAAACACCATTTAATTCAACCCCAAATATTTTGCTTCAGATAGCTCAGGTTTAACTGCCATCCCATGAAATTTATGTGCATGCAGGTTGTGCAGCTCCAGGTGAAACAACCCTAACGCTCTGAACCCTCAGTTAGCTAAATTTTCAGTCTTGAGAGTTTTGGATAATGTTGAATAAAAACTGGTCTCTCATTACAAATAAAAAAAATGATAAATGCTTGCAAAGTAGAAATAGGGTATCTCTGCCAGCTCTTTCTAATAGAGTGTTGGAAATTAGAAGCAAAAGAGGTCATCTTGCCCAGTCCTTTCCCAGTATCAAAATGTTTCCCTCCACACACTCATGAGCATGTTGCTCAATTTATTTTCACATTATTTAAGCAATTGGGCTTCTGCTGGTGCAACAGGGGATTCTTTGAAGATATTATTCCAGCATTTAATGCAATCTACCATTGGGCTGAACCGCAAAAAAATGTTCCGTGTTTTCTTTTGCTCAGTTCTCCTCATTAACCCTAATTGTAATGCTATGACCAACTGAACACCACTATTCCCTATTCTGTATTTGCAGATGTCAGATATGTTTTAGATGGTCATCACATCCCCCATCATCATTATCACCGCTTAGACAAGCTGTGCATTTGCTGCTTCCCTTCATCTTTCTTCATAAGCCTGCTTCCATCACCTTAATTATGTCTACAGCTCTTCTTTGCATCATTGAAATCACTGGTACTGATGTTTCTAAAATTCCACTATATAACAATAATATTATTATTAACAGTGATAAAAATTCTGTGCTCTTAAGCCAATGAGTATTATTATCTCCATTTAAGAGAGGAAATATACCCCATTTTCCCAACCCAGCATTTATCTCTTCTCTGCTCTTCAGTACTGTTAACTAAAACATAGACATAACTAACACAAGTTAATCAAGTTTCAAGAATATTTGAGCATCAGTGGACAAACTACCAGATACACAAGCATTTATCTATTACTGCTTAGGCACATAGGCACTATGGAAATAGACAAGGAATGAAAAACAAGGGATAGATAGAAACAGAGACAGATGCTGTGTAATAGAAAATCTAGCCAACAGCCTGAGAGTGGAAGAGGAATGCCATATCTAATTGAAATGGCGCTCTGTGCTTTCCAGCAGTGTTCTCAACAAGGAAAAGACTATTACCTCCTGCTCTTTTGAGAAAATGCCATCACTTTCCTATTTTTTTCATCTCCACTCTAGCAGCTAGCAATTTTCCAGCATTAATACTTGAATACTTCTTTACCCCAGATATATTAGTTCACATTTTTCTAGTTCCACTCACATAATTTCCTGGACCTTCAAATTTTTCTGATTCTTTTTATTATGAGTCTTGAACTTCAGTGACATCTGTCATAACACATATTTTAATACCATTGGTAAACAGGCAGAGGCCCTGTTTCCTATAAGTCACAACCTGAATAGAGCAGTCCCCAAATATTTATTTTATAACTTGATAGATGAAAATGATTTTTTGCTTGGCAGAAAACTCAGCTAGCATTTGCAATACCTCTGTGGTCCAAAACAGAGTAAGGGAACAGAGCTTCAAGCCCAACCTGATAAGACATCCAGCACTGCAAAGATGTGGCTTTCCCTCTTTTTCCAAAGGGAGTCTTCTCCTTACAGCTATCAAACTACACACTAACAGAGGGAATTTAACCCTGCAGCCAGAGAAACTACCGACTTTCCACTGAACAAACAAAAATGTAATATCAGAAATACCTTTAAGGCAGGCTCAGTTGACAAACAGGTGTTCTCTGTAAGACAGTTTTCTTATTGATCTGTGCTAACATCTTGCAGAAGTGAACAATCTCATTGCCATGTCAAAGGCTAACCATCTGTGAACAAGTAATGTAGCCAGAAAATCCATGTTGCTACAATAATAGCTTTAGGACGTGGGTCTTATTTCAATCACCACAAAGAGAAATCCACATAAAACATCTAAAAATTTTCTTCTGATAAATTATTGTATCTAGAAAATTCTTTTGCTTACACAAATTTCATTTAAATAAATTACAATAATTTACATACTCTATCAAGCAGGTAAGTTACTGACATAATTGGAAAGTTCATTTATTCCATTTCCTCCTTTGATATTGCAATCACCTTCTCACAGCCTCATGCATCGTAGCCCTTCTCTTATTTAGAAAGCATAATTCTCTCTGTGGGACAAATCATCTCGTCAGTATCTGAATATATATGTTAATACTTTCGGGATCAGATACTTCTTTTCACATCGATAACCAATACTCAGCCATACTGGAACCAGAATATTACACTTCAAGGGCATTCTGAAGGATAGATATGCAAGTACTAGAACATATGGGGAGGCAGACTCGTGAATTAATGGTGCTGGATCAGAAATCTAATGGCAGGACTTTCTAAGACCGGGAGACGGTCTAGCTCAGTATGATAGCACTTGGTTCTAACTAATTGTCATTTCAGAAGATTTTGAGGCTGCTGGACTCAAGTTCTGAGGGAGGGATTTAATAATCTGATTGGTCCCTTAAAAACATGATCCAGGAGCTTTCTTATGTCAAGCTCATGAATTATTATTATCTTTTGAGAAATTATGGCACATTGTCCAGTCTGTATTTAAGTGTTACACGTATAGTTTTATTATTGAAAAATTTAACATTCTGGCTAGATCCTGAAGGCTTAAACTTTGTCCTCCTGCTCACCGACTATGCTTGGGGAACAGCCTCATGGAGTACCACCAGTGTGGCACTCAGAAACAACTGTGGTTCCCATCCTCCTGATAATGACCTGCAAGAGGCAAACATGAGCTTGTGGGCTTTTCCACCTGGGCAAGATTGATGAGAGCGCATGAGCGTAGATGTCCCATTGGCACAGCTGAATACTAACGTGCTTGGCATAACTAGCAACTACTGAAGTGCAAATCTCTGTACCTTCCCATTTACATCTAAGATAATGCTGTCAGGGCAGAGGGCATGGAGCAGAAAGCACATTGGCTTGTAACATTTGAGTTCCTGAGCTCCTGGTCCTGAGCTGCAGCAGCGACAGAGTCAGGGAGGGAATCCTTTAACACCAGACTTTTCAGCTCAGTGCACAGCAGAAGAGAAAGCTGGGCTGGGATGAGGCACAATGGGACACAGCTTCCCCAAATTTCCCATTCTCCTTTCGTGCTTTGTTTGTTCATGTTTTCATTGCAGCAATCAAAAGCCTATCATCCCCAGCCAATGCAGGCAAGCTAACTGTGAGATCTATTCAATTTGTGCATAAATATTCCATTGCTTGCTGCTTTCCAAACAGATCAAATCTCCTGGGCATTTGTGGTCTCCTCCTCGCTACCACTATTTTGTTGACTTGTTTCAGCTGAAAATTTGTGCGATCCTGAAGCATTGATTCCAATTCCTTTTCAACTAGGTTGGATAAAGAAAGCGTTGTAGAGACTAACAATAGAATAAACTACTGCAGAGAGCTACAATAGAAAACCCAACACACTCAGTAATTCAGAAAACTTGTGGTTCTCTCTTCTTGGGCTCTTTCAACCCAAAACCTCAAAACCAACCAACTGGCACTTCTTGATGTATATTTGCATACTTGTTTACTTTTCAAAGTAATTAGCTTTTAAAGTATTACCAGGGAGCTGAACAAATGTACCATATAGTTCCAAAAACAATACAAGAGAAACTGTTTGCATTTGAATGAATTTACTTTGCTGGTACCATGCATGTATCAGCCGAGTGAACACTTAATGTTGAACATTAATTATACAAACAAAAGAAATGGCACAAAGCTGTTGTCTCTGTTAGTCTTCTTCCAAGATTAATCCTTGTTTATGTTAGGAGTTTTGTGGGCTAAATAAATTACTAACTGTGAGTGCTTCAAAAGGGGTGATATTTAAGATGATTGAAAATCACTGATCAATGCCCTAGACAAACAAGCTCTTAGCTGTTGAAGCTCACTCACTGACCCTCACTCAGTCAGAAATTCTTTTTATCATGCTGTGAATGTCATCAGATGGTCATCAGCGTGATGGACTGATGATAGCCCTACTCCCTTCTGGCCAGTTATCTAACATATGGCTTTCCAGGCAACTGCTTTTGGTTTTATGGCTTTGTTTCTGATCCTCAAGAGAGAAAGAGTAAGCACTTGGGCATCAGAACAAAGCAAAAAAGAAAAGTGTAAAACTGCACAGAAACTTTTTGAAGAAATATGGGTTTAAAGTGAATATTTAAGCTAAACTCCCTAGATACCTTTGGCTTTTGATTTAAAAAAAAAAAAATAGAGAGAGGAAAAAAAGAAGTCATTTCGGTAAAAGATGATGGCAATCATCTTTGCAAAAGATGCAAGATTGCAAAAGTCAATAGCAAGAGATGAAATAAAATCTCCTGTTTCAGCCAAATTCCCTGCGGTAAGAATGAAAGTTTGTCCTAAGGAAACTCCAGGCGTGTCACAACTAGCAGACACCATCTCATCAAGATTGTTTTCTGAGAAGTATCATTGACTGCTCTTTGCACCAGTCCCATAAGTTAGCAAGGTCTGGTTACTGGCTGCCACCCTGCCAGTTTTTGAAAGACTTCCATAGAATTAGGCTCACTAACCTGGTCCTCAAGCCATCACATCCATCTTAGCCTCATTCATTGCTTCCTAATAGGTGGCTTTGGTGTGTGTGCAACAGAAAGCACAGACTTTGAAAAGCTTAACCAGATTGTAAACTTCATTGCCAGGTGATTTAGGAACATTTACAGTCATGAAAGTCAACCTCTCTACCCAGTTTCCCACCATAAAGCCAAATCAGATACCACTCACAATCTTCCATATGCTATAAGAATTGAAATGAAGAAAAAATTTTGCAAGTAGCATATTTCCACTAGGCAAAGAAGATAGCAGTGTTAATGTTCCTCATGGAACATTACGGAATGTTCCCTTATGGAAGATGCTTAAATAGTATGATGGTGAATGCCAATATATAAACCATTAGAAAAGGGATTCTGACTGGGATAATTGCATTCTACTTAATTCGTGCTGCAGATGGATATAGTCATCTCTACACTCCTGGAACTGCATGCATGGTGGCTGTGTGTCATCATGTCCCACCCCTGAGAAGATTGTACTGTGGCATGATTCACAAGTGTGATGTATTTCTTACTCCTTTGCATGAGGTAAAACACCTTTTGCGAAGCTTACTTGGCAAATGGATCTAACATACCCTGGTATGATTTCTCTTACATTAACACAGTTATATAAACAAAATGCTTTCTCACTTATTTGTAGAGGTCTGAGATCTATAGTATGGAAGTCACTACAACAGAATTGCAAAAAAAAGGGCTCACAATTCTTGCAGGGTTCACAAACTAAAAATATAAGCTGGAAGAAACTACATATATGTCTTCATAGACGGTTCATAATTCTGTGTTAAAAAAAAACCAACGAAACCACCAAACTTTGCACATACTTTTAGCCTCTCAGAAACAGTAAATGACACTTATAAGGGCAGTTGGTACATGTGACAGCCCTATGAACAGCCGAGCTGACATGTAACAGCAATTCTGCACCTCTCGACCTGCGTGCAACGTTAACACTTAACTCCTAAGAGTAAGACAGTTCTCCACTGACCCTGCTAGCAAAAAGAACAACTAAATCTAGTTATTCCACAGTAGCTGCTGATTTTAGGCGTCTACATGGAGATGTGCTAAAAGACCTGAGTGCTAGAAAAATGCTTAAATACCCTGAAAAACAGGCATCTTTCAGAAACTTTATTTTTGGCCCCAAAACAAAGTCCTCCAAAATGACTTGCTATTCCGGAAGGTGTTTGCCTTAGGTTTGACTTTACTCATAATGAAGCCAATAAACATTTGTTAAGAAAACTCAGTAAAAAAGTGAATAAAGAGGACAAAAACAGTCAACTGCAACTCATTGACACAACACCCAAAGCCCCACATAAGGAGATAAGGTTTGCCCAACTGTAAAAAGTATATTAAACTGGCAGTGATTAATATCAGTTTAGAACAAAATTTGAATGTTTCTAACCAAAATAAGAGTGACTTTCTGGAAAACGCTATTATTAAGAGTGCTGAACAAGAGGTGTGGTTTGAAATAGTGTGTAATCAGGGTACTGCCAAATGTCAGGGAAATACTAGTTTTCACTGCGTCTTCCAGAAGTAAATTCAGGAGTTCTGACAGAATATGTAGTTGAAGGTTCAAACCAATAAGGCAGACATTCCCACAGAAGGCACATGAACTGAACATTTTCCATGAGCTCACAAAGTGGGTAGAGAAGCAGATGGGGAAAAAAACTCTTTTAGGGGTTACTAAACACAATCCCAGAATCACAAAATACCAAAACCTGGGAAGGTCTAGGAAGAAATTCTCTCTATTTGTTTATCACTCTTGTACTCTGCATGTGCTGCAACTGCTACTGGAGACAAGACACTGGATTCTTGGCCTGATCCCGTATGGCTGTTTTTAAATTCCTAGAGATGGTCCCAATGTCCCTGAGGTCATTCTTCTAGTCATCTGAAAATAGCAACCCACTGCAAAGTATAACCAAGTTATTTAGGACACATATTCCTAACATAAGTCATATATTGGGAATTTCATATCCCTTTGCAGGTATTGCATTTCCATTTTTCTGTTCTTATCCAGAGCAAATACCCTTCACACTTCCATCTCCTGTATTCCCTTTGTACTCAAATCACATCAGTTTTGACATGCTCTCTCAAAAGACTTGTGCTATGAAATGCCATCAGAAGTACACACTGAGAGTTTTATTTTTTTCATTCATCATCTGACAGCCTGCCTTTCAGAGCCTTGTCCAGAGTCACTGCTACAGGACAGAACAAGGAAGTAAACGTCAAAGTTGTCATGCACATTCCGCAGTTCTTTGATTTCTGCTGCTACCCACACCTTCTTCAGGACTTCTTTGTGCTTAGGCTTCAAGCTAGGGGATGAATCTCCCATGCATCTGAGACACCCTCAGTGTCCCAGGTTCACTGCTAAATGGCCCCTAAACATGTACAAACCTGCAACACAAATACTGCCAAACTAGATCAGAACAATTGTCCGTCATCTGTTCCACACTCGTTGGGACAGATGAAACACAGAGGGCTTCAAAGGAACCTTAAAGAAGCCCGTAAGTGGGACGATTGCAATATAGCCTGCTTACACACTTCTATTCTGGGGAATAAGACCTCCCATTCTTTCAGAAGCATCTTTTAATCCTAGGCAAATTCATGATGTTCAAATGATCCAGCAAAATACCCATATTATTTTCTATCCCTTGTACTAATGGTATGGCATGCATTTCACATACATTACACACTATATTAATAAAAATTTTAAACTCGGTTCCCTATATCAGTTTCATAAATTTCTTCAGTATCTGTACTCATTCATTAAGAGGGCTGCAAAGATAACAGTTATTCTGTGTTGCATTTCATGCCTCTTCAAGAGTTTTTCTCTACTGTATATGGTCACCAACATGCCAATTTTTGCTTATATAAAGATATTTCTTTGTCTCTCAGACCTATTATGTGGCTCCTCTTTTAGTGTTCACTGGTGCTTTGGATTTGATGACAGAAGGGGACATGTGAATCCATCAGTAGACATATCTTAAATTCTCATAACGACATTCAAGAATTCAGTATTCAATCCAGTATTTCCCACACCATTTCTATCCTAGTGTGCTGGAGGAAGCGTTTCAGTAATCACCAGCCTGGACACACCTATTTCACTTTGACACTGTTTTTTTTCCAGTAACAAATGCCTTCACAATAAATCACCCCCTGCAGTTTCACCAGATAGGTGATTTTCCCCTCACCACTACAAGAGCAGTAGGTGCCCCCCAGGTGAGCCACCCCTGAGACTACTCTAGCTCTGCTTGCTAATAAATCTTGTCCTCTTTCTCTACTCCTATCCTCTTGGGCTTGGATTCCTGTTACGCTATTCTGCAGTCTCTGCTAGCCCCTAGAAACAATTCACCACACGTTCCCGTGGGTGCTCTTGTCTCTCTGCAGTTTACATCTTGACAACATCACCTTCCCTAGTTCTTCACTTATATGATCCTTTACAGATCCATTACTCATTTTCGGAGCACCGCACTGCTAACTGCATCACACATTGGATCTTGTTAACCATAGTGCAGAGTGAGCAGATGTTCTGCTCAGGAGATGAATCAGGTCTTTGAATCAAGTAGTTAGGATTAATTAGAGCCAGTACTGTGAGGGACATCTGCAAGAACTACCTTTAGCCCAGAGATGATCTTTTAAGAGGCACTTTAAACGCTCATCTCCCTCCACTGAACAGAAAGGCAGAAAAATGCCACAAGGTTAAAATTAGCCTTTATGACTTTCCTTCTGTGTACATATTTTTTGTTTTATTTTTCCTGCTTTTTTCAACACTGAAAATCATCTGACCATATACTACTATAGTTTTCTTAGTCATTGTGAAATTTTGTTGTGGTCTCCATCACCCAAGACTGTCAGCTGCATCAGTTTTTCTAAGTCAAGTCTCTCCATGTGCTTCACAAAAAAAATTTTTATGCCATACTTTTCCAAACTTGCCAGAACATTGCCCAAATGTTTCATAAATCTAATTTAGAGTAATTAATTAACATTAAAAATAAGGTATAACTGTAACAAATATTTCTGTGTACCTCTGGAAATATTCGAAAGTAGTGTTAGCACATTAAAGGCATTACCGAAGATAATTCTGTTATTTGCACATACAGCCCACCACAGGTACACACACACTGGTGCATGGGCATTCTTTAACTGTACTTTGTCTTGGCTACCCAAAGATTAGGAGGTCTTAATTTTATGACTGGTCTGCATGCAGTTTGAAAGAATTTCATATCACAGCAGGGACCACAAACTACACACACACACCTTTTAGCAGTTGTGCATGTCAGCCTGTAAAATCTCTGGGCATGCACGCATGGGGTGGGCAATGGTGCACATCAGCATCCATCCAGTTCTGCAGCCATCAGCGCTGAGCATGCCTGGCTGTGGCCTGTCTACAGATACTAAAAGTTTTCAATGTTATACTCCTAGGGTCTATTACAGAAAATCTGTGTTCATTAGGAATGAGCAGTACATTTTTCTGTATTTTTTCAGAGCATTCAAATATGTTCTGTAATACATTTTAATGCTCAGTTCATTAAATACATGCACAAATATGCCCACATATATATAATTCCACTAGGCTACTCTTACAGTTTTGCTAAGCAATATTGAACACTGTGTACTGCATATTTTGCATTTTGCTATTACTGCCACGAGCTTCACAAATGTCACTGATAGTATGACAATATTTCAGGCAGACCTGTGGATCGAGGCCGTTGTGGGAAGGCTGTCCATTGCACCTGAAGTGGTGGTGGTAAGATATTTGATATCAGGGGGGTTGTGTGGAGTGTTAGATTTCTATTAATGGAAAACCAATTCTGCTGAATACCATCCATGCCTACAAGGCGCTGTATGTCACTAAGGGATATGTCAAGGTCTTTCTACCACACTGCTTGATTCTTGATGCCAGTCATCAAAGAGCAATTGGAGAAAAGGTAAAACACTATCACCCCTGTATATGGTTTCTGAAACATGCTTTAGACTGTGGATAAGAGGTGTTGATATCCTTTCCCAAATACAATAACAGGTTAATGACCGCATGCGTGTGCCTTTTCATAAAGCTCCTGCCCACTTTGCTTTTTCCTTTGATTGCAGTAGGTCACACACATCAGTTTAACTGAACTGCAACACCAATAAATACCTATAAGCACTCAACTCAGCTTCAGCTTCTCAGTCTCAAGCTAGCTGTTGCGTACGGAGTGAGGAAGTATTTCTTCATTCCTATACCTACCATTATCAAAATAATTATTGGGTGTCTAAACATAATTCACAAGTAAAACAGAAGGGAAAAGCTGTCTCTTTGATAATACAGTAGAATCAATAGCAATAATTAACTAATCAGAAGGTAATAACATACAGAAGAAGTAGAATGGAGAAAGAAAAAAAGCTAAAGCTCAGATTCAATAGCATCAGGAATTTGAAGAAAATAGATGCTTCCATTTCTGATTCAGCTCTCATGCACTTAGAATTTCCCCAATTATTCTGAACATATGTAGCAAAATCCATTAAAGTACCTTTCTGAGATGATTCTCAGGAATTAATGCAGCCAAAAAGAAACCTAACTCATCAAGACAGCTTATAGTGGTAAAGTTGACAGGGGATTTGGTCCCTGTATGCCACACAAATCTCAAGGCAAAATCCTGGTTCCACTGAAGAAAATGGCAAATGTGGACAGGACTTCACTCCATCTGCTTACTTATTTAAACTGAAAACTGCCTTATTTGTGGAATGTGGACTGCACATAATTAATCTGCCTTCACTTTATCTGTGTAGCCCTTTTCCAGCCTGTGGTGAAGGATTCCAGCCTTTAAATGAAAGAGAATAAATGGAATTAAAAAGTCCATTTTGTGGAATTGTTCCTTTTTCTCCTATTGCAGGTTGAAAATGATTGTTACCAGGACATCATCAAAAAGTCTCTGAAGTTTATCCACCACACTCCCAGGAATCCAGGTCTTTCCTCAGTTAATTTTGGAATACAGAAGTATCTTTCCAGATGTGTTAGCCCCCAAGACTGGATGGGTTTATTGTTTTCATTTTCTAGTGAAACAGTTCAAGGAAGAGAAAGAAAGGATGAAATAAAACTTTGAAAGGATTGTGCAACACCAGATCAATGTGTCTGGCTGTTGCAGCTGAAGGGATCCAGCCAAAATCCACTCTAATAAAGGCAGTGTTGCACCCCTTTATTGCTTCTAAAGCAGACCCCAAACTGATGGGAACCAGTGCTCCCTGCAAGCTTCAGTAAACCCACAGGGTTCTTGTGATTCTGCAGAAGCTTCCCTTTTAATACCAAGTGTTAACTGCAATATAAAATATCAATTGAATTATGCCCTGATAATTTTTGCTTGAGTAAGACAGACAATGAGGCTTTACTCTTAGTTACATTAATATTTAATCTGGAGTATATTCGGTGCCTACTCTAACTACAAGCACGGGTAAAATGAATAAACCAATGCTATATTGCTGTTAAGGGATGCCTCCTCCACAACTAGCAGATTCCTTTTATATGATGGATTCTACCATCCTCCAGCAAAGTCTTACACAGGAACAAGAGAAAGAGCACCGTGATTGACTTATGAACCCCTAATAATTTTGTTTCAAAGTTATAAAGTATTTTCCAATACTTTTTCTATGAAATAGTTATGGAAGTAAATACATTATTGGTTTCATTGAAGTATGAAGTAAAACTTTTTCCCCCTTTCATTACATTGTCAACATATAAACGTGTAGTACAGTCATTCCCTTGTTCAGCATAAAGCAGTTAAGATTTCCACATAAATCAGTCTTTTAAATATCTTTGTGTCTCAGTATGATGCCAAACTGTGAATTTAAACAGTTGCATATGTCATATTCATTTGTACAGAATGTATTTCAAGTGACTAACTAGAACAATACAAATTTAGCAAATTCTCAAGCTGTGGAGTAAACCCTTGTGTCACAGGGCAAATCTACCCTGTAGATAATGAAGCAAGTTTTGCCCTATTTCTTCCATCTGCAGACCTTTTTGTCTCTCAGTACTTATCAGGAGACAATACAAGTTGGCACCTTGCTACTGAAGGAAGTTTTGAATTAGTTATGACAACAATACCATTGAGATCCAGTAAGTAATGAGTTGTGTCACTTACAGCTGGAACAAAGTAAAAACCAGGAGTTAACGAGGCAGCAATCAGCTCAGTCCCTGATGAGGTACATGTTCTCACAAAAGGCATTTCAGGTGTTCAGGTGACCACTTAATATACTTTGATGTTTGCTTTCCAGTTCTCCAGCTTTACTATGGAACGCGTTAAACATTACTGACAATTACATGCAAAACACAGTCAAAGAATGTCCTAATTATGTCCGTACACCACCCAAACTCCTTCAAAACTTCCTTCAACAGCCCATACGAAACTATTCAAAAGTATGGTGAAAATAATGAACACTATCCAGATATCATAACATCTGCTTTTTCAACTCTGCTGAAAATATTGCAGAAAGCTAAAATACTTTGAAACAGAACATGTTTTTGCTAAGAAAATTCATAGGCATGAGGTATAAAATGGTGAAACCACTCGATCCTGCATAACTTATTTAGGCATTTGGAAAAAAATATGCAACCATAATTCCCAAAGCTTTTTGAGTAACAGATGAACAATCAGGAAACTTTCTCATTAGACCCCTAATGTCTAATTTTCTTTAGAAATAATGTTATGTGATCATCTAGTTTGACATTGTAGAATCGTACTTATCCCTACATGAAGAGTTTCATCACATCTGTAATGGCTACAAGCAGTGATCATTGCTAGGGCAGAGCATTTTTGTCGGAGCGCATCCCACTGTAACCCAGCACTAACTGCTTTATGAACAACTGTATCACCTCTTCCTAGTGATCTACTGTGGCCATCATAGTGCCAAGTAACTCCCTGCTATATGCTTAAATTTATTGTATTTTCTTAAAGGAGCAGTTGTTTGGCTGGCTGGAGACAGTTTTCTACCTGGATGAGTTAATAAAGTAACAGTGCATCGATTTATTTGAGAAAGGTTATTGCCACAGCAAGAATGACTGGAAGTTACTTGGCACCTTGTTTTATTTTGGGAAGAAAACAGTTTAAGAAAGGGCTTGATTCTTGGATTCCTGCACTTACAGCTGAGATTTTCCCTTTTTACTACAGGAGTTGGACAGTAATGCAAAATCTTAAAAAAGTAAATGTTTTTTTCAGTTGGTTTCACTGCTTTCCAGCTCAAGCAAATCACTATTAAATGACATATCCAAAAAAGCACCTTTATTATAATAAAGTAATAAATTATATGTTAACTAAAAGGAGCAAGACCCTTCTATGGGGCTCACCCCATGTATTACTTAAAGTCCAGATAAAGAGTCGTATCTCATTAAAGGTGATTGATGTCCTGCATTACCTGGAAGGTTTCCTACAAACTTCAAATCTCTCTTGAGGACCTCCTCCTACCTGAGCTGGGATCCTCTTTTGCTTTTAGTATTTCCCAGCATAGGCAAGCTGCTTCCCTAGCCCCATAAACTGCCTTATAAGTGGCTTCTGAAATGGTCCAGAGGGGCAAGAGATGGTGCCTCTTCCCCAAAATATAAAGATGTTTAATGGGAACATACACCCAACTAATACAATCCCATCAACAGGAACTTCATGAGATTATTCTGTAATTTCACTAATTAGATAATTTAGATCCATCAACATAATTTGCATGTTGTCAGTCACTGTAGAGCCTATTCACCAAATAAAATCAGAATAAGTCCTTTGGTCTCTGGGGTTTTTTTTGCAGATAGAACATAATATTTAGTCATCATTCTTCCCATCACAGGTGGCAATCCCATTTGCTTAGTGAGTAGGCCTCTTACTATTTATCTGCTGCCTTCTTGCTGTTCCTCTAATTCTTTTTTAATCTTTGCACTATCCTACAATTGTTCCTGAATACTGATGTCTTCTAGAGTCTTTGTCCCTTGAAAAGCCAGACAATGCAGCAAGTAGCTGCTATAAATGCAAAATAAAATACTTAACTACATAACCATTTCAGAAATACCAGCTCTGCCAAAGCTGAGGAAATGCATTTCAAGTCACCAAACAGCAATTATTATTATGACGTTCATGCAACAGTAGGCTGCATTATGTTTGTTCAAAAGACCAAGCAATAGAAGATAATAAAAGGGTCATCAATTAATGCTAAATGATATTATCTGTTTTCACCTATAAGATCAGAGATTGAATGTAACTCCACTCCTACAATCCTCTTTGAAAAAAGCAAATAAATGAGAGAAATGTTATGTATTGACTTTGAAGCAGGGTATATGCTGTACTTAAGTGAGATTATAATGCCATTTAAGGATGTATTTGCACATATTCAGAGTGAGTATCTCTAGAATTTGTGTACATGTGTATAAATACATACTCATTTTTAAACATACATATGCATGAAGGTTCGGCTACCTTAGAATTTAAAATTCAATTTTACTTTCCTCAGGAGTCCTTAACTATCTTGAAAGATATGTGCAGTTAGCACAGAGCTCGAGGTACATTTCAACAAGTGCTCTGCCTTTACCTGCTGTTATTATCAGAAAACAAGAGGAAACTGAGTGATGTCTTCTACTTTCCATCTAAAAACATTACAGGCTCTAGTAAGTGTTTTAAACCATCTTTGCTTGAATAACTTTCTTAATGTCATCTGGCATATTCTGACATTTACTAGATATTTCAAGTTAGGTAAAAAATTGAATATATAGATCACTTTCTACAATGAAATACCACATTTTGGTGATAATCCTGGTTCACCCAACAAATACTAATTTCACACACATCCAGATAGTAGAAGTTATGATCTATTATGTTAATTAACTTTATTAGAGTTAATAACTCATGGGATTATTTTTCCCTACTGTTTGAAAATACCAAAATCAGAATCCTGAAATGGATCCATAACTGAAATGGATCGCCACAGATATTACCATTTGATATGTCTACTTGATATATAGCTTCTGTGATTTAAAATCTGGTCCATGAAGCTAACATTGCCATAAACTAAATGCAGCACCTCCTGCACAATTATTCCATTTTCTAACACAATTTGGTGTTTCTCTTCTTGATTAGTGTCTTTTAGGGCTCTGATGTAGCATAACAATGTATATAAAACTTACACAGCTTATTTGGTTGTCATGTGTTATCTACATGACATTATTGACATTGTCAAGCATCTGGTGCCTGGCAGTAGCATTCTGCTCATTAGATCATGCAAAGCTTTTGACTGCAAGGAGATCTTTGAGTTCAGGTATAAACATTTGTATTATATCCATCCAAACCACCATGAAATGCATCCCTCTTTTCTGGGTCACAACAGAGAAGGGACCATATCTTTTTTTGTGCAACTTTTTAGTATCTAGCCTGAATTCTTCTCATTTTCCTGGTTTTGATTGCCCTGGAAAATTCAAACTAAGCACACATTAATGCTCTTATTCTTTGGCACAGTTTGTGATTTCTCTTTTCTCAGTCTGTTGCACAGTCCTGAGTCATGATTGCTTATTCTTGGTGTTCAGTTCCCTTGTTTCTTTGTTTGATCAAAACCCAACTGTGTCATCTACAAATTAGTTGTGACAATTATATGCAGCAAATAACGTTTTTCAAAGATATTTTGGATACAGAAAGCAACAAGTTGAAGCGATGCAGACTGCCTACTTCAATGTTTCAGTCTAATCTTTGATCTTGTTGCTCCATGTATACACCATTATACAATTATCAGCCATGTGTCCCCGAATTCTTATGTATTTATTCTAGTTCTCTCTCTTTCACTCATGCAAACAATTATTTGCACAAGTTCCTTCTGTAGATGCAGTAAGTGCTTTGTGGAACTGCAGTAAGCAATCTTCCCTACTGTCTCATTCTATGCTTAGAAATGATCGCTAGTAGAGAAATTGCATCCATCTCCTGCCTGCATGTCTGTGGCTAATGCCACACACACACCTCACAGCCTTACAGACCTCATCACATGTAATTACAAAGCATATGCCCTTGTATTACAATAAATATAGACAGCAATCCATATTCATGTTGTTATGTTATCGGGCAGGATGGATGAAATTTTGCAGCCCCGCTAAGGTGATAAAGTCAATGGGATTTCTACTCAGTAGGAACTGAAAAAAAGACATCAGGAATTTGTCTGATATCATTAAGAGGTCCTCTCTGTATTATAAGTAAGGTGCATTATATTACCCACTGTTTTCAACTGCAGAATATTTTACAATCTGTCATATTACACTGCATGCTGTTTAGAAGTTCTCATTTAGTAGCTCTTACCACTTTTAGATAGAAGCACTTGGATGCAGATCATGGGAAAATCTTTGAGGTGTTATTAGGGAGATAAAGAATTTGAGGGGTTATTGGAAAAAATGAATTTGATGTCTTTGCTTGCCACACAAGCAAATACTTTTATTCCTGTTTCCAGAGGCAGAGCTCCAAAAATGTATGAACTACTTAGGAGTAAGCTATTACTTATCACAGTGTTTGCATATATCAGGACAGTAAAATCAGAGTGGTGCCAAAGAAAATCGTTGTACAGCCACGTGGAGGGGCACACAGATGCATATACATAGAGACATACTACTACTTAAACTCTCCAGTTGGCTGGAAAATTTATCCTTCAGTCCTAAATCACCCCTGAAATTTGGATACATCAGGTTCCAGATTAATATTTTATATTACATCTTAAAGACTCTTCTCTACAAGAAGTAAAATAATTGTTATTAAATTCTCAGCAGACTACAAGGCATCTCCAGAACACAGTGCAAAGGAGAGACTGGGCCTTTGTGGTGCGCAACTTACTGAGCACTGGGGAAGTGGATTTTGCTTTTTGAAGGATATTTGCCTCCAGCATAATACCAATAATGGAAATAGTATCAGATCATATAAAGCTGAAGCTTTTATTCTCTATAGAACTAAGGAATGATGAGAGAAGTACTCTGGGAATTTTACCCTTTAGATTAAATATTTGAGTCGTGAATGTCTGAGACAATCAGTTTCAGTACTGAAATTACCTTGCTATCTCAAGCATAGGAAGAATAAAAGACACTTTCTGTATTACAATTAAGACATGGAAAATCTTATTTTCAACAAGATTTTATGCTTAACACAAGAGAAGAAATTTTTTTTAAAGAGTTTTAAAGAAATTTTTTTAAAGCCTTGACGTCAGCTTTTCCAGCACGAGCTAAACTTCAGCCCATGCATTCAAGGGCTGATCTGGTGTCGCCCTCGCCCACTGCAGCCAGTTCAATACAGAACTGCACCATTATGTTGGAAAGCCATTGGGGAGACCTGCTTTTGCCTGCGCTGGATCGCTATTCACAGCATGCTGCCAGCCTTTGTCATGTAGCTTCAGTTCATCAGCACAAATATTGCTCCTTGAAGCTGACACCATACTTGCTTGGTGTGGCAGCCATCCCCCTTCCCAGGATGAGCCGCTGCAGCAGGCGCATAGCAGGGTGGCAGTTACAACCTTTGGGGTACGGCACGGTGTAGCTGATACACTGTGGTTTTTCAAGTCATCTATCATACCTTCTGCATCAGAACTGAATAAAGCTCCTTTGTGCGCTTCTCTGCAGCAGCACTCGTGCACGGGACCGGCCACAGGACAGTCACACTTGAGTCTCTGCTCCGCTTAGTTACAGAAAAAGCTCCTCACCTAGCACCATGCAACCTCCAGCCTGACACCTAACAAATCACAAACACCTCCCTAGCTGGGCTGGGAAGGACCTCACCCTGGGGGTCCAAAGGTCTCCTCACCCTCTTGGAAAGCATCGGGTTGGCCACTGGCACCCTTGGCAGCTCTCGGAGCCAGCAGGCACGCAGGGGATGTGTCCATCCCTGGCATCCGGGGAACCATGATGAGGCTTTCAGAAGTGTTTAGCAGCTCTCTGGTCACAGGATTAGCAATAAGCAGAGCACCTTTGATAAGGGACACTTTTTTATCCCCTACCATGTTGGACGCTCAACATAATTAGAGAAAAATCTTTGTCTTTCCATTTTACTGCAATGTCTCAGGCTAGTGGGCAGATGAGCTGCAGATGTCTAAACAGTTTACCAAAGGGTTGTTCCCAGAAAATTATACAAATAAGCACAGACCACATCCAGTTTTCTTTTGTTCCAGCAGTGTTACTTCTGTAAGTTAGAATTTTCTCCACCTTGTAAATATGATCTATAAAGCTTTTATGAAGTTTCTGAAGTTGTCATCGTCTAAAACAAATGGACTACAGATGTAGAGATGATCATGACAGAGGGATTACGAAAGTTTGCAGAACTAATACAATTTATTCTCAGGGACACTATACCAAGTAGAGAAAGTAACAAGAGATTAGTGTGTGTGCACGTCACATGTACTTCCTTCATGATAAAGAACACACTAAGTGCTAGCTGTAAAGAAACTGCATAATCTCTATGTATATAAATGTGGGTTTTTTTATGAAAATATTGGCATCTTGAGTAAAAATTG
This sequence comes from Falco cherrug, assembly GCF_023634085.1. Classification (NCBI taxonomy): domain Eukaryota; kingdom Metazoa; phylum Chordata; class Aves; order Falconiformes; family Falconidae; genus Falco; species Falco cherrug. The sequence continues at coordinate 18,137,352 of NC_073700.1, read as the reverse complement.
AATAGGACAGAGGGATTTTCCAGGTGAGAGGGGAGAACTCAGTTCATTTCTCAAGTTCATTGACTTCTGTCTCAGTAAATATGCTTATTCAACAGAGTTTATGAGGTTCAGTACTGAAACAGCTGGATAAAATCCTGTGACCTATTTTACACAAGCGAATGGAATACATAATTCTAGTGACACTTTCTGACCTAAAAATCTTTAGGTCAATAGAATAACTGTAAAAAAGAAAAAAAAGGGCGATCCAAACATCTTTGAAATGCTGAGTCTGTGAACCTTGAAAGGATTAATTACATGTATTCCCTTTTTTAGCTTATTTCCTTTTTTCCATTATTCAGATGTTAAAGACATTCATATACATAAAAGATAAAGTCTAGAATGTGATGTAATTACATCTCCACCTAATTCACTGGGCCAATATATAACACAAGGAAAAACTTCAAAATATCATAAATTGTGCTCATTAAAATCATAAAACAGAGGCCATTTATTATGAAAAAGGGAAAGGTGTATGAATTTTTTGGCAGTAATTGGGAAAAAAAACTTCTTTTACATAGTCACTCCTGAGTAACATGCATGAAATGGAGTTGGTACGTACTGGTGCCAAGGGGAGACAGTTTCACAGCTTTGCTCCAAGTACAGCAGACTGAGCTTCTCTTGGTCTAAAACAGTAGCCAACAGAAATACTCCAGTGGCCTTCCGATCTACAAGGGGATGAGGTGGAAGGCACACTGTGCATGGAGCTACCCAAGCTGCTTTCTACAGGGTCACAAGGGAAAAATCCACGACTATGAAGAAACTACAGAAAAATGAACAAGAATGCTATTTGTATAAGTTATTCTTCTTCAAAAGAATCATTTGCCTCACACCAGAGGTATGGGTGGGCTGGATGATGAAAGGGAAAAGGTAGCAAATAGAAAGAGCAGAGAATTAAAGTCAAAGAAGGGATAAAATATGTATCACCTGGGGGTGACTGGGCTATTTTATACTGAGGATGAAGCTGTGGAGCTTTCTCCAAAGGCTGTGCAAGGGGAACAGAATTCCACTCATACAATTAAGCAAACTCGAGGAAAGAGTGGAACCTGAGCAGAGACAAATACAGCTTGACAGAAGACGTCTAAGTGATTAAGAGGGCTAACCAAATGCTCTTTAGAGGTATAATGATCATTGGTCAGATGGCCAAAGACTTTCATGCAGCACTTCTTCTCTGCTACTGGTTGATTGGAACTATGCAAATAGAGTAAAATGTAAACTTGATTCACATATTAGACCTCAAGACCTGAACAAATCCTAATACAGCTAGTGGGAAAAAAAATAGGCTTTCTGAGTTCAAGGTTAGCAAATTTTTTTGGTTTGTTTGTTTTGTATTTTGGTTTTTTTAACAGAAAGGAAGCTGCAGGTAACAATGCCACTATTACTAGGTTTCATTATACGGTTAAATTATTTTCCAGAACTAGGTCTAAGTTGGATTTTGGGTAATTAGTTGTGTATCAAGGGAATACTGCAAAATTTGATCCAGATCTCTACGATTAGTTGCTGCCAGGAGTTTTAGGAGATCTCTGATTTGGAATTCTGCCATTTTCCTAACAGCTAATTAGCAAGAACTACACTGCTTTCACTGCTGGTGAGCAACACATATGTACAGGTTTCAAAATTTTTGTATGAGGAATAACATAGTTTCTAGAAGAGGACAAGGTTCTGTTCTGGTGGACTGTAGGGGAAATAACACCCCAGAATATTTCAGCATTTTCCATAGTCCTTCTGAGTTTGCTTTCCATATACATTTATTACTCAGGGATTTACTTGCACAACTTTGAACTTAAAGCTCTTGGTACCTTAGAGAACTGTGCCCTATTATCCTGAGTTTTCTTAATTCTTTTGCAGGTGCTGTATGACAGAGGCAACTTTTCAATACGACACAAAGTCTGTTTTTCAGGGCCACTTACTCCTACTTACTCCCATGTATGTGCTACTGTGGATGCTGTTAAAAGAAAAAGGAAACAGGAGTAACAGTGCTTTTGCTTTTCCTAATATTTATCTATATTGGATGAAAATCAGAGAAATAATTAAGGATTTTATTTTCTATCTAAATATTTTCTTTCCCATTTTAGGACCAGATCTTCTCAAAGGCATGCCACAGGCGAAGGAAAAAATAAACAAAAAAAAGGTAAAAAAAAAAAAGGTTGAATGGTTTGCCTAAGTACAAACTGTGCAGGTAACTTACATATGACTACAAGTTAATTAAAATTTGAATTTTGTAATCTTGTTGAAAGTTATGGGTACTCTGAATTAACCTCACTGGGGGCAATTCTTGCTTATGCAGGATTAAACGTTGTTTAGTTCTGTGACAGTGGGAAGTGCTGCATTTAGCAGGCAAATGGAGTGGAGTATACATGCATAATATATGAAGGCAGTGGAAATTCCACATTTCATTTTGCATGTGAACAGTTCAACTGCAATCTTCAGCACAAATGTTAAAAAAACCCACAAACAAACCACGAGCAATGCTTACTAGATCTGATCTCCCACCTAACCAGACAAATGGAGACACTGTGGCAAACACTGTATAAAATATCCCCATGACAGGTCCTTGACAAGCCTAAGCAAGCCATCAACTCTCCATGCACCGGACCTCCACAGCTGTGTTGAAGAGAGCCACTTCTCTCTGAAGAGCTATCAAGTTTTGGGAGCAAAGATCAAACAGTCCAAAGACAAGCTTTGTAAAATCATGTCGACAATATTAGCAGTCCTTGATTTATCTGAATGGGGAAAGCTCTATAAAATGAGGATATTCTGTGTGTTAACACATCACGACGTTCGAGTCTGGTATGGTGGCTGTTTGAATAGCTGTCTTTTTGTCTAGATAGAGATAATTGTGGTTTAATGTGGAGTCAATTATTCACAAAGACACCAGGGGACTCACATTAACAAGTTAGCTCCCAAATTTTCAAGTGAAAGTGAAAGATGCATTTCAACTGTTTGTCTACAAATACTCAGCAATTATACAGATATGAAGACATTCAATAACACTCAGTAGTCATGGCAACCTGCTTTCACTTTATTTGAAATTGAAATTCAAAGAGCTATTTGACTGGAGTAAAGTATGCCATTTTTTATTCTTTATTGATTTAGGAACAAGATTTTAAACTTTTGTCCTATGTTGTGAACGTGTCATTACAAATATTATATCCTGGCTGTACTATTGCCTACTTTTCTATTTTCAATTCTCTTTCTATTTATATGTCATTTACATTTTGACTCATTGTCTCAGTTTTACTTCAGATGTGATGGAAATGTACTAATGACCTGGGCCCTTCCACCTGTCAGCCTTTAGCTTTCCCTCCACGTACCCATACTTTCTTTTTCTCCTTTTTCTTCATCTATGTACAATGAATTGCATTAAACTTTTAGGTGTAAAGAACATAGCAACTGACAGCTCTGTGCTGTTCATTTGAAATTATGTTCTTGTTTTCAGCTATAACAAAATGCAGCTAATTTCAAGCTGCTTTATAGAGCTTTTTATTTCAAAGTCACAGAGACAATACCGATACAGCTTCTTGGTGCAGATGATGCCTCCTTGCATCAGGGGATGTTAGCAGCCAAGGCAGCATTAAATGGGTACCACGTTAGCCAGACCAGGCAGATGGGTAAGGTACCAGCTACCACAATCTTACATGCTAGCCCACTATAGAAACTGTTTTAATCATACAGGCTGACACACCAAAATCTGCTAAATATCCACATTAACCCACAGTACAGGTGCTTGATTTTAGCTTTTCACATACTCATTATATACCCTAACATTTCCTCCACATACTTGGGAATAGGAACTCAGCCTTTGGGGACAATGGGATATGCACACAAGAATCTGACAGCAGTCATTAACGATGTAACAACTGGGTCTTGCGAAAAACACAGCGTGCTTTAAGTTTGACTGGAACACACACTGGTTCAGAAATACTCTGAAGCGTGAGAATCCTTGGTCAGTATTGTATTGGTATTTTCAGGCTTGAAATCACTCATCTCAGATAAACCTGGTCATATTTATTTTGCTTTCTTTCTATAAAGCAAGCAATTGTCTAGATAAAATCTGGGGGGTTTACTTCTATCTTGCTCTGAAGAAACCGTGGAGGGCCACAGCTGCTGAAGAGGGGTTGCTGTGGACTAATGAAGGAGGTGGCACAGAGAACACGCATTTACAGGCTCTGCCTGTTGTGCTTTCCTCACCAGGTTTGGGGCTGGGAATTATTTTTTTTTTCTTTTCTTTTTTTTTTTTTCTTCCCTCCCTCCCCCTGTGTCAGATCTGCAGGGCTTGCAGGATGGTTGTGCCTTTCTCTTTAGGAGAGGTGAGGCTTTCCTGCTGGAATCATCCAGGTACCTCCCACTTCAGAAGGTGCCTGGACTCCCACCCACCCCTCCTGTCCTCTGCCCACCACACGCTGTTAGTGTCCTGAGTGCTTTGCGGTCTCACTGCAGGATATTCAGACAAAACTAAAAGCACAGCATTTAAAAGCAGTCAAAGTAGAGGGAACAGTCATCTTTCGTACCCTTAAATTCCCTGAAACTACCAAGCTACAAAGTGGATATAGACCAATAGTGATGACTTCTCTATATACAAGAAAATGGAAACAACTATGAAGTAGTTGCATAAACTTGCAAGGCAATAAGCCAGATAGTTTTACTAAGATCATTTCCAGGCAATGTTCCATTCCCAGTGGAGGTTTCTATTGATCAGTAGTTATTTTTGCTTGCAATCTCCCACAGATTTGAAAAAAAACCACCCATCTCTTTTTAGCAGAGCATCATCATAAAGTGTATCAAAACTAGAGAGGACTTTTTGATTACTGTGTACATCCACTGGTTATTTTATTTCCTCTATCTGCCTTCTGTTTGTGTTTTACTATTTTCTTTTTCCATCACTTATAATCAGTATCAGCTCTGCCACAGTCAGACACCTGATTTTTTATATTTATAGCAGTCTGAAGATGCAGGAGTCGCAGCAGGTTTGAGCGCATCAGTCCTGCACCATCCTGCTGCAGTCAGTGGTACCCTGTCCAGGACAGGACCTCTGCTGGTGGGTACTGCTGTGGATGAGGGTTTAGAGAAGTGGGTTTTCAGCTGACTTTGTGCTGAAATAACACGTTAAATGCCTCTGTCTTCTGACAAGCTTGGAGCAGCCTGAGAGTCTGCTTACTGTTAGCAAAGGCAAAGGCAGAGTTTATTTTCTAGGAAAATCCACACCTAACCAATGTTTGCATCCATAGGCCCTTTTTTGCTGTTGTTTTCTGTTCAAAGAATGATATTGTCTATGTGAAACAAATATGTATTTGGCTTTAACCATCATTAAATGTAGATCTTTATGAATGCAGGTTACTATAGTTACACTGGCATTGCGGGTAATTCTTTCATTATAACTGCTGCATGTTTGTATATAAACAGCTGAGCTGCATTTTTTTTTTTTTTTTTTACTTTAATCTAAGAAGCCACAGGAAATGCTTTGATTTAAAATTTGCTGATCAAGCCTGCAACATTAAAAACGTGAGATCAGGGTGAAATCAGAATAATTCACTGCATTATTATTTTAAAACTTAAGGAAAAATGTGCTTCAGAAAACTGAAAAAAAATATGTTAGAATGATACATGAGTGGGTCCACAATCCGTTATGATTAAACATGTGCTTAACCATTTCACAGATTCAGATTTTAATGCCAAATGATAGGCTTTCTGTGAAGCAGACCATGAATATAAAGGCTTGCTGTATGCTAGTGCTTCTGTGATACATCCAGATCTATTAAAAAGGAAATCTTCCTGCTCAAATCCAACTGTTCAGGTTTGGGGGTTTTGGCCTTGTTGCTGTTTTTATTTTTTAATGGTGTGACCGATCACTTCAATAAAATGCTTCCTATTTTAATGCACTTAGAAGAGAGGCACTAGCAAATTAGTATTTTAATATTAATTTCAAGTAGAAATGGAAGACTCAATATGATTCTTCCACTACTTTTTTTGGTATGAGTCCCTAAATAACTACGCATATTTACTACCAGAAATCACCCTGATTTCCTAATGAAGTGGTCCAAGCATTTGATAAAAAGAAAAGCTCAAGATAACATTCTGCACTTCTTGCAGATGGTTTAGGAGCATTTCTGCTTTATCTAACCTGCAGCCGTAACCACAAAGCAGGCATGGAACTACCCCCAGCTTCCAGGAGACTTTGCACAGAAGATGAGCAAGACAACTTAAGAAAAAGATAAAGAGCAGTGTTGTCCCCAGCTGGTGTCTTGTGCAGCAAGATGTACAGGAGAAGAGTGAGGAGGCAGAGAGGAAACCACAGCCTGGAAAGGGGATGGCTCCAAGATGAGCTGGAGGAAAAGAGTGGGATTACTGTGCTCCTTTGGGTGCTGCTCTCTCAAGTACTCCTAACAAATGAGAACGAAGCAATAACAGGAATTCCAGTCTCAGTTGCTGTGGCCACTTTTCCCTGCATATTTTCAGCCAAGAGAGAGAGAAAGGCAATAAACAGTTTCTTGTGAAGGCAGACCAAGACAAGACTATCACCAGCACATCCATCTTGAAATAACATGACCCCAATTTCATAGTCTTCCCCTTCAAAAATCAGCATGAAGTGCAGGAGAGAGCATGAGAGTTAAAACCAGCTGTCCCTCAGGAACAGGCTGACTCTTTCAGAAGCCAGACCTGGTTAATGACCAGCCCAGCCCACTGCAATTGTGCTTTACAAAGCCCCTGTACTACAGAATCACAGAATTGTTTAGGCTGGAAAAGAACTTTAAGATCATTGAGTCTAACCATTAACCCAGGGGTGCCACGTCCACCACTATGGACCACATCTATGTGTGTTTTAAACACCCCCAGGGACGGTGACCCCACCACCCCACCAGGCAGTTTGTGCCAGGGCTTGGCCACCCTTTCCGTGAGGAAATTTTTCTTAATCCCCAACCTGAACCTCCCCTGGCACCACCTGAGGCCATTCCTTCCTGTCCTGTCGCTTGTCACCTGGGAGAAGAGACCGATACCCCGCCACCGCCCCGTCAGGCACCTGCAGAGAGCGATCAGCCCCCCCAGCCCCTCCTCTCCAGGCTGAACCCCCCCAGCTCCCCCCGCCCCCCCCCTCAGCCTTGTGCCCCAGCCCCTGCCTGGCTCTGGACACGCTCCAGCCCCTCAGGGTCTGGCTGGGGCTGAGGGGCCCAAACCTGAGCCCCGGCTCCGAGGGGCGGCTGCACCAGCGCCCAGCGCAGGGGGACGGGCGCTGCCCTCTCCTGCTGGCCACGCTGCTTCGGACACCGGCCAGGTGCCGCTGGCCGCCTTGGCCACCCGGGCACACTGCCGGCTCACGGTCAGCCGGCCGCCCACCAGCTCCCCCAGGCCCTTTTCCTCCAGGCACCTTCCCAGCCGCTCCTCCCTGCCTGCAGCGCTGCCTGGGGTTTCTGTGACCCCGTGCAGGACCCATATGGCTCCTTGAGGAGCCTCATACACTTGGCCTCAGCCCATCAGCCCGGCCTGCCCAGACCCCTCCGCAGCCTCCTGCCCTCAGGCAGGTCAGCACCCCTGCCCAGCCTGGCGTCATCTGCAAACTTACTGAGGAGGAACATGATCCCCTGGTTCCGAACATTAGTGAAGACATAAAACAGGGCTGGCCCCAACACTGAGCCCTGGGGACACCACTCGCAACTGGCCACCAGCAGGATGTGACTCCATTCACAACCACTCGTTGGGCCCAGCCACCCAGCCAGTTTTTTTTCCCAGTGAACAATATACACATCCAAGCCATGCGTAGCCAGTTTCCCCAGGAGAACACTGTGGCGAATGGTGTCAAAGGCTTTACTATCATCTGGGTAGACAACATCCACAGCCTTTCCCTCATCCACTAACTGGGTCACCTTCTCATAGAAGATCACATTAGTCCAGCAGAACCTGCCTTTCATAACCCCATGCTGGCTGGGTCTGATCCACCAGCTGTCCTGCACGTGCCACGTGATGGCACTCAGGAGTGTGCACGTAAAAGCAAGATGGGATAATGAAGGTTGTAATATCTCTTGTAGCATTAAATATAAATGAACATATTGACTCCTACCAAAGTGAAGTTCACTAAACAGGGGGACACGGCTCATTGTCCCTAAGCTCTTCTTTTCAGGTTAATTAAGAATTAAAGTGCTGTGGTTTTGTACTTGAGATTCCAGCACTTCAGTAATTAATATTAAGGAATAAAGCTAAATGGAAAATAATTGCAGGCTGATGGTCTGTCCCCATGCAATCCAGAACAGCTTCTACATACCTGCTCAAAGATTTCATATAAAGGACCAACTCTGCTAAAGTCAAGATCCAGAAATACTTTTGAAACTGCACTAACCAACAAAAGAGGAGAAAACATGGTCTTTATGATCCACGCTTACTTCTGCTGAATACATATGAAGTAATTGACGCTCTCCTGCATTTTCAGGGGTTTTGTCTAAATCAACCTGCCAACCACTCATGTCTTGAACAGAAACCGAAGTTACTTCTGATAGAGCCACCGACCTCACTGACAGCAAGTATGCAAAGACTTAAATGGGCATCTTCAAAACAACATGGGATTAACAGTAAACGAGAATTTTGGATGCTTTTACCCCTATTTCCCAGTAACAGCTTTCCTCCCGGTTCTTGCATCTTACACATTGTAATTCACATCTCAAAATCTCCTTTATTTTTCTTTTAATTTAGCTCTTTCAGTCTCAGTTCTGTCTTTTTGCATTTAATGCCTCTGACTTTATTAATGCCAGGTAGGACTGCTTATTTAAAAGAACACATTTTAAATATATACATTAGAGCTGGTTTAGGAACAGAATAGTCTCTACTTGGTCAGATTAGTGTACCTCTCATTTAATTACAACTCAAAAGGTTAGAAATTTTTATCCTGCACACATATTCTCTGGGAATTATCTGACTCTAAAATATAATTAATCATCCTCTGTCATGCTTTTATTATACCCACTGCTCTCTGGAGTCATTCCTTTATTTCTTCTTCATTCATATTCCTCTGACCTTCCTCTTCACTCTGTTACCACAGACCTCAGGTGAATTTTAGCCGACTGCTCAGAAATGAGTGCGTATTGTTAAACCCATTTGTCAATCACTTTATCAACTCACAAACATGAGATCTCTGCATATGTTTAGCATTTTCCATATATAGCAGTCCAAGTATTAACATGGATGGCATCTGTCAATGTTGACTAAAATTAAATTTTGGAACTACTGTAAATAATAAAGCAGTCATATAAAGATTATTTCTCTGGAGCATAAGCTACCAGTAAACATGATTTGCATATTGTGCTTACAGCTGTTTCAACATGAACTGTTTGCTGTGGTTCGTTAAAATGATTTGATTTGTCAGATTCCAGGATAGTTGCAAGTCTACGTATACCAGCCTGGATGAATGTGGTGACAATTCAGGTTTTCAGAACTATGCACATGTGTACTGGATTAGCGAGCTGAATTGAATAAAAAAGCTTAAAAAGAGATCATTAATCACATGTTTGTGACGAGAGAAATGAAAGAGGGAGTACCTCTGAGATACGTTCCTAAGAAACAAAGAGTACAAATAGCGAAGCAATGTCCCCTGTGAAAAGAAAACCTCTTTTATAGACCTACATCTCGCTTCCATTCCACACATTGCAATCTTTTCTATTGACTTAGTGGAAGTTAAACTGGGACTTGGGCATGAAACTTAAATGATATTTCCGTATAATACTCTTGATCTAGATAATAACATTCATACATCTAGGAAATGTTTTACTCTAACTTACAGTAAATCTGCACAATTTTTTTCTCTATTTCCTTCCCCCATAACATCACAAGAGTTAGATTTTCTCCCCTCCCTTTTCCTCTCTATACACATAATCACAGCAAAGCAGCAAAGAGCAGGCAGAAATTTGATTTCAGCTATGGAGCTGTCTCTTCCCAAACAGAAGAATGGCAAGATGGTGCAAAGACTGAATTAAAAGGAATCCTGTGCTGTGAAGACCTGTGAAAGCACAGGTAAACTCACCAAAGAGCCACTATACTTGTCTGTATGTGTTCATATGAACAATTGAGTTCAGCTATGCCAGAGAAGAGCAACAGAGCATCATTGACATCACTTCAGAGTTTTGGGGCTAAGTCATTTTTATGCCAGACCCTCTGGGTGCAAGCCTGAGCCTGGTGGGGCTGGCTACGAGCTCGATGCTGGACCCCCAGTGACTTCAGCTTCCCTGCACCACATCCCCCAGTACACTCAGTCCCAGGCTGTACAGAAATTTAAAAGGCAAATACTGTGAGTAACTAGGACAGCAGCTGCCCTCCTTTTGGTTATCCAGCCTTCCTTTCCACCACTGTGCTACCCCCTCTTGCTCTCAGCCATAAGAGGACCTTAAGAGGGGTCCTAGATGTGCACTGTTTTTTCTCCATTTGCACAGCATGCAAGTTACATAGAGCAGAACAGAGGACAGGCGCTGCTTGGTTTCTCACTTTGTTGCAGACAAAGCAATAGATGTGACACCCACTTGAACAGCTGCGTCCCGAGCGAAAACATTCCATTTTTGCCTTCTCTCCCTGTGCAACTCCTTGCTCTTCACAGTCCTGAAGTATTTTTCAACGTTATTGAAAGAGATAAGGATACCAGAGTGAGAGATAAGGATACCATGGTGTGGCACTAAACTTTTATAGCATTTGGACATCTTTGAAAGTGTCAGTGCAGCTTTTAGAGCTGTATTTTCCAGCCAGGAGCCAACTTAGCTGGAAAAGGAATGGATGTGATTGCAGGGGTTCTGCAGTATTCCTGATTAACCAGTGCTAACCTGTGAGCTTTGCTAGTTAGCAAATGCACATCATTTGATGACTCAGCCTGCAGTCCAAAGACAATGAATATGTTTCCTCTCCTCTCAGAATATTAGAGGAATTTAAATCCTACATGTACCATAATAATGAAAGCTCTAGTGAAAATACACGTGGAATAATTGTTCATTGAGTACATGTTCAAGGAAAGTGCTCTGGAAAGTATTTTGCAGCAAATATCTCAGAAGGAATACACATCAAAATATCCCAGGAGAAGAAATTCTCTTGCTAGTCACACACAGATAGATTTGCTTCCAAGGAAAGCCCATCCACTCTCAACAATTCTGCTAAGGAAATACAATGCCTCAGGAATGCTGGAACAGGGAGATGGAGAGAGAAAAAAAATAGCTTCTTCATCTTCCCAGCCAATTCCAAGATAGAGAAGGAAATTGGTTTAGGTCAAAATATATCTCTGCTTTTTCAACAACAACAAAACCTCTGCATTTAGCATAGGCACAATTTGAAATGCTTCATTTAACGTAAAAAAAAAAAAAAAAAAAAAGTATTATGTTTTTGGTTTATTTAACTCCTGAACAAAGGATTGTTTCCTTTTTTAGTATGTAGAGCATATTTTTTTTTAAACTAAAAAATGCTGATTTAAAGCAAAAAAGCAAAAAGCTAAGAAGTTGGATCATTAAAGTGCTGAAATGAAACATATTGGCATTTCCCATGAAATGGTTTTGAATTCTCTCTTGTTCCTATATTTTTCATTAGGAGCTATTTATAAGATTTGACCCAAATTCTTTTCTCCCCAGCTAGCTCCTATTTTTCAACTAATTTATTAGTTGTCCAGTAAAGTAGCGCCCAAGATCCAAAGGTAGCATCAGTTCAGTTAGGTAAAGAAAGCAGAAAAAACCCCTCATAACATCCAAGAAAGGGAGAGCAAAAGAAAGAGAAGCCTTTCCTTACCCTGCTTCTATTTCTCAGAAGATTTCCTGAGAAAGGGCCCTCAGAATAGACAAACTGTCCTCAAAATGCAGCTTCTCTTATTTCATGACATACTCCTTACCCTGTGTCTGCCTGCAGGGACAGTTTTTATGCCTTGTGCATATGCTGAAGCCCAACTATTTGTTATGAAATCACATTAGTGCTCCTGCTCTGCCATCCTCCAAGCCCTGACACTGGGATTTGGAGCTCTGCGTCCGCCTTTGCAATGCACGCAAAAAATTCCCATTAATTACTGTCCATTTAAACGGCAAGCTGCGCACTGGGTTAGGGCTTCGGTGGGAACAACCGTATTCCTATGACCAATGATGCAGGGGTTTGGGGTATGACAGCCACTGAGTTTTCTCCGAGCAGATATGGTAACTGAACCAGCTATTCCAGGTGCAATCTGGATTTTGCTCAGGAGCTGAATATGAACTGTGGAGCAGCTATCAAGGAATGCTCTTGCTCACTCAGGTTTTTCAGTATTCTCTATCACTACTGTTTTTCCATACTCATGTTGTATTCTGGTTTTCAATTTGAAGTGGTACACTGGAGCCGAATTCTTGCCCAGATGCTGAAACCAAATAGCACTCCAGAAGTCACCACAAAGACTACTTGTAGGTAATTGCTAAAGTGGCAGAAACCAATTCTTTTATTTTAGCAAGCAGAAAGGTTTTCATAGCGTTCAAATTATATAACCACATTTTCTCCCAGAAGGAGAAAGACAGACAGACCTTATTGAAGTTGAAATCAAAACTCCCATTTACTTAAGAGAGCCAAAAAGTTAAAAATCTAAAACTTTTTTAGCTTAAAAAGAATCATAAGAGAGTCAGCTACTCCATTCATTTGCGGGATTTGTCTGAAGAGTCTGGTCTGAGTAGCTTTTTTTAACCTCCAATTTTTTTTGAGATTAAAGAGAAGAAGTGACCCACAAAAAGGAAAAGCAAATGGATGACTTTGTTTAATTCTGCAGCGAAGAAAGAAAAAGTAATCTTACAAGTGCAAGTTATGAAAAATCATTGTAATTTGCATTAACTCAGTCCTTACCCTTTCATTAGCAAAGACCATTGATTGCACCAGATTACTAGTGATGGCTTTGCGATGGCTGCGGCACACCCAAACCCACCAAACATCACACTGAGATGTCATCACACTGAGATTTTTTAGAACCCCATGACACATCTATTACCTTATACTGCAACTGCAGATCTCTTTAAATAATGCAACTTGCCTCCAGAACAAAGATTTTGTTTTGAGGTTTTGGAAGCATTTGTTCATATACTGAAGTCATCAACGTTCTATGAAATAACAAAAACCTAAACCAAAAGATAAAAGGAATGAGTGCTTGTGAATCCACAAACAGACATTTACACTGTCAGTCAAGCCAATTGCAGTAAGCAGAACTGTATATTACCCGACTGCGGGACAATATGCATAGGGCCTTGATAAAGCACTAAATGCTGCAAACAGACAGCAAAAATATTAGGTATCTAAAACTCTATCACAAATCAGTCTGGTAACAGCACATGAGTAGGCTTGCAATGACCTCAACACCATTGCACACACTCTTATCTGCTAAATTGCTTTGCGGTAACCTCACCTCATGTCCTTGACCACACTATTAAATATATTTGTCTCTTGCTTTCCAAAGAGCTGACAGTCCTTTTTCTGGGGCTTCTGAATACCAGAAGGATGTTGTTGTGTTTTTTAAAAAAATATTAAATATTGTTTTTTTTCTTTGTAGATGCCATCCATTCCTCCTCTTTACTACTGAAACACAACTAAAGAGCTAAACCAACTTTGGAATACAGTATTCATTTATCACATGAACAGCTACAGCTTTAATTAGCCAACAGGTACTTGGCAAATGAAAGAATTACCTATAGCAGTGCATGAAATGGGACAGTTTCAAAGAATGCTGTAAGAAAGCATCCTTTGAAAAAGAAAAAACAGTTTTTTCAAAAAGTAAGGATTTAAAAAATGGTAGAAAACCTCAACACAAAACAGCCTTTTGTACATAGGTGCTTTACAATATCTATAGGACAGATGCTGATTTTTTTTAAATACACACTGAATATTCCTACATGAAATAAATAGGACGTCCCAGTAGATGAACTAGGGGACCTAAGACTTCATCATCCCACCTCCTGGGTCTGGTGCACACCACTTCATGGTGGATGCTGTTCACTGCCCTCTTGGATGCTCTTGTGTCGACTGGAAGGAAAATGGGCAGCTAAGCGTGGCCCCCCTGCGTGCCAGAGCCAGCTTACTGTGCAGGGGAAAAACACACCTCTCCTACCGTGGTGGGGCTCCCTTAAACCAGCCTGGTGCTGGCAGCAAGCAGCCCACATGGGAGTCCCAGTTGCTGAGCAAATGGGGAAAAGAGCTCACAATGGCTAGCTCAAGCTGGGGAAGTCTTATTCAAGGGGCAAATACACTTTCCTAAATCTTCTTTAAGGAACGTCTTTAAGACACGCTTGGAAATCTGTGAAGAAAATCCACTATCCAAATGCATAATATGACTATGGTCCGTCTTTCTCAGTCCTTCCTCTCCTTTCTATTGTGAGCATCTCTCCTGGTCTCTCTGCAGTTTTCTGGGATGGAAATGCAATATTTGCCTCAGTTTAGGCTTTTCTCCCCCCACTTTGTTTTGCATGTTCTACCCCATCCTGCCTTTTCTATTTATACAGTAAACTTTTTGAGGCAAAGGTTTTCTCCCGTTCTGTCTGTACTATATCTGAAACCACGGTGTCCCATCAATACTCAGTCTGTTGGCACAATGATAATAGACTTGATAATTATTATTGGTCCATGCTATTAAAGTTACATCAGTGACATGAATGTGCAAAAACATCAAACTGCTGGGAAGAATATCTGTAAATATCTTAGCAGATGTCATGTTTGTGCGAGAAGCTGAGGTAAGGAGCTAAACAAGTACAAATCTGTTTACAAAATTATGAAAATGCCCAGAAAGGATGGAATTAGTTGGCACAGCACAAAATGGAGGTATCATGGTGCTAGGTTCTTACTTCACCTATCCTTGTTTTACATCAGGGGTCATACTACATTACCTTTTGCTCCAAGCTCCAAGTCAAATTTGATTAGGGACTAATCTGATTCCACATAATGAGAATACTATTTAGGATGCATGCTTTAAATGTGGCTTTTAGTCCACAGTTTGTTAGGTTAATGAATTTAACAATTGAGATGATTTGTACGTTCCATGGATGATTTGGCATGGAAGGCATTTGTAAAATGTGGAAAACTGGCTAAAAATGGTATTTCAAACAAAACAAGAAAATAATTACAGCTGATGCTGCAACTTGCATTTGTCCGCTGATAAAGAGATAGTTAATATATTTCAGATGTTTTAAAAGTACAGTTAGAAAGAATGAAATGAGGAAGAATTTCTTGGACAGATAAAATGAGAGATTTTAATTTTCTGAGCAGGTCTAGTAAAGGACTTTGGTGCAACATCTCCTATGCTTACGCAGTGCCTGCAAATGGATATGAAACATTCCGTGCTTGGAGCACAGAACACCTGAAACCAGCACTCTTGTCTAGCTAGCCATCAGGAGATGTGGGTCAGACGTGGGACTTAACCTTCACTCACCAAATGCCTTAAGCCCAGCTTATTTCTGTGGGAAGGTCCTCCCCAGGACCCACTCTGAACACATGTATCCACAGCCTTTCTTTCAAAACACGGGCTCCAATCAGTCTTTTAGCTTTTAAAATGTAGGAGATGGTGCTGGAGCTTTCCTTTTTATTGCACAGAAGTTTTGTCGCAGAAGTATTCCACCAGTAATGCAGAGGCACAGATGCCCTCATCACCCACCTCTGCGGAGTACCCTGGTCTTTAAATGATAGGCAGAGCAACACCGTGCTGCTGGGTGGTGGAGATAATAAGAAAGCTGGTAACTACCTCTGGGAAGGTAAAAGCCCTGGATCCTAGACCCTGCTTCCAGAAGTACTGGCACATTTTATCCAGACACTTGAGCCATGCTGTTAAACCAAAGCATTTAGGTATCCCCAGAAGCGGGTAGCGGGATGAGCTTTCAGAGTTGCAATTTCAGACATAGGAACCTGAATTCTGCCCAAGCCTTAAAGTGATGCTCAAATCTTGTATTGGATTTGTCTTGTTCATTCCTACTGCAGGACCTGGGAGCCAATTGTTTGTCAGAAGCACTGAAGCAGAGTGGTGGGAGGGCAACGAAACTCTAACAGCACTACAAATCAATAATGACTTTTCTTGTATTACAAGTATGTTGCAGCACAAAGCTCTGCAATCAGATGCTGCACATATCATTGCTTTGTTTTAAAATCTGGAGGCACAGGGACTCTACTGGTGAACAGAGCACTGGGAGTTTTCACTGAGTTTCACCAAGCCAGCTATTCTGGGGGAAAGCAAGCTATATTTCCCAGGGCACCACCACCACCTTAAAAGCAGCAGCAGCAGCAAGGCCATCTGAACAATGTCCTTTACAAAAAAGGGGATGGGGAATCTACCATGGTTACATTGCATCTCAGGGCTCACTCTGCTGCATTTCCCGAGAGCTCTACTGCAAAGATCATCTTGCTACCGGCATGTCACAAATTCCCATGCTCCCCATGGTAGCTTCAGGGAACGTGAAGTTCACTTCCACTCTCCTTATTGAGCCAAAACCAAAACCTACAGGGAGAAGCAGTGGTGCTTCCAGACACAAAGGATGACAAGTTCAAAGAAAACTGGAGGAGGAAGAGGAGGAGGAACCTTTTGGTAAAGAAATGCCAATTGATGCCTGGAAGGAGCTGTAAAAAATGATGAGACACTCCCCTCTAGTCCCCACTCTTAAAACACTCAGGACACGGTGAATGCCACTCATGGCAACCTGCTTTCATTTAAACCCATTTGCCTTTACAGTAGTTTAAATATCATTGACAATCACGTAAGATGTCAGGTCAGCCCTCTGCCGGTTTTTGTGCTGCTATGAGTGCGAGTCAGCCGTACTCTGCAAGGTGAAGAGGAGCTGCCCCCCGGCCACCCCTCCTGGGTGCACCATGGGCTTGTTGGGTCCACAGTGAAATACAGATATATGACTTCAAAGGGCTGTCAGTTCTGTCACACAAAACCTCAAAAATCTGCTGTTCTGAACCATTGTTGTGTCATCCTATTTAAGGCAGAAGTATTATCTCTCACTTCGCTCTCCTGCTGAAGAAATGTCTCTCTGTTAAGTGCACAGGGTATATCACAGGATTCACCTTAGAGCAGAGACTGCAGTGACTACATTTCCTAGCTAATGAGCATCTGAGAAAAGGTTGTACAAGGAAAAGAAAAAGAAGCAGCAGCAATGCTTTTAGTTAAATAACAGTCATTTGATCAATTTTATTCCAGCTTGATGTGAACATAAAACCATTAAGGTCCATGCCGTAACTTACTGAGCTATGAGTAGCCGACATGATCTGGGGTAGATCATGCCTCTCCCACTGACAATCCAAAATCTGTGACTTCTGAACAACCAGCTCAAGCACCTGGCAACCCGATAGACATTTTACAGAAGTACATTTATTACGAGGTACATCCTAAACACCACAAATGTACTCAGCTCTTTTTGCCAGCTGAGGATCTTGCCTTGGAATGATGACAGCAGGCCAGGCTGGAGGAACATAATGAGAAATAAACAGTTGGTGTAAGTTCTGCTGTTGTCTTGAAGTGCCTCAATCGAGTTTAATGATGATTGTTTACAGCACAGAGTGTGGTACCGGTCATAAAGGGGGAGAGCAAGTGAGAAGATGACAGGGAGAGAAAGGGATATGCGTTTCCCTTTCTGTAACAGTGTGTTGCAGAAACTACAGTATTAATCCCCCAAACGTCTTTCCTTTGAGATACTTACTTATATTGATCTGATGATACTAGGGTGCTATATAGTCCAGCATTTATAGAAATGAGCTGTCAGGTCTATACTAATATTAGCATTTAGGAGAATTTATCTGTTTGAGTTAGCTTTGGACAAGTGCATTCTGTTGAAAAAGTGCACGAGGGGATCTTCAACTAGAAATAATCATTGCAATGAGCACAACACTGAAAGCAGGTGCTGTTGGTTGCTGGATGCTGACCAATGCATTAGTGATCCCAACAACGATGTGCTTTGTGTGCATATTTAAACATATCTATTGCTCATATCTTCTTCACGGCTTGCTTAACACTGACCTTCTGATTTCAGCTACTCATAATAACCCGAAATAATTTGCCAAAGGTAACAATGGTAACAAGTAACAACTGTATTTAGGCTTAGCTCCCATATTGCCACAATAATAAAACCGTATTAGCATCTGATGGCAGGGAAGATTTCAAGTCCCAGCACAGTAAGATAAATGTTACTAAATGTTAGACTACTGTGAAAGATTCAACAAAACATAATTACCATGATTATAGGCTATAAAAAGTAACATTACAAAGAGCTCACTTAATACAAAGGAGAAGAGGAACAAAAAATAGATTTCTGTCTCAAGGTCCCTTTTACACAATTACAGCACATTTCAGCAGTCGATAGAAAAAGTCAGGTTCTTGTATCCAGAAAAGCAGAGAGAACTGGGTTTTTCATTAAAACAGTGGCATCTCCTCATTCACCTCCCTCCACTTGGTTCTACTGGTTTTGTTCTGATGAGAGTTATTTTGATGGGCTATGCTCAATCCGCCACCCCACAAAGGCATTAAAACGTGTCCTTCACATAAGGAGTGTTGCATGACCCACAGTGGCATACAGAAGGAAGGGGACTTCAAAAGGGTCCAAAGCATGGGGGAAAATGACATGACTACAAACTTTCTGCCATGGAATGCATAGAAATATTCCTTCTTTTGGGAGATGCAGGGATGACTTGCATCAGGTTTTCTGCAACCAGACCCATGGACTGGCCCCACACATACATCATATACAATATATAGTAAATAACAGTAACGTGCGTGTCTATATTCAGTGCCAGTTTGGGATAACATTCATCCCAGAACATGCACGTGCAAGTCTGTTACTTGAGTGAGAGTCCACTATTCCCTTCCACAGTGTCATCTACATCAGGTCTATATTTCAGCTTTTGCCTCACTCATGAACAAATTGAGGGGACTGTTTGCTCTTTGGCATGAGTGAATGTTTACAAAAATCTCAAAGATTGCCAGCCATTCTTCTGTTACATTGTGCTGATATTTTATCTCTCTTTCCAGTGGAAAAGTAAGCCTACAAAGGTATCCTTTAGTAGCAATGCAGCTTGTTAAAAATATTTTTGTGATGGATATTACATATAGTCACAATGCTATATTTTTTATTTATTTATTTTTGGTCTCATCAATTACCCTTTTCCTCACTGCTACAGTCCCAGGCTGCAGTCAGCTCAGACTCTGCTTGGCCAGAGTTAAAATCATGACCCAGAAATTCCTTACAAAGAAAACAATTGCCAAAATAATTTAAAGTTCTAACTGATGAGTCTCTTGAATAACTCACACACAGGTCACCATATTCTTACTCTGGAATATAACTAACTTGTTATTTTTCTGCTACAGGGAGGTTTTCTTTAGCTAGATTGATAACATTCTGCCCTGCCATTTTGAGAAACTGAAGCATGAAAAAAAGTTTTGAAAAACATTTTGAGCCCTTTCTTTGTGCTTCAGAGAACTCAAATCTCTGTGTGCACTGTAAGAGCAAAGAGTGTTGTGCTATTCACTGACTGAATGCAAGCAGTTTGAATTCAGTGGCAATACATTAAAAGAATGCATGTAAAGGGTGCAGTATTGTTGAAGGGAGAAGATTCATAAAACAATCAGATCTGTTTTCACAATCATGCAAGGCAGACGAGAAGGATGTAGTGGCAACCTAAGCAACACATAGGACATGTGAGTTCATTTGAATCTCTGCTGTTGCTGCAGCTTTGATGGGAGCAAGGCACAGCGTGATGGTCATAGAAGTGCTTGCCTGAATTTTTAGCTACCTAAGTAACGTAGGTAATATTAGCCATCATCATCAAATCATCACACTGTATTTACATGCACCAAAGGCAACATTTCTATTAAATTCGTGCCAGGTATTGAACAAAAGAGAAAAACAGAAATGAAACCAGCATTTACTATCTTTGCCTATAGTATGTTCTCTGAGGGGTATTTACACAGCATGAGGAATGTCCCAAAAAACAGCCTCATTAGTGGTCTCCCACCTCCTCTGGCTGCAATTTAAGGAAAGACTTCAATCATGACACGATCACAAAGTGCCGAAGAACACAAAGCCAAAGTTGTTCAGAAACCCACAGCATATTCATTAATAGCCCTGGGAGAGATGTGCATTCCTCCAGCAGCTTTTCAGGCAGACGCATGTATTGATCTCTGCAAGCTGCCTCCTTCAGAGAGGCTGCACAGCGGTCCCGGTCACATATTCTGGATGTCCTTATCTCTCCTAGAAATAACTACATCCCTAAAAGCAGAACATCCTGTTTTTACCCTCCTCCACCTTCAGACCCCTCCAGAATTCACTTTTTGCGTCTGTGCTGAAAATCTAGTTACAGCAGCTTCCACATCACCTTCCCACTCTTCATTTCAGACTGGCAAGCCATCAGAGCCTCTGGTTTTTTTCCTAAATTACAGCCGGCAAGAGGAAAAGCAGAAAGAGATATGGGGCAGGGGGCCAGTTTCGGTGGGGTCTGGGGTAGCTGAGCTTGGCAGTGCCATCACCCGCTCTGTGGAGTGGGGAGCAAGCGGTTAATGAGCCACCAGGATAAACTTGCTGGGCTTGTAGGCTAGAAACAGGGTGCAGTGCTGCAGGGAGGACTTTGTTCCCTCTGCCATTGTTCAGGTGATGGCCCTGCCTGCATCATGTCTCTGCAACCTTTGGTTTAAGCCCAATTATTGATTATTTTGCTACTCAGCCACAAACACTGGGATATGGTATGGTGGGAATCTTTTACAGGCACAGGAGCATTCGAACTTCAGCTTTGCTTAGGATCACTTTACATGACTTGCCAATCACTTAACATGACTAATGATCAAATTGGAGGTAAAAGTTTCCTGGTGAAAGTGATAAAAATCAATGAAAGATGCCTTTACAGTCATTCCAATTATTTTCCAAATTCAGTTCATAGGTGACAAATTAATGCTTAAGCATATTGGGGGAGTATGTGCCCTTTATTTAAACAGCAATATAGATATCAATTAAAGGACAAATTAGTTATACCTTTTGACTTATGTGAAAAGAAGAGAATTGCTACAGTATTAAAGAGTTTTTAACTAGTGGGTAGTCTGGTAATTAGGGAGCTGTCAGAGCTTGTTATGTTATCTTGCAGCAGCTGGTGTTCAAAATACTTCTTGCCACTCATGATCTGAGTGGGACGCTGTTAATATGCAGCTTCAGTCTACAAGAGTTCAAAGGGTAGAATTTAATTACGATACTGTAAATTCTTAATTTTCAATTACTATGACACTAGGGAACTGCCCTTGAGGAAGGGCAGGTAAAAGACATTTTTGCATTTACAAATGTATGAATAAATAGGGAGGTAAAGAGAAATAATATTTGCGGAAATGTTACATTTGCAAGTTCTGCAGTTGCTTTTTTAATTTATTTTTGTTGTACTAGATTGGGAAACAGTTTTCCCGTGTCAACAGTTACAATGCATCATTTGCAGATATTATCTCACTCCAGGCAGCAGTTTCAAGGCCATCAAAAAATAATACTTTGATTTGCAGTGTATTGTGAGCCTAGGCACACCTGATGGTCACAAGTTACGTACAGAAAATAACTACCTATTCTAAGAAAAACCTTTATTTGGAATCAAATGCTCAGCTACCTTGTGAATCTCCTTTATTTTTGAATTCACAAGACCACCTAGGCCAGTGAGATGCAAATGTTTGCAAGTCGGCTTTTCTCTGCCTTCCGGTTTTATTGCCAGTCATCACTGACCTCACCACCGAACTGAGCAGTACAGATATGATACGGCTTCACTACCAGCTGACTCCCACCTGGAAGCTGTGGATCACATCGGAAAAATGATGGATCAAAGTATCCTCCTCCTTCCTCGCTGATGCTGTTACTAACTGTAGTTGACTGAATATACCCAACCCCAGCACACCGGAAGACTTTGTATGAAAGATCATATATTCATTAGAAGGAGTACAAGGGATTATCCTGAAGTCAGCATTAATAAGGAAAGAAGAAAAGCAGAGGAAGAAAGATTGCCTAGATAAAATTATGAAGTTAAAAAGGCAAGTGACTTTTGCTCTGTGGGCAGTACTTCAGCCCTGTTTCGGAGGAGAACACTGAAGCTTGGCCCTACACAGGCTCTCTCAGGAGAGCATCATCCTTGTGCTACCCTTAACGGCACAGCTTATCATTTACCACCTACAGGTACACCAAGTGCATTTCCTCAGCCTGGTTTTCTCTCTGCCATTTTCAGAAGCGTCAACATGAATGTTCACCCCAGGGCAGTGCAGCTCAATACAGAAACCTTACATATAACCGCCCCGCCTCGTGCCTGTGGCGAGGTGAGCAGCAATGCTGCTTGCCCTCATCCGCATGCAGAGGGCTCGCTCACCACCTTTGCCTGGAGTGGGAACGTTTTCAGCTTCTCTTGTCCTAGGAGTTTATCAGAGGCACTTCTGAAACGTTCCTTACCAGAAGGTTAACAAGCAAATCCCCCACCTAAATGGGAAATTGGAAACACCGTGACCCTGGGACATTTCTTTTATCATTGAGGACCACTGGTGACTTGCGTTTTAGACTTACAGTCAGGTTACTGCAGCTTAACAAGTTACACCAGGCCAGCACTGACATTCCAGGTGCCTGCTCTTTACCCGCAGTGAGTGCAAGCTAAGGCAGCTTCTCTTCCACCTTAAGGAGGTGATGGCTTTTAGGAGAAGTTGCACTCTCTTGTGTTCACCACAGTCTGTAGATAGTTACAGGGGTTCAGCTGATCGGGCGTGTTGTTACTACAGCTTATTAATTTACAGGGGAGCCTTCAGCAGATGCATCAGCCACTGGATTTCTGTATCAGCAGGAAAACCGGGCATCACCTGTGAAACCCAACCTTCCAGATCTGCCGTAGGTCTGCGCTCCCAATATTCATGCAGTTCGGAGTACCAGAGCTATGAGTTTCACAGCTCCCAGTAAAACTGAGCAAGACCAAACTCAAGGAAAATTCCATCTTCCTCTCTGAAACTGCAGTGATTTTATTTGTGATGGTTTTATGTCAAGTTTCACAAACAGCCACTATCTGGGGGACTGCAGCAAAAATCATATTTGTGGGTGTTTCCTACTAAACCTACAAAATAAAAATGAATGCTCCAAGACCAAATATCTAAAGAAATCTTTTATTCGAGCTGAACAAATAGCTGTAATTGAATCTCATGAAACAGACTGTCATTGGTGGGGGAGGGGATAAATAGCCATAATCGAAAATTTACATAGCGTGAGACTCCACAGTGGGAAACTGTGCTATTAAAATATTTTTCTGATGTATTTTTTAAACATTTATAATTTATATAAAAGCACCAGGCAGTACCTTTAAAGTTATTTAGCATGAAAGTCCAATAAAAAGCTCCTTAGGTTTTAACAGCGTGATACAATAGCTCTCACAGTATGTATAGCTAGCCAACTCATATTCAGTAGCGTAGGGAACAAAAGCACAATACTTAGTGCTCTCTGTCAAATCAAGAAAAAGTCATTTCACCACTTACAGTGATTTACATGCATGGCAAGTCAGTCCAAAATGCAGGTGCCTTATCCAAGAAGGGAGAGAAAGCATGAAAGGTCAGAAACACTATCACAAGCACTAAATATAAAGCAGTTTTGTTAGGTTTTCACAGATATGAGATTAGGAAATTCCAACTGAAGTATGTCCTTCAAGTAACACACATGTAGCACTATCCTAATTTGCTCAGTTATTCAGCAGTGGAGATTGTGTCAGCTTGTTAATAAGGCAATCAGCATGTGAGACAGCAACACAAAGTAGTAGGAAAACAACCTGTTTTCAAGTTGTAGGGGCACAGAAATAATTTATTTGGGGTCTTTAATTTCCAATTCTGAGCTCCAGCTAGTCCCTTGCTTTGTTTTTTTGCAGAATGAAAAATAAAACTAAGGCAAAACCTCTAGCCTCAGGTCCCACTCTATAATCTCTCACTACAAGTCAGTGGGAGTCTATAGATAGGGCCAAGGGCAGATTTCGTCTCTGAGTCTGTGATTAGTGATTTGAAGAGGGTAAGAAAAGAAAAAGAAAAAAAAAAAAGAGAGAGAAAAATAGAATCAAAACTTATTTTATGTAGGACAGCTGCTTTTTCATGCTCTGGGCCACTCAGTACCGTGGTTCTAACTTTGACATGGACCAGCTTTGAAAAGGCACACAGTAAAAAGAAATCATGATTACATCAGCATCCGTGGTGCAGGCAAACCTACTTTTCATTATTTGTTTTATTATCAGTCCAGACTGGTGGCAACAGGACCAAAAAAAAATCTCAGCCATTCCCCCCCCACTACAGCTCTAATACCTGCGTGTAGTGCAAGACCTGCACCTCCCAGCACTCAGGGAAGGGACATACTGTAACATTTTCCAGTGGCAAACCTGTAGACCTGTTGTAAACCATATTGGCACATGGATAACAACAGCATTATGCCAATGGGAAGAGTATGTAGACTGTAGGAACCAAGGCCCTGGCAGTGCCATGCATGCACAAACCTGTTTCACAACCAGCCTGTCGGCCAGTGGCATCACATTATTCTGGTTATTTTGATTTTTCCAGTGCACAGAAACCAATTATACTGGACAGGGTGAGAGGGAAGCCTTTTTTTTTCCTAAACACTGAGAGTTTATTTTTTCTAGACTGACACCCACAAACATAATCTAAAAGTGTTTCAAGATTGTCTTTCAATAACCTGAAGTGGTAATAGATTATTTAGTAGACCCCTACACTAATCCAGACAAGCATCATTCGCAGGCTGGGGAGAAATAGTTGTCAATAAACAACTGAGGCACTACCATCAATTCATTCAGCTCAGTTAACGGGCAGGGCTTGAGAAAGAGCATAACAGTAGCCTCATCTTGATAGGGAATTAACTACCACTATTTATACTTATCATCAAAGTAAAGAGAAAAATAATCACAGAATAAACTTCTGAGCTGCAAGAGCACAACTCTGCTCTGCAATCCTGAGGGAAACAAATGTTGAATCTGCTGCCAGATCAAAGCAGATGAAGCAATTTCAGTACTAAAACTCCCACCCTGGTGCCTGTACGATGGGCTGAGCGCTGCCATAAAGCCAGGTGTTTGCAAAGCCCTGCCACTACACAGATCCTCTGAGAGCACTTTGCCCAGCTGCAGACTGTACTTGCTCAAAACAAATGTAGCTGGCCCTTGGTCTGCCTCGGGATCCTCCTGCTGAAGGACAAGGTCAACAATCTGCTCCAGAGGGTTTGCAGCTCACCCGTGTGAGTAATCCTGCAAAGGCAAGTAAGCAAAGCACAGAGTATGCAGGTAAGGTACACACACTGAACTGTTGTTGGATGAAAGGGAGTTTGCCAGGACTGCTTTTCTAATGTTTATGCAATTGTTCTGAATCAATCACTATGAAAAAGGCAAGTAATAACTTTGTAAGTGAATGTCTTCAAAGAACAAATCTGTTGTTTTAATTTTCAATCCCAATATTGCACCCTTACTTCACTTTAGAGGTAACACCAGAGGAACTAAGTGCATTCTACTGTAAATACATGAAATGGAAATGTTTCTCTGTAATGGAATAGCTCATCACCTAGGCCAACTTCTCCATTGATTTACATTCCACGTAGCCTCAGGAGTACTGTAAGGGCTGTAAATCAGTGAAGAATAGCATCCTTTGAGTCTAAATCTCCTCAGCCATTCAGAAGTCATGTTAATACGTTGCTACAGGTGCAATGTACATGGAGTGACTGTCAGTCCGAGCTGTTACAATCAATGTTATTGAAAGAGAGTGCTGTGGTTAGCTACTGTATCGATCACGTTAAAGAGTGATAAACAATTAGAATTATCAGCCCAGCATCACTGCACAGGACACTACATGAAAGATTCCCAAGTCTTTAAGGTTGCAGTTTTTATAGTTGATTATATCTTTGTTTGAATTACTGAGTTTTATAAAATCTGGGTTTCTACTTTCCCTAAATGATAAAAACACCAGAATCTGGAGGACAAACATCCTGTAAACCATTAAGGCGAAGCTGCACTCAGACAAGTAGCTATAAAAAAATGCCCTGACAAGTTGCAGGTTTTCTCCTTCTCAATAACTTTCATCATCTTTGAAGCAGACACTGAGTTGGGGTTTTTTTCTTTAACGGACAGCACTTTCAGCTCAGGGTTTTTTTTTTTTTTTTTTCCTTTAACTGATAGCACTTTCAGCTCAGTTGTTTTTTTTTTTTCTTTAACCGACAGCACTTTCAGCTCGACACTCCAGTGAGCTCACGCCTGGGGCAAGCCTGGTGGCAGAGGGACAGAAACACAGCCCCAGGGACTCAGAAACTACAGCCTGAGTTAAGGTGACAAAGCCAGGACTGGGGGTGAAACCAGCTCACTTGCGCGGATACATTCACATGCAACACTGCCAGAATAGAGCACATGTTTCAAAGTTTTTCTGAGTGAAACATACAATTTCAAGTACCTATAGGAAATAAAGCCATTAAAACCCACGTGCTTCATTTTCTCACAGACACACTTCCCATGCTAGCTTACACCCTGGAGCATTTAGGAATTTCCATGTCTTACCAAAAGACAGCTGAAATCCCCTCCAGTATAGAGACAGAAAGCCAGTGTTGATTTGTGCCATTGTGGGCTGCATACTGACATATGTGAAGGGAAGGCAATTTTCTCCTGCTTTTTGCTTTAAGCTGCATGCCATTTCTTTGTGTCACATTATAAGTGATAACTCTGCAAATTTGGCTCACCCAGTCCTGGTAACACAGTCCACCAGTACCTTTACTGGTTAACAGGATTGCTGTACAGGACCTGCTTTTCCTGATTTCCTGTGCTGATGGCCAGCTGTGCACGTTGGGTGTATCTTCCAACATCTTCTCAAAACTCTAGTTTCAAGACAGATTTTCCATTACATCTTTCAAGCCAGAACAATTGGAGAAAAATTACTTTCTCCAGTTGATGCAGAACAGCCAAATAATCTTTTTTTTTGTTTTTTTCTTGTTTGTTTGTTTTTTGTTTTGTTTTGGTTTTTTGTTTGTTTTTTGTTTTAAAACATAACATTACCAGCTATGGGAGCAAACCACCTGAAGACACTGTCAGAAGCACTCAAGATGATAAATGTAGAAATAAAAATGGGTGCCACTGGCCCTGAAAACACCTCTCCCACTATCAGCAGCCATTTATGGGTGT
The DNA here is from genome assembly GCF_023634085.1 of Falco cherrug. NCBI lineage: Eukaryota > Metazoa > Chordata > Aves > Falconiformes > Falconidae > Falco > Falco cherrug. The sequence goes on along the minus strand of NC_073700.1, from coordinate 18,110,214 downwards.
GCTCAGCTCCCGTCCCCGGTTTAGTTTCATCCACAAGGCTATGCTGTAAAACAGTTCAAACTGAATTCACAGGATCTCTTCCCTTTTTGAGCCAAGCACAGGTCAGCTGGGACCCTGACCCTTTTGATACTTTGCTTCATGGATGAAGTCAACTAGCAGCCTTCTGAATTTGCCTTCTGACCAAATCCCCCATCAGACCAAGAGAAAAATAAAGAAAACTCTGACCTGCAATGGCTGCCTGTTACTTTAGTGATCTTTGTAGGGTCTCCTGTGCAAAAGCATCACACAAAAGCATTTGCTTGATTTTTTAAGTGGTATTTCTCCACCAGTAATTCTTCGCATGTGGTTCATTGGAGCTACTGCTGCTGGGGTAGGGCTTGGGGGGAAGATTGGGACTTTTCAAAATGTAAGTTTCCTTTCTTCTGTAGTAATAACGGCGCTGCTGACTGAATGGAGAAATAGGTATTAGGCCTTTTAGGCTCCCACATTTGAAAGTAGCCATGTAGCATGCATATTTGCCCATCAGGGGGTAAGCACTGTGTGGGAGCCTTGCACACAAATCTTATTAAACAACCTGTGGGATGCACACCAAAAGCCCATGCTCTTCTTTAAGTAAACTAGCGTGAACATCTATTTACCATTGTCATTTTCTGTGTCAGTCAGCTTTTGGGGGAGGAGGGGGGGTAGGCAGGTAAATAAATCATTGATCTCCGCAATGAACAGTGAACTGCTAGATTGTTGTCTCCAGCATCTTTCTATGCAGCTTTTGGTAAGGTTTGTTACCCGATCTGTTTGAGTAGTGTTAAGGGTCTATCTGCATATGAATCAAATGCAAAGGTTGATAAAAAAAGTGGAAAGAAAAAAGTCCAAAATCCCTCTATACTGCAGTGTAGAAACCAGTAAACAGAAAGCAATACTAACGCAAATAAAAACAACTCCTGAAACATTTTGGAAGGCAGACTGATTTTCATAAGCTCATTAAAACAATTCCCAATTAAGCGTAAAATAGAAGATGCAAGATTCATATTAGAAAGAAAGAAAGAAAGAGAGCCTCCACCCTCATAGCTGATTGATGTTGTGATTTGTAGAGCTTTAAAAATCAAACTCCACATAACCCTCCCTCACCCCCATTTTAAAATATTGCTTTCCAAAGCAATCAAGAATACCTCCTGGAAGAGCCAAATCAAACTGTATCTTGTCCTTGAGGATATTAGCTGAGAAACGATTTTTGCAAGCTATACTGTAAGGCATACATTGATCTGATGACAGCTTCTGAATCTTTAGATAGAGTTGAACTTTGGCCTCTTTTTCATAATGCCAGCACGCCTGTCTCTGTGAAAGTCCTCAGAGTCAATTTTTTTTTGCTAAACACAGAGAAATAAATCTATGAATAATGCTTTTGCCATTTCATTTTGCTATTTCCACTTCTCATAAAAGTTTGTGGGCCTGCTCCCAATTTTTTCCTGCCGTGCTATATGCTAGCACATAATTTTAAAGAAAGAGATAAAAGTAATTAGGCTTATTGGGTGTTTCAAGTTGCTGGATTTTTTTTTTTTTTAAGTAAATGAAAATATTTTTTTCTTTTTGCTTTCTTATGTTTCATTATTGTGGGACAATTGCCAGCATTTTCCTCATGCTTCAGTGTGCACACATGGACTGATTCAAAACTGCATGCAGAAATGAAGAAACAGAGGATGTATTGTCTAATAAGAGCTTATTTTAACTTACAAGATAGCAAACGGTGGGGGATATTTGGGAAAAGAAGATAAAAATCCTTTATGAGTTGAACAAGGAAACTTCATGTCATCTAGTCACCTGTAAGAACAAAGTCTGCTGTGAGCACCCTGCTTGCCACTTCCATAGAGCTTGTCCTGCACATGAGAACTTCTCCATAGCTCCCTCACGTCTCCCAGCAGCTTCCACTGGCTGGGGTTTTAGTATCTAATTAAATCTAACAAGTCTTAAAAAAAAATACTAATTCACTACTGGGAAATGAATTTTATGCCAGCAAGAACAAGATAAAATAACTCTTAAGGATGTAGATAATTTCCAAGGAATAGAAAACTTCAGTGCTCAGCTTCTCCACCAAAGCCTGCTGAAGTCAATTAGAAGACTTGACTTTGGTTGAGGTCTGTAACTTCGCATGTGGTGAAGGCTCAAAGAAAACAGTGAAGCTGGCCAAAACACTGCTGTTTCTCCCATTCTCCATCACCTTTGTAGTCAGGTAGCAAACTCAAAGAGATCTATGCTAAGAAACTAAAAATCCAGCCCAAAAGAAGGTATTTCCTCAATCTGGCACCTCTCAGCAGATTCCCCAGGATTTACCAGTGAAATCCAGGAGGATATATCTGGAATCCATATGGCATTGAGCAGTTTAAGTGAAAGAATATCTACAGCACAATTTCTCTTAAATACAACTCACATCTGTCAAACGTGCACTGCAATCAATACTTTTATGACTGGAGCTGCAAGTTGCTCAAAAAACACGGCAACTATCTTTTAAATTGATATCAGCTAGATGTAATGGGATATCAGAATTAACGTTAGCTCAGTCAAGCATGACAGCTTGGTGTAATGACTAAGTGTCAGCTACTTTGAAAGTTTACATCTCTTTTAATTACCACGATTACCCAACTGACTGGTTTTTTTGCTCATGTGCTTCCTGGAGGCTACAAATGAGCAACAAACTGTAAGGTGTACACATGTCAGCAAAGTTTTCCACTGAATTGTAAGGACTGGATGTTGATCCTTATCAAACTGCTGTTCCCTGCTAAGAAGCACATTGCAGAAAACCTTGCCACTGCTTGGGATGGGGAGATATTGCATTTTTGTTCTCTTACTCAATATAACAGCTTTCTAGTCAGTAGTAGTTCTGGAAACTTGGTAGATCAAGGAGTTTTTTTACTGCAAGGCCTCTTCTGTATCCAACCAAGTTTAGGGTGGTTGAAAGCCTGCTTGTTTTATTTCCAATTAAGTCTTCGCTCTTTTATCTCCAGGCTAATACAGCTCTTCAAACCAATGGGTTACATAGTACACACCAGAAATATTTTTTCCCCTGTGTGTATGGATAGGCTGGAAATACAATCCTAACTTTTAATGAGTTCTGTTTCCAGCTAAAATGCCTTTCACTTTGTCACCTCAAAACTCCCAAAAGCAGAAATTCTGTGTGAGGGAGTACTGGGTAAGCAGGCACCCCCACAAAACCCATTTAATTGGTCAATCCTATATCAGACCCGTAGAAGACAAACAGGGACCACTGGGACTCACTGAGCGCTGTTTCCAGGGAGGGCTATGGGGAATCTCTGGCTGGTGAGTGCTGAATTACTGAGACAGCAGTTTGCAGCAGGGTTCAGTCAGGGAGGGACATCTCTTCACCACTTCTGTCCATAAATGTACTTTTGCTTTCATAGACTTCACTCCCCCCACTTCTGTGGATTGCATCCCAAGTGTACTCCCCCTTAATACATTTTGAAGCAAGTGTTGCAAAAGCTACGAGGAAATGTTTTCATAATGAGGGTAATTATCATTGCATTTTAATGTACTGTAATAGAGAGCCATGGTTCAGTAGCTTTACTTTAGAGCAAGTGTTAAAATAGAGAGCTTTAGATCTATCATGAAATACACCTGCAAGTAACCTTTGGTACTGCGTGCCAGGATTTTCTCATACTAAACACTAATGAGGTGTGCTCTGGCCTGCCTGCCGCAAGTGGATGAGGCTCTTCTAATGAGTCTATAGCTACAAAAAAAAGAAAAAGGAAATAACTACCAAGTCACTTTGGCCTCTTTTTCTATACAATGCCATCTAATAACTAATTGTGACAGAGCATTGCTTCCTAGAGATTGCTATCACTACATTAAGAAAAAAAAAAAAATCAAATCAGAGTGCAGCAAAGGACAGGGGAGCTCAGAAAAAAAAAAAAAAAAGAAAACCACAAAAAATGATTAGCCATAGATATGGCTAACTATCAGAACCATAATAGTGTTATAAATCCCATTACTTTCAATATACCTGACACAGTATACACAGACAGAAAGTAGCAGTAAAATACCACATACAGGTTCATTATTTCCCTTGGCATACACCACTTGTACAGTTTAGTAAGAAGGGAAAAAAAGGGGAAGAGGATGTTTAGGGGATGGTGAAGGAGCACTCACCCATCTTTTTTCAATGAGAAAAATCCCCATTTTGGACATGCACGAGAAGCCTCTTGCAGGAGAGATGAAGCTACCGATAGCAGCCCTCAGGTACTACTAGCAGCTATTCCAAAGCCTCTGAGCCCAGCCAAACCCTGAAAATCTTTCTCCAGCCTGTAAATGCCCAGAAAAGGCAGCTGAGCCTTGTTAGCAAATTGGCCAGGCAGAATAGGTAAACTTCAGTTATCCCAAAAAAGCCAATTAAGAGGACTTACAGGGCGAGTCTGGCTGGTCAGTAATAGAAAAGAGATTGGCAGCCCTGGCTTGGGATGCAGGAGCCAAGGTAGTCATGATAATTACCAAGGCTGTGCAAGCACATGATGCTCTTTGGGTCTCCGCTAAGAGCAGACAGACAAGCAAGGCATGACACAGCAAGAGACTTGGGATGGTAATGCTGTTAATCGGAGACTGCAGATAAACCCGAGCCTGAGCAGAGCTCTCCGCTGCATCGCCTGGGCCCCGTGTGAAGTGTTGCTTCTGCTGCGCTAGCTTGACCCCTCCAGCAATCCTGCTATTAGACAGGGGAAACGTTAGACATGTCACTGTGCCTCCTGCCCAGGTCTGTGCTTTTGCTGAGAAGCAGCTTTTATGCATAAATAAGTAAGCACAAGGATGGAAGTCTCCATGAGCGAGATGAAACTTTAAAGCAAAGCCTGTGAAAAACCTGAACTGGAAATGGTTTAATTACTGGCATCAGAGTCAGTGAGGGCGGCTAATGGAGCAAGGGAGAGAAAAGAGCACAATGCATAAATTGTGAGGCCTGGGGTCAGCTGGAGTAGAATGGGTAAGAAATCTCTTTTATTCTCACTGTCACCTATTGCGATTTTCCCTGCAGAAAGAGATTTCCAAGTGAAGAAGCCATCAATGCAAGCTGAATTTCATGGTGGCTACAAAATGACTCTTAATAACCCTTCCTCCAAGAATCACCGTCAGGTTCTTCCTGCACAATACAACATCTCTCCTGATCTAGAAAGTCTCCTTCCTTACAAAAATGCACCGTTCTTCAGTGGAATTTTCTGAGGCACAAGCCTGGCAGCTTCCATCATTTCCCACAGAAGCCCCAATCTCATGCCAATCAATCACTTTCCCAGGAAAGCCTTCCTATTTCTCCACCTCTCCAGGTAGCTAGAGCTGACTGCAGTGAAGAAGGCACGGGTACAACAAACCTGTAAAGAAAGGGGGGATGCAACTCAGAAATGGTATTATTAATGTATTAGAGAGCTAACGTGGTAGCTGTTCTTGCTGATAAATGCTTTAGTAATACACTAATCTCCACAAAATCATCCACATAATTCCTAGTATCTCCGCAGAGAAGCTGAGATTACTACATCAGCTGTATAAAGGAAAATGTTGCTTTTCCGCTGTGATTCTACCCACAACTTCTAGCACTGCCTTATTAAAATAACTTGCCCCTGACTTTCACAGTATTCTGAAGGTGACAACATTTTTAGACATGACATCCTTCTCCAACAGAGAGTGCAGTTACAGGAGCCTTCTAATGGCTTTTGCAAAACAATAACTCTGCAATTTGAAAAAAAAAAGAACCACAAAAGAGCAACAATAAAATCCCCCAACAAATACAAAAAAGCTGCTTTTATTAAGATCCTCTTTTTCATTAACTTTTGTATCTTAGACATGGATGTCATACTGTGGATATTGATGGTAGAGAACTAGGTGCTATGGAACTGAAAACATCTTCTCCTGGTGATTTATTTTTCTGTAAATAGTCTTCATTTGCTTTATTGAAGAAGGAGGGTGTGGGGCGGGGGGAAGAAGAGAGACAAAGAACATTTTGATGTATGCTTTTTTCCCAAACTCGTGTGTAAGATGTCTCTGGCAAGGATAATCTGTCAGTATTTAGGAAGAGAATGAACTCTGTCAGAAACATAGATATTTCTGCTTCAACCTGTTGAGGAATTCTACCAAGAGACACTTGGGAGCCCTATCCAAAAGACGGCTTCTGGAGATGAGAGAGAGATGTTTGTTCAGAAGTTTCACTGCTAGCAAAGCTGCTCTTCGGGCAGCCTGTGCAGGGACACTTCCCAGCAGACCCACTACTGCTGACAAAGTTCCCTGGTGGCCTCCCTGCACCTTCCTCAAACATTCCTGCTATGATTTTATTTTGTTAAACTAGATCAAAGTTTTGAGTCTCCTCAAAAGACATAAAAACATAAACACATGCACAATAAAAGCACTCACCAGCTAGTTTGGAAATGGTAGATATCAAGCTCAAGGATTTATTTTTCCTTACATCCGTAAAACTTTCTTCTTAAGTATCCTGGGAGTATAATTTACCAAGAAATTCTGATTCAATTCCCTTTAACTTCAGGTTTGTCCTTGACTCTTCCAGCAGGAAGATTTTCTTTTAGTAATTTTACAATTTCAAATCACCAGCACTGCTTTCAGAGCTGCTCAAGTACAGTCCATCTTTTGGCAAGAATCCTTTGCAGGTGAGTTTAAATGTCTCAAGCATTAGCAAACGAGTTGCAAAAGGGCATCCTACCAGCCACTTGATTTCACTTAAGCAAGGACAACAGGGTTTTTTTGTTTGTTTGTTTTAAAGTTTATGTGGTATTTGCAGATCTCAACTTTGTGTAGAACTGCTCTGTGGATATTTTTTTATGAACATTTATTCAATAAATGCATCTTCTCTCAGTCCCAAGTTGTTATCTGTTTCCCCAGCATTGCAGCTCAAATATTTTTTTGGCAAAATGGTTTCAGCTGAACTTATGCTTCTGACAGAAATCTACCAGGAATATCAACACATCAAAGGTCTCCATTTGAATTCAGTGAAGCTATCACTTTTTTCTCCGGTTTTTTTTTGGTTTGGTTTTTTTGTTGTTTTTTTTTTTTTTTTTAAATGAAAGAACTCCTTTAGAAACATAACCTAAGGAAATTTTTGCAGTATTGTGACTAAATTTTCATACCGTTTGTGATTACTTCACTGCAAGCATGCAAGTCTGGGGAGAGCAGTATCCACTCATCTCACATAAAGGTTGTTGGGGACTAACAGACATTGCCGAGAGAAGACAGGTGTAACCGTGAAGTAGGGTTGGAGTAAAAAGTCCACATTTTCTTCCCACTCACCCCAGCCACTAACAGAGCACATCTGGACAGACTATGGCCCCAGCTGGGGAAACACTCAGCTGTCACAATGTGTATAATGGGTAGAAATCTCCATTTTCTCAGTTCCCATCTAGATGAGAGTCTCTAAGGACACAGAACAACTGGGGGCAACTTGGAGCTGTCCCTTTAGATGCTCTAACTGAAATCAAGGCTGGAGCAGATGGGGTCTGTGAGTCTGAGACCCATAATCGGCTCGCCGGTACCCCTCCTCTGCACTGAGCACGTCTTGAATCTGGGCCAATATACACTGCTCTTAGGAGGGTGCTTGAAGTAGCTTAATTAGGGAGATGCATTACAAAAGCTGCTCTCCTACAAAATCAATCATTTACTAGTGTAAAGTACAGGAACAATTCAACTGGTTTCTACATTTCCATGTCCAATGCACTCTGTAGAGCTATGGAGCACTCTTACAGCTTCTTAAGAAAGAATAACAAAAATGGAAATTATTAAAAAAAAAGCCTGAGACACCAAAATTTCAGCAATTAAAAGTGCCTAATATCATATTCGTGCTTTCATGTATCAGATGCTCCCAAACTGTTCTTGCCGCATGCTTGCATTCATTACAATGTGTAAAACTGTGAGCGATAGTCATGGTTTTAAGTTAAATTATCCCACATCAAAAATCAGTCTTGCTCTTCTACCTCAAACTTGTCACACTGCTTGGCTCCGAAGTTGGCCACTTTCCTTAATATAATCCTTATCTTTATGCTTCCCTCCCTTCCCCCTCCCTCCACTTACAAAATACTTTGTACTGCAAAATGTAGTGGCTAAGGATTTTAGGAAGAAGGGGAAAACCTCACTGCAGTAATCGCTCCTCATATCCAAGTGCCAATTTAGAAACTCAAGGTGTCAAAAACCTCCCAAGTAGCATTTTCCTCCCGTATGTTTTCAAATGTTCCCTCCCCAAAGGTGACCCTTCTGAGCTGCCCCATCCCTGGCGTGAGCACACCACGACCAACCCCAGCTGCTCTGATGTGACACTTTAATTAGCAGGGAGGCAAGGGAAGAACACAGAGCAGCGGAGGCAGCGAGCCTGGCTGATTGCACAGTGGGGTACACGCCAAACTCTGTGTTCAGGAGTGACCCAGGACCTTTCTCATTTCAACTGATGCAAACAGAAAGCACCAGGGTTTCCCTCAGATGCTCCGGGAATGCCGAGTGGCAGGAAGAGAGCTCATCTAGGCTAATTACTGAAAGAGCAGGGCAAGCAAATGAGTCACAGCAATGAAAATCTCAGCAAAAAACGAGGGTTGTCCTTTCACATTAAAACCTGATATTTATATTTCCTTGGGAAAAATCACAACCATTTCCCTTCCTTTAACGTTAATAAAAAAACATGTCAGAAACCAGCACAGGTTTACAGAAATGTGGCTAAGTTTTAGATACATGGCTTTTTTTGGAAAGCTATTCAAACATGCTAAATAATCTTTAATCAATGGAATGCTTTGCACTTTGAATTGTTTAAAGATGAGAGAGGCTTTTAAAGCAACTTTTAGGCTCATATTCCAGTCCTATGATACCTCTTCAAAGTTCAGAGCAATGACTATGCATTAAAGTGCTGCATTACTGAGAAATGTACATCAGCTGGAAAATCAAAATGTTATCGTATAGACATATAGACATTATCTGGAAATGAAGATCAAGTAAAAATTTTGAACATGTACAATAAGTATCAGGGAAGAATATTATTGCAAATCAACTGGAGAGTAAATAGAATTATCACCATGGAGAAAAAGTTAGCTATTACTATTCCACAAAGAATTCCAAGGAAGTGGGTGAGCTGAGATCCTTCCCATTGAATTTAATGACAGACTTCAAGAGGAGCAAACTCACACCAACAAAATGATTGCTTTGACAAGTAGCAGGTTTCCCGACTTGAGAGTTAAAAGACAGAAGCTTCATCACTTTTCTGTGAAAATCCTTGAAAGTGCAACAGCTGGATTGTGCTTTCCCCTGCACACATAAGGAACCTGCATCGCTAAAAACAAGAGACTGTTTCTGTGCCACAATCAAGTCAAGTGGGATTTACCAATGTGCAAATGGTCTGCTCCTGGAGGAAAGATGGACTGTGCAGATTTTCAAAATTGTGGCCCTTTGTAGACAATGCAGAGTTTAAGTACTTTGCTCAGGCACCCAAATGACTCATGAGCTTCTCCTCATGGCAGAAAGAAACTGGCACCTCCTGGAGGTGGTTCAGCTCATCAGAGATCAGACTCAGCTCAGGCTCCTACCTCAGGGCAGTCAAACGGGGTGCTTAATGTTTTACTTTGAAGTTTCTTATCCATAGGGTATTTCACTGCACTAACACATGTGCTGACCTCTATTAAAAAAAGGTAGGAGTTTTCATCAAGTGCAGGTAGTGCTCAAAAAGTATTCTGATACACTTATAGCTGCAGAAAAAGGATGAGCTAAAAACCTAATAAGCATTGCATAATTACATAGAATGGATCATGCAACATTGTTGTCTATCAGGTTGACTAATTGTTCCTCTATATATGACAAATGATAAAGTTTTTCAATATAATTGCAGTAAGCCATTAAACCCTGCAGTGTGTGGTTTGCGATGTACCTAACACACAATATCAATGGTATTTCATGTCTCACTTCATGTCACATCAAGTCATTATTTTTTGTTATTGATGCATTACATTCCTCGGGTTGGGATGGCAGGACTTGCAGGGAGCTCTCTGAGGTGCAGGTCTGGGTAAAAGAGAGCATCATGTCATGAGATATTTATCAAGTGATAATGTGAATGACCAAAAAAGAGATGAGGTGGGGACAAAGGCTTCTCCAGCTGGAAAGTTATTGAACAGTTGGAGCCTAGGAACAGATAGCTCAGTGGCGGCTGGCTATCCCTGACTCCCTAAAAAATTAATCACTGCAGATAAATGAATAAAAAGGCAGCACCTCAATCTCTTTCCCACTGAAGCTGGTGGCAAAATTTCCTGTCTTGTTCCTGCCCACCCTCCAGTCTGTGTTGTGAGGCCCAGATGTGCTCATAGCAGTTCTGTTGTTGCAATCAAGTAAGTGTGCTGGCACCAGTGGATTTTCCAAGTGGTGCCTGTGGGGAAAATCCACAGGAGCCCATGTCCCACCACTGCGTACGCTCCCCTTGCCTCCTCTGCACCATGCAGAATGAGCGCCCGGTGTTTGAGCCTTTGCAATGTCAAACTTCCAGGTCTGGTGAGTCCTGTGGTGCAAATAGGCATGAGCATGGGATTTGTTTCTAACTCTTCAGAGAAAAAATCAGATTTATAGTCACGCCCCAAAGATGATGGAGTTGTGACTGCACAAAGAACCTTGTCATCAGCCTTTCCTGGCATTCAACAAGTACATTTGCAACCCTAAAACTCCATTAACACTGGAGCAAAATTACTTGTCTAAGCTGCTATTGTTTTCAGTAGGCATTTATAAAAACAAGAATTTCTTGCAAACAATATGAGAGCACTCTGTTTTTTCAGAATGAGTACCTGAGCACGCACCAAAAGTAGCCCTTGCAAATATGCCTTGGTTAAGAAACAGTCATTCTATGAATATTTTTGTTGATAAAACCATATTGTAGAAATGTTCATAGAAAATTAACACAAGTGGAACACAGAATAGCCAAAGGAAATTAATTTACAAGTGTGATGGCATGAATTTCCCCAAGAGACACTGAGCAATTGAGCTAACACTAGTTATAATAGCGCTCTCTGTTGTTTTCAACATCAGCATTACGCTTGGAAGAAAAAAATCTTCTACCTCAAGAACAGCAAATGCCTGAAGGGCTGATAATGAAGCCCAGTTAGATATCTTTCTACACTGTAAAAGTGTCCCTTGCATTTGCGTCATGAATACTGACCTTGTGTGAAAATGTAGCAAATTCCCACTCTCAGATGTACGCTCACGTCACAAAGCTGATAGAAGTCCCTTTACATTCTAAATAGGACAATGCTACTTACTTTATGAAAAAGAACATTTAGCAACGTGCAGCTATGTAATTATGGGCTGCCAGCAGCTGATAGTACTCATGTGCTGGCATTTCTATGGTGTAGACTTCACATTTACTGTGCCAGCTTTTTGGTTTTAAAGAAAGGTGATTGTAAAGACAGCACCTGACAACTGCATGGGCATCCATGGAAAACAGCTCTGGGGAAAAGCAGGGTGGGATGATAGAGCTGATAGGACTACGCTGGAGGTTTTCCCACCTCTTGCCCTGATCTCTCCATAACCCGACCACTCCACTCCCTCCCAACCCCGTTACATCAAAAAACCTACACCCAGAGGAGCAAGAAGGCTTTCTGGCTGTGCAGGCACCTTGGAAAGGGAGCGCCCCAACAGCCCCAACATGCTGTTCGGAGGGATAAGTTATGTGGGTACTTGTTCTCAAGGAGGAGTATTGTTAAGGAGGGGAATGTTATTTTTCATGCTAATAGGAGTGAAATAAGTTGAATTAACTAAGTTTGAAAATAGTCACTAAATCTGATTGTCAGATAAAATTCTGATTTCATTAGGGACACTTTTTGCTGGTACATGCAGCAGTAACACCCAGCACCCAGTGAAGTCCGGGAGGCTTTGCCATTGACTCAGGCCAGGGTTTCCCTCCATGTAGCAGTGGATCGTAAACATTTCATAAATGATTGTAATCAAACCCAAATAAATACATTTAGTAGGCCAATCTTCTTAAGATTGATTCCAAAGAAGCTCTATAAAATGATATGTGCTTGTACATACAAAATAAAGTTTAAAAAGGGCTCTTTTCCTTCATGTTTTAAATTACCAAATTCTCCAGACTGGTTCCTTTGATTTTAATCTAAGAGGCTGAATTTGCAGATTGCCTAAAGATAAACGAATATTCGTCATTTGTCCCACTAACATTTTTCTAATATATTGCTTCTCCTTTTGGCAAAGCTCCTAAGATTTGCGTATAGTTTTTATCTCCTGCTGTAAAACCAAATTTGTTTGGAACGACAATTAATTCATTACAGAAGTAATTTTTTTACCTTTCAGTGCCTAAGCTATCTTTTCAGTGGTTTCAGGGCATTGTTCTAGCCAAAGTATCAAATCCACTATTTATTCTTCCATGCCATTTTGTGTTTTGCTCTGGCAAGCTTCCAGCTGAATTAATTTGACATTCACTGATCAATCAAACTGTCTCATTACTACCTTCTGTCTGCCTTGTCATCATGGTCCACTGTTGACAAGAGTAAGAAATGAACATCCACAAGGTCACCTTCAGAAAATCTTTTATTTAATTGTAGTAGACCTACTGCTAAGCCCTGAGGTTATCTGCAATCTTCCTGTATGTCTCTCCCTTTTTTACAGGAGTAGTGAATTATTTTACGTAGGCTCATGCAGTTCACAGATGGAGTGACTCCGGCAGAGTTATTTAAGCGGTGGCCTTAGTAATTACACCGAGTGTTCACATAAGGAGGATTGTTTTATTTCAAAAAACAGACGAATGACAGGCCAAGTGGATCATTCAGAGAAAGTAATCATGAAGGGGTACCGAGGAAAACTGACAAAACTCTTAGCATGTCATTATTTGCAGTCATTATGCAAGTGTTCAAAAGAAAGCCACTTGCTTCATTATACAGTAAACTATTCTAATTAATTACTATTTATGAGTGCCAATTGATATGGTGAAATTTGCCAAAAAGATGGTAGCATGCCTCACCAGAACAGGTACTCTGCCGATTTCTGTTTTTACGTTTGTCTGGATTGACACCTGTAGCAACTGTTAAGAAATTCTTATGGAATGAATGCCTGTGTGTCCTGCACTGAAGTTAGAGCGTTTAGAAGGAGGTAACTGCTCTTCTGAATTTTTTCTCAGTTGGTTTAAATATTCCATAAGAGGACACACTTTGTAGACATTCTACGACATTTCGTCATGGAGGTAGTCAGGTCTGCATTTTACAGGAGTGATTAGTGCATTACTACACATTACTGGAAAGGAACTGAAGTCCTTTATGTTCTCCTGAGACAAATATAGCACAGTTTTGGTTATCTTTAGGTATGCATATTCATGGATTCTGGCTTAGGAACATCCTAACATTTATTGCCACCAAAGAGCACATGGCAAATATCCTTATACACCACCAGGCTCCCAAGGTAGCACAATTATACCAGGATATGGATCTGATACTTCAGACTGGTTTTTGTCCGAGAAACTTCTCATACTCCTCAGGCTTATTGTAAGATTTGGGAGGCTGTGGTGAAAAAGCAAGTATGACCTGATAGCTAGGACTCATTTATTGCAAAACATTGCCTCTTATGGTGAATAGTTTATCTTTCTCCATTTCTTAGAATTTTTTAACGAGAAACATGTAACAAATAGTTCAAGCAGTAATTTCTATGTTGCATATAATGTCTTTTCCATGAATACCATTTTTTTTATGTTAGGTATACGTGTTGATTGGAGTTCTGCATGTGTAAACATAGCAGCAAACACGTCTCAATAATCCAGATGTGCAGATTAATAATCAATAACGACATGATCACAAGCATAACACAGAAACTCCGCCACTGTCACAAACTTGGTAAGGACACTTGTATAAAAGAGAAGCTGTACAAAGAATGGGGTAGATGTTTCAACAAGTCAAAGTCATAAGACACCTTGGGACCAATTTACTAGGTACTTAGAAACCAAAGGGTGTCATTATCTTTAGGAGGAAAGCTCACTTTGCAATAAAACACAAGCCATCAAACTGGAGATGGGAGAGTTAAAAGAGTTATTAAAAGGTAGGAAGTAGTTTGGCAGCCAGCTCCCTGCATGCAAAAGGGAATCCAGGCATTGCCACTCCAGCCCCAGAGGAGAAGTTGCTGACTTACAAAGAATTTGTAGAAATGTATGGTTAGGTCTGCAAAAGGTGTGTCTGAAGCAGAATTAATTATCTGCAAAGCTACGAGACCAGCAGATACAAAGCTGAAAGAACAGGAAAAATCAGGCCCCCAAAAGGTAATTTTTAAAAATATTTATAACAGTGATAAGCACATTATTAAATCCTGTATAAATGCATTGGTGTCTCTTGTTACTTGCAGGTAGGGAAAAAAAATATTTTCCTTTACATTCAGGGTAATGCCTATTGCAACACATATTTTATGTGCTCCTGGATAAAAAAAAAAAAAAAGAATTTAAAAAAGGTATTTTGGTTAAAAAAGATATTTTGTCTTACTTAAAATGAGGAATTTTATACGTTTAGTTTTCCACCTGATCATACAACTAAATGCTACCTGCCCTCCCTGCCCCTAAGTTTGCAAATTCATAACAATTTCATAGGAAGTGTGCCAAAATAAGCTGCTGAATTCATCATACTGTAGTGGGTCCATAGGACACACCTATCAAACCCAGCATTAATGTCACAGCCTAAGCAAGGGCCACCCGCCGAGTCCTTTCCACCACACCACTCCCACACCACACCATAGACCACCACAGTCTAGCTATTGTGTGTAACTTCTAGGTAACAGAACTATCATAGTGAGGAAGAAAAACAAATCTCTGGACCCCATTTTTAATAACATTTAATGCCTTTTTTAATCATAGTTTGTGGTTCATGTAAATTGGGAGGCTTGCAGCTTTTCTGCGCACAGAACCCTCTTGGACAACTGAGCAGGTCATTGCCAGCACAGAAAAAGCTTGTCAGGACATCAGTCCCACAGGACATGGAAATAAATTTATGAATGACTTGCTAAAAATCAAAGAAACGGGGTCATGGAATACTTAAAATAGGCTTACACATTGAAGAAAAGAGGGCTTGAGCATCTTAATAAAGCATTGCATTATTTTCATGGTACCAGTCTGAAAATATGCTGCAGCTTCGAGAAGTAGTGACTCTCATTTTTAAACTGTTATTAGTTTGGATGGGCTCGGTCATCACATCTGTAAGCATGATAGAGAACAGAGAGAGAGATAGATTACTTTGAAATGTGATCCAGGGCCTTGCTCTGACTCAGTGCACAACTCCCTAGAAAAGTACAAAAGGCTTCTCCCATCTTTAGTCCCCTGGGAAGACATACCATTTCCAAATAAGAAGCCATGGTGTTTATGTAGCTCATGAGAAATTACTGATTTATTCCAAGGAAGCTTTAATCAATGGTGCAAAATGCTGTTATTAATGGCATAGTGCACTTCCATGCAACATTACATGGCCCCCACCGCCACAGTTTTTGTTATGTATTCTCTGAGCTGCCGGAACTCCAGTTAGGTGTTGCTGTGTGGTCTGCCAAAGGTGTTTCAAGGGCCTGTTTGCCCTCGGCAAAGAAAAGTTTCTCCAGCCCTGGATTACAGGTTACAAGCCTCTAGCTGTCAGCCCTGCACCCTGAGCATTAAGCTCAAACTCATAAATTCAAGCAGAAGTGCAAGAGTACAATCATGTTTCCACTGGGTGCCAAGAGAGATATTTGTTGACATCAAGGGAACGCTTGAATTTTGTTTCCTACAGTTAAAGCTATAATAAACTGAGAATCCTTTTATTTTCATTCTTATTTACAGTACAGGGTTGCAAGACAGATGGTAAGAACCCATATAGTAGAAAGAAAAGGGTAGCTTTAATTGGCATTTCTGTTAAAAGGATTACCGTTTGATAAAGGCTTGTATTCTCCCCTGCTAAAGGGAGGAAATTACATCGTTGATGGAGGTTTAGGATTGTGACTGAAGAAAGTACATATTTCATCCTTGAGATGGACGGTTTATTTATAGCTGGCTGTGTAGCATTCGTTTATCAATTACCTCTCAAAATGTGATTTACCTATCTGGAGAAAAAAGCATTGTTTTTATTGTCTCTAACGATCAGTTCTCACAGTTCTTATTATTCCCAGATGCAATAAAATAGTTCTAGTGACAGAAGTTTCAATGTGTTCTGCAAAAGTTTTACTGCTGTCAGCATAGAGTCAGCACACATCTTCTATCTTTCATTTTGTGTGATATTTCTTTTACATTGTACTTGAATTCATGATGATATGAGAAGAAATGGTGGTGTTTTTTTCAAATAAATTAATCTATGTATCTTTAAAAGTGTATATATTTGTATTAAAAAGGCAACAAGTAAGAAACTGCCAAGACCACTGATTTTCTTTTTCTGAAACTGAAGACAATCTGTCATCCAAGGCCCACATAGGAAAAAATCTACAAAACACCCATCAGACATATAATACAGATCCCAAGTTGTTTCTACCATTGAAATCTCTTAAGGGTTCAGAAATCTCTCAGCCAGAACCGGTTGTGCACAGATCTCACACATTGCCTGAAATTTTTCCATCATGTGATTCCAGGAGGATCAGATCTGAACCTGATTCGCTATATTTCCTTCCATTCGCTCACCAAAGGCCTAAACTCAGCAAGCTATGATTTTAACATTATCAATAAGCAATCACACTTATTGAAGGACACATTTTCTCACCTACCTACGTTAAGTGAAAAGATATTTCAGGGAATTTCCTCCATTCACCTTGACTGCTGACAACCCCATCCCCATGTAGGCAAAAGCTGGCTCTCACCCTTTCCGCTGTGTTGACAGCAGGTTGTATTTTCATTTTATTTGCCCAGTGTCATCATTTAACCCCAGCTGTCAACTGAAGTACCACACAGCTGCTCACTCACTCCACCCCCCATGGCCCGCAGTGGGATGAGGAGGAGAATTAGGAAAAAAGTAAAGCTCTTGGGCTGAGATCAAAACAATTTAATAATTGAAATAAAATGAAATATAATAATTATAATAACAACAGCAACAATAAAAACAATAATTGTAATAAAAGGGAGGGGGGGAGGAGGAATAAAACCCAAAAGGAAAACCAAACCCAAGTGATGCACAGCAGAACCGCTCACCACCCGCTGGCCGATGCCCAGCCAGTTCCCGAGCAGCAATCCCAAGGCCCCAGCCAGCTCCTCCCAGTTTATATATGGAGCATGATGTTCTGTGGTATGGAATATCCCTTTGGCTAGTCCATGTCATCTGTCCTGGCTGTGCCCCCCCTCCCAATTTCTTGTGCCACTCCAGCCTTCCTGCTGGCAGGGACTAAGAAAGTCCTTGACTTAGAATAAACATTACTTAGCAACAACTAAAAGCATCAGTGGGCTATCACCATTGTTCTCATACTAAATGCAAAGCACAGCATTGTATCAGCTACTGAGAAGAAAATTAACTCTACCCAAGCCGAAACCAGGACAGCCTGTGGAGCTATAAGGAAACAGCTGGGATGTGCCTGTTCCAAACGAGCTCAAGAATATCAGGATTCAACACACTAATGCCACGAGAACCACTGCTCACCGTAAAGGGAAGAGTGAGCAAGATCTTGCTCTTATCAGCACTTGTGACAAAGCCAAATGGAGCCAAATTTTGCATTGAATGGTCCCTGCGTGGAAGGAGTAAGCTTTTGCCTTCCCCTAGTTCAACTGTCCTATCTTTTTGTTGGTTTTGCAGGAAATAACACCTTGGCATAGAGAAATGTCAATACGAGTTCTGAACGTGTGACCGTTTCAGTAACTTTTGAAGTGTAGTGCTTTCCATCTGGAAGTGACTTCTTACCGTTTTCCCTATTTTCTCCTTTTTTGGCTGCATACTGTTCAAGTGTTGGTAAATTAAGTCCTTGATACCGCAAAGGTTGTAAGCATGTGATTAACATTAAAATGGCCTGTCAGCAGTCTCAAAGTGGATTTCATCATGGGACTACTGAGGTGCTTAATGTTCAGCATGAATTAATTGCTCTGCCAGTTAGAAGGTCTGTTTGCCATGTTGTGCCTATATTACTGCTGTAAGTTAAATTACCACAGTCTATAAAACACCTTGTAGTCCATTTCTTCTGGATGAAAGGAGCTACGCAGAATAAATTGCAGTTTCTGAAACACAAACACATACCTGAAATGATTATGGAAAGGAATATAGGAAAATGATTGTAGATAGATTTCTGTTACGCTTCGGTATTGCAAAATTCCGTGTATTCTCTTTGTATCTGATAATTTCATCTTGCTAATTTTCAGGTTTCACCACCACCGATTACAAGCAAAATGTCAAAATAACAGGAAGACAAAGAACGAGGGGTATCATTTGTCTATCAACAAACTGTATCTATTCATAATTAAATCTAAAATCCAGCTCAGATATTTTCTGTCAGAAACCAAGGTAAGAAATCTTTCCAATATACATATTCCTACCCTGTCAGAAACCTGCTTCAGACTAATTTTAGAACATGTTAGCTGTGCATTAGAAGAAAGAGATGGGGCAAATATGTGCATGCTAATATGATCTTCAATCCCACATTTCAAGAGGCATAAAAGCATGTCAAACTCTTCCATCTTCTCTGGCTGGCCTACAAGGAAACAGTGTTGGTAAGTGGCACAAAATCATTCCGTTTTGAGAGGTAACCTGACCCCTTGTTTTCAGTTGTGTCAGAACTGAGAGCTCAAAGGGACAATGGGAAAAGACGGCACCCTAGAGACAGATAGATCACACATTTTTTCTATCAATCAAATAGTCTTTGTGGTCAGGTGGACTGAACTCAATAACGTGGCTTGAATTAGAAATGCTGTCATAAATTTATCTTCAGCGTTTGATATACCCACTACACTTTGATGCGAGAGTTAAGAATTTTTCACTGATGTGGTGAACGTGATACCTTGTTCTTTGGCTCATCCAAAATGCCTTAGAATTAAGAAGAAAACTTTGACTCTGACCATGCTGGCTGGTTACTGATGCTCTCTAAGATATTTTGAGGTGGCACTGACCACCACATACATCCTATAATGTACTGTAACCTTGCTAAGAAATAAACACAGTGGAGTCATACATGTGTATTAAGATCCTCGGCAGTCCAGACTAACGTGCCAGTTAGTAAAACCCACAGAGTTCTTTGAAGAAGTAAATGCTAAGGTACTTAGTGGCTACGTTTACTCTGGCATCTGACAGTATTTTAAGACCAGTGCTTGATTGATGCCATACTGTAATCAATCATACCGACATCATCAGTCATATGAGAAAATTCAGGAATAATTTTACTTGGTAATTTGGGAAAAAGTGTGTTAACATCATTTGCTCTCTGTAATTCAGGACAACAAAGGGAATTGGCTGAATATGCAGTTTTATTTAAATATACTTAAAGGAAGCAGCCAAATAATTGTAAAAGCCATCTGTGACACAAAGTTTGCAGTGATGCTGACAGGACCCACAGTGCTGAGCTTCCCACCAGACAGCAGTTGAGGCTAACAGGATCGTGAGCAGGTCAAAGGGACTCTTTCCTCGGTGTCTGTGGACCTTACCCTGGGTGTCCCCCAGGCAGGCACCCAAACATGTACCCCCATGCCTGGGGTGGCAGCTTGCATCTCAAAGCGCAATCCTCAGTTAGATGGTCCAAATGCAAAATAAACACTGAAAATGTGGCTGCAGATGGGGTGAGAAATGAAGGATTATGAGCAAGGGGAAGAAGATATTTATGGCTGATATTTGAAAATAGATGGAGAGTTACTGCAGTAGAGATACACACACAGGTTCTTCCAGATGTCTGGCGCTGCAAAGAGGAGGAAATTCAAACACTAGCAGCTGTGGGTTTGTATGGGAATTGAGATGAAGTTTCTGGTAAAAAAAGGGATGAGTCCATGACAGAGCTATGTAAACCTTAAACTGCTGCAAAATTTCATAGACAACTACTTGATATTCAGTCTTTTGGGCTGTAATATCTGATCCACTTCCCTGAGCATTAAACTGAATAGACATAAAATGAGATGACATTTGTGCAGTGATGTGCCTGATGATGGGTAGGTGAGAATTTGTCATTAATTTCTCCTTTCAATTATGTATAATCAAAAAAAATATATATAATATATAGATACATACATAGATAAAAATCTTTGCACCTGGTCCGTGGGAACATTGCAAACTTGTAAATATCATTTAGTGATATTTAACAAACCAGCCAGGGCTTGACAAAAATAAACAGCACCAGTGTGAAAGAAAGCAAGCATTTTTGTTAAACAGCATCTTATGAAATCAGTTATATTTAACTTCCCTAAACCAGCAAAAACTCCAGTATCTTGGCACAGAAACCGGTGTTTTGCTTGGCACACTGTATAGGTTATGTCTCGTGAAAGGAAGAAAACTTTGGTTCTTCATTTAAGAATTAAAAATGATTTAGCATGAATTGATTTTTTTAATATATAATTATAACATATAGACAAATATATATTTGTTAATATATATGTTTAAAAGCTTCAAAATACACATATACACATTTCAAATATTCACATATATATATGCATATATGGATAAACCTGACTTTTAAGCCTGTTCCCTAGCTACCACAGAAAAGGAATCCTGCTACATTTTCAAAGCTGGACCTCTCATCACAGGCTTTTTCCCTTGGAGTTTTGTAAAAAGTCAGAAAAGCAATTTCAAAGCACTAGGACTGGGCTTTCAGTCTTTAGCTGGGAAAAGTCAGCATAGCTCTCTGTTCACTAATATATATAAAGGCACAGCTTGGTCAATGTATTTAAAGCCTTAAAAAAACAGCTTTACCACACACCAATTCAAGCAAGCTGGAATCTGAGGATCTCTAAAGCTGAAGACTACATGGTTACTGACCTGAGCAGGGCTCTGGTATCACCACTGCCTTAGTGCTGCTGACGTAGCTAGCGACAAAAAACCTTTATAACACACACGCTGTAGTAATTAATTCTGTACATCCTGATAATATTAATGGAATCATACAAGTAAATTATAAATGCTGAGTCAAGGCAAGCCTCCTCAGCAGACTTTGCAGGAGTACGAAGTAAAGCAGAGATGAAAGCGATAACCATCTTAATCAGACCAAGTCAGACAGAAAGAAGGTGAAGTGCTCCAGCTAAGCGGCCAGCCCCCGCTGGCGTGCATCTCGCAAGTGTCCTGCTCTGATTCAAACAGCAAAGACCAGCCCCTTGAAGTAATTGCTTCTCCATTCCCTGTACTATTTTCCGCTATTGGTCTAGAGATTTAGGAAATTAGATTCAAGACATTAGAAAACTCCCATGACATGCAGGAACTGGGCGGGAAGGCAGGTTAAACTTCCCTTAAGCTGTTTTTTTCTCGAGATGGGGTTACATTATTGTCACTATGCTAATGAAGTCCACTTCGGTTGTGTGAACATTCTGCTATTTTTTTCAAAAAACACATATAACAAAGAAGCACATTTCAGCAGTGATTGATTGACAGCTGTCAAGTAACACACGGGGCAATTCAACTACCAGGAATTGCTGCTGTTAATCTGAGCACCATAAAAACCTATTGCAAAACTGATGTTTTTGAAAGGGTCTTCTGAAGCAAAAGCCTAGCAAACAATTATTTTTGTCATTTCAAAGGCTTTCCCCTAGTTTCTACATACAAGTTAAAGTTAGCAAGACAGTGTTTTTCTGATCTGAAATTTACATAAAGAAAATCTAACAGGGATGTAGAGGATTAACTGATGATCTAGAGCCAAACATTCACACTAAGCAATCATTACCAGAGTTTTACGCACAAAGACTAACTATGCTATGCAATGTTCTTGTGACTCTTGAAGTATTTAAGAAGTTTGGACACAGTTCTATAGATATCTGGCACGAATCAGCATTTCACTAGCAAATCACTTCACGGCAGTGAATAATTTGCCATAAATAAAGCATCACATTTTTCCTCTTTGTGAATTATCCACAAGGAGGTTATCACTTAAGTGTATTTATTGCGCACAGTTATTTACCATATGATTTCTGTAAATAATTAGTGTTATTTAATTTATTTGTAAGTGATCAGCTACGAGTTTACGGTCTCAGAAGCTGGAATGGGGTATGGTTAGCACACGCTCAGCAGGGGCTAGGCAATCATGTCAGGGTTATGTGAATTCTTCTTGTTCTCTTTTACAAATTCAATGTTTTTCTTTTCCCAGAATCATAACATGGTCCAACACACTTTGCCATTTCCAGAATGTGTACCCTTTTTCTGGGGACTAGAAAGGGTTACAGCATCGGATCACAGTCCTCATCTGTGAATTTGCGCAAGTCCATCAGGCAATCACTTGCATATTTGGGTTCCTAAATACATTTAGACTAGAGCCTTTAGGGCAAGTTTATATTATAGATAATACCCAGCGCATAAATCCCCAAGCTGAGGCCAACCAGCCGAATTAACTCTACTCGCAGTGCCTGCTGACGTGGCCATGCTACTCCTGCGACTGAGCCAGCTCACCGGGCTGGATCAGGGCTACAGAAAGCTCCCTCGCTCCCTGCCTGTCCCCAAAAGGCAGAGAGGGGACAGGATTTCCTCCTGCATCAGGAGCTAGCAGGCTGTAGCACAGCAGTGGGGTGCTCAGACTCCAGTATAATGGAAATCAAAGCATCACAAATTCCACTACTTACTATTATTTATTCAATTGTTCTATTAAGGTGTTACTGTTTCAAATTTAATTGACTATAAAATAAAAAAAGGATGCACATGTATAAATCTGTAAAGCAATATTTCATTACAAAAGAGATCGTTTATGAAAAAAACTCCTCGATTAACACTTTAAAACATTAATCTAAATTTAATCTTTTCTTATATGGATCAGGATCTCAGCTAACCAAAACAAATATACCACTACTATGGTCAGTGCAGGAATGCTGATTTACTCCAGTTCAGCTTCTTCCTAATGACTTGGAGTTGTCGTACATGACACTCCCACACTGTCTGCTTGTCAAAAGCTCTGATCCAGAAAACGTTTTGAGGACAGAAAGCAGAGAGAGGACTCCCAGCCGTGCTGGGGATCTGCCAAAACAAGTAGTAGTGTTGTGCAGCTGGGAAGACTATGCTTAAAAGATTTGACATTTGTTAGTTGCATTTCAGACTTCCTAAGAAATGAATAGTGTAAAGTTATTTTAAGCAAATGTATTCTAATGATGCCACATAAAGTTGGTACCATAGTCTCAGACATAAAATTTTAAATTAACTAGAAGAAAAACATGGCATTACTTATTTTTTTCACCCTCAAAATAACAAGATAGGTTGTCACTTCAGCTTTTTACAAGACCCATCTTTTCTGCTGTATCATAAGAGAGCAGCTAACAAAATAAACATGCTAAAAGACCTTTTTTGCATTTCCTACTTAACAGAAGATTCTGCTGCAATTTAGCCATAGGAAGTCACCCAAACTCCTTCCATTCTCTGTTCCTGAGGAGGATGCCAAGGTCATCAGGTGCCAAAAGATACATTTACAAAATGCCTACAGAGGTTGCACTCCTAGGGAATTGGATGCCCGGCTTAATTACTGGTCTTGAAAATTACTATCTCTATCTTAAGATGCTTTTCTAACCTTGAAAATTTAACCTTAAACTACTCCTGAAAATGAGATTTAGAGACATAATATACTGTTGGCATTTTATCTGGGATCTCAATACCAAGGAATGGGCACCTATTATTGAATAATTAAGAAAACCCCATGAATTATTCAGGAGAGCTATGTTTCCCTTCCCAAAGGAAGCTGTTATATCCCAGATCTGAGCCTGCAGACAAACAAACTTGTGTCCTGCTGAGTTACAGTCACCCCAAGCTGTATGAGAGCAATTGCTGCAACTGCTCTACCTCCCTCTTGGCATCCATTTAAACATTTGCAGAGGCTGCTGCTCCCAGGAGCAGCTCAGGGAGCCCTTGTAAGCAAGGGAGGGGGGTTTCTGCCGGGTAAGCCCCCTCTCCTGGATTGCCCTCTGGATGGACCTTTCTCTTCTGGCTGTCCAGGGAGCCTAGAGGGACTGACAATCCTTTACCTGCGATTGCACCTGCCCTGTAGCAACACAGCCTGTGCTGGACAGCCTACCACCAGCCCTGCGTGAGGCAGCATCTGACACTCCAGCTGCAGCCCCTCTGCCTTTACGTGTGTGTGCAGTTTCTAAAAAATCAATCCAGCTGATCAGCAGATAAGCCAGGGCATGGCATTAGCCTCCCTGAGGGGCAGAAGCCACCCGAACTCCTGAACGAGGGGTGATGTAGGAGAGCCCAAGGTCATGCCCCGCTGCTGCCCACACCTCCCTCACCTGAGCCACGCCAGGGCTTGTTTTAACAGCAGCAGAGAGCACCTTCCCCACTCCCCTCCTCTGGGGAGGGGAAACAAGGCGGCCCTGGAGCAGCGTTTTCCTCTCCTAACCTACAGACTGGATGACTTGCGCCGATATCTCATTAATTAATTAGGGTTAGTTGAGTTCAGGGCTTGGAATGGGAGCAATTAGGCTGTTTGCTTCCCTGCTAGAGCACACCACGTGCACGAGGCGAGCTGCCATGCTGGGCATTTGTGAAATCTGAGGGGGGCAAGGAGCCCCATGCTGCGGCCAGCGGGGCGGCACGGAGCAGGACGAGAGAAGTCCTGCTAACTTTGGCTTTAGGGATGACTTTTCCTGTCCTTATTGTGAACTTGAATATCTGGTATTTTAATTTTAAAGCCCAGCTCTTGAAATCGAGTGATTAGATACAATATCTCGCCTTTGACAAGACAGCCTTTTGTGGGTTCAAAGATGAGCTTGGTAATGAAAGCTGATTAAAGCCGGAAGGGTCAAAGCCAAGGATGGAAATAAAAGTTACCTGACACAGACTTCTTTTTAAAGATCACACATGTTTAATCCTACGGCATGAATTTGGACTTACATAATTTAACGGGGCAGCAGCAGAATATGCAGTGCACAGGGGGATGGGGGGAGCTGGGCTGGGGGAGACGGGGGGAGCAGGGGCTCTGCCATGGAAGTGCCTGCTGAGGGGAGCTGCACCCCTGCCCCCCCGACATTAATCACTACCTGGCCTGTTATAAATACATAAACAGGTATATCACTTCTACTGTAAATAGCATAGAGCTACCAGCTGGGGGGATTGTACTCATCAGTTTAAAAATTAATAGTATTTTATTGCGAGCATTCCTTTGCAAAAGCTCTTCGTACTCTTCAGGAAAATAAAGATGAGCCGGAGAACATCCTAAATACTGCTATGAACAGGAGAGGAGCGTGCAGCGCACGGACATATGGTCACAGCTGGACAAAGCCCTCAGCTCTTGGATCTGGATGGATCATGCTTATTATTGCTTGGATTTTCTGTCATTCCCAGGAATCTCTGCATTTTGCACTGTTGTTAATTAATCCGAACTGGCTGTTAAGTGATCCAGAAAGATTTTAGAAATCAAAAAGGAAAATATCTCAGAAAGGTCTGTCCAGTCCTACCTCCCAAAGCACTGGAGAATTGCTAAGGGTAATCTTGTAGGTGGCTGGAAAGGTTATACTCATAGGATTTCATTCCTATCATTGCATTTTAGACTTTCTAAGATATAGATTAGAGGTCATTTAAATAATTATAGTTGATATGAAATTAAAATAACCTTGACAGTACATCCCCAGACACAAAATTTTAAGTAAACTTTTTCAAATAAAACCCCAGATTTTTTGGCTTTAAATGATTTACGTGACCCACCAATCTCTACTGTAATGCATTTGAACCAAATAACTATGCTTTTTATTGATCAGAAAAAACCCAACCAACCAACCAACAAACAGGAGAAAAAAATCCCACAGGATTTTTCTAAATAAAGCAATTATTTAGGAAATGGTTTTGACCAGTTCACAATGAGAACATGCGGAGCCTCAGTGAACCTGGAGCACAGACGCCCACCATGGGAGCCCACCTCTGGGGCAAAAACAAGACTCGGAAACCCACTTTCAGAAGCAGAGTTGCCACCTCCTGTTTTAAGGGCCTCTTGCAGCTCCAAGCTGGCATCGCTCTGCCGTGAGAACCATCCCGTCTTTCCTACTCCAGTTCACCAGCCTGCATCGGTGGGGGCCAGGGACAGAAAGAGCCTACTGGAGCCACAGGGCTCTGCTTCATGCCCTGTGAGGGCAGTTTTAAAGAGACAAGAAAGGAAACATATTTCTTTCTTGCTTCATTTGACAGACAATGAAAGGAATCTCATCATCAGGAAGCATTTTTTGAAGGTAAATCTGCTTTTGCATGGATTTCAGCTCTTGGATCCCTGAAGACCGTATCTAAGGTTAACACACTTTATTCTGCAATACAACGTGTTCTCAGGCCCATTTCCTTCCTAATTTGACCCCCATTCTCCAGCTATATATTTACTAAGTATAAGATGGAGACATAACGAGGTCATGGACAGGTGTTTACATAAATATTGCTGCTTAACTGCCTCCATGGCTCGCTCGGGGAGTTCACAATAGATACGCAGTAAGCTTCAACTGCAAAACCTGCTGATCATCCTTCCTTTAAGTAGGATGATTAGAACAACTTTAAGCCAAGACAAAGAAGTCATATATATAAAAATAAAGTCATATATACAGTTCCCTTCTGTATTCAAGTCCACCCCAGATTTTACCCTTTGAGTACTACGTGATCTGTACACCCAGAGATAAATGTAGGGAGAGCCTGAATGTTTTTTACCCTGTGGTGTCTCTTGGGTCTTCTTTACTCATCCTCTACACAGAAGGAGAGAGGCCCTGATGCAGAAAAACATTTGAGAGGCAGTTTGATTGACTTAGGTACATGCTTGCAATCCTGAGTGAATAGCTGAGCAGAGCTAGACTTAAGAATATCCTTAAGTATGGGACCAGAATGAGTAGGAATGCAGCTGTAGCAAAACATGGTGAAAACATGGTTAAAACTATATGGCAGATACATGTCAGCAGAACAGTGAACCACAGATCTATACAGATAGTTTTCCTCAGCCAGAAACTTGTTTTATTCTGACACATAAAAAATTAAAACACCTTGCTAAAGAATCCTCTGGTTTACAAGACAAGCTATTCTAGAGAAGAATATAAATGTGTTGGCTGCTTCATTGACAGTCTATGCTTCAGATTTATTTTTTTAAAATATAATGTCTGAAGCCATATTTCCCTAGTGATAAAAATCCCGTTAGTAATCCTGACAAAATCCTAAGGGGCTAAAAAGCAATGAAGAGGATTTCTAATGGTAAGTTATAAATCCTTTCAGAGAATATATTGGTTTAAACTAAGTCATGTGTGTGTGGGGGTGTGTGTGGTGTGTGTGTGAAGAATATTAGGAATGAGGTAGTTCTACTTAAAAATCCTTTGGTAAGATCAAGGACACTCTAGGAGGGCTGTCACTTCATAAGGTAAGGAGAAGACACTGAGCAGAAGCTTTTGCTGGTCACTAGGGCAGTGAGACACCAGGTACCTGAGACTAGGATAAGAGATCATTTGTTCAGTGCTGTCTGTAATGCCATCTTCCAGAAAATATATTGAGTTCTCCCCAATAGGTCAATAAGAAGATAAGTCAAAATCATGAGAAAAAATGATGTGTGCAGCTGCAGTAAATGGGTCTTCAGAGCAAACAGTGGTGTTGAAATGGAAGCAAGCAGCAGAGTGGAGTGCATTTGGCTCATTCCCCTTGTAACACAGGCAAGGCTTCCTTAAACCAACTTCTCTTGTACTGCGCATGACTTCCACTTACTGCTGAACGCAACTTTCAAGACGTGGTTTTCAGGATTTTTTTTTTTCACACAGCTATTTGTGTCACGTAAATATCTGATTTACAAATTTAATTATTTTTTTAGAGCATTTGTAATTTTTTATCCTTAATTTGCAGGTGAATGAATGCACATCTTCACACCCAATGGTAGCATGCACGTAGTGAAACTCATGCTTGCAGAACACAAGTTTCTATTGAAAAATAGAAGATATGTATGTTAACTCCCCACCCCTGAAATGACTTCAGTAATCCTCAAACAATGCAAATGCATAGTTAATTCTACAAACTAAATAGACCAACAGCCTATCTAATATTAACCCTCTGTTAGATTTATAACAGACATGAATTTGTTGTGGAAACTGCTCGTTGAGTGATATGGAGGGAGCTGGGGGAGATTAATGGGGTCTTTGCACCTTGTGTCACCAAAGGCAGAACAAGAGCCGTGATTAATAATTCATTACATTTAATTATTAATTTATCAAAAGGGCTACATACTTTAGTCACCTGAGTTTTAACAGGGATGAAATCAATTGGATTCCACAGGAATCAATAAACCCCCTACATTTAAATAAATAATTATACACCTTCTGGAGATTTTTAAGCCTGTTTATAGCCTTCTAGAACAGAAGTGCAACACGCATTAAATTCTGCAGTCTGCAAAGAAATAATTACCACTCTTTATCAGTGGCGACGGTACTGCTTTTTACATGGTGAGTAATTAGAAAAGAGAGCCCACTGCTGAAACCCTCACTTGACAAGAGGCTGGGAGAGGCGGGGAAGTCTCTCAGGGACAGGCTTAGAGAAACAATCTTGATAAATTGGAGAAACAGACTGAAGTTGAGAAAATAAAGTTCGCTGAAGACAAGTGCAAAGTACTAAGGTGTGGAAGGCAAATCAGATGTGCCAACACAAACTGGGATGCAGCTGGCTTTGCTGGTACAGTGCAATGCAAACTGAAAACAAAGGAAGACCATGGCAGGTTTTGGGGACATCTGCATGAGGGCAGGACCTGCACAGACATCACAGCACGGGCTGCTCCGTGGAGTGAGGTCTGAAGGATGCTCTCCTGGGCAGCCTGCACGGCAGGGCAGCCCTGCCCTCCTCCTCATGCTTCCTTCTGCTCTCATTTAAATGCAGAGGTTTTCCTTGTGTGCTGATGGCCCAAGCCCCCAATTGGATTTAGCCTGAAATATTTTATTCAGTAGATTTGATTTCAGCCTCTCAGTGAGGAGTTTTGGGATAGCTCCAACTTCTGTGTGTGAATAACTTAATCCCTGAAAAACATTTGCCTAACCCTAAATCTAATCTCAACCTGAAACACTCACTGAGCAAGCTGTGGAGCCCTTTCAAGGTAAAGCCGCACGCAAGATGTGTTACAGGCGGCAGCACAAAACCATACCAGTTGCATGGGAAAGCAGTGGGTAAGAGGCAACCTCTGAGTGACCTTGCTATGGGATTCAGCCTGGAAGAAATTAAATCAAATGTGCCAGGACTTCTGTGGACCACCTGGGCAGTATCTTAACAGCATGGTCACTCTCTGCAGCATTACAGGTGGAGAAAGAAAGATATGTAAAGAAAGGATTTTAGTCTAAAATTAAAGTTCCATTTATCCTCTTTATAACTGCAACAACTCATTATCAGGACATTCCTCACACAGCAATATATGGCATAATTTTTTTTCGGAAATGGCTCTGAGTCACACCTTCGCTAATTCAAAACGAGAATGTAATGGTATGGGAAATTAATACTGTTTCTCTGCTGTGTCACATAAAACTTGTTCCATATTCATGTAATAGCTTATTACTGATATGATAAAATAATACGGACACTGAAAAGCCATTTGTTTCAGAAGTGCTGGGAACATTAAACCTTACAATAACTATACTGACTACTAAAACATACAGCAATACTTATAAAAATCTTGTATAGGGGATTGCAATCAGTTGCTGAACAGATTGCATATTAAATAAAAATAATGCCTGGCAAAATAAAAGTGCTTTGTGACGAAGTGGAAAGGCTTCCTAACTGATCGTGAATAGCATGTGTCGTATAAAACTAACCAATCAAGGCAGTCACCTGCTTAAAAAGTGATTCAGGACTCGCGTATCTCAGAACACATCTTTATGTCAACTCTTCCACCTCATCTGGGGAGAGTTGTCCTGCCAGAAGAACTACCCAGGAGCAGTCTCTCCACCCAGGAGAAAACTGTGGCTTCAGAGGACTGTGACGAACAGCTCATAAGGCATCTCTCCTATTTGGCTTTGGATTCATTTGGGTTTCTCACTCATTTGGCTTTGGATTAAGCTAGGCTTTGGACATTGGCCCTGTATGATCCAGATACAGCCTTTCTCTTAACCTTTAGTTGACTGCTATCTACAGAGAAAATTAGAGTCACTGATGTGTGAGGATAACTTCAGAGTCATTGATTGGAACACAAAGCAGAGAGGAGAACTTGGCAAAATCAGAATAAATTTGATACTGGAAATCAAAACCTAGTTCATACAGAACTGGCAACGGTCTCCAAGTTTCTGAAAGAGTTATCAAGGAGAGGCTACAAGGCTATTGAGATCATATTTATAACACAGCGGGAACAGATACATATTCATAACAGGCACAAATTTGTAACCCAGCCAGACCCAGTACACTCATCCAACTATTATATGTAATCAAAAAAAGGGATTGCTCCAACCTGCACTTGAAATCTGACCTTAAATCATACGGCTTATTAGTTGGCCAGAATTTTGCTAGAGCGCCTGTCTGTAAAGCATAGCTTCTTGCAGCCTATGAAAATATTATGCAGGCAACAAGAAAATCTACTACTCACAGGAGTTTGTATTGGAAGATGTGGGGGACTTGTTGTTAGTTAATAAAGACTCAAGGGAAAATCATTCATAAATACACAGCCTATTTCAAAGCATCGCAAAATGAATAGTCTGAGACATTTTAGCAAAGCTCCAAACTATGTTTTAAACTCTCAAGTTATGAAACAAATTGCTCCACATTGACTCACTACTGAAAGGAAACTACCTTTAATGTTAGCAGAAAGAGAAGCGTATTACAAAAATTCCTCACATCTGCAAAGTACCTTACTTAAATGATAATTGTCTTCTATAAAGTGCTTTTACTCTTAGTCACTATTTACTTTATCTATTCTGAGTCATATTAAGCTTAGTGTCTCAGCTGCAGAGAATTTCATTATACCATTTGTTAAAGCATCTTTAATAGGCCAATTTCAGCATCCGTCTACTGTATCTTACTAAATGGGTTTTATTTGCTAAATGATACAGTTTAGATGAAACACACTTCAACAAGAAATGTGGTTGTACTGCTACAGATGTCACACCAACAGCCAGAAGGCTTTCTCTGAGATTGCTGTGCCTACCAGAGAACTGAGTCTGCAATCAGCCAGCTCAATTTTCAATCCTTACATTGGTAAAACTTTTACCCAACTGCTTGGAACTAGAAATGAAATTTGACATTAAAACACAATTTGGTGGTTTATTCAGAAGAAATAAAAGTATTTATTTGATGTCCTGATTTGTAAACTTGAATCTACACACATAGATTAAAAGGTCAAAAAACACTTCAAGGACTTTATTGATTATTCAGTTTCAGTGATGGTGTTTGCAGTAATACTTTGTATGGGAGTAAGACATTTGAATAAAACAAATTTACCTTGCATTGTAAATAAAACAAAGAGTACAGCAAGTCTTGACGGTGCCGTTAACATCTCTAATTCCCAGCAGGTCTCTCCATCTACTTTTCTGAAATTAAGTTATCTGTATTTCCAAAATTGGATACTTTAAGCATCCTTGTAGAAAACTGATCACGTCCAATTCATACTAGAACATTTTGAGTCATGTATATCTGTACTTAAGCAATGCAATAGTATAGGTAAAAGCCCAAGCTTCAGTCTTGTTTCTTTATAGTATTTCTTCAAACTTGTGTCCTGGCTTAGCCTGGACTAGACAGGTCTGCTTCAGGCAGTCTCCAGCCCTGCATGAGCTGGTCTTCAAATTACGCTGTGCTGATTTTTTAGTGGCTTTGTTTCCTATATCCATCTTCCTTTTCCTTCCTGTACTGATATAGCTGATACTTTCACACAAGTAAATCCAGGAAATCAGGGCCCTTTCAGTCTCTATTAGGTGAAGGAAAGAAAAATATCACTTCAGCTGACACCACTCAAGTGGTGCTATTGGTTAATTAATAATTAATAATTAATAATAATTAATGCCTAGAAGGCGTATCTCTGCGGAGCTGCCAACAAGCAAACATGCCTTGAATTCAACAGTAACTCTCAGGCACTAAGTACAGATAATTTGGCCAAGCTGGTTACTTACAATTTAATTCCCTAATTTGGCAGAATCCACCCCCTTCTATCCAAACAAACATCTGTCTCCCCCCTGCAGGCATCTTTGCACAGGACCAAAGCAGGAAGGACGCTGGTGCATGAGCTGCTCTATGGCTGTTTCCTACTTGTTTGAATTTGACATCCCAGGCAGAGTCCTATGTCCTGGTCATCACTACCCATCACGGAAGTTTCCAACAATCAATATGTAAATACAGAGTAGAGTTTGAGGAATAAAAATCCATAGATTTTTCTGGAAAATTGAAGGAAAACCTACATTTGCATGCCTTACCACTTTCTTGAATGACATGTTTGCTCAAGGTGAAAAACCTCAACAGCAGAAGTCAATGTTTGCAGACAAAGTCAGGAAAGACGTACTGCTACTACAGCTTTTTGTGGCTAGCACCTGAGAAGATCTGATAAGCAGAGGTCAAGACCAAACACCTACAGCATCCTCCTCCCAGCTCCAGCCTTTCCATCCCTCTGAGGGGGAAGTGGGAAGTCCCCAAAGGCATCTTTAAAGGGGAGTGAGATGCAATCGGTGAAAGAAGCAGCCGGAGGGGCAGAGGCAAAATGAAACCCTGTAGCAGAGAAGTCCATTAGCCCTGTGCAGGTTAATGAAGATGAAAATGCCGTAGGTTTGCAGCTAATGCAAAAGGAAAGGTGGCTACTCCCTGACAATCACCTGCCCTGAATTAAGCACCAGAAAGCCAGCTGAGGTGAATGCCACGCAGGGTCACGGCACCTCGAATTTTATGCCTCTACAACCCTCTCACAAGGTGAGGTCAGCAGCAGCATGTGATGGCAGCTCTGGGTAAAAACCAGCCAAAGCAACAGGTGATCTGGAAAGGAGATACCTGTAATTAACTTCCCAGTGGACTTTGGTTTTCTGGCATTGTTTTTTCCCCTAATTAATTAATCTCCTCAGGTAGTTCAAAGGAACATGAACTGCGTGCTCAGTTTTAAGAAGTCAGGAAAAGTTTCCCTTTTTTAACATTTCAGTGCATCACAGCATGTTTAACAGTTGTTGACCAAGGACTGACAGTTGCTTTTCATGAAGTATACTGAGATGCTGAACTAAATTCCTCGCCCGAGCTATATCTTTGTACTCTTTTCTTCTGTATGCATTTTCTCCTTAATTAAAATTGTTGGAAGTCATTGCACATTGTGGAAATATCGGCAGGGAAAAGTCTTCCTGTTTTGGTGCAGTTTGGGTCTATGACTCCTTTGTTATTCTCAGGGAATTAATGTTTCCTTAAAGGACAGAACTATGACAGGGGAGTTAAGGTGCAAATAGATGCGACTTTTGTAAGGTATCTCTGCAAAAATAATGTATCCAAATAACATACCCTCCTTATCATTCAACCCAGCCAAGCACTTAAGCACATGCTTAACTTTACTAGTTCCACTAAAATCAATGAAACAACTCGCATGACAGCAAGATACAGATCAGGGGTTTGCTAAAACAGATGCTTTATGTCTTATGATTAAAAATAATTCCTACTTGGACACTGGAAAGCATTTGTTCAAGCCTGCTGTTTCTGCTTTCTTCCATGAATGTCGTCTTGATTAGAACAGCATAAGCACCACAATTTCCATATAAAATATTTGGAAGTTACATATTTTCTAGATAACCAAGCAGTGGGGTTTTTTTGTTTGGTTGGTTGTTTGGGGTTTTTTTGTTTAAATTGGATATGAACGCCAAGGCAACTTTATGCTCCTTTTATACTCAAATGCTCTGCTGCCACATGTCTATAATGTTCTCTGGCAGGTCTCATGAGTGCCAGCAATATAAAGTACACCTGCTGTGGCCATCTCGGTGTTTCCTTTTCAGTTTTTGTTATGGTTGGAACACA
Organism: Falco cherrug; assembly: GCF_023634085.1. Classification (NCBI taxonomy): domain Eukaryota; kingdom Metazoa; phylum Chordata; class Aves; order Falconiformes; family Falconidae; genus Falco; species Falco cherrug. The sequence goes on along the minus strand of NC_073700.1, from coordinate 18,076,267 downwards.
TTTTTCTGATTACTGCCTAGCATCCTTCAATGAATTTCATCTTACTGAACTGATCTGCGGGATTTTTAACTGCATCCACTCTTTTGCCAACAGCATCATCTCAGCTACATTTATTGTTCTCTTTATTTAGCTCCTGACTCCATCTCTTTATCACAGGTGCTCCTTCCATTGTTATGCCTGTTTTTCAGGTAATAAGCTGCAAAAACGAATGCAGCTAGGTTCTTGGTGTAGATACAAAGGAAAAGGTCTCTGATTACAAAGACTGTGCTTAAGACTTCCCATTTTCCACCGTGATTTCTGATTGATTACAACAAGCAGGAGGGCAGAGGGAGCTGTGGCTCTGCCCTTCCCTGGCACACTTGGGAACAAGCCCACTGGGTTTAACCAAAGCACTAGGTCAAGCTCGTAGTGTGGTGGTCCTTCAGCAGAGCTCCTCAGGGCTGGACTGCATGATAGATGAGTCTGAAGTGACTGATTTTAACTATATGGTTTTATAATCCCAGCTCATTTTCCAGAGTACTGTTATGACAAATTTGTCACTGAATTTCCCAGCAAGTTTTTACCCACCTCCAGGCTGCAAAACTGAAGAATAGCTCATATTTAGAAAACTACAATAATAAAATCCAGGTATAAGGACTGACTCCATAATAAGACTTTTTCATGTTTTTCTGCTGCTGAGTGAGACAATCTGCCAAAACTCCTCCAATAATCAAAGAGGAGGTTTGCTGTCTGTGAGGAGAAGATGCATACCCCGATTCTACTCTTTGGCAGCACTGAGAGCAGGAGCCCAGCTTGCATTTGGTATGAATTTAGTTAGTCTTTTATGACATTGTAATATGCAACTCAAAAGAACTCATCAACTTGATCTAATCTAAGCTTCTCTACAGAAAACTCAAATAAGCTTGAATTCTTGGATTAGTCAATGTTTGCAGCCACTTGAATCGCATATCATACATACATAAAGTGACCACATGAATCTCAGCCGTTAAGCACTCTGCTGTGAATTTCCATTTTTTTCCTTAAGGAAAGAGCAAAACGTATTTAAACTCATCAGTCTGAGAAGTAGTATCTGGCTGTGATCAGCTACAATCAACTGAAAGAAAAGAAATAGCCATATTTGCATCCATAATCTTTTTTTATCTTGACACTGAAGGCTAATTGCCATATCAGTAAATGCAGAATGAAATATAGTATATGTGCCTGAAGGTACCATATTTGCAAAATTGCTTAACAGCAGCTACTACTTGCTGTTTTGACAAAGATATACTCTTGCTGTCTGATAGCACATTTCTGTAGGAGATAATTTTGAGTAGTCCCTGTCAAATAAAGTTAGATTTAATGCAGCCGCAACACTAGTAATAAAGGGAAAGCATTGACATTTCCTTCTTTATAATTAGATGTTGCCACTGATATCCAGAGTGAAGACACTGTTGTCCTGAATTGTGATCGTTGCTGGAATGCTCATTGTGTTTCCTGAATTCTGTATTGTCCCTGTGGGTATGGAGTGCACACGCACCAGTGTTGTACTTCTGATTGAACTGTCATAAATCTATCAGAATGCGATAGAACCCCACCAGATGAACCTTACTTGAATGTACAGCAAAAATATCCCTGGTTGCCACTGGTTATTTATATTATACTTCACATTTTAGGGACAACAGTAATGTCTTATGCTTTAGGAAAGCGGTTTTTAACAGCCTAAAAATTAATAGGGGCTGAGATTTGCTTTTATACACCACATATGCCTGGGGTTCTTTTGTTTTTTTTTTCCTCATGTAATCATTTATCTAAATCAAGTTATCAGCTGATGCAATGAGAAATAGACACATCATTACAAGAGTGCTGTGACAGCCTAATCGGGACCAGGGTTCCACTGCCTTATGGGCTGAAAGAACATAGCAAAAGGAAGGCTGGCTAGCCGGCAATGCTTACTGCGGGATTTAATTCAGAGCACACCCCAGGAAGAAGAAAAGTAGACACAGTTTATATGTAATGACAGCAGAAGTCTGCATTGCCTACTGTCCCTAAGCATCTGGCCATACGAGTACTGGAGAGCTCTGCCCTCGCTGCAGCCCGTGCTCCCAGGAGAAACGAGCATTGCCAGAGAGGTGAAGACAATTTGGTCATTGCTGTGTCCCAACAGCCTTCCCAGTGGTCATTTAGCCCCAGGGCCTGTTCTTATAAACTGAAAATAAGGAAAAAAGATAGATACATGACTGTTCCTGAGTGAAACTGCTGGAGCCTTTCCTAAGGCAGATACATCCTACAGGTCGGTTCCTTGAATCGATCTATAGCATTACATTCAGCTTATATGGATGCTATGTAAATAAAGCAAACGAAAGAGGTGGAAACAAAGGTAGATGGAAACAGAGAATATGAAATGCAGCTATAAATATTATAAATCCTGCAGCAACTAGGCAGCCTCATTTTATCCCAAAAGCTAGAGAGATGGAACTGATTAGTTCTCGCTGAGGAAAGGATATTGATGTTTAATACCCTTTTGAGGCTGTTGAACTCACTTATTGGATTCAAAGCAGGATACCTGACAGTACAGACAGCAGTGTATAACTAGGTTTCCTTTCCTAACAACTGAAAGTCCACAAGAAAATTACCAGTTTCAGCTTAGAAATGAAGGTGCTCTTTTGTGACTGAAATTCATTTATTTATGAAACAATTTTAAATTAGCTGCCATTTGCAATACCAGGAAAAATAAGCACATTTCTTAAGCCAAACTGCATTTACCTCTCTCTGCAGTGATGTTAGAGTGGCCCTACCATCTGTTGTCTTTTGGGTTGAGTGTCTTTTGGTTTTGTGAATGACAACACATACCGTTAAGCAAGATTTAGCCCAAACAGGAAATGTTAAGAGTGAAAATGTTGGGTTTTGTCCTGAAGAAAATATCTCTGAAGGTGAAAAGAAAAAAAAAATCATGAAAAATGAATGACCCAAGAAATGAAAAATTGAAAAGTGAACAGTTTACACACAGAATATTGCCTTTCTGGGGTGAAGTCCATAAAGACTTTTGGGCAAGAGGTGTTTATTTTTTAAAAGTTGAAGTGCTCATTTAATATTTTCAAAATGGAACATTTTTGGTTTTTTTAATTTTTTATTAGAACTTGGTTTAGTAATTTTAAAAAAATGTCAGAATATTTAGAAAAATAATTAAAAAGGCTTAAAATTCTTAGAAAAAACAAAACATAATTTTTATTCAAACAAAATGTTTTAGGTAACCTAATTTCACACCTTATTTTTTTAAGTAAGAAACAATATTTTGCTCCAGAATAATTAAAATAAAAAAAGAAAAAAACCCAATCCAAAAGCCAAAACCAAAATGAAACACCAAACCCAAGCCATCAAACAAACTATTGATTATTCAAACAGCTCTGTGAAAAGCTGCTTGCAAGCTCTCTACTACAACTTCTATTCATAGAGTATGGTTCCTAACAACCAGACATCATGCCTGGCTCCTGTTTTAAATGAAAGGACAATGTGATGATATAAATGACAACTGCTGAAGAACTGGCAGAATGCACCTGATGCAGAACATTAAACTCTGGGAAACAGAAATACAAACACCAGTAGTTACAACGTACCAAAAATACATTATTGTTTCAGGACATTTTGATCCTGCAATGCCCCAATAATTTCACTAGTAGCTTACAAGCATTTTTGCTAAAAGCTAGGATATAAGCAGACTTTTTGACGTATGAAGCAGCAGTACAATCATTTTCTGCTCATGGCATCCAATCCTCCAAAGGGACACTGAAAATAATATAGTCTAATTACAACTCCAAATAAAGCAGTTTTCTACTTTAATTCTTTGTTTGCTCTCAAATGATATGTGAAAATTAATACATGGCAAATTCACATCTTAAAATTTGGGAGTGAAGAATTTTTCTTTTCCAGTTTGCCTTGCCTGACCTGTAGCAAAGGAATACAATTTCTCTTCTAGCATCACAGGCAACAAAGAACAACAGATGGTGATAATGATAGAAGTTATATAGCACTGGACTTGTCTCACAGAATAATTCAATCAGTCAGAAGCCTTCATACTTACAAATGTATTTTAAACACTTCTCAAACCTGAAAATTGACCGTATTAGCATGCACCAAACTTTATACCTCGCTGGAGACAATGCAGAGAACCATAACAAGTCATGCAGTATTACAGTGCATGATAACGCATGGCTTCTAGTTCATTACATCCTTACGCTATGACATTGCTTTTCAGTACCAGGGCATAATTAGCCACTCGAGGTGCTATATTACCACATAATGAAGTCCAATTAAGATTTATTAACCTCTGACCTCCTTCACATATTTGATGGACAGCGAGCATCTCAGAGGGGAAAGTTAAAAGGTGAACTTGAATGACCTCAGTTCAGTGGATGACATTTTGAAGAGTGAAATATACCTTAGATGATAATTTACATCTGATGCATCAAAACATGTTGACTTATTGATTGATAAATGGAAACATTATATGAGATGGTCATGCTGCCTAAACATTTAGAGTGATTTATGCTGAAATATTTGCTTTTTATATGTGTACCATTATTTTATGTTAACAATAAAGTGCTGTAAATGTTACATTAGTAATAAAATATGCACTAGATATGTGCTTTATTGGCTTTATTTGTGTATGAACAAATACCACCACATCCATGCAAAAATGACATGGAAATAATATACCTACACTAGGCACAGTGACAACTATCTTAAGGTAAAATTAATGTTGAAATCTAAATATGGAAGTATGTGCAAACCAAGATTCATGTAGGGAGGTACATCTTATCACTATGCTTACAGTCAAATGTGTCAAAAAAAAAAAAAGAAAGAAAAAAAAGGATGTGTCAGCTACTAGGAAAGCAGGAGAAGCAGGAGAGAGGACTATGCAGAAGGCACAACACTCAGCTGATATATGCCAGTGCTGAAATGTAGTTTAGACTTTTGATGTTCCTTTGAGATTAATAAAACCATCGCTCTATATTACATGAACCTACACATGCAGAATTACTCCACTGCAATATGAGACACAGTGGCATAGCAATTACAGAAATGTTAGATAACTCCCAAGTATAATGATGCACTTATAGAAAACTCCAAAGCAGAGGTAATTTTCATTTGTGATTATACACTCTTCTCAATAAGTTACATACTTTTCATACTTTTTTCTTTTTTCTTCTTTCTTTTTTTTTTTTTTATTTGATTTGGTTGGGGGGGGGGGGGTGGTTTTTTTTTTGTTTTGTTTTCCCCCAGCAATGAACATTTTATCACCTCCTGGTGATCAGTCCATTCCTTCAGGAAAGATCACCCTAAAAGAGGGGCCAGCATGGGGGTCCTCCCCACTATGGAACCACAAGCCATATCCTCCAAGCCAGCTTTCCTGGAAGACCAAGTATCCTGCTCTGTGATCATTACCCTATGCGCGTCTTGTGGATGTGCAGAAGCTCCTGGGAAACAGCACTAGCACAGTGTATGTACAACAAAGATGCTCTGTGCATGCGCAGTAGATCTAGCACGTTCATTCATGACTGACTTTCAGACATGCAAAGTAAATCCAAGTACTGCATGAAGTCCAGGACTTACTTTATGCGTTAGTGATAAATATACAGCACATATACCACATTGTCAATATTTAAAAGGTTACTTTAACCTGTTGCACACCTGCAGTGCCCCTGACCTTGACACATGCCACTAAGACACACAGGATGGATATAAAGACTACTATGTAGCTGTAAAAACATTTATTATGTAAGCCAAAATTTACTTTGGAAAAACTTATAGGATTGAAAAGGAAAATAAGTAGAGAAAACTTCAGACAAGTACCTTGAAGTTTGACTCATGGTGTGTACAGGAGGTGGGGCTGATAGCAAAATTTGGAAATTCATAGTATCAGCAGTTCTGAGCTCACAGCGTGGTGCAGTGACTTTTTGGAAGAACTCTTGAGTTGAGCAACTTTCCCTCCCACAGATTAGCTGACCTGGGCACAGCCCAATGCTAATGATTTTTTCTGAGCTAGGTAAGGAATCAGACTTCAAGGAATAAGGAAAAGGGGCGCAAAAGTGGAGTTGTGCAATTAGTGCAGCACATTAGGCTCTTAATATACTGAGCACAAAGCTTCAGCTCTAATGCAGTTTGTCAATAGAGCGTATATTATCAGAGCACCAAACATCTGGGAGGATACTGTTCTGTCCTGAAATTCAGCTGACTTTCTCTGGGATAACAAAGCCCATGCACTGTAGGAAAGCCCTATTTTGTTGCCAAAAATAACCACTTTTGAGGGGACAGGAGAGACACAGATCCTCACTCAGTGCAAAGCAGAGCAGCACTTCCACGTCGGTGGGTTTCCTAAGGCTCCGGCCACCCCCTCAACATAACCTTCACCATTACTTCCCTGTGCAAACTACAGGTACAGAAGGCAGCAGAAACAGCATGTACCTTTTATAATCAAAGATCTCAATAGCTACAGAACATTGCGTAAAAGCCATTTCTGCAGTTCAGCAAGGGCTAAGTGGCAAAAAGGCAAAGGATGAAGTAGGGACAAAGGCAATGAAAAGCAAAAGGGATTAAAAATGTTCCCAAATGCCTCAAAAGTAGCAGGAAGAGAGGACCACTTAATTCTTAGCCAGTATTAGCCTCTTTACATGGAAACTGAGCCTAGACGTATAAATGGTGGTGCCCGGTATTCCTTTGTTATTCGCAGCATACAGTGGCGATGTGAATTTGTGGCGGGAGGGGGATCCTACGCCACTTCGCAGATAACAGTTACCCCACATACACATAAGCACACGCACTTTTATCTCAGACACACACAAAGAAGCCTGCTGGCACATATAATGTACTCCACAAACCCAATTTGTTTTCTCTTCATTATTTTTGAATACACAGGGAGAGTTCTGGGAATGCATGATGTTGCTATGCCAAATTCTGCAGAAATACAAGTTCTTTTGGTGCTAACAGGAGCCTTCATACCATTTTCATTCTAATTTTCTGCTCTAGCACTGCCAAATACCATTTAGCTTTGCTCAGAAAGTTGAAGCTTTTGTAGGCAAAGCCCCAGAATTGCTTCTTTTTTTTTTTTTTCTTTACTCCTGTGAGCAGCCGCATAAATCCCAGATGTTCTCTATTCTACATGAAGTAAATATTGAAATTGTGCTAGGAGATATTCAAATAAAGCTGACAGAGATGTGAGCCTGAGATCCAAACTGCACTAAACTTGAAACAGTTCTATCAGCAATTGCCCACTCTGACAGTGCTGCATATCCACTGTCTACAATCAGTACAGAGTGCCATATATCTTCCTAATCACCTTTCTTTCCAGTGACAAATATGAGCAAGTTAAAGCTAAGGTCAAATGAAATACTAAATGCCTTCAATACATCAGGAAAGTTACCCTCACTCAAAATACAAAGCTCAATACCTGGCAAGCTTGAGGGATGCAAGGCACTTTGGGTAGGAGGTCTGTCAAAATAGCTGCATGCAAATAACCAGATGCAAAATTCCTTGAGGTTTGTCGAAAGCTGGAGAAGACAGCTCGCTCCACTGAAGCATCATCTGTGAGTGCAGCTGTCAACACATCAGACTTAGCCATGACGCAAGAGACGTTTGTTGCCATTACCATACATATATAATTGGTTTTTTACAAGGGATCAGACTTGCAGTTCCATGGGCATGTGTAAAAGCTTTTACACAAGTGCCATTAGTTAGTGCACCCTCGAGGGAGGCCAGCCTGGAGGGACTCTTCTTCCAGCAGACAGGATCCCTCATGGCTAGGCCACCACAGGCTTGACCTCCTGCAAAGATTTCATGAAGGGCAATGTCCTACTGGGGGCAGCTGCCAGGACTCAGAGGCTTTCAGGACAGAGAGACTTGCAGATGTTCCCCACCTTCATCTGCTCATCCTCACCTGGGTACCAAGGGACATCCCTAACTCCAGAGGAAAGCTGTGGAAGGCAGTTAGCTGTGGGGAAAGCCTCAGTCTTTTGGTTATGGTTCACAACGGAGCATAAGGGAGTTAAACACCCACATGCCGATGACCTGGAGTTGGGTGGTTAACTCCCTCCTTTCTTTTGGAAAGAACAAGGTTCTAGAAACTGTTTTTAGAAAAAGAAGATGAAAAATAGTGAAGAAAACCCACCAAAAAAGACCCAAACTTAATTCACTGTCTGAGCATCTCAACCAGATGACAGAATCACTTTAACTTGGAGGGAACAGAGTGGATGTACAAAATACAACTTCTACCACGTACAACAAGCACGAACAGGCACAGATGTATCTGAATGAAAGTTCAAATCTGAACTTTGTGCTAGGCAGTGTGAGTAGTCAGTAATTATTTATAGCTACAGGCCTGTGCCTTCTGAGCATAGGAGGAGCACTGAGCAAGCCACCTTTCACCACAAAAGAGGCCCTGGGAATATTTGCGGAGGTTATGGGAAGAATATCTGTTGATGGGTCAGGGCTCAGGGCAGGAGGCTTCCCGGTACAGTATGAATTATATTATTCTATTCTGCAACCCCAGAATATTCTATTTCATCTGTCACAGAGGCTATCAGTCAGTTCTTTAAGGAAAGCCTGTACCTAAGTGCATTTGTAATGTTATACAAAGGAGAAATGTCTTTTCCTTCCCCCAGATGAACCCCTTAAGCTTACTGAATCCACAACACAGATTCTAAATTCTCACAAACTCAAGGAAACTTTATTCAAAAGCAAGGGAAGAACAGCTCCAAACCCAGCAAAGCATTACAAAGACTAGAGGCGCATTCTTGTTCTGAGCAGCTTCCGTGAGCACTTGGGTTAGAGCCTTTGCTCTCTGTTCCACCACTCCTCATCCTTCCCATGCTCTGTTGCTCCTTCAAGGGCTTTTCAAAGCAGTTTCAGATTTTTTAGCTCCTCATGACAGGCAGACTAAACTCTTTTTCCTGCAAACCCCACATCCATCTCATCTGACATCCTGAGTAATATATTTGTGGCTTCAATTCATATCAGTAGCATCCTTCTCCATACAGCTTCGCCCAGAGATGTTAGTCAAGAACAGCAGTTATTCCTGTTCTAATCCTTTTCCCTCACCTGAGAAAAAAACAAGGAATTTAATTGGAAAATTTCCCAATAGTTCACTTGCTAAATCACCAAACACAAATCTTCCCATAGGAGTGTGCCCGCTACCAACTCCATCAGCTCTGAGTGCCCCCTCATCCAAAATGTGGAGTATTCACTGGGATATTCTTGACTGCACAGAAAATAGGTTTGTTTCCCCACTGCATGAGGTTCAGCATACAAATTTGGTATCTGTGACTGTGGGCTGTCCCCCTGGCGTGGTGCTCAGCTACCCCAGCCTTCCAGGAGGTCTCTTGCCAGGCTCCAAGCGGCAGCCCTGGCACATGCCATGCATGGCGATCCCATGGAATTGCCCCTCTCCCACGCATGCATCTGCAGCTCTATGGAGAAGAGCAGATCAAATTATTTTAGCCAAGAGTTGTATTTCCTTTATATTTCCAGCTTAGACCCTGTTTCTAAATGCTTTCTAGGAAAATGCTGATAACATGTTTATGTGGTATTCTGCCACTGAGAACAAGCTGGTTGTAACACACCGCTGGGAATGCCAGGAGAGCCAAGCTCCAGTCCTCAGTGTTACACCGTGACACGCTGTGGGCACTTGCCATGGTGCTCAGCATGCTGAAAGACACACCTGAATGAACAAATGCAAGGGGTTAGAAAGCAGCTCTGCCCCTGGGCTGCTTGGGGACCTGGCTTCCCAGTCCCACATGCATCGCTGTCTGCTGTAAGTAGGACTCTCCCCAGGTCTCTGCCAGGCAGCTCCATCAGACAATAAGGAGGAAGCCACATTCCCATACGCAGGCACAGGTTTTGTCAATGAATTATCCCTTTCCCCAGATGCAAAGAAGGCCAAAAGTACCCTGTTGTGTTACAGGGTAATATAAATGTTGTTTTTGGACTTTGGTGCTTCAGCGCTCATTTTCCAATTATATAAGGCTCAATTGTTCATACAAAAATTCCTTGTTGACTAATTGGCAAAAACATATACACAGCTAAGTAGCACACTGTGTCCTACTTTGACGAAATGTGCTACCATTCCATCCTAATTAGAAATACTCATTTGGTCTTTTAATTGCATACCTTTGCATATTTACAGCAATTAATATATCGTAAAAGTGGAACATACTAAGCCGGTCTAATATTTGCATTTCTGCTAGTTAAGTCTGTTAAGGTATCACTTTCACATTAGGCTTTAATTATGTGAGGAATGCAAAACACCTGATGCCACGCTGGAACCCAGAATCATTTTCTTTGGACTCCTCTACCTGGTCACTGACCAAAGCAGTGTTTTCCCCATAAAAATTGGCTAAGATCTACTTCCCAAGGAAATAATGTTATAATTGCATGCATTTTTCTAACTGGGTATTATGCCCTTGAAATACTGATACAATCTTAATTACAGAAGTATGAACAATACCATTATCATGAACTGCTTTCTATTTTATGCCAATTATGCAAGTAATAAACCACATACAGTAAAAATAACACCTTTTAGCAGTGCTCAAGTTTTTTCTGTATTTTTAGCAAGTTTGGGAGCTGCTTTATTTTTGCTGCCTGAAAATATCCTGCCATAATAAATATTCTCACAGTAAAATGGATTAAAGGTTTATTTCTGAAACTTGCTTATTAAAGAGGCTGAATTCTCAATTGATTCTGATCTGAACTGCTCTTTTGGTTTCATTGAGACTATAGAAGTTTGTATCAGCTAGGATCTGGCTCACATTACAATGTAACAGGAACTGAGAGTGTTTGGTCTGGAAATTCAGGAGGGTCCTTTCTCCCTTAAGAATTTATTCAGCACCAAATGGAGGCAATTCATATATTTTAAAGTGTTCAGTGTATACACACATACACATATGCAGATGTAAAACATATACTCTGGTTTAAACTGTGATTTGTGTAGCAAACCAGGCAGGAGCAGGTAGATGTTATGTTCAAATGCAAGAAATAATGAATTACACCTTCATACGCACTCACCACTTTCCAAAATCTTACTAAATCCACTCACAACATTCTCATGAAATAACAACCTCAAGATTACACACAGTCCTCATTTCAGAAAACAAAAAGGCAGCTGACATCCCACCTGAAACACCCAGCTGTACACCGTACCCCTGGGTTAGGGCTTCGTTGAGTGGCATTTTACGTGGCTGCACCCGTGTCAGCAGTGCTCCTCTGCCCGAGCCAAGCTGAAAGCCCCGTCCTTGCTACAGCCTGTATTCTTTCTGTACTCAGAAAGAGCAGTCCTTAACAGAAGAGGTCCAGCTCACAGGATTTTTGGATGTTGTTCAGTCTTAGGGAAACAAAGAGCATGGCAGAAGAAAGCCAAGATGGTGCTACTGGTGGCCAGTTACTGAAACAGTATTTCATACAGATCCCCCCCAGCCTGCAGGAAACTGATGCTCCATGGCAGTGGCGGGGAAGAGGGGACACCAGGAAAGGGTAGCCTGTTTGCAGTTTTTCTAAGCATTTTGTGCAGGAATGCCATGGTTGAGGCAAGCAGCTCCAGAGCTGTCATGATCAGCAGTGGAGAGCTCCACTGTGGTGCATGGGGGCTCCCAACCCTGAGGAGACCTCAGGGGAACCAAGAGATCCACCAGAAGCCCACAGCTCACATGACAGCAGCTTGCAGGGCCAGGAGCAATGGTGGCCCAGCCCACCCCACGGAACAGAAGCCTTCATGGAGTGTGAGGGACCAGGAGTGCCACCAACAGGGCGGGCAAACCAAGGGATGTCAGCAAGGGAGGAGCGGCTGGGAAAGTGCCCGGAGGAAAAGGGCCTGGGGGAGCTGGTGGGCGGCCGGCTGACCGTGAGCCGGCAGTGTGCCCGGGTGGCCAAGGCAGCCCAAGGGTGCCCCAGCCCCAAGGTTGATGGGGGGCAGGAGGGGGAGCTGGGGGGGTTCAGCCTGGAGAGGAGGGGCTGGGGGGGCTGATCACTCTCTGCAGCTGCCTGAAAGGGGGGGTAGGTGGGGTTGTGTGTCGGTCTCTTCTCCCAGGTGACAAGTGACAGGACAAGAGGAAACAGCCTCAAGTGGTGCCAGGGGAGGTTTAGGTTGGATATCGGGAAAAATTTCTTCACCAAAAGGGTGTTGAAGCCCTAGAACAGGCTGCCAGGGAGGTGGTGGAGTCACCATCTCTGGGGGTGTTTAAAAGATGCATAGTAAAATGTGGGTTAGTGGTGGGCTTGGCAGCGTTAGGTTTAGTTGGACTAGATGATCTTAAAGTTCTTTTCCAACCTAGATGATTCCATGATTCTAGGGAAGTCATGCTGGAGCAGTCTCTGCCATGGGACTGGACAAGGTACTGGCCAAGCTGAAACCAAAGCTGCATGGCAAGAATGAGCTGGGGGACACCGGCGGGCTGCGCTAGCTGGATATGGCTGAGGGATGACAGCTCCATCCCAGGGCAGCAGTGCAGAGTCAGCCTTTCCAACATTTCATAACACACATGCTGCTGGCTGTTAGGTCAGTGGCTTCAGAGGTTGCACTGAAGTCCATATTTATTTTGCAGTAGAAAGCCAAGTCCAAGCTTCCTATGTCCTAAACGAAAATCACTGACATTCTCTAAAAGCTATTTCTTGCCCACTTCTCTACATTTCACAGAGCCACAAACATTTTAGCCACCGTAACCTCTTTAGTACTTTGGTAGAGAGCAGGATTTGATTAGCAAAGCCTCCAGCTGTTATATGTTGCAAGTATTGTTCAAAATATCAGGCCTAGATGGGGCAGAAGTAAATCTTGCACTGTTCCCTCCACATGGAGAATATCAAGCCCAACTCTTGTGTTTTCAGATGGCTTTATGGGACATATTTTAGTATATATTTATATTTGCATGTATTCATTCATGCAAAACCAAGCCTGACATTTGTAGAAACATATACAGCTGGTGAAAGAAAGAGCTGTCGTATTCTTCATAAGTAGAAATTCCAGATTTTAATGTCACAGTAAAAGAACACAAAACTGTTGGGTTTTTGTTTGTGGTTGGCTTTTTTTCTTTCACTGTACGGAGAATTTATAAAAAGGGCATTTACAATTTCAAATTAAAGCATCAAATTGTGTTTGCACTGCAACTTTCTTCCTTACCAATTTCAGATGTTTTCAGAAAAAAAGGGGAGTAGAAGGCTACATGAAGATGAAAGGGGAATTTACCCCAATGGTGAGTTTTCAAAAGCTGAGAGTACAAAGAAAACCTGATCAAAAACTTATTACCAGAAACAGGAATGGCTGTGTGTGTCTGGGGTGGGGGAGAAATGCAATACTCATAAGCAAAAAAAATTCCAGTACAATAGAAAATGGTACTGGCTGTCCACTGGGAGGTGGGATGATTTCCTCTGAGCTCATGGGAAATTACTGTATGGATATCTGAACAATGGGTCATAGCTTGTGCTGAAACCACACAGACTTTTAGTGAGTTACATTCAGATGTGGGTAGGGTTTGGTTTGTAAATAAACATTAGCAAATTAAGTGACTTGCTGCTAGAGACCTGATCATAAACTAGAAACAAACCCCACCAACGCGACTATATCTGCTTGCTTTTTTTTTTTTTGGTGTGAAACAGTTTGGAAATCTAAGGCCTATTCAAAAGCAAAATTTAATTTAAAATGATGCCCTACAGGAAAGCATATATTAAGCATTTGATTGTCTTTCTGTCTCATAAATTACTAAATGTTTTTAAAAAATTGGTATTTTTATTCTCCAGTAGTGACAGAAATGGATTTAAGCTGTCAGATCCCAGCAATTTTTAGTGAGCTCATTAAGATCAGAAGCGCATAGCTAGAAGGACAGGGCCAGGAATGGTCTTAGAGGCTACTGAGGGACAGCCTAGCAGGAGACTGAACATTTTATGTGGTTCACAAGAAACCAAGATAATTCCTGAAAGTCTGCACTCCCAGCCATACACATGCAGTAGGCAAATGGCTCCTTAGATAGTCTGTACCTGCACTGAGGTGGAGAGGTGATGTGGGTGATACAGAAGGAAAGTGCAGGATAGGGTACATCAGTTCATTTAAATAAATTTGCTCCTCCCCCAGTAAAATGTTTATTTTTCCTCTGAAAGTTCTTCGGCCTTCTGCAAAGCTCCCTGAGGTGACAGCAGACAAACTTTGTGAGCGTTTTTGTGGGCAGATGCTCTCTGCAGAGCATGCCAAAATGCCTGGGACTGAGGATAGCAGAGGTGTGCAAATGATGGTGGTATGTCTCCTGCAGATGGGAGATCTCTCCTTTCACGGGAGGTGTAAAAACTCAGTCACGATGAGGACAGTTAAGAAAACATAGTTTAAAAATTTCCCTCTTTAGGGTTACGCAATAACAATGCATAACAATACAATTATGGACACAACTTTGCAAATTTGGTGGAACTAGCGCTTTCATAATGTGTGATTTCCTATTGATAAAGCATTCCTGGCCTAACTGGAAAATCCTCTTACACATCGCACAACAAGGCTATGATTGACTGTCTGCACAGAAATGAGTTATAATGGGATTTGGCACCTCTGAGCTGGGAGGACACGGGGAGGCCAGCAATTGTTTGCGTTTCTGGAGGGGTTATCCAGCTTCAGAAGTGTTCAGTGGCACGTTTCAATCAACAGCAGGAAAGTACAGCTATCTCCACTTTGAAGAAGTTTAATCTATGGCTGCAATCCAAAAAGACCAAGTGTCCTCTGAATTCAAAGGCAGCCAATCTTCATAGACTTGAGAAGAGATTATCTAGAGATTATGCTGGTAATTAACTGAGGAAATGGAAAGTTGGTCTAAACCCTGTGGATCTGTCTCAAAGTGACATTGCTCTTTTCTTCCCATGAAGGGTGTGTGTTGGCGGCTGTGGGCACATTTTAAATTGGAGCACAGTGCGGCATGGGTAAAGCAGCCAGGGGAGTCTGAAGATGGGTGTCTTAACTAACCATCTTTGCACTCTACTGGACAAGTGGGTGGTTGGCAATAGATAATTTCTTTTCCAAAATTAAAATCAAAACTAGCAATTACCCACCAATACCCAACAATCATCATATCAATGTTAACCTGTGTTACTGTCATTAGTAGCATTTATTCTAACTGGTCTTTATTATACCACTAGTTTACTGCAATTACTCCCAAATTAGACAGAGACGGTGAGCACCAGCTTTTATACCCAGTAAAGCTGCTGCCACATCCCAGATGAGCTGAAGGACCCCTCTGCTGCAAGCCTTTTAAATAGATAGACTTTCTTTTATATTACAGACAAACACTTCATTCTTATGACATTATATTTTTTCCTCTTATTTGCATGGCAGTGCTTCATAGTTTTCCTAACTCTTCAAATACTTAGTAACTATTTTTCTTATCTGATGACAGCATGGAGTGTAACAAAAGAGCGCTGCATAGATAAGACAGCCCTGCTGTTTAGCATTCAGATGGTGCAGCTGAAAGAGGGCCGATGCACCAGATAGGCAGAAGGGAGGTGGGCATGAGCAGTGACAGTTGGCTGGATAGAAAGCTCCCTCTCATTCCTTTCACTGTGGTCTTTGTCAAAAACATTATGGAATTTCAGGCAGAGGAAATGTGCCTGTTTTCCACAGGTCTGCTCCAATCACTGCATCCCACTCTACGGACATTTCTCAGGCTTCAAGTCATCACTGTTTTGCAGAGTGAAGAACAGCTTGAGACAGCTACAACCAGGGCAACAGAACCTCATGCACCAGCCAAATCCCCTCTTGCAGGCTGAGTGTGTAAAATAGACACAAACATCGACATCCCACAATTCATCTTCACATAACCCCAAAAGATTACCAAATCCCCAGCTCCCCCACCATGAGTTTAGCCTCTTAACCCAGGATATTCACAGATGTCTGGGATGTTTTGGAATCTGTGCTCCATTTTAAATGATCCTTTCACTCTTTCCCACATGAATTATTGTTATTTGCATTAGCAAATGCACTCTATGCCAAATTTCCCACAGGCCTCTTTTCAAATTATCCATCTGCAGCTGCGTGAAGCTTTACATGCACACAAAGTATATGAAAGGATACCCAAAGTACTATCAAATCACATAGGTACTTATCCATCTCTTAACATATTGCACACATGCACTGGCCATTTCAGGTAAAAGCAGTGTGATTATGAATGGTGGAATAACAGCTGAGCAACACACGCGTGCGATCACACATTCCTGGACATAATTTTCCAGTTGTCAGACTCAAGGCAGTGATAGCCACATAACAAGAGAAAGCTCCTAACTTGAAGCATCCTTCATTCTTTACCAAAAAGGTGGTGTTTTTCCATTATTTGCTCCTTAACAACAAAACATTTAAGGTCTTTACTGCCTACTGCAGAGCATTAATTTTTAATGGGAGAAGCTACATGCTGCTTGATTTCTTTAGTGCATGAAGCAGCCAACCAATCATCCACCACCTATAACTCCAGAACAGCAGTTTCAGCAAGGAGTCTTTACAGCTCAGAGCATCCTTGAGGGCTAAAGATGTCAAGCATTTTAAATGCCAATGAAATCAAGAAGACACCAGGCTCAGATACGTTAGGTAAAAAGGACAGGAAAACGGAGACCTCTACTGAGAACAAAAATCTGCTCT
The DNA here is from genome assembly GCF_023634085.1 of Falco cherrug. NCBI lineage: Eukaryota > Metazoa > Chordata > Aves > Falconiformes > Falconidae > Falco > Falco cherrug. The sequence goes on along the minus strand of NC_073700.1, from coordinate 18,059,649 downwards.
GCACTAAGAAATAAAGACCCACTTAAGACAACCATAAAGCACATGCCTGGTGAAATGGAGAGAGGAATAAGCAGCACCGATGACAAAGTATATAGCAAATTTTATGATGAAAAATGAGTGAAAAAATGGGCCGGAGGGCATGAGAGAGTCCATCTCTCTCTCTGCCCTAAGGCAGAATTAACTGCACCTGGGATGTTACTGACATATGCCCAGCCCAGCCTGTCCAGTTGGAGGTCTGACGATGGAAACCCTGCAATGACCCTAAGAAATTTGTTCCAAGACTAAACAATTAGAAAGCTTTTTTTCCAGTAATTCTCCAGAGCACTCAAACTCAGCGCGACTGTGTCCATTGCCAATCTTATAAAACTCCCAGGCACTGATGTAATACAGGACTTCCCACACCTCAAAGCTAAAGCTCACTTGCTAAAATTGTTAGTGCACACTGCTTTCAGGACTGCCTGTGTTTGGGCATCCTCCCTGTCTATAAAGCCCTTCCTTCAGGGGGCACGGGCCCTTCTAAGAAGGAGCGTGTCACTACAGCTCCTCCAAGAAGTACAGTGCAGAGCTAACTGCATCTCAGCAGCTCTCTCTGAAACCGGACAACAACCCTTAAAATGTACCAGATCACACTCAAGAGATGAAGATTTCAGTGGATAGTCCAGGTTATATTGCTGCAAAGACACTTTTTTTTTTTTTTTTAAACAGTAATTTTTAGCAGGTTTTCTCTACTTTCAAATGTGCTATGCAGCCGGATTGCAAGCTAATATCCATTTAAGCCATTGCCAGAACAGGGATGTTTCTGCTTTTGTATCTTTAAAAATATCTTCTGGAATGAAACTATGGATGCCAATTTTCAATGTTGAGTGAATTTTTATAACCAAATTATAAAACCCTGAAAATGGAGGATAAAACAGTGTTTAATAAGCCTTAACTGAAACACTGTTATCAGATGCTCCTTTAATAATTTTGATAGAAAAGTGTCTTCCCAAAGATGATCCTTTCTATGAGTATAGCATTCAGCACTGGCATCATTCTGCTGGTGGTCAGTATTTAAAGGTAAAGTACTTGAAATATTCTGGAGAGTACCTAAGACCTATCAATAACTCAGTGGCTCTCCTGCAGGCAGAAATATGATAAAACACAAGAAGGGCTAGCAAATTTTCCCCTAGTCCACTCCCAGGCCACTGTGCTTGCTGGAAATTTACAGCTGCCTTGGAGGAGGAATCTTTTCCTGACACTAACTGGGTGTTGGATGCTCTAGGCAAGCGTGCATGGGCTGGGCTCCTGCAGCCCCAGGGCTCTGGCACTGTCCTGGGGAGCACTGCTGATGGTGCCCCCACCCAGTGAGCATCTCTCCAGGCCTACCATGGTGACCTCAGGGTCTAATCCGGTTGATATCACAGTGGGAGAAGAGTCTACTAAGTCTGATATTGAGCAAATAAGCTTTAAGTAGCACCATGGGAGGAGAAGAGGAGTTTATCCTTGTCATGTGCAGTTTAATCTCTTTTAAATGGGGCTTTTGCATAGAGGAAATGGTTAGTGCCAACTGGGATGTGCCAGTATGAAATCATGAAAGATGTGTTTGTAATTTCACATGCTGTTTTCAGGAGTATTTATAGTTGGCCTCACTCCACTTTCTCTCCAGTGGATGCACAGTGAGGTAAGTTCATTTTGTAATGATGCCATCGTGCTGGTGCACTCGTGCATTCCTGTACTTCAAAGGTAAGCAGCAACTAAACGTGTCTTGATGATCAGAAGCAACGAGAAAGAACAGCAGCACAGGTACCAATAAAGGGCTGTAGCCCCGATCAGCCCTTGGGGGAAACCATAATTTCATAGCTAAACAATGGCAGCAGTACATTTGCTTCTAAAATGGCACGTGGTTCTTTGCTGCTACTCCACCTACAGTTATTTCAAACACTGGTCGTTCTCTAAGATTCTTAGGAATACCATCAGATGCTATTCAACAGCTATTGAACAGAGGTATTAGTCTGCTGCCCCTAAAATGTACTAAGAAATTTTCCCTGCAGAGGGATCTTTCTTTTTGTTTTTTGGAAGGGGCACCTCTGTTCATTTTTTATACGCTAGAAGAAACTATACTTTTCTCTACTGTTTTGGTTTAGCTGAGCATGTATAAGTACACTCTTTTATAACATTTACTCACACTAGTTTTCCTGTATTCCCCCTTTGCTCAAGCCATCTTCAGATCAGTCCTTCCCAGTTCATCAGAGAGGATATGCTTATTTGAGGGAAAAAACCTCTTTTTTTGGTCTGTCCCCTTTTTTAGCTTCAGGCCAAAAGCAAACGAAAGCATGTACTGACAGCAATGTAATATGCAAGATAGAACAACTTCAGCCAAGGCTCCTTAATGGAAATGGCAACTGCTATTGATTTCCTAAACACAAAGGTTGTGCCCTTCACCTCTACGACAAATCAGTTGGTAAAGACTTGGGACTCAAGGAAAACCCCTCGGTATGTAAACATGAACTTGTGGTTTACTATTAACACAATATACTCTACAACTTCTTCTATGCTGAAGTCTGGGAAAGTACAGGAGGAGTCTGCAGGTGGCAAAGAAAGATATTCACAGTAAAAAATAAATCACTAATATAAATGGAATTGAATTCAACAGGCAAAAGAAACAGCAGGCACAAAAGAATACCAAGAAACTGTGGTTGGCCTCCAAATTAGCATTAAATTTATAATCAAAATGAAAAAAACCCAACAGATTACTTCTTAGTTGTAATATAAAGCATACAGTGATAAAGAAAAATAACAGTTATTTATCTTCTGATCACAATAAATTGAACTTAATGTAATTAAAATTAATGTAAGAACTCCGTTTGACAAGGACAAACAACTTTATCATTAACGACTGTCATGACAGAAGAGAAAAATAATATTTTTCCAAACAATAAAATGAGGTTAAAAAGCTCGTCACTATTTGGTAATACATTTTATGAAGAATATCCCATTTAGCAGCAGAGCACCTTGCTCCTGAAACACCGTTCTTTCGTAACCGATGTTTTTACAGGCATTACCAAGGATGGGGAACACAGACATTACAGGAGATGTTTGCAGACCCTCTTCTCTCACCACTAACAGTAGAAGCAGCACAAATAAAACCACTCACTGGCCTTGTCGTACCAGCAGAAAGATCAGACAGCTTAGATGAATAACACTGAGAATAGAATAACTTATTTTGTCCTTGAAACAAAAGCAACTTCCTTACACCCCTTAAGTTAATAACGCTTTATTTTGTCCCCAGCTGTTAAGTTTATAGAAATTAAAAGTCATGACTATTTGTCTTTTGCCAGCATGAATTTAAAAGTGCCTTTAAAAAATCTCATTATCATTGTGGGTTTTTTTTTCAAGCAGATTCAATACAAAACAGATTACATCCTGCCTGCACTAGTAAAGTGCACATAAATTTTTCACAAACCAATTTATCTTAAAAATTTGTCTTTCCTCATTTTGATTCTGGACACACTGCACAGCAGAAAGGCACTTCAAGTATTTTTTAGATAACACTGTTCTAGAGATGGTGATGCATTATTGTTTCTGGGGTCTTTCGGTTTTATACATTATATCCAGACCATCAGAAGGCACCTTTTATGAAGCTGAATGATCTCATATGAAGCAATCATATTACCATGAAATTTTAGTCTAGTATTCAACCTGAATTTTAGGATTAGAACTACAGGATTAATTCACAGGTAACAGAAAAGGGTAAAAATAATTTCCTTGGGTAAGGAAAGTTGAAAACATCCAACAGATCGTCTGCAAAGGGTTTGTATGAATCCCCTGCACAATCATGTGGGAAATCAGTGGTCCTGCAACAGCACAGCCATGGGACCACCACCGGCTCCCCATGCCAACACCAGCGATAGCCAACAGTACAGTCACTCCATCAATGATCAGAGCTGCAAGCCATCCTTTTCGAGACAACTAGGAGATGAGGGTGACCATAATTCTCTCCAAGAGCCTTTAAGAGTAATGGGAAAAGACACTAGAATTCCAGCTCTGTGGGCAAATGCTTCTCTGGAGAACAGCTCTTCCTCTGCAGAGACATTACTCAATGGTGCTTGGGGATGGTCAGGAGATACTGGTTGAACAAACACTTCCAATGAAAAACTACGCTATACTTAGAGCTGGCAGATATTTATAGCCCGTTTTGTTTGAATGGCTGTAATAGTTGAGGTACTACTTTTATTCTACTAGACAGCTCCTAAAAAATCAAGGCAAGGACACTTGCGGGGCAGGAAAAGTTCCCCTGCCACTTTTCATGTAGCATTTGTCTCTCTCTGGCACTGATGACAGCCTGTTCACAAGTACCACAGATGCTTTACAGAGAGAACAAGACATGAGTATCTGTCATGACATGAGTGAGCAAAACGGAATAAAAGGTACCTTATACGAGTCTGAGTCACTTACTGTTAAGACATATCAAAATCATGAATCTCTCCTATTCTTTCATTTGCTTTCACTCCTGCCTAAGGAAGGTTTTTGAGGACACTTCCATTTTGGCTAATAAAGTGTTCACTAGTAATACATCTGTAAGAAATAGTATTGTTGCCCCCTTCCAGCAAGACAGGCACTGACTGTCTAGGAACAGTTAGTGAATAAGAGCCTAGTAAATGAGAAAGAAGAAATTTCTTGGGTATTTGGGTGGATTCTAAATGTGTTGCCTTATTCCTGCACGTTTGCTACTCTTGGGGCAGAAGTGGTCAGAAACAGGAGAATGTCATTCTCTTTTTTAAGAATCTCAGAAATAGATTTTGTCAGGAAAAAACCCTAAGCAGAAAGCAACATGCAGAGGAAACAGTTCTTCACCCACAGCATTTCTGCTCATGCTTGAACACTGACTCCTGTACTAGGAAAAAGAACTTGGAAACCTGGGGGTAACAGAATAACCCATGACACATTCAGAAAAAAAGCTGATGACCAGACTTTTCTGGTTTGGCCAGGGTGCTTAGCTGGCCAGAAAGTAGAGATTCCTTTTAATTTTTTTGGAAAAAAAAAAAAAAGTTAATAATAATAACAAAAAAAATATCACCATAAACTAAAGAAACTTAATTCCCTATACTCCCCAGTAAAAGTTTCCAGAAAAAGATAAAAAAGCTCATTTAAGCATGGCTGAAATTGCTGCCCTGGGGAAAAATTCTTGCACTTTCCCTTCCCTCCAGCAGACAGTCAGTGACAGTAACATTATGGTCCTTGAGGAGAGCCTTCAGGGATACTCCAGAGGAAACTTCCAATTTTTTTTTCCACATTAATTTACATTAAGCTGACATTTTTCATGGTGGGCATTTTCAGATTGGCAAGAAATATATCTTCCTTTGGAAAGCCATTTGCCAGAAAATTCCTGCTACAACTATTTCAGATTCCTCCTTTATCTTTGGTGGTGCTGCCTTTTGAAATGCAGGCGGGAGAAGACATGATACCTCTGCAGACACAGAGTCTTTATTATGATTACATTCCTATGCATTATAATATATTCTTCAGGAGAAAAAAAAAAAAGTGCATTTGGGAAGAGTGGATGTACAGTTCAACTTCAGGATGTTAAACTTTTCTTTATCACCGGAGGGTTGATGGGACACTGGTTAGAAAGAACCAAAAGGCAAAGCAATTCCACATAACCTCCTCAAACTGGATGCAATTAGCCCCCTCCAGCAATGTTTTGGTGAGCATCGACTCTTCTGCATTGCTGCACGCTAAACTGGGAGCGAACATCCCACGACGAGCCCCAGGAGGCCACCTGACTCAGAGACACATCTCTGAATCACAATCACCTACTCCCCGTGGGAGGGAAAGGGTAGTGATTTACTGCTGGCCTGTAGCAGGACTAAATTATTGCCTCCCCACACACAGGTGCTGGCTCAGCTATTTTGACCCAGTGAGTGGGAGGGCTGAGACAAGGTGTTACCCAGCCCTTGCAGCTACCCACCATCTCTTGGTCTACTCACTGGGACTGGAGGTTTAAGTGAGCTGCAGAATGGAGGATGGTTTGTATACCCTCTTCCTACCTTCTCTAGACAGATGAAGCCACAAACCAATTCAACTACAAACAATCCAATGCTTATTTTAAAACCAAAGCTACGTTTAATCCACAGCCATTGAGTGTTTCATACCGCGAGCTCTGCTCTGAGAGCCCTTCAGAAATCACCAGATACCAGGAAGTTGAAAGTTAGCAAAAGGCATACCTTGTAGCATCCTGAAATTGCCAGTATTATTAAAAAAGAGAGAAGTATTCTATTACGTAGCCCTTAGCCTTCTATTGATGCCCAAAATAATCATAGTTCTGTCCTTATTCAAGACAAGCTGACTTTAGGATGACTACCCTTGATACACGTTGCAGGAAATCAAACACTGAATTACCCGTACTGTGTATTGAACAATTCTATGGTCTGGATAAGCCTACATCACTGAAGTGTTTGAGTGGAGTTCAGCAATAAAAGACCTGAGACGTAAATGTTCAATGTAGCAAGAACCAATTATACAAACAAGCGTTAAGGTTATAAACTAAAGTTCATTAGTTCAGAGTGCTTAGACATCAACAGCAAAACGTAAATGACAATGCTATGTAGCAACAACAATCATGAGCATAAACAGAAGTGTTTTAAATGGTAGCAGACTCCAGAAATAGGTACCTTTTTGTGAGCCAAGAAAACTCAATTTCCACTTGGCACAAAAGAATCAATTAGATACGGCACTTACTGGTCAGCTGAGACTTGGATACACCTCTCCTCTCTTCTAACACTTCAGACTGTATACAAATCAATGATCAAAGTAAACGCAATCATACAAGTTTGTGAGTTTGTCACAAAGCCATTAATTTCTGAAATTTGTTGCTGTGTGTGGAACTTCCTCATAAAAACAGAGATAGGTGCTGTCATAACTGGTGTCCACTGCTTGACAGAGGGGAAAGGAGCAGAAAATCAATAGGTTTGCAAACTCAAAGCTAATTGAGCCTTTCCCTAACACTGCATGACTTGCAGCAAGACAAGAAACCATTTAATGACTGAGATATTTTACCTCTAATCTAGCTACCTATGTGGCTTGGAACAGCATCTCATTTAAAGAAAACTTCAAATGATGTGTATAGGCAGAGATAAGGGCTAAATCTTATTCATTCACACAGTGAAGTGGATAATATGACAGTAATGCAAAGAACTCCAAGGGCCAGTTAAAGCCAAGGAGGAGATTTCCTTTGAGTCTACAGAAGAAAAAGACCCTGACTGGAACGGGCTTAAGTGCAAGGCCTGGTAGATGAAACACCTTGTAGGATTTAGGCACCTCATTATCCTTACAAATCCTGTTACAGCGTGGAAAGAGGACTTCAAAATGACACAATTGACACATCCATTTAATGGGACTATGCTTCATCTATTCTATGCTTCCTTGGAAAGAACAGCTTGAATTAAATTATTTAAAAATGTAGCCTACTGTTACGTCTTTTCTGCATTTCAGTTGTTCTTTAATACTTCATTTCAATACAGTCAGTAGAACAGAATCATAAAACACCCAAGCTGACGTATTAACTCAGGTTTCTGAACAGTATTCCCATAATAAATAATACCAACCCTAATCTGATGTACAATACATTCTCATCCACCTTTCCTCATCTCCTAGTCCTCTCCCTAACCATGGCAGATCTTTTTTCTTTTTTCTGCATTTCTCCTTCTGTTGTCTGTAATGTTCTTCACGAGTAAAACAAAGAAACAGAAGAAATACGCAATTAACTTTTTCATCTGTTTTTAGACTCTAGCATAAGAACATGAATATTTTGACTGTTCCTGTGCAAATGTTCCTAATGTTAGACACTCCAACACTTGCACAGATGTCAGGACAGACATAATGAGATTATTAATTCCAGCAACTCCTGTGTTTTTTGGAAGTTATTTACAACATTAATCCTTAATTCCCTCTAACTGAAGGCATCTGTCCTGATATCTGCCCCTTCCATCTGAGGAGCCTGTGTGCCCTTATGCAAGCTTTGCTATTCAGATTCCAGTTCATCTTCTTGCTTGACATTTTCTTAGCTGGAGACTGTGTCTGTAAAGCACCTCCAGAAATGGAAGTGTGATGTTAATATCCTAGATAGACTCAAGAATATTTAGTTTGTTCTTACAATAACCATCATTGTGCAGTTAAATGGTGCCAAGCCACAAAGTACATCATCTCGGCAATGGGATTAGTCTATTTTGTGACAAATACTGCAACTGCAAAAGCATCTATCACAGAATCTCATGATAAGGCCAGAAAATATTTCTTAGCATAATGTCATCATACTCAGGTCAAGAAACTTCTGAAATACTGAATTAACACCCCTCCCCTCCAACCTCAACAAAAATCTTACAGATCCTTGAAAATGTGAAGATGAACAGAAAGGATTCACTCTATTTTTGTCCCAGGACCTACATAATGGGCAGAGGATCAACTTTACACGAGGCAGAAAGTGTATTCTAATAGCTAGAGCTGGGAAAACATTCCTGACAAAGAACAATTCATTGAAAATGGAATATACATGTTAATGTCATTTCCAGGAAAGATCCTCAACCAACCAACAGGTTCTTTAAGGAAAGGAGACTGTTTCTCAAGAAATATAGTACCTTCGATTCAGGGATGGGAACCACAACATCTTTCTCAGACTGTTGAGCTGCTGTGCTCTTTAACTTCAGTGGTGTGGCTACTTTCACACGTGTAACAGTGTGATTGAAGGGGAAAATCCTTCGAGGCAGGGTAGAGGGAAAAAGGAAAACTGAAACTTTATTCAAGGAGAAAGTAACAATGGGAAGAAGGTACCTGACTGTTGTACTTTTTCAGAGTCAAGAGGTAGCTAATACAGAGAGCAGGAATAGGCAGAGACCAACACTGAGAGGAGATCAGAGTATGTCTCTGTGCTGATGGAAAGGTTTGAGTTCCCCCTAAGCAGCTTGCAGATAATGGGCTCATCACTCTTCATGTGCTCCCATACAGACAGCAGCCACAGAGCAATGTTCCCAGGGATGCACACCGCCACCGGAGCTCTCTGTGTTGCTGTCTTTTCCATCTTTATCTTTTGCAGCAAAGTTATGGCGATTCCCTATGGAGCCAGAGTTTACCCAAGACTTGCTGAAGCCATAGGCTTCTGCCATAACACCATTCCTGCCCCCCCCCACCCCCCCCCACCCCCCCAATAATAAGCAAAATGAGACTTGCTGAAAGAAGGGAAGAAAGAAATCCGGGGTATGACCTGTATGATCTTATTCTCAGTGCTCTACCTGTACATGCTGCAAAAGGCACTGAACTGAGGACTGGTTATACGGCTAATAAAACTACTTGATTTTTTGTTTTAATCCACATGATAGAAATACCTAGAAGGAGAAGAGAAGAACAGCTTGTGCATATTAAACACATATTTGGGCAAAATATAATGTCTATTTTAAAAGTATATTCCTAAATCTGAAGATAACTTCTCCAAGAGCTTGGACTGGAAGATGAAAGGTAAAGGTACTGTATTTGGGCAGAGCTGAACAACATCCATCACCACTCAAGCATGGAAATACAGAGTAAGGGCTTCAACAACTCACATCCCTGGAATCAGTTATCTCATGATCCATCATTTCCACAATAACTGTTGCAAAAATCAATTCTAAAGCTTTCCTCCAGTCTTTGGTTTTGCATGGAAAAACAATTATTTAAATTAATTATTTAGCAAGTACTTTCAGGGAGTTAAAACACAGCAGCTAGCTATGCTGTCTGCTTATTTCACAATCATTTAATTTTCTTTAATACCAGCACCTCAGATACTCAGATATGTTATTAAAAACAAACAGTTGTAAGAAATGTCAATATAAACAGCAGACAATGAAATACAGCTTTTCAGTTCATTAATATCTGTATCTTAGGTGACTGCAGGTGCACCTTAATGAATTACATGACTAGTAAAATACAATTAAATGCAGCTGCATATGTTTACAAAACTGCAGAACCAAATTACAGGTATCAGTAGCACCCATAATTCATCCATAATTGACAATTTTCATATTACCGGAATAAGGAATCAAGTCATGCAGATGATTACTGCATTTGCCTTTGAGCACTAGAGACCTAGGTTCATTTCCTATGCAGCACCACAAATGAAACAAATTACATGCTTTCAGGTTAAGACAGACCTGAAAGCAAAAGCACCCCTGAATGACAGCCAAAAACCCAAATCATTCAGGTTCTATTTAGCTGTCAATAAAAGTTCATGAATGGCTGATAGTTGACATAACTTAAACATATTGTTAATAAAGTATTCTTCTTTACAGAAGAATCATCATGTCTCTGCTGCAGAACTGGGTTCTGGCCCGAGTTATCCACTGAGTAGATTTTCTGACTCCAAGGACATGACAAGGGCATGAGAGAGAGCAGGATTTGTGCCAAAGATTTTGGTTTTCTTCTGCCTCCCCTTTTTTATTCAGCATAATGATGATCTCCTTTTTGGCAGGACTTTTTTCTATTGCAGTAACTCCTGTCTACATTTAATTTTAATTTCACTCACAGATCTTGTTGGAAGCTCACACAGTATGTGTTTATATTAAGGCCTTGACTGGAGAAGCTCCTGAGAAACCTCCCCTGCTGTGATCAGGAGTTTAGACTGGATGATGCCTTCCAATTGCCAAGAGCCCATAGTTCGGCTCCCTTTTTCTCTAACTGTAACATCCCCTATAGCAGCACGTTACCAGGGCTATACACTCTCCAGTCAACAGCACGCTGGATGTGGGGAGCAGGGAGAGCTAGATTCTAGTATTGCTCGCTCCAGCTGTATGAAAAGTTACTGGGGAGAAAATATCTTTGTGTGCACGCTAGCAGTTGAGTGTTCAGTAAAGAAAAGTGTTCAGTTTTGAAGACAAACTCAGGCAGACCTCCTCCGAGCCCCCACGGACTGCACCCCACCATGCTGCACACCTCTAAGGCCAGAGAACCAGGCAAACCCAGAGAGCAGGGAACCTCCACTAGGGCAGGATTTTAGATGATGGCATCAAGAAAGTGCTCAGGAGCTCAAGGTCTTTGTAGAAAGACACCTCAAAAGCATGGACCGGGAAGCCAAACCTAACTGTCATGTGGCTGTGTGTTTCTAGAGCTCCAAGATACTGCAAAGACACCGCAAAGCTCCCTCACTTCACGTGGGCAGCAGGGCAGAGAGCTAGGAAGCAACAAGTTAATTATATTGAAGACTGCAGAAAAAAAAACCCCAACCAAACCCAAACCTGATAAACAAGAAAGCCCGTTAAATGAATAAATCTGCTGTCTCAGCTTAGCTTAATCCTACCGTGTGTATACATACGACAAACCTTCCTGACAAATGCCCGATAAAGAAAAAAGCCTAGTTAAAGGGGCACCACTGATCCTGAAGTAGAATCAATCACAGTTTCTTACTTTTTTTAATAATACACACCCATTGTGGGCTATACTTTTGATATGTTAAAAAAAATAATTAAATGCAGCAGTCTTTGTTGCTGGTTTCATTTTGCTTTAAAATGCATGATAGCCAGTTCACATTTTTAAAAGCAAAAAATACTTTCCGGATATAAAAAGGGGAAAGAATTAATTTCAAATGTTTCTCGATGGTACATTGGCTGATCTTATCTTTTTATTATACAAAGCAGTTTTATTCAAATCCACTGAAGTATTTCATCACTAAGTCCCAACAGGTTTTGATGAGAAGCAGGTGCCCAAAATAGACAAGAGGTTGGTGATAGGATCTGTGGCTTCCAGGTGTGTCTTCTTCCACTGTTATTCAGAGATGGGTGTTGGGGTCTTGGGTCAAGGGCAAGGCTGTTTCCTACTCCACACGGCGATGACGGCATCCCCCAAAACAGTAACACTTTTTAATAACACTAACGGTAACGGGAGCGCGTTAGGTAGGGATTGTGGCGCACCAGTGGAGCCTGATGGAGCAGCAGCATGATGAGTGCATACCCTCACACGCAGACCCTTCGCCTTAGGTGTAGCGTTGGGCCATGCTCAATAGCAAGCCTGCTGCCTGCCCACCCTCCTGACGGCACGTGCCTGGGCAGCTCTGCAAGGCTCTAGCTGGCCAGCCAGCCAGGGAAATCAGAGCATGACCTGCGCTCTGTGTGCCCTCTGTCTTACCATGCCTCAAAGGCAGGCTCAGCATCCATTTCTTATGCCCTCTACCCTGCAGGAGTGTCTTGGGACTTTTTGAAGAAGTGTAGTGGTTTAACCCCAGCGAGCAACCCAGCCCCGCCAGCCGCTCGCTCTCCTCCCCACCCCTGGCGGGACGGGGGAGAGAATCAGAAGGGTAAAAGTGAGAAAACTCATGGGTTGAGATAAAGATGGTTTAATAGGTAAAGCAAAAGCCGCACACACAAGCAAAGCAAAGCAAAGCAAAGCAAGGAATTCATTCCCCACTCCCAGTGGGCAGGCTGGTGTTCAGCCATCGCCAGGACAGCAGGGCTCTGTCATGCCTGATGGGGGCTTGGGAAGACAAACACCATCACTCCAAACATCCCCCCTTTCCATCTTTTCCCCCCAGCTTTATATGCTGAGCATGGTGCCATAAGGATGGGATATCCCTTGGGTCAGCTGTCTCCACTGTGTCCCCCCCACCCCCTGTGCTCGCCGGCCTGCTGCTGCAGGGGGGTGAGGAGCAGAAAAGCCCTTGGGCTCTGTGTCAGCACTGCTCGGCAAGAACTAAACCAACCCTGAGTTAGCAACACTGTTCCCAGCACAAATCCAAAACACAGCCCCATACCAGCTACTCTGGAGAAAATTAACTATCCCAGCCAAAACCAGCACAAGAGGGAAGAAGAAAAATTGGCTGGAGATTTTGCTCAGAGGCAGTATGGCAACTGCAGATGCCATACATGCAGTAACCACTGCAATCGATATAGCTATTCTGGGTGCACTACTCTAAGTCTTCATAAGGCTAGGGTCCAAATACTGAGACAAATGAAAGAAGGGAGGAAGGATAAGAAGGAGACAAATTAAGAAAAGGGGTAGTAACACCTGAGATGCCAATAAGCTACCGCACGTAAGCTATGCTTTCCAATGAGGGACTTAACTGACTCCCAATTTATCCTTCAGGAAATACTTGACTTCACAAAAAAGAGCCATTCATTTTACGACTCTTTCAGTATTTATCTTACTAACTGGAAAATTTTAGCTGGCTTCACTGTGTGCAGGAACAGTACCCAGAAAACTGCTGCTATGATTTCCCCTTGCAAAATTATAGTGGGTGAGATGTAGCAAGCTAAATTTCCAAAGGCAAAGATAAACAATTTCCTCAGATCATCTGTTTGAAAGTCTCTTTTCTGGATTTAAAGTATAAGTTATCAGTAGGATTTTATTTTAAAAGAACGGAAGGACAATTTTGCAAATTTATACCGACAAGTAGGTGTTTGTTATCACTTAGATTTTGTAAAATGCCATAGTTTTATTTTTGGTTGGTTTATGGGTTCTATTACTGAAAGAATTCATGGCCACTGCTGTACATACCCAAACGGATGTTCTCTTCTGTTTTGTACATGGGGAACTCAAGATCATGAAATGTCAACTGCCATAAAGGTGCTCAACTCCTTTAGCTTTGTTGTTACTTGTTAGAATTTGAGATGAGGAATAAGTGCATAACACTATGGGCTGAGGAATCTGTAATTCTCACCACAAGATACTTGAAGAGCTTTCATACTGTTAAATCCTATTGTGCTCATTTGGTATCCGAGTATGCCTCGCTGATTCTGAACATAGAACAAGGATACTGTAATATGCTTAGCAGCAAAAATTGTTTCTCAGTCTAAAACCACATTGCTTATATGCTTATGGAGACTTGAAAAGAATATCTTTGCAATCTAATACATCTCCAAATACCTTCAGTTGGACAGTGACAGATGTGAAGGCTGAAGGTTTCCATTCTTGGCTCAGCAAAGCTTTCTGCAATGTTTTTGCAAAAACATCTACTTGTACCACACCACATTGCACAGAAATGCTGTGAGACATTCCATGCCATCAACATCCCTTTGTTGCATATTCATGGCTGAAAAAAATGTCCCTGGTGTGGCCAGCTTTCCCTGCTCAGAGTACTGGCTTCAGTCGTAGCAGTGCTCAAATGGTGTTCATGGTTACTTGCTAACAACAGTGTTCATCAAAGCTTTTCATCCTCTGGGAAATCCAAGAACACCAATAAAGAAGATTTTGAAGATTAGGAGAAGCAAAGCATTGCAACTGGGCAATTTTTGTAACCCAAAATGTCACCATCTTTAGGACAATGCAACCTTGAGGGGACATTGTTCTTTCTGCAGTCATTCCTCCAGAGGAGATATGGGCCACATGAGAACCTCGTACGTACCACCTACACAGAATTCCTCTGAGGTTAGATTTAGTGTCACCCTTCACTTCCCCACATCAGGGTTAGGTTTGCTAGTGACTGACAGTGAACCAAGAAGAGTCCAGATCTATCCATTGTAGGGACACAGAGGAAGGAGCTTTATGTGGACATCGCCCCAGAAGATCCACACCAGCACTTCAAGACATGGTGAGGACACGAATGAAAGCTATTGTGAGCCTCTATCCACACAATCCTCCCACTCCTCTGCCCCGCAAGGAAAGAGAGAATCTTAATACATCTCAGCCTTAGCAGGAGCTACTTATATCCTGTAGTAGGAGGCTTTACCAGCTTCGCTTAGTTTCTAAGTGATATAACACAAATCTGTCACCACAGATGGTCTAGCTGATAGCATCTGTGGCTGAAGTGCCGAGAAAGGAAGCCATACTTCTTACCGCTGTGTATAAAAAGAAAACTCTCCTGCAGTAATATTTCACCACTGACAGTATAGCATCTTGGTTAAAAAAAGAAACACTCATGTATCCTAATATTCTGACTTCCTAAATAATAAAATCAATCTCTATGTTAGCAGCCTGTCTAGTCAATATTTCCCCTATAAAGCTAACTTATATTCCATTTCTATGTCCAGGATAATGCTTAATGGGAGGATAATCAACACATTACAGAGTCCTGATATTCTGTATGTTACAAAGATTCCTCTGTCTTCATTAACTGAAAAGGAAGCAGCTTGCAGGACTTTTTTTCAACTCTGACTTCACAGAATACACTATTCCTTTTGCTATTATTTTTTAAAGGTTTAACTTGCATGCAGAGATACCTGTGGAATTCACCACATGGATTTCTGCTCCATATCTCTAATCACAGCCACATAATTTAGCCCTCATCGATGACTACATTGCCTGCCTGCTCATATATTTCTCTGAGATTTATTTCAACATACCAACATAATGGTATACCTTCCTCAGCATGCTCAAATGGTCATTTTTAAGAAAGAAGGAAGTCCCCGAAGTTATCAAAACATTGGGGTTTTTTTCATTTTCACTAGATGTGGAATGCCTTTTCACCAATTAATTTTATCCAAGCCACAGGAGTGCCTGGGCATTGCTCTTGGTCAGTAAAAGCTTTTCTGGAAGTACAGATGTCTCAGTGCAAAAGTCCATTATCTCACAGCCCTTCAAAGATACAAGCAAAGGCGCTTTCCCTCACACAAGCATAAATTCAGCATGACCTGAAACTCCAGCCCAGCAAGTAAAATTTCTTTACTAGATATTATATATACATTTATATCTCAAAAGCATGAGTCTGCAAGTTAAATGTCACAACTCCCTGTGCAATCTAATAGACACTTGAAAATTAGGATCGGTTTTAAGTGCTTATTAAATGGTAGAATTTCACTTAAGTGCTACCTAAATCTGGGCATAGGACACAAATACAACAAAACATATGCAGGCAGCAGACTCTGCAGTTACATTGTGATGGAGATTAAACAAACATACCTTGAGAAAAACATTAAGCTGTAATCCACTCATATACCTTCCACAGCTAGAAGTTTACCATAGTTAACAGGCAGTTTTAAGTTTAGAAGGTATTAACACTTAAAGCCCTGCTTTCACTTTCTGTTTAAAGACTCAAAATTGTAAGCTGTACTCCTGATAAATCAGTTTTTCCCACCTGGTCCAGTGCCCTGGTATCATTGATTTGCAATAAGAGCTGGGATGCTCTGATCTGAGGAGAGACCTAATAACTGGTTCGCTACATTAATTGTGACAGCAAGATGGCACGATACGGTACAAAAACAGTTTTAGCCACCTTGTTTATGATGTCTCTTGCTAGTGGAATAGCTGACAGAGATGTACTTGCCATACTGTCTTAAGTAATGCCCCCTTTCAAGTAGCTGTATGTTTCAAATATGAACCGCTTTAAGTGGAAAGAAAGGAAAACTAATCTACAGAAGCCTATAGAACAGGTGGAGTATATAATTATCTGAGAGCAAGGTAGGGATGGCAACCTTTCTTCCTTTGGCCTCCAATCATGGAAATCATTCCCAGTTCTCCTTCTCCTTCGTGCCCCAGCTCTTGATTTGACACACACTTGTTTCTTCCTTGTCTGGATAGCCACATCCTGGGCTCAGCAGAAATCAGGATGTACAATTCCCGTAATACAGCGGGGCGCAAGGTCTAGTTCAGGTGGAAAAGGTTTTGAGTAGAAGGCTTTCTGTCAGGAAAGCTGCTGGAAGGTCTCTAAAGTTATTCTTTCATAAGCAATAATGACACAAATTGACTAAGAACGCTACAGTTGCAAAGTCAAGTCCTTTGAAAGCAGGATCCGATCTGCTGTCAGGTCTAATCTTATGGCATTAATCCTGCACAGGGGCTGTACATAACTCCATGCCCCCCCCCCCCCCCCCCAGGACCCTGCCCGAATCAGTATGTGGCCCAGCCAGCAATGCAGACCCTGCAGCGTTTATTCTTCCCTTCAGCATTCAACGTGCAGTCCCTCTGCATCACTCTTTGCTCAAAATCCAAATCCAGCAGTAAATGAAACAATAAACTTGCTGAATTCCCCACCAAAGAATACTTCATTCACCATCCTACTTACACAAGCAAAGAGATGGGTGTCCTGAGGAAAATACAAGCACTGAAGGAGCCCTGCCTCAGGGAGAGAAGCAAACTCAGGAGACTCATGGAGAAGATGTCACTTTGTCTAAAATCTGCATGGGATGGACGAACAGAATAAATGGATATTTTAAGACCTAGCTGTAATAAAAAAACCCAGCAGCATCAATCATGTTATTGCTGCTGCACAGTTTTTCTCTTTGCCATGTGGGGAAACTGATCCTGGCTGCAATGCATTGCCTGTGGCAATCCTGTGCTCGCAGCAACAGCATCCCATGGACCGCAGAAAGGATCCCACCTGCTGTCCCAGCTTTTTCTGGTGGTCCACAAGACACCAACAAGCATTTAACTTTGGTCCGTGAGACCACATTAAGCTGTAAAAGGTAGAGGTTAGGTTTGGTTTTGTGGTTTTTTTGAGTTTGGTTTTTTTGTTGTTGTTGTTGATTATTAGAAGTTTAGTAATAAGGCTAAAATTGCAGAGGAACCTCCGTAATTTTTGGGTTATTGGCCAAAAGACTGCTACAGCCAGTGATAAATGATACGAAATCACACCTGGTTTTACCCATTTAGTATACATACAAATTCACTAATCAGAGAGTACTTAGAGAATTTGGATACTTCTTAATTAAATAGAATGGTCCAAATTTCTGTCATAAACTATTGTTTAGTTTTTATTCTCCGTGTAGGGTGATGCTTATCATTTTCAGTAGGAAGCCAGGGCTATTTGCTTTTCAAAGATAGCTGTTTGAAATTAATTACTCTGGTATTAGACTAAGTGACAAAACAGGTAATGCAGAACTAAGGGTAACAAGAAATTTTGTCTCACAGCTTTTTAGAGTTCTTCTCCCACCTTGACTGACCTATACCATTTAATCACAATTACAGCCAAGGCATTATAAAAAAAAAAAATCCTAGATTTTTTGCTGCTGGTTATGCTTATTTCATTATTTAATTGCTGACAATTTATTAATACCAACAAAAGACAACTGAATTGGTCTTGTAACTGTTCAAGCCAAATATATATAATGAAAACTTAATAGATGTGCCCTGTTTAAGATTCAGTTAGAATTTCTTCCATCTGATGGCACCGTATCAAACATGACAGCTGCTCTTCAGTGCCTGATGTCCAGCCCACCTGAGGTACCGCTGCTACATCTAGTGAGTTAGTGTGTTGTTTTGGTGATAGTAAGAACTGGCAGACAGTTAAAGTCTCCACTGTAACATTAATTATTAAGCTGTTTCCCAAGATGTCAGTGCTAAGATGGCATTTGCGAAATGGCTGTCAACATTTTGACTGAAAAATACTGGTTTAGCTTTATTAACCACTCTGATTATCAGACAACAGCAAAACACAGTGCTTTACAGCGTACTGGCAAACATATGGATGCTGCCTGATGAGCCCCGTTTTTGACACAGGGTTGCAAAGAAGAAAAGTGAGCAGCACCTGCTGACATGCATGAGTATTGTGGCTCAGGGTACAGCGATAAATCAGGTTAAATTAGAAAGTTGGTTTATTATGTTTTCATCCTCCAGCTAACTCTTCCCACCTTCTGCCACGGTTTGTTGCCATCTTATTTCTGCAGATAAAACTCTTTATTGGGTCATAACATAGACTGGATCTCTAAAAGCAATGTGTGTTGCAGGGAGGATGAGAGTAACATGTAACCAGAGGGGTGAGTCGCTGCAGAAAGCAACATTCAAGGCCAGTGTCAGTCATCCTGGCTTTGCTAAAAACAAGCTAAAAATCATCAGCATTTCATGATCTTCATGAGAAAGAGCAGCGATTTTAAAATTACACATAACCTGCAAAAATTTTCAGAGGCAACCTTAAAGGTAACAAAATAGCCCTCACACAGGATGTAGTCCTCCTGAAACCAATTAGATAATAATTTTTTGTATGCCACATTACGTAGTTTTTCAGGTGAAACAAGCACAACATAGCCTTATACACCAGCTTTAAAAAGCCTTGTGTGAAAACCTGCCAGCAAAACTGTCAGTCAGCAGTGTTTCAAAGATCGTGTCACCAGGACAGGTAAACTCATCTGCCAGAGTTTCCATATTCATGGGTTCAGCAGAGAGGGCCCCATTTTACCCTATTAGCCTTTAAAATGTGGCACGGCATAAGGAACCGAACACAATATACCATGACCAGCATACAACAATTCCACATTTTGAAATGAATCAAGGTAAAAAGCCTTCCAAAAGGATGTTTTATTTCAGAAGACAGTAACCTCCAACAATAGAAAACTATAAAGAGAAGATGATTCCTTATGAAACCATTGCTTTTGGGGTTTTGTTAGAAAGCAACGTTGCCATACAAAAATAGAAATAGAATATTAAGTCGAAAATAATGCTGTCAACAGATGTTTTTTTCTAGGCTCTGGCACAAAATTTAAGTCTCCCCTTTTTCTAGGAGTAGAACTGCTTGTGGAGGCATCACCAATGATCCGTGAGAAGAGCCCAGTATGAAAGAAAATATCCAGCCACAGAATATTTTGCTGTCTTTACACTGCAGTAAGAGGGTGCAAAACAAAGCAAGCAGCTAACAGGCCCTGACCTTTAGCTGAGCCTTCTGACAAGAATGCAGTTGTGAGGACAGGAGAAGTAGGACAATTAATCGCCAGATTGGAAGCAGACTGTGGCTGAAAAAAAGAGGGAAGAAGAAAGTTTGTGTTAAGGAACTGTCAGGGTAGATGCGGGATGACTGATCAAGTCAGCGTCACAATGTCTCAGAGGCTCAGGAAGGGGGCATGGAAAGACAAGGTAGTGATTTTATTTTTAACAGTAAATTCTTTTTTTTTTCTTTCTTTCTTTTTCCCCTCCTAGGACAGAGAAAAGGTGGGGATGTGAGTGGAAGAAAGGACATCTTCGGCCGAATCCTGTGCACTCCTGCTTGTGTCTGTTTCTTCTCGTGTCTCTCTTTTTAGGGTGAAAAGAAAAATTAAAACATACATCCTAATAAATCCTTTTTTAAAAATAGGTGAAGATACAAGACTTATTTGAAGCAGTTGCCATGGAGAAGCCGTTCAACTGAAGAATAATTACTAGGGCAAAATCACATACAATATGGGGATTGATCCTTCAGCTTTTACCCATGCTAAACTCCCACTGAAGTCAACTTGTTATCACACATTTTTAGCAAGCCGGGAAAAGAAAAAGAGCTCGTACTTCACTCCTACTAAAAGAAAAAAAAAAGAATAATTTGTTTGCGTAACGCAGCAGAGAGGATAAGCTTTTTCAGCAAAAGTCTTTTTTCTAAAGACGACTCTGCATGCTACCTTGTACCACAGGTAGGATATTTTCAGTCGTAGGATCAAAGGAGCTAATTAATGAGCAGTAATTTTAAGTGCATGGTATGCTGTTTCCCATACTAGCAGAAATATTGCAGAATGTGTACTTAAAACAAAATGAAGTCCCTTTTTTTTTTTTTTTTTAATAAAAAATAATAATTGCAAATCCAGAGAGAAACATTTTTAGGCATGTTCCAGCTGGCTATTGATGCTGACTTGCAGAAAGAAGCAACACTTCTTTGTCCTGAGCACACATAACTCCAAGATTAGAGTTTTGTCTCTTCAAATAATAGTGGTTACACAAGGACTCCTAATGCTTTTAACTGCACCTGGCACAGAAACTCTAACAAATTAATTCCCCCCTCACCTGCATTGCTTCCTCTACTCTTCCCCTTACCCAGCCTCAAAGCAAAGCTCTGGATCTGGAAGCAACCTCCTCCCAGCCCTGAAGGCAATACTCCCTGAGCATGCTGCTTTTCATCTCTCAAAAGACTCCCATGCCTCTGTTGTTCGATAATACACTGCAATACCATCTTGCTGAAAGCACATGTCGCTCCATCCCTTTTCAGAACCAGTGGTACCAAAAGGGGCACATCCTGCTAGATATCTCCTTTCTATTATTCTGCAGAACAGGGGGATAACAGCTACCACAGAGCTGGCTGAAGCACAGCCCTTGGACAAAATAATCCTACCAGGCCATGCAACACAGCTTTCCTAATTTGACCACGGTACTGGGGCATAAATCTGCATGGCTGTTGGTATGGCAGATGATGGGATGCCCCTTTGTGGATGGCTTGCTGGGGCCTGGCACAGGCTGAGCTCCAGCGCTCTGGTAGGGGTGAACATACCTGCCAAAATTTGCTTCCTTTTACCCAAAGCATGTCACAGTGGAAGCACAATAAAGAATAAGAAAGTAACCCTCATCCTGGAAAACACGGGGTGTTTGTGCTGGTACAACGACAGCAGTGTAAGTACACCAGTAGATTTCCCCATGTGGCAAACTCCTTAAGCCCCTTGACCCTAGTTGCCGCCAAATACCCACAAACTCTCAATGGCCTGTTCCCAAAGCTGCAATTACCATTTATGAAATGTCTCTGGAAAATAAGGACAAAGCTTAGAGAGATGATGACGATCTTAAAACCATTCAAATGGATCTTTCTGCTGTGTTTTCTTCTATTAAACAGACTACGCAAGGATTGGATTGCAGTATGCACCCTATGATCGTAACGTACCCAACGGGCCTATTTCTTTTCTCCAATAGCGCTTTCAGAGGAACAGTAAAGTCATTACAAATTGGGATCAGGATTAAATGACCCGTGGTCCTCATCCTGCAATCTAATCCTAAAAGTCGTGTGGGGTATACAGGTTCCCAGCAGTGGTATGAAATCCAGCATTACCGACGATGGGGCTATTAGGAAGTCAGCCCTGACCCAGCAGCCACGTCACCCAGGACTCAGCATCTTTCCTGTGTTGTACATGGCAGATGCTTTCCCACTGTCTTAAGCATTTTAATGTTATGGGTATTATATTGAGGGAAACCTTAAATAAACAAACAAACCCCACAACCCAGTAATAAGAACAAGATGATTTTTTCTTGAATTACCCCAATTAAAGCACCAGTTATTACCTTGTACAGCAGTAAAGAGAGAGCACAATTAGAAAATTTAATTAATTAAGCTGAAGGCAATGATACTTATTTTAAAACCCTCGGTGCAGTTAGATTAGTAGACCAGCTCAGTGAAGCAGTAAATACTTAATGCTGAAGGAGACATCAAGCCCATTCATCGGGCTCTGCAAGTGGACAGCTGGCTGGGGTAATCCATCCCTTTGCAAATGAGCAAACGTCCTATAGGTGTCTTCTGTATTCTCCTCACAACCAGAGTTATAGACAAAACAACTGTTGTCCTCTACGTCAAACTGGGCGATGTGAGAAATAACCATCGTTGGCTTGAGCTAGGCAAGGCAGAGCTGAGGGTGTGGGAACAAATGTATATTTTATCGCTACAAATGAAGACATAGCATTCCATCGACAGCAATAAAAATCAGGTAAATCAGGCTGATTTATATGATCGTAGAACGTTAGAGGCCGGGCTGCTGTCAGAGATGAGCCCTCGGCAGTACCCAGAAACTCAGTCAGACACTATTAGAGCCACAGTGGGTCATCGAGGTTAGAGAAAATCAGCAGTAGGAGGGTATCTAAGCTGCAAACTAATAGATAATAAGGGATTTTTGAAAATGAACTACAGTTTTAATGAGCTATGCTTAAAATAAAGGAAATCAAACCACAGTGAGGAAAAGCTAACAGCATTATTCACTACTACTTTTATAAAATGTTGTAATGTTTGCACACAGACCAAGGAATCCATCCCAGCTCAGGCACACAACCCAAGGTGGAGGAGATGGGGCAGGAGAGGCACTGAGGAGGGTGACTCAGTTCCTGCTCTGCTGACTCCACACTCTTCCTAAAAGAAGGAAATCATGAAGAAACCAATCAGAAAACCCATCACGATATTTAAAAATTCTGTCCACTAAGAGTGGGAAGGTCCAGATGGTGCAAACTCCATTAAGAGATAGAAGAGAAAAAGCGTGGCGAGACCAAGGCAGATGGTTAAGTCGGAAGGGAAGCGCCTCTTTCAACTGAAAACAAACCAGTGGAAGAAGCAGCAGATAATGGAGAGGCTGTGAACCGAAACACAGCCCTCGGAGCCTGTCCACACGCTCCCACGTCTGGTTGCACAAGACCCACCAGGGATCAGCCAGAAAAACACCTTGAGTGGCTTCTTCAGCATTAAAAAAAGGTTCTTTTCTGTGATGTTTCCACCATGGTAGAGTGTAAGAGCAGTTTTGATGTAAACTGAAATAAGCTGCTATGAACAGAAATAGCTGCACATTCATTTCATCTAAAGTGCTGTAAACCTGTTTGTCAGCCACCGCCCTGGAAAGAAACTGGAGTGCCAGGAAAAAGGAGGAGAGGAGGAGGGTGAGAAAAGGAGGATGGTTATCACTGGGAGAGAAACCACTGGGGGAGAGGGAGAGCCAGAGTAGGTGAAACACGAAGGTCTGCCTTTAAGAGGATAGTAAGGGATGGGGAAAAGGGAAACAGCAGTGAGGTGTCTAGAAGAAAAGTGTGGAGGGGTGGGTGGTGGTGGTGGTGGTAAGACCAAAAGAAATAAAACAGGCAAAGGATAGAGAAGAAAAGCAAAAGGGGAAGGACTGAGCCTGGAGCAGCACTTGGTGTCTTACTGGAAAGTGACTTTGGAGATATCTCCGGGGAAGAGAAGGCAATTTGATCCACACAGCAGTTTTGCATGACATATGTTCTGCAAGGGCAGGGATGGGCTCAAAAGGTGCAGAGGGTAAGTGAAGCTCTCAAGGGAGTTCTATACAGATCTGGGGTAAAAATGCCCAAAGCAAAAAAATAGGCAGGGAGCAGTAGCCTACAACTTATTTTTTGGAACTGGCAGCAGTAAATACTCTCACTGGCATAATTGAGAGTGCCAGAGACATGACATTACAATAGCTAGCAAGATGGCATTTAGGAAAGCACTTTTCTATTTATAACATAGTTTTTCAATGAATAAACACAATGAAAATAGAATGCATACATGCATTTAGTGTTGTGGAAATAAGATTATTGAGAAAACACCCATGGAAATGAACTGATAAGCTACACACAATTAAAGATTTCCTGATTTGCATTCTCCCATGATTTTCTGCTGACAAGTCTATAAAACCGATAGACAAACAAACTTGAAATACTGCCGACAAATTCCCAGAAGCCCAAATAGCACATTTCTCAGAGCTGATATCTAGCTAATAGAGACAGAGAGAAAAGCAATTAAATAAAAAAATAAAAGCAACTCATTCCTCAGATGACTCATTTCTCACTTAAAAGGAGTATCTTTCCCCTGCCACCACTGCCCTTTAATAGCTCCTTCATGCCAACATTACTTCGGGTCACTAAGGGACAATGGGCCCTACTTCTTCCCAAGATCAGTTCTTGCTTGTTATCCCATGCAGAAAGCTGGGTGATGCCTTTTGCTGTACAAAGCTGCCTCCTCCTTCAGCCTGAGCTTTTCATTTCTCCCCCCTCCCCACGGCCTATTTTTGACATCTTCTATCAAGAATTTCTTCTGTCAAAGAACACTTGTTGATGCTCCTGCATATCAGCTATTCCCTCAGAGCACAGAGCCATCTCAGGTTAATTTGCAGATGGCCCCTTGTTTTTGGGGACAGCCAAGGTACCCAAGGCTCAGCAGTGGGCTAGCTCCCCACTTCAGCACTGGCTGTGCCGAAAACATTACCGCTGTACTTGCTGTGTCTGATGCATACAGCAGCATTTGGTTTTGTGCTTATGCCTCCCCAAGGAACCGTAATGCTCAGAGACAGTTAACCTATGGACCTTTTGACATTATTCGCAGGAGAAATATGTTTTAGATGTCCACACAAGCCCTATGAGCATAGAAGGTGAGATGGCCCGTTCTTGTAGCTGATGGACATACGAGAATAACTTTCCGTGCCTGCTTCCACATAACAGCCCTTTTCACTTACAGTGAAGAGCTGAGTCTCCCACAGTAACGTTTATGGGTTTTGTTTCAGATCCTATTTAGAAACATGTGTCAAAGTCCTACTGTTGTTGGATAAAGGAACATTACATTGCTCCCAAGCACAGTGGTCTTTTTCTTTGGAAATCTGGAAACAGAGGGAGCTGGGTACAAGAATTCCATATGAATGCCTGTTTCTGGAAGGATAAAAAGAATGATGAGAACAGACACTTAAGTATTCCCATTTAGATGAGACGTCTCCATCATTACTAGAGATGTCTTACATTTAGATTATAGGACAGAGAGAGGAAAAGGTTGTAAAATGCTGATATTACTGTTCTGCCAGATAACACAGTAGAAAAAATAACTCAGATGCCAGTCTGCTCTTTTTTTTATTTTAGGACAATGGATTACAAAGACGTGGCACAAGCAAGCAATTTAGTGCTTAATAAGTACCTAAGAGAATTAGGATCCTAATGCCTACAACCGAGCTACTCAACAGCCCCCAAAAAATCAACGAAATCACAGGAACAAACTGAGAGACTGAATTATGTGCTTCAAAACTGCTCTCCCCATTTTCATTTTAAACCGAGTTTAAAAGCTTGCTTTATTAATTACTTGTATACACACGCTTTTGAAAATAAAATCAGACCATGCCCTTGGCTTTCTACCAAGTGTGGGATTTTGGGTGTTAAGGGTTTTTTAATAGCCGATGTAACACATTACGTAGTAGCTTTTTTTGTGGGATGGTTGTTGTTTTGGGGTGGGTTTTTTTAGCTTTTCAGCACAGAATAACAGTCCCTCACTTATCTTCCCATTTCAGTATCAGAATGGCATAATGGGGGCTACTTGGCTACTTGCAGGAAGCTGCAGTAATGGGGGCTACAGCCAAGGACATGCAGCACCTGCAGTCATGTATCAATCTCTGTATTTCTCAGATTATATTAGGAGCTGCCAACTGTAGCAGCTCCTACAGTACCTTTTTTCAAAGGGTTTATCAAGTAGTTAAACATTAGTGTTGTCAATATATATTTCACTAAGGCAATTATAATTATCCATTTTTCTGAAACTTCCTTCCCCACCCCTGCAGTATTTCAATAATTTATGCAAGGAGTCGTGAAGTTAGAGATCTACTCCTGAATAGTCTTTCAAAACACAGTATTGCAGGCCATAGAGCTGTGAAGACAATTAGGCATATATATAGTCAGCTTAATGCATGGTCTCCATGTCAGTCTAGCACTGCAAAAATGCACAAATATGACTATCATGGGTGACAGAAGGGTATTAAAAACCTTATTTTGCTTGAAAAATAATATCACTTAACTTACATGTATGTGGAGTTTTTCCAGTAATATTTTGTCTTCAATTTATCAAGGTCTTATTGAATCGTGTTGCACCGGATATTAAGGAGAATTCTTGACTTTTTACTAGTTACAGCAAGATCCAGCTTCAGCTACTAGATCCATGAAAAAAATGCTCAAGGCCATTTGGAACTACAGGCTGTACATGCAAACCCATCCTGTTAATGTGACATGATTGAACTAATGGAAGATACAAAACCACATGGCATTCTTCTAGTTCAGAAAAATAAACCCAGATTAATTACTTCATAAATAAGTAATGATTACATGAAATGCAAATGAAACTAGAAAAAAGCTTCCCAGAGCCCTGTTACCCTGCAGGTCTCTGATTTCTGTCCCAAAGAATTTTGAGAAGTGGGACCACATCACCTCCTGGATCCCAAATCCCTAAGGAGGCAAGGTTTGCAACACCAGGCACAGGAACGCAGCATGCTGCACGTTGGAAAGGATTTTAAATGGCTTTAAGAACAAATGCATGAGAAAACCAACGGACCAATGTGACTAAAGGACTGTAAGAGAGGGGTCTCAGAGGTGGGTTCTGGTCCTCACCTCCTATAGTAGCAGTTGTGAAATAGGTTGGGGCTCATTCAAGGCAGGGATGCAATAATGCCTATTTTTGTCAGGAGGGAGAGAAGGATGGTAAGAGGGTTCCATAACTTCCCAAAGAACCATACAAGATTCAAAGACCAGAGTTTCTAACATATGCTTCTCTGGGTTTTCATGCCAAAAGGCAAGCAGTTGAGTGGCTTTTTTGTGCCTACGCATTCCTCCCAAAATTAAGGAGACAGCAATGTAAAACTTTCAGCTCAAGAAAGTAGGCTCCCTGGCATCTTAATGAGAAAACACTTACTGCATTTTCAAAAGAAAAAGATGGAACAAAGTTTCTGAGATCCAAAGGCCACCATACAGTAAAGAGGTATCAGGAAGGCTGAAGCTGTATATTCCAAAGACCCAAGCAGTAAGTGCTGCTTAAATTAAATGTACAACCAGATTCTCACAGCTCTCAAAAGCTGCTTATTAAATTAAATAAACAAAAGCTGATTAATAAGACACTTGGTGTTAAATGGTTAGCCTCCTGCTTGCTCTGCAATGTTCATTCTACAACAATAAATGAAAAATCATCATGCCTAAGCATGTCTAAATCTGGGCTATAAGGATTCTTAATATATTCCTGCAGTGAGGCAGACTGAACAAAGAATTACTGACATGAAAGAATGATACAGCATATACTAATGGAAAATTTGAAGCACTGTCACAATTAATATGAGGTCTATTCAACTGTCAGAGAGGAAATAATGAAATTTCTTAGAAGTTTTCCTTTGTGGCCATGATGAAATAGGATTCAAGGGTCCTATCATCTAGAGAAGATTTCCACGGTGGTTATAAGACTGAAGAAACCCAAGGGTACAAATGCCTGCACACACAAAGGTTGCTCCCTATGCCCCTCAAGGTACTGATGAGGACTCTAGAGTCCCAGCCTGGTCCTACCTAGTCAGGTCTGCACATGGTTCAAGGGTCCTGGACAGAAAGGTGTGAGAAATCCTAGCCAGGAAAGAAAGCTGCAACAAACCCTTTAGCTTCCATTGTAAGTACATCAGGTTAGTTTTCTGTTTTCTACCGCCATATCCCTAGAAAGGTTCAAAGTCCTTGGAGAGCCTGAATCCCAGTGAACCACCTACATTAGGGTGTGAAGCCATGGCACCCAGTGCCCACCAAACTAACTAGACTAGAAATGAAATACCTGTATCAGTACGGCACTACAGCCAGTTTCTCCAAATAAGCAGGATAAGCAATTGAGTGCCTCTCTGCCATGGCCGTGACGCTTTGCAGAGCTCGCCCGGTTGGCACTGGCGCACACAGCACTGCTCGCTCCTGACGCAGCTGAGCTTCATTGTTCCTGCAGTGCATGCCAGCACATGGGGTGTGTGGATTGAAACCCATGTTTCAGGACTTCATCGTGTGGAAAAAAAACGCTGTATGAAGGATTAGGCTCATGTGTGCAGAATGCTGAGCCTTCCCAGTCTGAAAAATGAATTACAGATCCCTCGATGTCTCCTTTTCAAGAACATTCATTTGAGTTGAACAAACTCAGAGGAATGTGCATATTGCATAAACTAAAACCAACCAAAACACCTGGGCACACTGCGGTTCACACTTCCCTTCAGAAGGAGTTGGTGAGAAGAAAAATACATACCAGATATCAACTGTGCTGCATAATACACACTGAAAGGTGTCCAAGTGCAGCTGAGGATGTGTGGCTACAAAAACCTGTAGAGAATTGGAAGAAAGATATGGATGCACTCAACCCTGAGATCGGGTCTTTGATTGCTGGATAGTCAAATGAAGTTTCCAAGACCTTTATCTCAAAAATAATTGTTTTAGGGCTTGTCTTCACAGGAAAATCACTGAGAAGGAGATTATAAATGTAGCCTGCCCTAGCTACTCTATAAGAACTCTGTGAGGACATCCAGGGCACAGAAAGCATAGGGCAGAATATAAAACTCACTTATACTCTAAAAACAAAGACAGACAATAAACTGGTATGACGGTTCCCAGATAGAATAGCAGCAACGGGTAGAAAGAGCACTGAGATTCTGCAGAGCAAAACACTTCTGTTAATGTTAAATAATGAGGTTGTGGTAGATAAATAACTAAGTTATTAGAATGAAAGGTTATTTAAATAGCTGGGTAGTTGTTTGTTGATTATTTCTAAGTAAAAGTACCAGGCAAAGGCCAAATGTTATTTTTTTTTTCTTTCAAAAGCAGTGTTCTGCAGTTCAAATTGAAGCTTGTTATGACCAATGTAAAAGCGGGGGTTCTAAATGTTGGGTTTGTGTAAGCCACTATTCAGCTGGTTAATAAGAGGGAAAAAACCCCAACCCAACAGCACAAGCTGATTTCTGAGAAAGGGTAACAATTACCCGCATGTTATTTGACAAACTTTATATGTTGATTACAACTGGTGGGTGGAAAGAGTGCTTTGCCTGCACTGTGAGGCACTGCTGGATGGAAAGTGGCATCTCCTAAAAGCTTGCATCTTGGCACTGAAGAAAAGCTGACCCAAAACATACTATAGTTAAGACCACTACACAGAATTGCTGCATGGGAATAAGTCAGAAAGACATGACCCCATTGCCCAACAGGATGGTGCCAAGACCTCCATAGTTACTAACGAGGGAGGTAATGAGCATATGCAGAGGGGAAATGCACATCACAGCCTATGTGTTAAAAATCTGGGTCTGATGAATGGGGAAAAGAATTGAGGGCCAGTCGGTTATCCATTCTTCACATGCACTGAACAGAAGAAATTCAAGGGAGGTCTAGTCTTTCCTTAGGATAAACACGGCAAAATACTCCTGTCCTGAGATGGAAGCTGCCTGTATAAAATACTAACGGCAGCATAAACAGAACTGAGCCCTCTGTGAGACGTGACAAGTAGCCTATGTACTCTATACGCTATGCTTCAGCTGTGAATCCAGCAATCAGGAAATACATCTACTTGATTATGACTGCATGCTCTGGAGTACGTTATTGCTCATATAAAATTGCTTTTTTATTTTTTCCCATAAATATAACACCAGAAGAGGTATCCTTCCATCAGTAAAAGTAGTTCACATCCAATTAAAAATTGGTCCTCCAAGGGAGTTTCAAATCAGGGCTTGGACTTGATTTGATATCCCAGGCACTATATTGAGAGGCTAAAGAACAACTCGTTCTCATTCTGTGTGAGTCACATCCTCCCAGCATCCATGCGCTCAGGCATTCCTCTAAAGAGGAAAAAACCCTGTGCTAATTTCCAGTCATATGATTCTCCTCTGGGGTTTTTTTTTTGCTCTGTTTAAGATTAAGCTTTTAGAGTTACAGTGGATATTGCATCATCAGACTAGCTTTAATATGTAAAAGAAAGGCTAATTATATGCTGTTCAGTGGTGGTAGCAAAACTATAAAAATCAAAGCTGTTTTCTTTATCTTATTTTTCCTTTGAATCCTCGTGGCTTAGGGAAAGCACGGAGTTGACAGCCTTGGGCTACGAAGAAACAGAGGGTGAAATTGGCCCCCATGCAGACTACAGGCAACAGGGTTGCGCACAACTTTCTCAGGATTGATACACTACTGCAAGCCTAATTTTCATCTCCTCAAAGCAGACAGGGGATGCAGAACAAACACAGCCCAGCTTTCCCTGTCAGGGAGACCATTCAGCCCATCCCACACTGCTTTTCTTGGAAGTGCCTGGAAAACGTAGAGCAGTGGTGGTTGATGGAAGAGTTTGCAGGTGCCCCTTGACCTGGGGCAGGACGTGAGGCAGGTGGCTGTGCCCTGGCCACTGCTCTCCAGTGTCTGGGAAGCAAATACGGACAACCCAAAGCCTGGGATCTGCCCAGCACAAGAAGGCGTCTTGCACATCTTCAAAGCCTGGTTCTGGCTGAGCCACCATGAAGGTCTGGACTGGCAGAGCTCTTGCAACCCAAGAGGCTTTGTCACAGTCTGGAAAGGGAAAGGACTTGACATTAAAGGGTGTGTGCCAATTGATCAAAGGCCAATACCCATTATTTCCCTGTATTTTTCATATTTTCCTGAGTTCCAAAGAAATTTCAAGACTCTGCCAGCGTCCTGGGGTTTTATTTAGAGTGCTAAGGAGTCAAACTGGGCACACTGTGTGAGTTCAGCACTGTGGGGGAAACTCATCTCAATGCCAATATTTTCTAAACCAGATGCACTTATCTGTGCATCCACCAAATATCATGGTTTCCCTGAATTGCAATTTTTATCCTATAATTAATCACTAACAGTACAAATTCAGATATCCCTATTTCTGATGTAATAGTTAAAAAAAGATAAATCATCCCGGCTGGACTTGGGGATTGTGTCTCCACCCAGCACTGTGCCCAGCCATACAGAATTCATCTCTTCAAAGTATTCTCTGTGCTTCTTAAATATCCATATAAATGTACCATACAGTTTATACACTACACAAACTGAGATCTGCTTTTAGGGAGTAGGTAGATGAAGAAAAGAACATGGATCCATCATGCACCGAAATATATGCATAAACTCACACCTCAGTAGCTTCAGCATTTTTTCCTACGTTTGATATGATGGATAAAGAAATAGATGTAGGAAGAACAAAGTGAACAATGCAAAAAGTAAATCTTTCTCACATAAGGAACACAAACGCCCATTGTTTTGGCAGAGGTGTCTCTAAATTTAGTTTCGGTTTGTTTTGTATATTGATTTTGTAATTCCCTTACAATTCCCTCTCCTAAGGTATACAGCAGAAGTTACTTTTTAAGAGAGATTTAAATGAAGTAACAGACTTGCTGGGGAAACAGAGGTATCATGCAGCTCAACAGCAAGCACTTGCGAGCAAAGACAGGCTAACGTAGATCAGCAGCTTTCACTGTGCCATAAAATAAAGAGCACAGACAAACCTCCTCAGAGCTGAACTAAACTACCCCCACAAAATATTACTACAGCCTCCCAGGGGAACAAGACATAACCACACCAAACGTCTTAAGTGCCTATTCGTGTAAAAGGATGACATACCAGTGCTGTGTAAATCCTGCTCACCTGCTTGCTTCTCATTTACCAGGTGATTTACCGTAGCAAACCGCAGTGGGACTACCCGATCTCTCTGTGTTTAATACCCCTATACCAGGCCAGGGTCAGCTCTATCACTCATGTCAGGCACCCAGACTAATTCAGGTGCATCCCACATCCTCCCTGAGGCGCTCATTTGCCTCCTTTCACCATGTGAATGGTTTATGCACTCCAGACTAATTATTCTGCTGTATATCTGCTTCTCCTTAGCCCTCTAAAAAGGCCAAGAAATGCAAAGAGAGGACAAACAAACTCATGTCAAGGCTCTGACAAATCAAAGTTACCCTTGATTTGGGCTTCCATGTCACCAGTCAGTGATTTCCAGGCAGGAACAGTCTGAGAAACCTTCTAAATTCAAACTGCACAAACTCAGCTTGACTTCTGAGCTGAAAGGCAGCCCAAGTGCTTGGCTTCTCTTATATCACCAGTATTAAATTGATTGTCCTTCCTAATAGCCCTGTAATCCTGTCCACTCCAGGCATGCTTGTTCGGCATGCCCAGACTGCGAGAGGCATTTCTGCCCCATTCCTGATGGATGTGCAGGAAAGGACATGTCTGACTTTGAGCTGCATAAACTTATTTAGTGGCCATCTTCAGCAGAGGCATTCCAGAATATATCCCAGGAGCAGAACTACTGAAGAACATGTCACTTTTCCACTGAAATTTTTTTCTGAAAGCTACTCCTTTTATTGAAACAAAATTTCTAGAAGCTTCTAGCCCCAGATGCTTACTGCTTGAGTTTCTTTAAATACTCTGCATCTCTACAAGCAACAGATTTTACTGCTTTTTAGATAACATATTATTTAAGAAGCTGTATCATTAACGTACATACCCCTCGTCAGAAGGCCTTTGTATGGTGTTGGCTTTGGGCAGGGAGAAAAGGTAGATGTTAACTTATGCTGCCAGTTACAAGGAAAAAGAATTTAGCTAAACTCATCATTTGACTGACTTGAAGCAAATTAGTAGGAGGTTAAGATGCTAGCTTTTGACACTGTCTTCTAGGAAGAGCAGAACTCTGAAAAGGCAGGTTTCCCGACCAAAGATTTCAAACATTGATTTCAGAAGCTGACATATTTCTAAGCAGCACTGTCAGGAGGAGGATTTTTAATGCAAGTGCACATAATTTGTATTATTCTCAGAGAACCAAGTGATTACTTGTGCAGGAGTGAAATTCATTCAGCTTTAGCATGTCTGGCTCTTACGGAGAGCCCTGTTCCCCCGAGGTGCCTTTCCGCACCCAGGGCAGAGCACAGCTTTCACCCTGGCAGCACAGTAACGCAGGTCAGCAGCAGAAATGCATAGCCAGGAGCAGAGGGGGCAGCGCTGAAATTTATGCTATGCCTTCCCCACGTCAGCTAGACTGAAGCAGGCAAATGCACAGTGACCAGGTTTGCATCTTTTCCTGGGGCCTGTGATGTACCTACAGTGACACAGGTAGCGTCTCTTCGCACTGATATTTTTGTCTGTCCCTAAGAAGGGATACTCCTGGGAAAGGGAGTGCGTGCAGCTCGTGTGCAGCCTGTTTGCACTGCGTATCAGGGAGGAAAGAGCGAAAAAATAGGCATTGCTTGGGGAGCAGAGCAGTGGCAAGGCTGAGAGGGGATGTAGAAGCTAGTCTACAGTCCTTTCAAAAAGGCTATATTTTCAAGAAAAGTTTAAATGCACCTGTCATGCACAAAGCAACTTCAATTTGGAAAGAATCCTCCCCCATCGCAGGTCCCTGCCTGCCCTCGCTACAGGCTGTGTGCCTCCACAAAGGCACCTGCCCTTAGCAGCTCTTTGAAGCCAGAATGGAACTGCAGGTGAGGGAAGGGGAAAAAGCAGCTCGAGGTGAGCATGCAGAGCAGGAACTTCTTCGTGAAGAGATAACACAAGCATCATTTCTGAAAGACCACCGCTTATCCAGCAGTATCAAAATGGGTTAATTCTACAGTCATTCTATTTGGAGTGGAGTTCAGGCACAGATACTATGCTTATTTCCAACTAAAAAGATCTACAAGAAAATAAAACACCACCAAAAACTGTTGTCCTTTGCACAACAGTGTAAATTCTCACTCCCATTGCATAACCTACAAAGTGAATCGGAATTTATCAGGTGCTAAAGAGAAAACCACTGCAATGCAGTGCATCACTGGCTGATGTACAGACAGCCCATGTCAATGCACCCTCCATGCTTGTTATTGCTATGGTGAAGACAACCATCAACAGCCACCAAGACGAACCATCAATAGTCACAAAGTTGAACCATCAAGTTTATTTTCTAATTCCTGATTTCTTGGTTAAGTTAAATCTGATAGCTATGTAGCCAAAGGCTTTTGAACCAGTGATTATTACTATGGGGCCATCCTCTGTAGAAATACATCACATGGCCTGGCTACTAAGCTTTTAGAAGAAAAAAAACAACAGCCCAAAACAACACCTATCAGATGATTTACACCATCAAGCATGGATGTATTTGAAGTTTAATTTAATTTCAAGCTTAAGCAGAAATCAAGAGACAACTGTAACTATTTTGCTTTTCAGTATGCAGCACTGATTTTATTTACTATATTGCTCCCAGGTATTTCCCTCCATCCCTTCTCAGACAAAAACGTAAAAAAAAATAAAAATCTTCTGAGTTATGTCCTGCGGGGACAGATAGTCTCACCCTTGAATTACAACAGGGGAAATATTTGAAGTTGCTCATGCCATGGGTTTCCTTTTCAGGACACCAGATTTGTCTTTGTTTCTCCTTTTCAGTATCGATACTGACCTTCCTTGAAGCCCTGTTTCGTTCTTTGACTAGATAGTAGGGATATTCCAGGTGTAATATTTTATAATGTTTTAATTTTATTTCAGTTATTTCCCTGCCTCTAGGGTGTTATGTCTTCGTTTCACTTCTCTGTGTGTTGGTTTGATTTATTTTGCTTTTCTTTCCACCATGATTTTTTTATCCCTTTTCTCAGGCACATCCTGTCTCCCTTTACCAGTCTTGCCATAGCCCATGCTCACCTAAGGGCATATCTCTCTGAGCATTGTAGATGGACCTGAGCTCTTCCACTGTGGACCAGCACGCACCTGGAACCCAAATAGCCAGAGGTAATAACAGCTACTTAAATACATGAATTTTTAAACCAAAGGCAATTTAGTCTTAGCACTGAACTGGCACGTATCTTTGCAGGTAGACATATAGACAGGATATACGCAGTTCCATGTTCCCAAAGTATGAGAGTACCTCAAAACATTTCAGGCATTTACCTTTATAGCATCTCACAACAGTAAGAGGTGGAGGCTGGAGGCAGTCCCACTGGTGAAAGAGAAACTCAGCTGGAGACACTGTTTGTCACCCCTTGCCCATGTTGTTGAGAAATCTAGGGGGAGGACTAAACCAGAACCAAAATAGATGAGACCTGTATACCTGTAACTTACTCATACCAAGATGGATATGCTCTCTCTGTCAGCCAGAATACATGACAGGAAATAGCCAAAATCTTGAATCTGATCAGTGCTCAGCAAAATAGCGCACATTGAGTCTATGCAACCTGAACAAAATTTACAGAGTAGTAGGCTGAATGTGCACTTACCAGCACATTTTAATTTTTGCCACTAGTCACGTTCATTCATCACTTCCTTTTCTTGCCACCAAACATCTTCAACATGCAGAATAACCCAGTATCTTGAAATGAATGTAGAATGAAACTAATCCTACAAGAGTAGCATACTTTATATTCAACACACTAGCGCAAATTACAGCGGGTTCATCTGATGTTTGTTCGAAAAATTCCAAAGTATTCAGTTTTGACCAGAGACATTTCAAAGAGAAGTTGTGGTTTATTAAGCTGTAGCCTTTAAGTGCAGGAATCACTGCAACTTAAAAGGAAATGTCATGTCCACTACAAGCACTGGACTTAAATTGCATTTAACTCTGAATCCAAAGTGAGAAGAAACTATGTAAGGGTACATCACTTACTAGTTTTAAAGTAACTTTTTCCACGCTGCATTATATTTCTGTGTTAACATGACTGGAGAAACGCTGTTGATACCTAAATACACATCCTACATTCTGACATAATCTGTGAATGAATACCTGCAATTAGCAGATACCTTCATTAACCTAGCAGTCTTCCATAAGGTCTGAATAGCAGTCCTCTTCTACTGGAATGATACGTTTCCAGATTCCTATACAAGTGTGTACAATGGATTACTATTCTCAGCTGGGGCTTTTGGTCCCAATTATTTAAGAATAGCAATACACGCCACATTACATATATCAGCGCCCACAATTAAAAATTTAGTATTTCCCTCCAACAGTTATTTGAGTTACCATTTGTTTGTGCATATGCCTGAATTAGCAAATAACTGTGGTGAGAATGCAGCCTCTGTAAACAAATTCTGAAATGTTAATGGTGACCACTGTATCTGTGCAATATTATGTTGTGGTATAAATATTTAATTGGCACTCATTGGGAACGTCTCCACTGCAGGTAGTAAACTCTCAAGGAACTTACGAAAGTCATCCTAAAGAAATGTCTGCATACTCCTTAGAGTACCTTAACCCATGCTACTACAAGCAATATACTTGAACAGGAAAAAAAAAAAAAAAGTGTTTAAAGTTAACTGCGGTAGTTGTCTCTCTTGATTCAGCTAAATACCTGGTATAATTTAGTATAAGGAGTACCTTGACACCTATCTAAAAGACTTCAGAAAATTATTTTGCATTAAACTTCCCATGCACCAGTGGCTTATTTTAGGGTAGGTAACGTAAGACTCTTTGGGGTCTGGTGGAATGACTTCTCATTCTGGGAAAGAGGGAGCCCATTTCCACCTGCTAATCCAGCTGGGCCACTGGATGCTGCACCTCAGACCTCTGATAGATCCAAGAGCAAACCCAAGAGCAAATCCAAAAGCAACTGATCTCACATCTTTTGTCAGACTGACTCCCTGCAGCGTTCCACACGGACAGAGCTACCAGAGACCTTTTCCAGGGTAGCTTGCTTTAAATATGGCAACTCAGGTAAAAGAGGCTGAGACTATCCAGCATCATTGCACAACAAACTTTGTGAACAGACTGTAGAAAAGGTGATCAAAGATGCTCACTGTAATACCACGCATTAATTGGTTTTGCAAATTGTGCAGGAGTATTACTTTGTATACACAACTAATACCAGCAGAAATATTTCTGCATCAGATAAAGAGATAGATCTACCAATTAAATTTACATATATGTATGTTTTTGTTTATATCCATACCCAGGTATCACACTATCAACGTGTTACTGTAATTGAAACAAAGATTAGAATCACCAAGTAGTATAAATCTTTAAGCAAATGCTTAGGAGAGCTCTTGTGATCTTTGCATTTTCATTCTAATGACTTCAAAGTCAGACAACTGTGGTTCTGTATCTAACAGGCACAAAGGGGATGGTTGCCAGATTTCTAGCATGTAAAAATACAAAGGCACTAAACGACCACAATTCAAAAGCACGTAAAAGTTTTCATGAGATTTTTAATTCCAGATAGCAGACATTAAAAGCTTATATTATTAACCATTTATCATTAATAAAGGTCTCTTCATCCCTGAATGAGCAACTGGCACTGACAGTTGTACGTATCTATCAAACAACCAGAAGCCTGTTGATTGTGCAAGGCTCCGGAGGGGAAAAAAAGACCCCAGAACCCACAAAAAACCACACCTCATGATTGGCAGGAAATAATTCATAGTATTTAAAAGAAAAAAAAAAAAACAAAAAAAATCAAAAACCATCCAATAAGAAAACACAACTCAGAAATTTAATTCAAAATATTACCACAAAACCAGACTATTTTAGTCAGGGCTTGGAAAGGCTTAGGAAAAAGCCACAACTTAAGGGCCAGATTCACAACAGTAGAACATTTATTAATAGGGATATATATTCAGGGAGAATGTTGGTATCATCTTTCTGCATCTTTAGGTACCTACACACGTGTCCGTATCTGTGGCCCTGTTTCAAATTTCCACAGAAGACCAAGAAGTTAAGCAGTTGCTTCAGGACAGCTACAGGGCTGAGATTATCATCTCACTGTCATGATTTTTAGCCCCTTTCCATGGGTATTTATGCCTACAATTAATCCTAATATGTTTATGTCACCTTTACAGCCAGTCCTGTAAAGCACTCGTGAGATGCTCAGCATTTTCAGGTCCCACAGGAAAATGAAGATAATTACCCTTTCATAAAAAATATCTTGCATCTTACAGAGCGTGGTTCTTCATCAGTTAACTGATAACCACATTGTGAGAGACTCAGCCAAAAGC
The DNA here is from genome assembly GCF_023634085.1 of Falco cherrug. Taxonomy (NCBI): domain Eukaryota; kingdom Metazoa; phylum Chordata; class Aves; order Falconiformes; family Falconidae; genus Falco; species Falco cherrug. The sequence continues at coordinate 18,021,639 of NC_073700.1, read as the reverse complement.
CGGCAGGATGGTCCTTTTGACCTGCTCTTCCCTGTGGAGTAGATCTAAGAATATATAATAGACCAGCCAAGATGCGTTTTTACTGTTCTCACAAAACATGTTTCCAAGCATTCATCTCCCTCCTGATACAGCAAATCCAGACAAAAGCACAATCCCTCTGGAAATGGACAGAATTAGGAATTTCCTTCAGCCTCAAACTAAAGGATCAGGTTCTCTGAACAAAATGGGGCTGTCTTCAGGGGTTTATTTTGCATCTTGCGATTCAGACTTCATGTAATTCTGATTCAAGCCTTGCACCACAACAGGTATCCAATAGTAACTAAGCAGTGCCATTTGCACAACACATAAATATTTCATATGGTTCTTAAAGCCACCAGTGCCAAGCTGGAAAACATGTGCAAACATCAGAGAATCCCACCTCTAAGACAGTAAATGCAGCCTTGGGATTTAGAGGGTATCTTGTCAAGGAGACCCTTCTCATTCTGCAAGCTGCAAGTAAAATTCATGACAACCCCACAAGTGGGATAGCTTCAGTCATATTAAATTTTAACCTCTTGTTTCTGATCAGAGTGTAAAGCTCTTGTTTCCTTGTCATTTAAAATAAGAAGCTCCAAAAGGCAGCAGAGGTGTCTGCTCTACCAACATGCCTCTATCATACAGTCTTTTCATTTTGGAGGTGATAGAGTTTTTGGATTAACTGCTCCTTTTTTTTTTTTTTTTTTTTTTTTTTGATTAACCTGAGAGATGAAAATAAGATGGGAATATTAGTCACACACTTGAAGATTCCCGGGGACCTGCAATGAAAGCTGTGACTGTCACTATCAGCTCTCCAAAGAGCAATCTAATAGCATCACTTCAGTCAATCTTACAGCTCCAAAGGACAAAATTAAGGTCAACGGTTCAGAAAAACCTAATGGGAAAGGTGAAAATCAGGCTGAAAGATCAATATAAATTGAGTTGAAAAGACTGGCTTGGATACAAAGCAAATGTTAGTAAATATCATCCAGTATTTGCTTATGAATAGCTTTAATATATTATGCATGCATTTGCCACGATAGTATTACACCCTAAAAAGCTGCACACTGTGCAGAAAGCTTGGACATAGGATTGTGAGAGGAAGTGAAAGCTAAGAAGAAGATTAATCTTTTATGTTGGATAATCTGAGATTAAGTGATTCTGGAAACAAGCTAAGCACGCTGCAAACTAATCTCAAAGTATTTGCCCATATCATTGAAATTCCACTGAGTTCTTCAAAAGCAACAGTGTGGCTTCTGGTGACTACCAGAGCTGAGTCTGTGTGGTTGTTAGCAAGAGAGTAAATGAGAAGAGTTGGAAAAGCAGGATAGCATTTTCCCCCCTCCACATTATCATTACAGTAATACTTTCCTAGGACTGGAGAAAACAGCTGAAGCACCTTCTCTCTCCACTCAAATTCATATGCCCCTTTTCCTTCCCAGAACAGATGGAAAAGGCAAGAAAATAAGAAAAGACTGAGGACTTTCTCAAGATGAGATCTCAAGATCAGCAGAGGAATTGCCCTGCGGGTCAGTGCTCCCTCTCCCCAGCAGCAATTAGGCACTGTTTGGGGGAGCATGGGACCCTCCACCGTTTTGTGCCATCCCATCTCTACCTCTTTCCCCAGCATCTAAACCCCTGCACTGGGGACATTCGCTGGGACAAAATCGTTTTAAAATCAGTTTCCTGCTCACTCACCAGGTGCCCATAGCTCTAATTTTGAAGAACATGGTGAACAGCTCCACACTGACTGTTTCTCCTGCTGCTGGGATCTGGCAAGGCATGTCCATGTCCCCCTCAATCTTCTTCTTCCCAAACAGAGGGGCCCCAGCCCAGACCCTCCGTTTGGTGCTGTGTCTGGAGGCATGCTCTTATCAAAATAGATTTGTCATCTTCAACAGATTATTGTCAATCTCAAAAATATGCACATTAATAATTCATCTAATCTATTTAGGTTGACATCTACCACCCACTTCTCTAGTATATAAAGACTTGATTGTGTCTTGGATTTCCGATCATCACGAAAGGGCGTTAGGAAAGAATAGCTCTTCCTTCCCTCTCTCCCACAATAGAGGCTGATTGAGAAAGAGCTAGCAAGAATAAAAAGTGTGTTTAGCACTAGTCTTCTGGAGTTGCTGGTAAGGACCTGAATGTCATGAAGGGCCTTCTTCCCCTTATGATATATGTGGTTTGTTTGTAGGGTCTTGGATCAGAGTGCTGCTTTTTGCCAAAAAAAAAGATTTTTTTCTACAAATTCTATTGAAGCCAACACAAACTTCAACAAAGATATTGTGGAACATATTGTATTCCAATTAAGTATTTTTTAAATTAAATTTAGAGATTATTGAAGTGGAGTATTAAAATAATTTATTTTACGACATGGTTCTTATTATTCTCACATTTTCCAACATGATGGTAGTAATATCCTGTGCTACTTTACTATTGACATGCCTTAATGTACGATTTTTTTTTTACAAGTGTCAAACTTACCCTTTATTGCATCTCAAAGCAGACACTTTGCTCTAGATAAAGGATACTGTGATTTGATCAATGAAAGGCAATAATGATTTTCAAAACAACATGAAAGAAGATACAACATGAAACGTAAGTTGAAATATTGAACCAACAACTACTAACTTGTAAAAAAAGTACTGCAAAATTAATAAATAGAATATAAAAAGCAGGAAAACAAAAGCACTTTCAAGTAAAAAATATGAAAATCCCACACCTTAACCAGCCCAAGTCCTGATATCCTGTTGGATGAGGGTGGCTGCAGACACTCAATACATCATCCACAGAGGGGAAGAGGCAAGGGTCAGGTGAGACACTGCACAAGCCTGAGGCCCAGCACCTCCCAGCCCAGGGCATCCCATTCGGCTGCCCCTTTGCAGGACACGTCTTGCAGCATGGTCAGCATCCCCATGCTTGAACATCACCCGGTGTAAGCCTTGCCCCGCCTCAACCATTCACAACAGTCAGTGCAACCGATCGGAGCCAGCTACTTGAGACAAAATAAAAGGCAAACTAACAACGCAACTTATTCCAAAGGGACTGGCGTTTCCGAATGCCATCATGCAGCAGTAACGGAAATTTTGCCCGTTCCCTCTTATGCTATAATAATGCACCACTCTCAAGCTTTGCTGAGAAGATCGCAGGAGGTCATCCGACTGGAACTTGTTACAAATGCTGCAAATGGAACAACATGAAACACGTTGTAACAGTGCAAAAAAAGCAAGCAAGAACGTTTCGCTCGGTGATGAGGTAAGACAAGCCATTTATCTAGTGTTTGCAGTGCGACCTGCACTTTGCTTGCAGGAATGAAAGGGACCCTGAAGTGGAAAATACAACTGAATGCTCATTTTGGTTCTCTCCCCTCTAGCTAGATACTGTAGAAAATGGAGGAAAACTGAAAAAGAAAAAAGAAGGGAGAATAAATTTTGAAGCAAGTTACGTGCTCTGTAGGAAATGTAATATCAATAATTATTGAGCTATTGATAAACAGAAGTCACCCCAACGATGAAGAATTTAGATGCAGTTTTGCACATTGTGCCCGTTTTCTCAAATGCGAGTACTCAGTCTGGTGATAGTAAAGGAACAAAGAAAGAGCCCAGATAACCGCGCTTCCTGCCTGCGTGCCTTGGATCCACGCTGCTGCCAAGGGGGAGAAGGCAGAAGCACTCCATATGCTCTGGAGAAGATACAGATGATGTTTGCTCCTTCTCTCCTGGCAAGGAGCAGGGAAACAGAGGTAAAGTCATCTAGCAGACCCTGGTAGGGCATTCGGCAACCAAATGCATCCAGGAAATAGCAGTGGAGCTGATTATAGGGTTCAGGACCTGTCTGGGACAATTTAATTCTACATCTCCTAGTCTAATCAGGATTTGTGGCTTAAAATAATTTTCAAATCTTCTCCTGGTCTATAAACATCATATTGTTTAAAAACACTAAAATACGACTGCTGCCAGAGAACCAATAATACCACCTCTTGAGATTGATGCAATACTAAAAAGCAAAAAAAAAAAAAAAAAATCCCAGACAAAAAAAACAAACAAACAAACAAACCCCACCCCTTCCCCCAAAGAGACACTTACAAGAGGAAATTAGTCCTGTCCTGCCAGAAGCAGGACGTGAACCAGACTCCCCCATTAACATAAAGATGACCTTCTGGTTAGAAGGTTACCTAATGCATTTAGTATATTCACTGAGATACCAAGGTGTACTTAATATTCCTGTTTGCAGCCCGCAATACTACAGCATTGTTCTTTCTTCCACGTGGCCCTGAATTGCATTGTAAATTATGGTCATCCTTTCTCCCTGCAACCAAAATTAATTATCTGATAAATAGAGTTAATACACATGGCTGCTCTGCAACAATCTGTTTGATGGAATTTGTGTTTGGGGCACCGCAGACAGCCTTGCCAAGACACAGATGCTATAAACATTTTGATTATATGACTGGATGAGTCACTGTGAAGCAATCCCTTCGCGTTCGTTACGAGCAGGAGGGCTCTCCAGCGCTCATGTGCTGGCTCTGTGGATGGACCACCTCACATGGCCAAATGAAGAAGCAAACTGACAGTTCAGCACTAAATGTAAATACCAGCTCCAGCGGCCAAAATATTACCTTCCAACATCAATACAGCTAAACATGTCAGAAAGAAACAGATGTGTGCATCAGCACACAGTCACTTCTGCTTGGTAGTGGCCTGGCACACAGGCGAATGCTTCCATGAGCTCCAGATGCTTTGGATAGGAAAAAAAAAACCAAACAGAAAGAAGAGTCAGCCTAACATCAAATTGAAAAAGAGGGCCTTTTTCCCCCCTCTAAATAAGTGTGTGAGGGAAAAGGAATATCAATCAATAAGAAAAGCAGTAGCCGAAAATAAAGTGTCTGAACTATCACTGAGTTTCTTCAGCATCTCAAATTATGCCAACTAATTAATGGTGAAAACAGCCTCTAGTGGGCTCTTCCCGTTTCTGAAAGGTAGAATGAGTTATAGTTCAATGCTAGAGACAGACCGAATTCAAGTAAAGCAAGAAAAGACTATGTCATGATCAATTCAGTGCTAACTCCACAAAAAAGACACTTTTTAATCTCCCTCAGCTTAACTTCTGCTGTGACTGCAATGGTCTGTGTAAATGGAGATATTCAGAATAAAGCGTGAGTTTGAGTGGAGAAAACAAAACCACCCTGTGATTGCCAGTTCACACAGCCAGACCCAAAACGATAAACCCCAGCTTGTTCCCTCATCACGGCCAGGGAACCAAGCTGTGCCCTGTCTCACAGAAACATCCCAATCCAAATTTTTACCCACTTAAATGACTGCTCCCACTCTGCTCTTCCCCTGAGCAGTTACCTCCAGCCAGTACAACCAGAAGTCATTCTTTGGGAAGCTGAAAATACAAACGCACCCGCAAAGTGGCAAACCCAAGCAGAAGACTAAGTAAAAGCGCTGTCCGAGCACAAACTGCGCTGCGCGCTCTGAAGTCCAGGCACATAGCAGCATCGCCTGACGGCGGCTGACAATTGACAACCGGACAGATCCCTTATCGGTGAGGAGGAAATGAACAGTGCCCTCAATAACTGGAGGTGTCTCTTTCAGTAGATGACAGTGACAATTTAGCAGTTTGTTATGGCAAACCTAGCAGCATTTAATTGCATTTAGACAGCCAAATTGGAAGAGCAGTTCCTTCCTTACTGCACTGACCAGTGTGTCTTGGAGAACACAGTTAATGACTCATCTTTTATTTGCAAATGGCTTTTGCTTCAAACAACTGGAAAGAAATAAAGCCTTTTCTGAAGCAGTTAGGGCTGTGGTTTTACCTGCAGATCTAATGGAGCTAGGATATAACAAAATGCAGAAATGAGGCATTGCTGTTTGTTGTGTAAAAGAAATAAAATTGTGCCGAGATACTTGACTCCCCAAATTCTGGAATAAAAAAGCTGAGTAACCTATACGGACCAGATACTGTTTAATTCAAAATAATCACACAAGCCAAAAGTTAATTATTCACAATTCATTTCAGACAGTAGGTCAAGTTACAGTCACCCTTCAGAAGTTCAAACTAAAGAAGCTGAAGAACACAAGTGCGTTCTACATTTGGGGAATGTAGGACCACTACAGACATAAATTGCTCTTACTGAAAAACAGTCTGGAGCCTGACTGACATTTCTGGCATCCCCAGATCCACGGATGATGTGCAATATCTCCTGCATCTCAAACTTTTGACCTTTTGTCATAGATCAAAGACATTCAAGAAATTTCCTTTTGGACTCAAAGGAAACTACTTTTATAAAAGTGAGCCACTGGCTTTCAGTGTCACTCCATTGCATGAATCAGATTGATTCAATTACACGATGCAACACAAGCCTGGATAAGTGTGGATTTATCCAAAACATAACATCCAAACAGGCAATATTACTGGCCTTCAGAACATCAGTAGCGTCAACATGCCTCTGCATCCAGGGCAGCCTGGAGCTCAGAAGGATGGCCCATCCCAGCCGTATCCGGCTGCAGGTGCTGCTCCTACTTGGGAAACATTAAAACATCATTTAAATCTGCAAATCATGAAGTTTCAGAGACTGTTGCAAATTCAAAATCCCAAGAAGACCTCGGTATGTCAAGGAAAGTGAAATTCAACAGGATTCTCCTAGAGAAACAGTAGCAAATTTGTAGTTTTAGGGTGAACTCAAAGATCCTCCGAACTCAAAAGAGCCAGTTTCTCTGTTAGTTAAAGAAAACATACAACATGGCATTATACTTTGAATTAAAAACAAGCTTTATACTAGAAACCTTCTATTGTTTCCTGCGAACTTGGGGGGGGGGGGGGGGGCGGAAATTATGCGCATCAGGGTTTGGGGAGCACTGAAAGGCCACCTGCAGCTGAAGTGATTGACACCAAATTTTGCGTTACTGCTTTTCTCCTCCAGCTGTACGGCAGAGGGCAAATGCCATGATGCCACCTGCATAATGCGGACACACGTAACATGTCACAGTGAATGAAAGCCTTAAAGGAAGCCCTTTTTCAGGGTCAAATGTGCTTGAGTATTCCTAATGTAGAACAGAAGAATGTAAACAGGCATGAACTGCTGGATTTCTGAAGAGCTTTTCATTCAGTTCTCTTAGCATTGTGGGCATCAGTACCAGCACATAAAAAATAACAAAGGAAAAATAGTTAAACAAGAAAGAAAGCTTCAAAGGGATGATATACTTCAGACTCAGTTGTAAAAAATCACTGTTGGCAGTTCATTACCAATTTCTATTTGCACTCCCATCTGTGGACAAAGGGAACTCTTCTAACAGGTACCCTTACAAGAAATTCAAAGATATGACTCTGCTAACACTCAGATCATTATAAAATTAAAGCCACAATGGTTAATTACACAACGGGTTACACCCAGTACTCACTAAGGCCTCTCCCCAAGGCAGCAATGGAAGAATGACTGCAAAAGGATTCTTGATGTTTCAGTACTTAATTTGATAGTCGAGACAATAGGCTGCAGAACGCCACCATCAGATACAAATCCAGTCGTTCCTCTTTTGCCCACCCCCACCCCCCCCACCCCCCATATTCCTGCACTGTGATTTTCATTTGGTGGGAGAGAAAACAGACTCCCCAGCCTGATCAGTCATGATACCTTATGATCACAGTTCTGAGAAATCCGCTCTTGGAAAAATTTTGGGCACATTGAACTGTTAAGATAGATACTCATAACCTCAGAACTGATAATGTATAGACCCCAAGTATCTTTACTGCTCTGGGCTGGATTAAAAATATGGGTAATTTATAATTAGATGAGTATTTAAGTTTTTATAAAATGACAGCCATAAAGCTCAAACCTTAGACATTGACCTCAGACGTTGGAGACAAGCTGTCTGACAATCTATGCAACAGATTTTTCAGCTACGCATTTCTGCATTGCGCCTGCGCCTGAGAACAGTGCCAAGCAGCCATGTGCAACAAAACTGAGTTATGAACTCTTTCCAAGAAAAGCACACACAACTAGAGTACAAAGGCAAATACAAAATGTCGGAGTTCAACTGGTGCTCAAGAAATACCAGGCCTTTGTCCCTGAACCACGTGTCTGCTACATCCCCCTCCTTTTTGGAAGCTCATAGGGAAATACCATATGTCAAGCAGGATTTATTACAGACTATATATATGATTAAGTTCCCTCTCAGCTTCAGGCAAGGCAAAATTAATTTGACTTTAAAACAAAGCAAATGTTAGTCTAATATGTGCATGTTTTCTACACTTTCCTTAGAGAGCAGATCCCGTATTTTGCAAGCAGTTGAGATTCCTTCTGAAACCAACGGGCATTTTGACTGATTAATCACTAAGAATTTATTGCCTAGTGAACAAATGATGACATATCATCTAAAAGGAGAGCAAGTGGTGCCTGTAGAGATGCGCCTGATGACCAAACAGTGAAGATGACACTTAAATTCCTGCAAAAGGATACCTATTGCTTTAAGTGGTGTTATTTACATAGGAAAACAAGCAGAAGAAAATATTTTCTAATTTAATTATTTTTATTTTTTTATTAAAGGGCAATCAAACATTGTTTCAGCCCACGGAGACACAGTTGTATTCAATTTTTGGGTAAGCAGTACTCAAAAATAGAAATCCTTGGAAAAACACAGCAAGAAGGGCCAGTACTTAATCACTTTGAACTCAAGGAACTAGCTCATTGGATTTTTTGTGCTGCATTGATCATGTAACCCTAATTACAACCTTGATTGAAAACTACAGTTCTTGGTTATATGAGTTAGCAGTTAATTATTATTTAAGTGTTAACTATTCTTAGCCTATACAAATTTACTGAAGTCTTCAGGCTCTTTTCCTGTGGATCTAAAGAACGTTTGGTTGTGGTTTTTTTTTGTTTGTTTCTTTTTTTTTTTCTGAAGAGCAAGCTCTCAGTTTCAGCCGTACTTCGCCATCCATCTAAGATGAGAAACTGAGTGGGAGCTCAGACTTTCGTATCTTGCTAAAAGGTGACCCATCTTCCCGGGAAAGACAAGGACAAGGAGCTGGGTCCCACTAAGGGTATAGGAAGCCTGGCCCCACTACAGCAGCAATAGGCACGAGGATGTTTTGCAGCATTAAAGACAGGAAAACATGAAATGTGGAGCAAATGAGACAACAGCAGCTAAGGACCCAAGCTGGTATCTCTGCATGTCACTGTGCTGATGTTGTTCTCGTTGGAGCTTACCTGCAGATCTGCTCGCGAGACTGTCTGACACAGAACAGGTATTACCCGTTGGTATGATCACATTACAAATAAAACGGAACAGAAGAACAGCAGCACATGGGTTTTGCACTTATTTCAACCTGTTGGAGTCTGTTTGAAGTCCAGTGGCTATTACAGAAGAATCCAAACTACTCCAAACTCTAATTAGCCCAGTTGATTGTGTCAGGACATGTACTGATTTATTTTTAAGTAGACCTGAGAAAAATTTGAAACACCTGTAGTCATCCTTATTACAGTAATTTTTCTAATAACATATAATTTTCATGACAAAAAAATATGTAATAGTCTTAATTGTAACAGAACACTTTTCAGGTATAAAACTATAAGGGAATGAAGTGTTCTCTACAGCATTAATGGGCTTTCTTGGACAAGTTATGTTTCAATGAAATATTAATTCTTGATCATTTGTCATGTGTTAATTAGCAGAATAAGCTGTAGGAAGTCTAGATTAACATGCAAATGTTAATTAGGTCATAATTTATGTTAAGCATTTCTAAGTATAGGAGCACCAGAATCTCATTTAGCAGCAGCTGAACTTTAGAAAAAAATTTGCATTAGCAACAGCTACTCTCCTATTTAAATCTGAGAGTTACTATGTTTTAATAAATACAAAAAAATATATCTGTATTTAGTTGTCCAATGCCTCTTTCTCCTCCTTCTACCCAGAGCCACACCTCAGCTAAAAGTTTATCCCTGGCCAGGTACAGTAAGAAGTTGGGAGCAGATGGTGAGGTTGCCTTCCAATGCAACAACTCACAGGTGCCGTAGGAGACCTGGGGAAGAGATAATGGCTTTAATTTCTATCAGAGCCAAAATGCACAGCCTTGCAAAGGCAGGGATGCTGGCTCATCGCAGGGGTGCTGGAGCTCACCCCACATACAGTCAATAGCAGCAGCAACACTCCTAGAGTCACCTCTTGTTTTTGAAAGAGGTGACTCATGTTGCGCTTCCCAGTGAGAGGGAGAAGGTAGCTGGGAAACAGGGGAATCCTTTTCAGTGTTTGTCCCACTGCTCTCAGGAATAGGGACATGGTGGGGAAAAACAAAAAATAATTACAGGATGCTGGTTTCCAAATCTGTGAGGCAAGAGCATCCTCCAACCTCAAGCTCCTCCTCAGAGGGCTTCACATCTTCGCTGTTTACAGGAACAGTTCCTGGAAATGTTTTTCTGTCAACTGATGAAGAAACAGGACCTGCATCTAGCACGAGGCACACGTGGCAATACAGGCAGCACTCAGGCCCGTTGGTGCTTACTGGCCCGTTACCTGAAAATACTCACATACTGCGGCCAGTTTGAGGCAGCAGAGAAACTGGCTCTGCTTCGGTATTTTATGTGGAACAACTACTGAAATAAACAGCTGCAATGACACACTGTAGTGGGATGAAGATAAATTTATTTTGCTATTTCCACACTCCCACAATTTTTACACCTCCCCATACAAATCTGCCCAAGCTGCTTCCACTTTGTTGGTATTATCAAAGGAAGAAAAATAGCATTGGGGCTGTAGAGGGAATACCGGCATTAACTCCCCCTGCTTCATTTTGAAGGCCAACATGAATTGTTATTTTCATTTGTTGAACTGCATTTTAATTGAGTCTCTTTCCAGTTTTTTGGTGTGTTGTTGTGTTTGTTTTTTTTTTAGTAAAGGGGGAAAATCATTAAATTATACAGGAGTTAATGAAACAGATGCAATTCCACTTGAAGTCATAACAGTCAGCTGTACCTTCTCCAAGATATTTCTAAAGTAAACAATATCAAGTTGGGAGAAAATGGTAGTTCAGCCATAACGTCATGCAATTTAGGAGCTAGAAAAATAATAGCTTAGAAAAAATTAGTAGAGAAGGAATATAATTAAACCAATACTAAAAAAGGGTAAAACTTAAGATCCCCACCCTAAAAAAGGCAAATTGGAAAAAACAAGAGAGAGTGCACAAGCAGCAAAAGAAACAAAGGCAATCAAAGGCACCGAACCAATTTAAGCACTTCATTTCCAGCAGGAACTAATAAAGGGGAGGGACACAGGAAAGCATAAAAAATATCTGATGACAGGGAAAGACCAAGCAGTTATTTACCATTCTTCCTAATGCAAATCTGATGAAAAGCATTAAAAGACATCACACATCAAATTGATTTAGATTGGTATTTTTTAAAGTGGTACGATTAGTATATGGCACACTTACTAGTATTTGATTCCAGTGAATCTATGTACTTTTATGCACATAATTACTTAATTCTTGATTGCTACGCAAGTTTGAGCTATGACACCAATAGGCGTAGAAAAGCTAGAGAGGGGGAAGCAGGATCCCATATTCCAGTGCTGCAAAGGAAATAGTTGGTTGTGTGGCCTCCGAGTCCAACACCAGGTCGCTGACCCACGGCACGGGCTGGCAGCAAGGTCTGAAATCCGGAGCCTGCCTGCTTTACACCAGACTTAAGTCACTTTGTCTTTCCAGTAGGCAGTCCTCAGTGAGTAAGGGACACTGTGCAAGCACGCTCTGTGTATTAACTAGTAGCTGAGCTACTGAGGCAGTGAGCAGCCACGGACACTTAAAAAGCTGTTCGCTTCTCCTTTTCCGAGGGTTGTGTTTAATAAGTATTACTGATGGTATTATGTGTACTATTGACTGGAGCAATTTAAACCCCCCTCAACTCTAAGGGAATCCGCTGTTCCACACTTCATTTCCTTAAAAACAGAACACAGTTGTTAATAACTTATTTCAGTGGAGATGAGCACAGCATCTTGCCCTCTTTTTGGAATATCACATTTAAATCGCTATGTATACTATGACAGTGTTGATCTCACAGCCGTTCAAGACAAAATAGCTTTCATTCACACTGCCTATACATTTTTTTTCAGGGCAAACATGCAATCGATACAAGCAAAGGAGTCTGAGGAACCCAAGAGGAACAAGAATAGTTTTTTGTGGAATTGATGTTGCCATGGATCCATTAGTCCCATTCAGTAATTAGGAAATTAAAAGTGTCTGATTACTCCCCTCTACTGAAGGTCGCCCTTGAGGCCCTAACATTGGGTTTAGATGCTAATTAAGTGTTTGCTGACTGCTACCAGGGCACGGGCTACAAACGCCAGCAGAAATCCTGTTCTGAGTCTCTGACTTATTATGAACAAATGCACGCGCTTCTCTATAGGGGATATTTTCAAGAGCACCTAAGCCTCAGGTTTATCACCACAGTTTGTAAGGCAATAGCCCAGCTATACACATATACTTCACTTTAATAACATCTTCCTTCTTTCAGAGCAGCACAGTTTGGTTCAGATTAATAAACCGGGGACATACCATGTTATGCATACTCGCATGTATAAGTGAATCAATCAATATTAATTTTTAGCTACTCATTTTAAAAATTGTTGATAATTGTTAGTTTATTAACAAAATCTGAGAAAAACATAGCACAGCACATATGTGCAATTAAGACAGTCTTTGATGAACTTTAAAATACTGAATTCTGGTCTTGTAAGCACCCTAAACTCACATAATAGCTTAAAACTAGTCTACACTGAACACTTGAGCACAGATGGTAGGTTTGTAACCAACATGTGTGATGCTGGAGCGACACTGAAACTAGCCCGGCTAGGGAAGCAGGGTACCAAATCAGCACAGCCATCAGTTCCAGCTACTATGTCCTGACGCAGCTATGTTGGCTCTGGAACTAGTACAGGCTCCAACCAGGACACCTCTTTTTTCCTCTGCATTGTGTGGAAATGTCTAGAATCTTCTTTTTAGGAGAGGGGGCTATTCAGAGGACTAAGACTCATTGAAATTAAATCCTTATGCAACTGGATCTTTTAAATTAGATGCCTGAAATGCCATGGCTGAAAAATCAAAGTAAGTATAAACCTGCGTTTGGGTACCTAAACCAGTATGTCCCAGAAGGTGCCTTTGTAGCCTGAGTTTAAGAATAACTTATCTGTTATACTAAGCACAGATCTCTGAAGATAGATTATCTAAATAAAGTCCTTCCTTCTGCAGTTATAGAGAAGTTATTATAGAATATCAGGCCAGTTGCTACATCTAATCCAGTATCCCAACAGCAGCTAATGCTAAAGTGGCTTGGTAGCTTGAAAGAGTACATAAAGTACTATGTGCACGAACAACATGAAAACAATGAGATACACATATGAAAGTACGTACAACACAAGAAACAGGAAATAGATCTGCTGGGAATAGACCAAAAAGGATATTTAAAATAAAATAATAATAAAATTAAGTAGTTTACAATTGATGTAGTAGCAGAGGGGACACCAGGACAGAGGGAAGATGAGGTACAGGCCAAGGAACAGTCTTTGCTTCATCATTTCAGATAGACACTAGCGCAGTATAACAAATTTAGGAAGAACCGATAAATGAAGGTGGAAATAATCAGGGGATGAGACACGAGCCTTAACAAAACTTCTGGCTGTATGTATAAACTTGAACAATTGCTTCTTAGATGGATGGCTCATGCAGCATGATTCAGAGGTGGCCAGGGTGACACAAGCTGAGGAGCTGAAGGTGACACTCAAGTTACAGGCAGGATGGAATTGTTCACAGTGGACAATGCTGAAAACTGAGATTTGACACAATGATGAGTCCTGCTTTACCCAGGATAAGAGAAGAATTTTGTTCTAGCTACATCGCGTCAGACTTAAAAGCCAGATGTCACAGACATCAGGAAGACAGGTGCAGATTTTAGTGCAGGCATGACTAGGAGTTGCACTAGAGACATGAAATTAAGAGGTGAATAGCAAGCTTATACTGTTAAAATGAGCATTATAAGCTAAAAAAAGTATTCAAATATATGTAAAGATTTTTATTTATCATCCAAGTCTCTAATCTGTTTTTTTGAATCCTAGCATATTGTTGATTTGTGATTAGAATAACACATTATAAAATGATGCTATAGCTTTGGCATCCTCTTATTTAAGATTGCTGCATCTTTCTTCCCTTTTGACTACCCATTTGTCACTTGAAGATCTAGTTAATTAATGCTCACTCTCATGGACCCAAACAAGAGTTGTCATGACAAATTTTTTATCTAGGTGTAGAGATTAATTTTGCACTGGTTATGATCAAGTGTCTTCATTAACCATTCACTCCCTTCCCTGATGAATCATTTAGCTCACCTGCAATCTCTCATGTGAGCCATCAATGAATCTCATTTTCTAAGAGGGTCTAAAGGTACTTTTTCTATAACCCTAGAACACAGTTATCCACTGCCCCAAGTCTTTTGGGCAGTGCTTGTAAAACATCATTCAATCAGTGTGGTCTTACTTGGTGCCTACGTTCTGCTGATGGAGTAACACTATGATGAAAACTCCACTGAGAGCCAACTGTCTGTTTTGGAAAGATTTCCTCCTCCTCTACAAGAGTAGCAACTTCTTCCATCACCTTTTTCTTGCCAGTTTTGGAGTCTGAGTTCCAATGTTTGCACCACCTCATGATTCAATGAGCTTTCAGAAACACTGCCACCCTCATGGTTTAGCTTGTTCTCCCTCACATTTCCCTGCAGCAGATCTCAGCTGATTGAATCTGCCTTGCTCTGCATGGCCAGGCTAAAAGACATCTAACATCACTGCCAGATGCAAAGAGCATCTCTCAGCATATCCGCCCCAATGTCTGATGTGTGTTGCATTTTCATACTGAAGGTAAAGGCTCTGAGCCCTACAACTTAAATAACCAGAAAAAAAAATCCAAGAAACACTAATAATTCTATGCTAAAAAAATTATGCAAAGAATGGTCAAAACCCATTAAAGTTGGTGTCAACATCGCAAGAGATTTAAAGTTGACAATCTTTCCCTTTGGAAATTTCAAGTACACTGAAATATCTGAGTAGTTTTATTATTTTTTTTTTAATTTGAGTTTTCTGTAAGTGTTTTGAGGTACACATTTTTCCTCAAATGGAAGACTAACAAGAAAAAAACATAGTCACAAGCAAGTCTGAAATGATTTAAAAGGATGTAGTTTCATTAGCAGGTGATTTACTACAGCAAAAAGAGTGTTAGATCCAGCACTAAAAGCAAACTAATTGAACCAAAAATACTTTAGGAAGAAGCAGTGTTATCAGGTGTTAGTAATCAAAAAAGAATAATACAGAGATATTCATGACCTCTACCCATAAAGAACCATCAAGAAAACTTTTCTCTCTTCAGAAAATTATTTCATGGAAGTCTCAGAAATTGTAATTAATATTAATTTAGCTGATTGTACACTTAGATAAGTTGTACATAAAATGGTTTCAGACTTTAGGGGAAGCAGACAGCTACACACGCCAATTACCAAATTTTTAACAGACCTGGAGATAAGTAATTAATTAGAAGAACCCAGGCAATGAAGAGATTCCAGCTAAAGAAGTTGGTAGCTCTGCAGACAGGAGCCAAGCAATCTTTCAAAAGAAGATGTGGGGTGGCAGGAGAGGAGCAGACCCTCTCCTCTGCAGCACTCCACTTGCCAGCTCTGCGAGCAGCAGGGATCAGCTCGGTTTAATTGAATTAAGCACGATGACTGTAGCTAATTGGGACTTCTTTTTGAGGAAATCTTTTTGTAATACAATAGCGCATCTTCTGTACGGCCGAAACTTTTGGAGGTGAAGGGCCACTTGGCAGTAATTTTGATGGGAGGGGGTTGCACAGAAACAAGGCAGGTTTTGCTCAAAGGCAGAGGCTGCCCAGCGCAGCCTTGTCAGGTCACTTTCCTGGACCGTGAGTAGCAAAGGAGAACTCCCAACCCCTGTAACTCAGGCCAGGATGCAACTGTGCATTTCCCATCCTCAATTTCACAGCAGCAGCACCACCACCTAACCTAGAGGCCCTTCAACAAGAGATGGATCTTTATTTTGTTCCATTCTCCATCAAAACCTCTGAAAGACTTTTTCATCTTGCTTTGATGTAGGTATTTTTAATGAACTGTTTACCAGCCAAGTCTAATTGTGAGGAGTAACTACTGCAACTTGAAAAATCACTCAGAACTGCTATACAGATGGGAAATGACTGCAAGCCAAAAGTTGCAAGGGTGAGCAAATGAAAAAGTTCTTTTGAAAAGGGCTCCTGATGTAGAATGAATCTGTAATTCCTCCTTCGTTATAATGCATGTCCTTGCTCATGATGAAAATGTTTAGCAGTTACCAGTCAAAACCAGTTTTGCTTTCTATTCAAGTGGCCAAAGACCTGTCTGAGCCACAATTATGAACTGGTGTCATAATGACACAAAAATGTCATGTTACAGTTGTAACAAAAGCAAATTTAAGGGATTGCAGGGTTTTAATATTTCAATAAGGTTAAAGCAGGGGTGTTAAATTATTTAAGTTCTGGAATAAGATATAAGCACTAGAGCAATATTGCATCCATACTCATGTATCTTTTCATGTGTAGAGGTGATACCTATGTGATAAATTGCGGGAATGTGAGGTAAATTAATTTACTATGCACTTTGATCACAATACGCTCTCCTGGCCTACTAATCTGCTTCCCAGCAGACTTTCTCTAACATCCCAAATCACAGAACACTTTCACTGCTGCCATTAAGTACAATGTTTCATAGTCTCTACCTCTTTCTCTTAGTTTCCCTCCTTAAAAAAAAAAAAAAAAAAAGAAAGTATAAATTAAGTTACAGAAAAACATACTGATGGAACCTTTACATCCTCCACTCCTCCATATTATATAACTGCATAAAAGACTTAGAGATAACATCTTCAGATACTGACAGCTGTGCAAGATGCTGTGATGTCTGCACATTTCTGGTGGCCGAGGAAAAAAATTAATAAAGAACAAACGTATAGCTCTCCAACTACAATGATTTAATATTGCCAATAAAGAAATAATACAGATCTATATATGATTCCTGGAAAGCACTAATAGTTAAACCTAATCTACAAACGTGCTCGCAATTTGACATTTTAAAGGCTATAGACTATTATGTGATAAAAATGCAAATTAATATATTTATCACTTCCAGAAGTGTGATGGAACCAAAATGTTTGGCAAACTTATTGTAAAGAAAACCTGTTGCTACCTCAAACCTTCAGTCACTTCTAACTACCAGATCTTTATGCCCCATCTCCAAAGGCAGCTGCAGCACAGGGCAGGCAGGCAGCCATGGGAGCTGCTGGAGCAGGGAGGCACCAGTCCCTCCCCAGGGAGATCATAAGCATCCCTCGCTGTTAGCCTTAGGGCATAACACAGGTGCCCTGGGCTGGAGGCTCCTGCAGGGGAGGACATTTACCCCTCCACCCACCAGGCTAGCAAATGGCTGTAAATCCAAATTATGATGTGTCACAAAGCTGAACAAACTATAAACTGATGGGTATTATTTCCAGATGATCACCAAGTAGATGGATTTGAAACTTCTGAATCTTACCACACATACAGAAGAAGCATATAGCACCTGAAACCCTCATGGAATAAATCCACGTAAACATGGGGAATGTAAAGTGGGAAGTAAGTTGGCTTACAGTAAAGGTACAGACATGCACTGCCTTCCACCGATTCAGCATGGCTTTGCTAACAGCATGAATTGCACTTACCCGAGTATTCCATATTGACAGAAACAGTCACAGCAAACTTCACGACACTTTGGGCATTTCTGCACTTCAGTAAATATATATTTTTTAGAATTCATTACAGGAATCGTAATTCAAAACATAATAAGAAAAATGTTTCTAGACAAGAAGAAAGGCAGGATAATTGATATTGTTCCCAGGTTTCATACATTTATTCTTTATGATTTTAAGTACTTTATTTAGAAAACACAAATCCTTGTAAGCACTGAAGTCTGCCTAACTGCAGCCACCAGAACAGAGAAGGTAACAGTTAAAAAGAAAAAAAAATAAAAATTTTAGAAGAGGGTATCTTTTTTATTTGGGGTGGGGGTAGGCAGATAATAAAAATAATGAAAAAGCAGGACATTTGGTATTTCCAATCTGGAGTGATATTTCTGAAGGTTTTCACTGATTGGAATAAAAACAAACAAGAAAAGCAAATCACAAGCACGTGTAACCTAAAGAGACCAACAGAAACCCTGTGCCTGTGATGGCGCTTTCTCTTCCTCCAGGCTGGCTGGGGCTTTGCCCTGCGGTGGCAGGAGACATGTACAGTGACCATCCCACAGCTCGCCAGCATCACTTAAACCTGAGTGTGCTTCACCCTGAGGACAGGTGAAGCCAGGCTGGCCTGGGGGGTGTATGGGCAAGATACACGGAAAAGTTATGTGTGCTGAGCATCCTGCACTGCAGCAACACTGCTGCTGCCCTGACCAGGGCAGCTATTGGCACATCTTGCTCTGCAACTGCAAACAGGTGGCTGTACTGCTCTTAAGGGAGCTGCAGAAATTCTGTCTGTTGGGAAAAAATGAGTCCGAAGGCGGCAGCAACATGCATTTCCCCCGGACAATGCAATGTAGGGATTTTTTTTTACTGCCCCTCACAATGCTATTCCTGCTGCTACTTTGGCCTGTGACAAGCCACGGCCCTAGGGGAAAAATCTCACTCCAGACTGGCATTTGCACAATGAGGAAAGATGCTCTCAGCAATAGCAAAACTCAAAACATTTCAGTCTTCATCAAGACCCAGCAGAAACAGCACCAAATCCCAAACCCTTGCAACTGTTTGAATAACTGACTGCAAGACCTGGTCAACTGATGGGAAACATTTAGTACTTAGTTATCCGTGAAAGCAGCTAACACCTTGCTGCTTTGAACATGCCCACTCTGGACTATTTTGTGATGACAAGAAATAATGGAAGAGTGAAGGACAATGTTCTGTGAAGAAACTGAGTGCAGAATCCAGCTCTGTATTACTAAAGCAGGTCTGCAGTACCAGGTGAGGTGACAGGCAGTCTTGTACACAAATGTGCCTGCACCACTGAGAGCAAAAAGGTTAGATACATCAGGCTATAGGCATATCCACACATTCTCATTTTGGGAGATGATACATTGCCACCTTCCTCCATCCTCCTCAAGGAGTAATGAAGGGAAATACATAAAATGATAGCAGCTGTAAATAAGGCAGCTTTGCAGTAGAACAAAATTAAGCCTCCTTTTCTTATAGCATCTTTCCAAACCTTCCCATTTACAGAGGAGGGACATGCTTCAGACAAGAGGGTGGTTCAAAATTGGGTGAATTATTTACTGAGAAATAGTTATATCACACGTGCCAGTATTCAGAGCAGAGCAAGATGGAAAAGCTTCATCCTTTTGCTATTACAAGAAGTGGATTTTTGTTCTTTTGACATTTAGATGACAGTAAAAGAAATGAGAAAAGAGATAGCCAGACAGTGATATAATCCAGCATAAAAAACCCTCAGGGGTCTATGTTAAAAATAAAAAATTAGCACTTTTGCCTCATGGCTTAGTGTCCTGAAAATGCTAAGCATCTTGTTTATGGGATGGCACCGTTATCTTCTGCAGATACAATTCACAGGATGTTTCTCTACATCACAAAGTACTTGCTCACTCAGAGTATCCAGTAGCTGCCTCCATAATTTATGGGTACCACCCTACGTAAATCATTGAAAAAATGACAGATCTCAGGGGCTGTTGTTTAATCTCAATTTGTCATGATTCAAAAAGAATGATGTGAAAATACAAGGAAAGTCATCCATAATGGTAAAAAAAGATTCTTAGACATTCTTAGTTGTTTTCCAAGAAACATAAATAATCTGCTCTTTGTCAGCTATGAAATGAATCTACATTTTCTATTCCACATGAAGGGCCATCAAAACCAATTCTAAATGTTTCACACCCCATTCTATTTCTGCTGGCAGAAAGTTGGGGCTCTGCAAGGTTTGACAGCTACAGTCTGTCCACTGGGCTGGGTAACCACGCCAAAAGGCACTGCACAGAGCAGGGCTGGTGCTTCTGCAGGAGTCACAAGGCTTTGGAAAGATGTTTGTGCTCTGTGTGCTGCCAAAAAATGGTCCTTGCTGTGGTGGGCTGCCTTTGGCCACAAGCCACGTGCCCCCCCCCCAGCTGATCTGTCACTGCTGCCGTGCCAGAGCTTTTCCCTGGGGAAACCAGTGATCCCAGAGCTGCCGGGCCTGGGCCAGTGCTGGGCCCAGCTGGGAGCTGGCTGGCAGGGGCGGCAGCAGGCATGGGGGCAGTTCCGGGCAGCCCCCGCCGCCAGCACCCCCCCTGCACACCCAGTACCTCTGATCTTCATGCTGTGTCACCAGCAGCACTCTGGACGTTGAACCAGCAGCTTTCTGGCTGAATCAGACTGTCTTCCCAGGAAAGGGAAAATTCAGATGGATTCAACAGCCCAGTGAGAGACTGAGATTCAAATCCTTTCTCTGAAGCAGGTTCCAGGGAAACACCCAAACCACCACACCACCAATCACATTGTTAAGATCTCAACCTCCTATTCCATTTCACCACATTTTAGATCCTGCTAAAACTTGTATGTTCCTATCAGAAGACATTTTTCCTGTCAGGTTCATACATTTCATTAAAGGTTTCCTCTGGCACATAATCCCCAACTCGTTCACTGTAATTACCCTTACTTAAAATCCAATACGGCCACTGACGAATCCCACCATCCTCTCAAGAGCGTGTCATGAAAAAGGCACGAGTAGATACAGTTTAAATAACTGCTGGAATAAATGATTAATGTTAAGAGTGTCCAGACAGAGCTTCGCTGCTGGTAGATAATCACATGTTCTCCAGAAGGGGAGAACAGCGGTGCTTTGCAAAGCAGAGCTGAGTTTACATAAAAATGACAAAAGCAGATGCTATCACTTAGATAAAAACCCAACACTTCTAATACTAAGTCTCGGTTAATAAAAACTACCTAGAAGCATCTCTCAAAATGAAGTGGTATTCCGGTCTATGTTTTTTCAAGGACAGAAAAATAACTGCTGATGTATATTAAAAGAGAAGGAGCATTGGTCTCTGACATGGATAACTGTCACCTTGACTATTGAAATTGGCTCATTAAATTAGCAAAGATCTCGAGACGACTGAGAAGTCAGCAAAACACCTCAACAGCACCGCAGACACACAGTTTGTCAAAGCTTTGCCTTCCCTCCCTGTGGGCTGCTGCTGCTTTCTGAAAGGCTGACAAGAGGCCAGGGGCAGTGCTCTGCTGCGGCTGGGGCCAGGCGTTGACCACCTCTGAAACACGAGCAGAGAGAAACCACAGTTCAAGCCTCACCTTCAAAGGCAGCAGCAGAACGGCAGCAGATCTATGCCTGCTGCACCACAGTTAGCGAGCAGCGCTTCAGCTTTCTTCTTCTGGCAGAAAAGCAAAACATCCAAAGTATGCCCTTCCCAGAGGTTAAACTTCACAACAGGGTATTCTTAAAATACCCTTTTTTGTTCATTAAAACCTCTTTTCTCACATGCATTTAATTCTCAATGACTAGCGTGTGCCACCACCCCCCGAGAGCCCCCCCAGCTCAGAGCAGAGCCATGCACTCAGGATTAGGATTAGGTTTAGCATCACCTCCCAAATCCTCATCTTTCGGTCAGGATAGGGGCTGCCTCAAAACCCACCCAACCTGCCATGGCACACCAGGTTGGCCACCGGGACTGTGAGCAGCCAACTGGCTTTTTTCACCCTTTCACAGTGAGAGAGAGGGGAAAGTCCTGATGTCCCATCTCTGCTCTCCTGATTACCTAATTTCTTCAAAAGGGAAAACTCAGGAGTTATTGGAAGTTACTCTCCCTACCAGCATGACCTTAACACCACCACTCTACTTTTGGGATAAGGGTCAACCCCTACACCAGAACATAGCTTCTGATTAGAGATACTTTGATTTAGATCTGTTTAAGGAAAGAATTAGTACCTTCTCTACACATTTTTAATATATAATTAATTTAATCTGGCCTTTTCCTTGCTTTTCTTTTGGTGTTCAGAAGTGCAAGTTGTTTCAGGTTTTGGGTTTATTTGTTTATTCTTTCTTTTCCAGTTAGTAAGGAAAACAATCAAATTGCTCTAAACTAACTTTAAAATGTAAATGTCGCACCAAACCAACATGATATCTTGCTTTGGCTGTCAAATAAAAACAATAATAATTGATTGTTTACATTGTTGTAGTCACAGAACAAAAGAAACGCTGCTTTGCAAAGCCTATAATGTTACACTGTATACCTTCAGACTATAAAAATAAACAATTGTCACAACAGGAAAGAAAGTCTGCTACTATTCCTCAAGCACATAAAAGCTGATAACCACAAGAGGTTAAAATGAGCAATTTTTGCATTAATTTGTCGATGCAGATGGAATCAAGCCCTAGAGTTTGATTCTCCAGACCTAACAAGAGCCTCCAGATACCCTCTGCAAGCCAGGCAGTGGGCACCAGCTGAAGCTCTGTCACCTTTTCAGTGCACAAAAGGAAAAGGATCCTGTGGAAGTGGATCTCTGGCCAGGAATCCTCAGTCCAACCAGGTGTCCCCAGTATGAACTGGGACACAGGATTCGTGCTGTACATCTATGACAGCACACAGTCCTGCCAGAAAACATAACAATCCGGGTGGATTGCTATATAACCTTTAAGATTTCTGCTGCCAAAACAAAGTAATTGAGAAGACCTTTCCCCAGCTTGGAGGTTTTCCAGGTTCCAAGAAGTAAGAAGCAAAACTTTGGCAGCTGGCTTGAACCTCAACCGTAGCATCCAAAAAAGAAGGGTCATTAGTGGGAAGGACATGCAGGACCCCAGGATCCTAGCTCTACAAAATCTCCCTACTCTACTTTTGAGCAATGTCTTGTTTGGTCCAGGCAAGGGTGATTTTCCCACCTAGGACCCCTAGAGCACAGTTCTCTGTTGGGACTGTTCCCCTAGGTCTCTCCCCAGAGCAATCTGTGCCTTTAGCAGCAATCAAATGATTAAGTTTTTTCCAGTTGTAGCAAATGGAGTAGTGTGAATTTTTTTTCCCTATATTATAAAAAAAAAAAAGACATAATTTATCTTACCACAGGTTTCTACGCTGCTGTAGCTGGCTGCAAGTATATTGAGATAACAGCATGCAGCTAACAAGATTTGCAAGTCAGACGTGTTACAAAAAACGTGTTCTTTGAGTGATGCGGAATCAGTGTTATGCTGCCTGTGAAGGATTGGAAGCATTGCACAAAACTCTGGTGGGAAGCGTAGCCTCCAAGTGAGAAACACGCTTAAAGCAGAAGCCTTTTTGTCCAAAGACAAGCCCAACCCTCTCGTCTCTTGAAGAAAGCAATTACATTAAAAGTGCAAAGTTCCACATTTGAAGCAAAGAAACTGCCTGCCTGTGTGCACGGAGTCTTGTGCTTCAGCTGAGAGCACGGACACGGGAAAAATTCACTACAAGGGTACAACTTGTTTGTCAATAGAGTAACAGTAAGTGAACGTGAAGGCTCTTTACACCTCACAGCTGGGGCAGTCTGATAGATTATAGCTTAACCACCATGAAAGTTTAAGCCAGCGTGAAGCTGGCTTACAGCAAAGCACTTGATTTCATGAAAAGAGGGAGCTAAGAGCCACCATGATCCATCACCCAGCTTACAGCAACACTCATACTCGCCATGCCAAGGATGGAGGTGCTAGGGATGGGATGCCTGCTCTGAGTACCAGTGACTGGTAGCCACCAGCCTCACTTAAAGAGGCTACATGAGGAACAGAATAGCAGAACCTCACTTATTTGCATCTCAGCTGCCCTAAATATGCTCATAGTGGAGATCTGTTTCCTCAGATCATTCCACTGCTGGATGCTGCGTACAGACTGCACAGGGGATCGACTGACTGCCCTTGGGTGGGGCATAAAGAGAAAGAAGAGAACCAAAAAGAAAGGCAGGTGTTAGCTGGGTGTCCTGTAAAACCACGCTCTCTATAGAGCAAATAATTGATGTTCTGAGATCTGTGTATGTTATCAGAATAAGGAATAATCCCTTCTAACAAAAGCATATTTCAATTTTGTTCATGTCTTTGCTTGGTTCCTATGTGAAAGCTGGACATTAAAGTACCTCTTTAAAAGCAGACAGGACACAGATTACAGCAAGACTTCTGAAACTCTAGGCACTAATTCATACAGTACACATTATTATACAGAGGAAGTTGTTTTGATATAGGTACATTTAAAAGCAGGTTTGCGTTTTAAACCCTCTATGAATTTTCCCTAACAGACTTTGATTCATAGATTCTGTTAGGACTAAGGGATAATCTCTTCTCACCTGTTAAAGAGCACAGCCCCTCAGATGTAGGGAGCAGCATACTAAAGACAATCCTCATCAGAAGGACTGCATTGTAAGTGTGATACTGCTTTGCAGTTTGTTTCCATCTCCAGACACTATAGATTACACATTTTCCTTTGATAGGATAGAAAAAAAAAGGAACATAAGTAAATAATTTAATTTCATAAGAACAGGGTTTAGAGGGGACTTGTGTATCCTGAACCTCGGAGGAGTATGACTGGTACTAAAAAACCCAAACCACTTCACACCACACTATGCATAGAGGGTACATCATCACGAAACACTGCAGCAGCAGGCAGCCCAAAGCCATTCAAATACAACGTAAAAAGTCAAGGAACTGCTTCACTAGGGGAAACCATTAAATGATTCACACTGCAAGCAGAAATCCCTTTCCCTTTAATTTACATTTATTTTTATCACCAGCGTTTCTTCATTTTCAGAACTTGTTCTGCTCAGTCAGGAGTTTGCTTTGCAGAGCCTACATCACCCACTCTGACCAGCACACTTACATCTGTGGTAACGTCACGACCTCCACAAGGTGTCTTGACTCCACTACAGCACCAAAAGAGGGAGAAGCTTTGGGCATATAAGGGATGAAGGCCTGGTTCCAGTAAAAGTACACAAAAAGGAAAGCAAAGGCAGAGGAGGGGGGAACAATAAAAAAAAAAAATAACACTTAACCACTATGATGATATATTGCCTTGTGCAGAGTCGGCTGCAGAGACAGGCGCAAAGTACCTGTGACATTTTTCCCATTGGAACATGCTGACCAACAGAAATAATTTTTTTCCTATGGGAGAAAGGTTATCATTTATGTTTTCCCCACTTTTTGTTAGAAAACACTTAAAATACGATGACAATATCAAAGTGGAAAATGTATTTCAGCATTTCAAATCCTTTGATCAGATAGCTCCATTTTGATTCTTTCCAGATAGCAATGTTTGAAGATATTTATTTCATTAAAAATTTGGTGTGTTCTAATTAGGACAAAATCATGACATTTTGTTGCTCAAACACCACGTCAAGGTACACTGACTGTAAGAGGGGGAGGGTCAGAGAGCCGTTTCTAAACATCAGAGCCATAAGAGCTTACACAAAAAAAGATTTAAAAGAAAATAAAGGAAACTGATTTAAAGGAAGGAAGACAAATTTAGAAATAGGCTAAACAGTGTGTTGGGTTTTTTTTTCCTGTGTGGTTTTTTTTTTTGGGGGGGGGTGGGGGGGAGGGGAGCAGGGGGGAAAGATTGAAACAAGGTAAAAACCTACAGAAAACAGCAGGTAACCTGGGTACATTGTGGGAGTTCCACTAAATTAAAGGTTGTGTCCGGCACTCTCCTAAGGGGGGTTGGGGGGATGGAAACACAACATGCAAACGTGCACAGGGTGCTTGCTGCCCACAGCCTGCTCCCAGTCAAGGCATCTCAAATTCCCTTTCACAACTGTGCCATGGCTCTTCCTCACAACATCCTTCAAGTGGGGAACTTGGCAGAGCTCAACTTACTTGTTAGGACTCAAAAAAAAAGAAGTCCAACCAGGCTCATAAAAAGAATGGAGTAGTAATCACAAGCATGAGATAAATATCTAATAACTGCTGTCATTGTTCAATTCACCATCTTATCAACAGTAGGAAATCAGCATCAAACAATTACCCAGTTCTGTCCTCGGGGGAAAAGGGAAATATAAATCATTTCTAACCAAGGCATTGAGGAAGATACTTAAGTGAATCATGTTGAGGTGGATGGAATGTATCCTGCCTGGCAGCTCTTCTGACTCCCAGGGTGCTGTGACAAACTGGGGTATAGATGCTGGAGCATCACTAATGGTCATCTCTACTTTTGCCTAGCGATGAGTCCCACCCCACCCCTCCGCTGTGGATCCAGATGGGTTTTAAAGGACAGAGCGAAGGTCCCAATATTGTGTAGCCCTGGGAAATCCAGAAGCTCCCATGGGCAATTCTCCACTGCGCAGGGTTCACTGTGCATTAACCAAATGTCTTAAAGTTTTAGTAAGACAAAACATGGCAAGGGAGGGGACAGAAGAGCGTCACCTTGCTCTTTGGCATAGAATAATCTCATTTAGGGACTGCTATTGCTAGTATTTTGGCCTTGTTAATTTTCTCCTCCAAAGTCAGCATTCGCTCGCCAGCTTTTGTCTATAGCTGTTATCAAGGCATTTGCATGCACTAATCCATGACAAATGGTTTCATTTGATGCACATCTGATTTCCTTGCTTGCCAGCTAGAAAGAGATAATAGAAATACCAAGAGAAACTAAATTAGAACTAAAGGAGTCATCTATTTGTCGGAGAAACTCAAAACAAGGTTAAGATAAACACCACCCAGGCAGCTGACTAGATGGAAAAAGTGCTGAGGTTTCAGCCATGAAAAGACAGTTTCTAATTACCTAGGAGAAAAAAAAAAAAAAGCTGAATTTTAAAGCCTTCAGAAAAATATGGTATTACTGCAGAAATAAGAACATTACAGGTGTGGGAGCTGGCTTAGACACAATCATTCTCTGTCACATCCTGCCCTGGCACACTGAAACCAATCACAAACTCAAACCCCTCTGTTATCTTCAACGCATCCTTTGAGTTTTAAACACACAACAGTGACTTCTGGCTGACTGACCACCCAAATTTGAAAGCACTCCATGCCAGTAACTAAGAAGAGGAACTTAATGAGTTAACGATCGTCACAGCAAACAGGGTTAATGTAGCCCTGATAAAAGATATTTCCTTATCTAAGAATCTTGCTTAAATCATAAGTTAATAAAAGAGAAGAGATTCTGGGAGGAAAGACAACTTCTGGAAACACTAGACCTCCTTTATCCTTTATTTCCAGTGCTGCTGCAAACCAAAACAAGAGCTGGTACCAGCCAGAAGAGCACACAAGACCTTCCGTATGTTTACATTGGTATCGGACATGACATTTGAGGTCTTGATTTCTTTCAGGAAAAAGGCAGCCACTGGCATAACTGAATATATGCTTCCAGACAGGATTTATTCATTTATCAGGATGATGACCTGTTTTGGGTAGCTACTGAGATAACAAACCTTATGTAGATTACCCCCCCCCCCCAAGGAAGGAATAAAGGCAGAAACAAGAAAGGCATGAAGATATCAAACTATTTTCAAATTACAGTTTCAACTTAGGAAACAGAATCCTCGGGGGGGGGAAGCTCAACACAAAACCCAAACCAAAACCAAACATGAAGTCCTCTGAATTCTCCACTTAGTTCTGATTTTAGCACATTTTAAAATGTGAAACTGGCTGATGTACAAAAGCTTCTGAATTGTAAAATTAGTAGGTTTTGAAATGCATGACAGAAAAATATAGTAGCTACTAGGTCATGGAAATACAATATATGTTGTATTAATAGAAAATATTTTTGTAGTTGTAATTGTATAATATTTTATAGTGTATTTTACCTCATCTTCCATATCCAAAGTGCCTTTAGCCAAATATGAAATGAAATTGTTTTTCTCTAAAATGTATATTTCAGGACACATTGCTCTGCAGACACCTGACTGTTAGTTTTAATGTTATTTGATCTCATTCCTGTTTGGTTTCAGGTTTTATTTAAATTCAGGATGATTCAGAATGGGAACATTTACTTCTTACAGGTTTGTGTAGACAAACATATATAATACAGATACTTTTCAACTCTTGAATATGTTCAAAGTCACAACTATGTTATTGATGATTCCTGGGCAGCACGTAGGGAAAAAGGTGATAAACAATAGGTTCCCTTCATTTATTCATACTCTTTTAAAAAATAAACATATAAATCAATGAAACAGATTTTCCAAATAAACTATCCTTGCTTGCTCCCCACCACTTAATTAAACACAATTAACTCTAGTTTGTTTTGGCAACCAATTAATGTCATGATCAAATATAAATAGACTCTGCAAGAAAAGATTATAATTAATAAATCCTTAACAATACATCAAAATTACACTGAAGCTTTGCTTGCCAGAAATATTTAGCAGCATTTTTGAGAAGCATTAATGAGGACAGTAAAAAAAACCCCGAAAAACAAAAACATTTTATCAGAGTGTGTGCAGTTAAGACTGAGGCTCTTGCCTGCACTCAAGCTGATCTATAGACCCTCATGGCTGCTGACATTATTTACCACATAGGAAATCATAATTCCGAGTTTCCCACTTCCTAATAAACTGGCATGTACGTTCATAGGAGTTTTCCATTCAAGTTCTCCATCAATTAACTTGCACAGTTAACAGCAGAAGTGATTTTTGCACATTGTATTTGGTAGATTCACAATGGAGGTTCTCAATTCAGATCTACCATCTGCAGAAAAAATAATTAATCCAATAGGAGTTTTATATAATGCATGAGGACGCATGAAATGCATATTTTGATCTGAACCAGCAGCTCTTCTAATAATCAAGAGACAAGGATCACCATTTAAGCTGCTTTTTAATTACCTATTCATTTAGTGAGATGTAAGTATACAAATAAAACTTCACAGCTCATAGAAGAAATATTTATGCACCATTTTAAAAAGCACTCAGCCCATATGACTGTTGGTGGGAGCTGCTAGCGTAGAGCAGGCTGTTCCCAGATTACCTGTAGCTCAAAGACAAGGCACCACAGTGAGAGCTCCATGGCAGAAGGAAATTCAGCCATCACAGGTAGCAGACTTCCCACGTATTGCACTTTGCTTGGCGATTCCCAAGGAATCACTTTCACATCTCCTAAAAACTAGTAAGATCCTCCATTCCTGCAGGCAATTCAGCTCCCAAGAAAAGGTGTTCTCTCAAAGTAAAACAAGGATTACAATGGGATACTATGACAGAATTATTGTCATACAGTAACAGTGATCTTACACCTGCTGTCACTGAAGTGACCTTTCAAGAAGGGTTGAAATGGTTTCTTCACCCACTGCGAAGGAAAAGGGGAAAACTGTTGTTCTGAAAGGAATACAGAAGGCGAGAGAGAGATGTCAGATAACAATCTTCTAAATAGAGCATAGAAATATGAGTCACAGATACATACACTGGGCTTTGTAACTTCATTCAGCTTAATTTACAGCCCCAGTTCCCCATTGTGCATCATTGGCCAAGTCTCATAAATTTAGAGTCCAACTGTGCTACAGTCCTCGTGGTCCCTGCCTAGAGCACAATGAAAAGAAATCTCCAGCACCACTCCCATGCAAAAGAAAAAAGTTTATAGCTGGAGATAACTGTTCTGTACAAAACATCTGAAAACAGCAAAAATGCTGAATCCCATCAGGAAAATAAATCTTACTCACAGCAAAGGTTGATTTCACAGAAGAGTGGAAAAGAAAACATTCAAAAGGAAATACAAAGATTGTAAGTGGGATAGGATAAAACAATGTGAAACATAATGGGAGAAAACACTTCTATCTTATGAGGAAATGCACTTGGATATTGCCTTTTAAAATATAAATGAGCCTTGGACTAAAGTAGGCTAATCATTAAAGGCAGGTTTTTCTTGATGTTATCAGCAGAAATACTTCAGCGCAGAGCAATGTAGTTTGCCTTTGGGGTTTATATTTGTAGGTGCCAAATTTTCCTTGGAACTCCACCACCGCTGTATCAATTCCCGGTCTTTAATACCGTGACAGCAAGCTACAAATAGCGAGCGCGCTGAAACGTCCCGTCATGGTCACCAAAGCCCCAAGGCTGCACTGGAGATGGGGCTCAGCACACTGGTATGGGAGGAGGAGATGCCTGCCGGGGTCATCACAGCAAGAGGTGCTTTCTGGTCCCAGTCTTCCCAGAGCAGCTTCTGCCATGCAAAGGAGGATGTGCTTTGTGCCTGCCGGCGTGGCTGCCTGCAGAGAGGCCCGAGGGAGAGCTGAAGTGGCATGGAACAGGGACAGGAGCACGGCCAGGAGGAAGGACGGAGCAAGGGGAACCAAACTGGAGCACTGAACCAGAGCACAGGCACTGCCTGTGCAAATCACATGCAGGAATCACATCCTTGGTCTCGAAACACCACTGTTAGCACCTTGCCATCACTCTTTTGCACAAGGCATGCTGTGAGGGTGATTGCAGGGAACACAGCCACGCTTGCAGTGGCTCCCGTGGAGCCACGCTGGGCACAGCAGTCTGCTCAGTGCCCCACCTCACACCTTGGCCATGCTGTTCTTCACAGTCCATCGAGCTGCAACACCTGCTCCCCTCTCAGGTTGCTTAGTCTCCCTGGATCAGAACTAACAAGGTGTCGCGTTCAGCGGCATGACTGGTGACAGCTTTCCTCCACCTGCAACCAAGCTGCCAGCCTCCCAGCTACACTCCCTTCTCTGGTGAAGGGAGAGGTGTCCTCTCGCCTTTGAGCCTCCACCGAGCGCTGGTCGCTCCTTAGCGATGCCTACCTACCCTTTCCCCCTTTACCTGAGGGAGAGGAGCACATTGAATTAACAGCTTACAGACCCCAGGAAAAAAAAAAAAAAAAAAAAAAGAAAAAACCCACAACCATAGCTAACTAGCTGCAAACACACCCTACAGTTATATTGTTTCTTCTTTGGATATTTGATTTTTACAAAAAAAATAAAATCACAGGGTGCAATACTTCCAATAAAGTCTGCTGCTGCAAACAAGTGCAACACACAAGCACAGTAGGCAATTCATTGCTATCACGCTGCTAGTAATCCTACCTCACCCTTAAGTGTTGATTTCATTACATCAGTTCTCTGCCTACACAAAATACAAAGTTTTGTTCACATACATCCAAATATATTTTGTGTGCGACCAGGAACACAGTAGGTACCTCCAGTCTGGATTTCTTTACTTAGCAGTCGGTGGTAGTTTCACATTTTCCAGAACAGACTGTGAAGGCCAGAGGTATATAACAGAAAGGTGTCACGAGAGAGATATTTCCAGCGAGTGACTGGAATAGCTTGTTGTGAGCAGGTTTTCCAATCGTGAACAAACCAGGATACATATGGTGTTTCCTGTGCATTTATTGGTGTAAGTGATGTCTGAATCAGGCCTTCGAGCTTATAAGTTTGTTCATTTTAATTAACACAGCAAGAAACACCAGTCGTCAGCTTTCATGCCTGTGACATGATCTGCTGGATACTGGCTAAGCTGTTGCATGGCAATTTGGATATTGTATACTGAAGGCAACAGTTTGCATTCACACCGTATGATTAATGGAATACAGTTCTTGCTAATCATAGGAACTGCATATATTCAGCTACCTAGTCCCACACTTGCTTTTGTCAATACCAAGAGCCAAAATCCCGTTGAATTAATCTTCCAATTTTCAATCGTTCTGCAAAATAAAGACACATTTTATTTACAGTTTCCTGAGGAATTAGAATCAGACCATCATTCTTCCCAGTTTGTTTTGAGCTGAATTGCCACATACATGTGACATATGAAAACGGCAGGCCTTTTGAAATGTGAAAATATGCAGATTCCCCCAAGGCTATAAAAATCAGTGGGAAGGCCAAGATCAGAACCGAGACATTTTTTGCTCACAGCCACAGACCCAAGGTTCTGCAAAATGCGGTCTACTGAGAAACACGCTAAGAGCATCTGTAGGTCGATGTTACTGGTTAGTTAGTGCAGAATTGCTTTGAGACTGATTTTCTTCCTTATAATATGAGGTACAGAGAAACATTTGAGACTATTTTTAATGGGCACCATCATTAACTACTGTCACAATAAAAGGTACTTCATGTTTAGTAGGCATCCAATTCCAGCCTTGATTCATTCCATGATTTCTTCCTCTGAATAGACCTATTTTTAATTAACATATTTGCAAATGTCAGCATTGCTACAGTAGGTACATGTTTTTGCTTGTGTCTGCCTCACATCTTTACACTGTCGGCAAGACTAACCTAGCATACTTAATGTGTACCTAATTATTTCGCACAGACTTACAGGTGAATCCAATGTACTTTCCCATATTTTAAGCAATGCTTGGCCAGAGCTATCTGCTGTCATCCAATACTAGCTGGTGGTCCTCAGCAGGAGGAAAACAACCCTTGTTATGGAAGAAAGCCAGAAAAATTGCTAAGAATTGCATGATTGAAAGGGTGGTGGTTATTTTTTTAAACTTAAATCCTTTACTTTGTTAATATGTTGTTGTCTTGCCAAATGCCAGCATCTACTTCCTACCTCTAGGCAGGGTCAATCCTGTCAATCAGATGATCAATGGACTATCACAGGCACTCAGCTAACTCTGAAAATCACAACCTGTCCACTCTAATCCTCAGGCCAATTCAACAGCTCTACAACTGTGTATCTTAGAGCCTAAAACAGCCAATGTGGAATTCTTCTCATTACCACTGTTTCTTATTAAATCACACAGAAGTGACATGCTTGAAAAAGATGGAGATTTGTTTCCACATAAAGTTATTTCCTGTGAATGCTTTCACACATCCTTTGCCTAACATAATTTTCATGAAAATGAAATATAGTCATAAAAAAACCTGCAGAAAGCCATGGGTAATTCCCAAGGGGAATTATACTGCAATAGCATTCAGCTAGCTTACTCCAAAGGTCTCCTCCAATCCCAGCAAAGAAGCCTGAAAATCTACCCTGCCCACCTTACCTACCAGAGTCAAAAGAAGCAGCCACCAATACTTGAGGTTACTTAACAGCAGCGTTCAAACTTTTCATTGTGTTAATGAGATAAGAAAGAATTAATAAGGAGATACAAATAATAAATACAGCATACCCAACTTAAATTCAAGCAATATTTACTACACCCTTACTATTTGTGCCTGCCTGCCAACTTTTCACAGAAAATAAAGCTACAAATACTGCCATGTAAAGCAGTTTATCACACTTGTTTTCAGGTTTGTACCTTCTGCTAAGTCATCTCACTGAATAAAGTAGTACTGAATTATAGAACTGAAAGTTTATATTACACTAACAGGAAGCTTGAGACTTGTGTGATTGCACACTGTGTAGAAATCTATGTCAACCAGTTCAGATACTTGCTTAAGAAAGTTTCAGAAAAAAAAAAAATATAACAAGCTCAGAAATCTCGGAAGATAAGCCAGCCTTTTCATGTGTTGCCCTTTATTTCCAGGGTTTCAAAACCAGATTAACTGCAGTAGTACAGACAGGTGTATTCACTGTGCTAATGCCCTGAGTTCAGTTCAAGTTTATTACACCAAATACACTCCACGAGGATTTCACCTTTTACCTGCACCTCCCTGTGCTCAAGTAAGGCTCTTCTATTCATCAAGTATGAGAAGCACAAAACAGGGGTGGAACCTGCCTTTTTAATTATCTTGTACCAAAGTAGCCCCACGACAGAGCTGAACAGCTCCAATTCTCTTATTTTAGAGCATCTCATTACCTATCTAAGATCATGAACTGAAAGAAAAGGTATGCTGAGCATGCTATTGATTACAGCTATATTTGCTATGATTCAATAAGTTGAAATTTCATATACCAAATATTAAATTACTGAAATTATGCACTGGCTCATCTGCATGCATTTTTTATTCACTTTTATTTGGCTGAACATTTTAATCTTACTTACACAGTGACTAACTAAAAGTAAATGACGCATTCCTAATATTATAAATATGAAAAATAGGGTGTGCTCAGGGACTGCAGTTGAATACATTAAAATCACTCAGTTTTCTAGTTAACATATTTCCATCCCTTTTATGTACAACCTTTCACATTCAGTTGACAGACTAGAAATTCATGGCCTTATAAAAAGCACTGTCTTTATTTTCTGTTGTGACAGCAGAAATTGTCCAAAATCTCTAACAGTCTCCCTAAAGGACACTCCCTAGCTGGTAGTTCCCAGGTGCAGCACAATCTGAATCTGAGGTGAACATCATGTCAAATTCCACTCATCTGTCAATGTAGTGGATTATTTCTTGAGAGACTGAAATTGGCTGCCTGGAATCAGAACACCATCAATCTTATTCATGTAGGGTGTGGAGAAGCTGCCTGAGAAAGGCTCACAGGAGGGAAAGCTTGGCTGTTTCTAAGTAGGTGATGAGGCAGCTGTAAAACCTTCACTCTATCTGTATCACATCTCCAAGTGAAAGATTTTGTCATTTTTCACATTTCCCCAATACTTGGTATGCATTCAGTGTCTTGCTGTTCTTGTTTCATAAAAAAGACGATTTTTCAAGCTTAGGCAAATGTTGCAGAGCTCTGAATCTGCCCAGCACTCATTTTTTCTCATAATGTCGCTTGTTTCAAGTGATTTTGTAAAATGAGATTACATTTTCCTCTTACCTATCTGTTTAGCTGGGCTGTTTTTTCCTATTTCTTTCACTGGGGGACAGACTCAAACAACCTGCAGCGTTACTTGCAATTGCATAGTAATAAATATTTTGTTCATTTCTCTGCAAGTCCCAAATAAGAACCTCACCACTCAACTTCAAATACTCTCAAACTTTTGGTGCCAGCTAGTGAAAATAACACCTTTAGTTAATCTGATGCTCTAACATAGTTACTGAGAGCTGGTCTATCAAAGGCTCAGGTCTATTCCTCTATGCTATGCATATTACAAGAAAGCAAGGCAGTGCCAATACCTGACTTTTGGACAATGAAAGTAGTTGGGAAAACTTTGAGTCGTTAAGGTGGCTAAAGACCCGCAGTTCAAGAACATCTGTCTTTGAAGACACGCCATTAGATAAAAGAACTATTTAATTATTAGTTGCCACATCATTAAATGATTCATCACTGCGAGTTAACATTTTCCATCTTTCATTTCTAAGGCTCTTAAAACCTCTCCTACCTTTCTTCGCATCCAAATTTGTTAAGCAACATTCTTGACCCATCTAATTTTAACCAGATGATAATACTGCACTAGAATGCCAACTTCGTAATTGTTAACGTGGTGCACATTCTTCAGAGAGCAATTAACAAAAGTTACATGATCCATTTCCATTAATAAAAACACAATAAAACTACTAATGTGCAGTCTCTGTGGATCACAACAGTCAAAGTGAGATGCATTTTCCACTGCTAACCTGTGGGATTTATTCTGACTTGACAGGCACTTCATTCCATTGAAAGACAGTCCCAAATTTTCCTCTGGGCTGCACTTTCACAAAAGCATCAATTTTCAGAAGTAAACTTGAGAACTTGATAATAACTGTCTCTCTCATTTATGCTAAGGCAAATACCCAACCTCCAGTAAACACTAGTGACTGAGTGAGATTTGGCGCCAGTGGGACCTGTGTCCAGTATGGATCAGGTAACTGCAAAGTTATCCAAACCTGTGTTGTCACAACACCTTCGAGTTATACACCCATTCCAGAACTGCATGAAATTTGGAGAAGGGAAGATGGAAATAAGGACAGAAAGAGAGAAAAACAATTGTCCAAAATGGGATTCCTGTGTTGGGAAGTTGTTAGAAGATGACATTAAAGGATGAATAATCCAACATCAGATTGGTAAAGCACAACACATATTAGACCAATAAAATAAAAAAAAAGATGCTGTGCAATGTAAAGGTAAGCAACTCATAAAAGTTAAATGAGAAAAAGGATTGTATGATTATTCAATCATTTATCAAGACAGACATGAGCACGGGCAGAGAGCCTGCAATCTTACGGCATCCCACAGCTGATCTCAGTCCTACCTGGTCTGTGCAGGTGATGCTGCTGGAAAGTGTGATGGAGGGACCCCTGACAGAGCAGCATTGCACAGGCACTTATCCACAAATACAGGACCCAGGACATTGCAGAGACCACTGCCATTCTCTAAACAAAATATTAGATAGACATTATTATCCATTGCCTTACAGCACACAGAATAGTCAGCTTCCATTACAACAGTATTTTTAATATTTCCCCCACCCACCACCTCTTTTACTCCTGTTCCTAAATGTCTTTTACCTCTTGGTTATTTTTCCCCCCTGGAGGATGCAATTGTCTTACAACAAAGGTCATGTCCAAAAAGGACAGCTGATGTAACAAGATGTCAACACAGAAGCCTGGATAACTTTAATAATTCAGTGGTAAAAATGAAACTGTAATGATCTGAGGACTAGAAAAAACAATGTAAATAGAAGGCTGGAAAATATTCCCGCACTGGTCCATAGCTGAATTTACAGAGGAGTTGAAAAATAAAAAAATAATCAAACAGCCAGCTGAAAAAACATGATGCCCAGACAATATCAAAACTACTTTAAACACATTACAGATAGGCATGCAACATCCTTGGGTATCTGAGATGCATTTCGAAAATACTCCATTCCCAAGACTGGAAGGCTAATACTGACCCAGAAGGTAACACTAGGTAACACTTCATTGTTTTTTACTTTTGCGAGCATTAATTTTTAATCATGATGCTGCCTGCTAAACAAAGTAATTGTTTCTCAGAATTATGTTCTAATCCCCAGATGAAATGAGCTTCCTTTTGTTCGACCTGTGCATATAAAGGGACTGGGGTATGGCCAGACTGAATTTCAGACATATTCTATAGAAGATTTGATCCTTTCACAGAGTAGATAGAAATCTTTTTTAAAATTCTGGCACTATTACAAAGAGAAAGAGCAATCTCTTTGTCTCCCAGTGCTGGCATAATTGGCCATCCAATACAAACAAATGTGGTTTTTCGTACTTGTATTCATTACTGTACTAACTGGCTAAATCTCCCTCTGACTTTTTAACTTCCAGCAGCTCTTTCTCAGTGCCTGCAAGGATCGGGAGGTTTGCAAGGCTCAGCTACGCTACACATCGTCCAGTTCCCTTAACAACACCTTCTGCTGCATTTCATATTGCCAAATTAATCAAACTTCAGGCACTCTTATCCAGCCAATGACGTGATGCTGTCTTCTATCTAATAATCCAATCAGCTCAACATCAGCTCCACAGAGCAAGAAAGACTTAGAAAGATTAAATCTCTCTCATAGAAAAATCATGTATTTACAAAAAAATTTCAAAAAAAAATAATCAAGAGTCGTATGTGATCTATTGGGGGATTTCTGCACTAGAAAAATTAACAATATTGCAATAGTGAAATACAGTGGTAATAAAAAATATGCATATAATTTATATTTTTTTTGCCCCAATATTAAAGTAGCACACAGTCTTTGGGAAGCTTTTTAAGTCTGGTTGAGAGGAACCACGTAAACTGACAAATATAAATAGAAAACACCAAAACATTATTTTGATAAGAGCATGAGGCTCTTTCTTTCTCTGCACTGTTTGATGCGCAGCTTAGCATGTAATTAATTTCATTTCCAACTGTTTATTTTGCAGTATACAGTCTACTTTTTCTCCCCTCTTTTTACACCTCTATCTTGCAAAAGAGGTTCAATCCCTTCAGATCAGGGAGCTCCCAGTAGGTTTTGCATGTCTCTGGGAATTAATGCTTTCGCGTCATATTTGGTGTTCCATGCTTTTTATACAAAATGGTAAGAGAGAAAGGTGACTCTCACATAGGGATATTTCAGGTATTAAGGTTATTTAAACTGAACTTTAAAAATACTAGCCAAACAGTGAAGCAAAGCCAAACTTCTATTGCTAAATGCTTCTGTGCCTTTCCTCCGGCACCGTATCCTTTGCCACATGGAGAGCAGACTTACTTAACCCACTCAGTCTTTATTATTAGCTTCCTACCTTTTTTTTTTCTTCCTTTTATTAAAAAAAAAAAAACAACTCCCGAACTACACTATTTCAAACTACCTTTGCTCACAGCCCAGCATTTCTTACAAACATTTCTTCATGCACTTGTCAGCAAACTGCTTTCACATACACACTTTTACACACAGATCATCTTATCATTAGTAAAGAAACACAGCAGCGAGTATTCCTCCACTTATCTGATGATCTGATCTGTTTTCTGAATCTTAAATCCTAAAGAGCTCCTTACCTGAGTAATCCAACCAAGAGCAGAGCACTCTATTAGTGTTCATTGGAGAGATCTAACACTTTTTTAAATCCATTGTGTCACAATAAGGGATTTTTAATAGCTTCCCAGTAATCTTCTTTATCAGGATTAAAAGAAGAAAAAAAATCTTTTTCGTTACAAATCCTGTTTCCAGAGTAAAGAAGACATCTGAGCTCTAAGACTCTGCCGTCAGAAAAGTGGCCAAGGTTTGAGGGGTGGAAACCTTCTCATTTTCACCTTTAAATCATCTCCTAGCATCACCTTCCGCTTGATGAGACCTTTGAAGTGATCTTGAGATAATTTGCAGCTTCCAGGATACTTAAGGACGAGAAGCAGTTTACATTTAATGACAGAGAAGCCTCACTCCAGCGCGGGCAGTGCAGAGTAAGGCAGTTGTATGTACACTGCTATACGATGCTGTAAGTACCGTTGCCTATTTCAATACATCCCTGCTTGGGAAAGTATCACATGCCTTAAAGCGACACAGCCCTCGGTTGCAAGCCTCAGCCAGGCACTCGCTGCTCGCCGGGGCTTAGCAACTGGAGCTGCATTTAAATACCAGCACTCAGACTTTGCACAGAGCAGAAGAGCAGCTGGTTTTGTCTGCGAGGAGCAGGTATGAATGGGCAGAGGAGGGTGGAAAAGCAAAGCCGTTGGAGAGGCGATGGACTAAATACCCAATGAGCAATCTGGGAGACGTGTTAATTCTGCCGGCGAAGGCTTTATTCCCCAGGCGTTGCTCTGGCATTTATTCACAAGAGGCAAGTGAGACTTAAGGAAGTCTCTCCCATTTCAGGGGAGAGCGGCACATGCTTGTGAACAGGGAGGGGTGGTGCAGGGAAAAGCGTAATAAAACCCAGGGGAGGGCAGGAGACTCCTACACGCTCCCATGGTCTTTCCAACACCTTGCCACAACTCCGAGTGAAATCTTTCACTCCAACTCCATTTCCAATGCATCTCAGCAGACAATGGGGAAAGAGCTCTGATTTACTCCTCCTAAATGCTAAAGCTAAAATATGCCAGATTATTTATTACAGTTATCTGTTTATTGTCTACATCTTAAGTGGCCATTTACAGGAATGGAGTGGTTTCTTCTCCCTCTTGTGCAATATGTAATTGTTTTTTAAAGAGCTATTGTATGGACTTAATACATACCATTCATTTAGCATTACAGCTCTCACGCCTGCCTACAAAATAAAGAAGGCTTGGAGACAAAACAGAAACTTCCATTTTAAGAGCCCAGGGTGCACACTATAACAGAACATGGGATTTTTCTTTTTTTTCCTTTATAACTTGTGGTAAAAGAGTGTACTACCTTTGCTACTTACCATCTCCAGACATCAAACAACAGTAAATAACAACAGTAGTAAGTAACCTTACACTCAAGTACCTCCTCCTCAGCGCCCAAGGACACCATCTCAGCAGATACATGATGACTTTAACTTGACAGACCACACACTCCTTTGGAGCTGCAGTATTTTACTGGGTAATACGTATAGGAGATTGGACCCACAGACTGACAGGAGCATTATGCTGTTCTCTGTCACAGTGCTCAGAGCAGCCCTTTACCATAGCCTTCAAACAATAAAGCAATCGGGGGGTGGGGGTGGGGGGGTGGGAGGGCATGCATGACAGTGACACAGGAGACCATTGGCAAGAGGACCCTCCCTGCACCACAGGCCACCACCACAGCATAGCTCCCATCAGGTCCCCGAGTAGTGCTGGGGAGGAGAGGGTGTCTTAGGACAAGTCTTGTAATGACCAGAGATGCTTTCACAAGGTCAAGATTTTTTTGGGGTGCTTTGTATAAAGACACATGGCATGAGTATGGTTGCAGAATATAATGTTCTCTTTAATGAAGGTTTTATTTTCCCCAATAATTTCTTAAACGCTGGAAGAAGGTCAAGAACTAGGGCAGTTGTTGCTACTTTCTGGCCTCAGAAGGGTCTGCAAGTGTCAAAGAAAGC
Organism: Falco cherrug; assembly: GCF_023634085.1. NCBI lineage: Eukaryota > Metazoa > Chordata > Aves > Falconiformes > Falconidae > Falco > Falco cherrug. The sequence goes on along the minus strand of NC_073700.1, from coordinate 17,981,432 downwards.
TGATGAGAGGCAGCCAAGGCACACCAAGTACCAGAAAGAACTGATGAGCAAGGAACCAGGACCCGGGCTCAGGTTCAGCCCATAGCAGGTGGTGGTGGGTGGAGGGCTGCTGTGGTTTGCTGCCAAAGCCACAGGGAGGCTCAAGACCTTCCCCTCTTCCCATGGGAGTATGGGGGGCTTTCTGCAGCACCTGAGATGGGCAGGTGATGGGAATTTATTTTAAAGTAACACATCTGTTTAACAAGCTATGTTCCCACTAGGACTCGTGGGGAAACTGAGGGAAAGGGTATGGAGTGGGGAGCTGTGAAGAAAGAGGAAGAGCAGCCTCAAGAAACAAATAAAGTCTTCTAGGAAACTGAAAGGCCTTGCGGACAGCAGGAGGAATCAGACAAATTGTGACCGCACACCTTGGCAGAGTAGGCAGAGACAGATTTATGCAAGATACAGATTTATGTAAGGTACAGCAGAACTGTCACTCTGCCAAGCACTGCTAACTCCCAGCTCCATGAGGCTAATGCCACCATAACCCCTGACAGATGCTGCTATTGCCTAGGACAAGCTCTGCAGAAACATGGGACATGTTTTTTCTGCAGGGTAGGGGGGGGAGATCAGAGGGACAGAAGAGAATATTAAACAGCATGTGCTTGCAGTCTCTTCCCTGCCCTGGCTCCCAGCATCAGACAGGAACAGAGGAGTCCTTGGCAAATCTTGCAAAAGCATCCTCACACCTGCTTTGATGTCTTTGCTGCCAATTTTAACTTTCAGTGGACCAACAAGACATGAAACAGCTCCTCTTACCCTGCTTTGAGCTAGGCGCAGTGTCATCTTCACCTGGTACTTAGGGGCTTTAACCTCCACACTTCAGGAGTCACTGGCTTTGACTGGAAGGGGATGATGCTACATGTGCCTATGGGCCCACATGTTGAATGTGGGGCTACTAACACTGACACATTAGAAAGAAAATTTAGGAAGGAAAAATAAGACACTAGTGAACAATCTGCACATTCCAAAATCTTTCCTCATGAAAAGGGAAAGCTGAAAGAGTAGTTTATCTCTACAAAGAAGGGAGATGGGACAAAAGATTGTGTCAACGATCCTGTGCAATGGCAGCTCCCACCAGTGCTGGGGTGGGATGTATCCAGGCCCTGCAGAGGGGTAGAACAGCCTTTGGGTTATGTGGTCCATCCCTGGCTGCTGGAAGATGAAGTGTCAAAACCAGGTCCTTCGATCTCCACTCCAATAGCTGATGGCGAACAGAAGAAAGGACAGAGACCAGGACCCGAGCTACCCATCAGACAGCATGGAAAACTGCCCATCCACAGGTCTGACTGAGAGACTCCATGGGGTTCTGGGCAGGGTTGCCAAAAGCAGACCAGTACACTGGTGTGATATTTCCAAGGTGAAAGTAGGTTGCAAGGGGTCAGCAGGTATCAAACTCTCTTTGAGACAGGCTGCCTAAGCCACACAAGGACTGCATTCACAAGAATAGCCTCTTCCTCCTGGTTCCACCATTCATCCAGAGATGCCAAGTGAATGACAAAACCAGGCAAATAAAAATAAATGCTCTTCACTGCCTGAACCTCTATTTATCGCAATTGTCTGTGCGCACAGAAAAGGAGAGCATATGCAACTTGGGCAGACTAATGCAGACAGCAGATTGGTACTTGCACCCAAATAAGGGTCTCTGACCTCTGCTTTCTGCATGCTGCCTCCTCTGCCTCTCTTCCCCTCCTCCCCTCCCCCCCCCCCCCCCTTTTCCCCCTCTAGAGATTTAAGAGGACAAATCCCAGGCATGTATTTCACAGGGTCTGAAGAAGGCTCATCACCTTTGAAATGCAGAGCTCATTAATTCTAGCGCTCCTGGGACAATGAAGGTTTGCTTTTCACAGCTTGTGTTCTCCATCCCTCCCCAGCTGCTTCCACTCACCCTACAAAGCTCTTTCCTATAGACCCAAACCCAGTCTTGGCTGCTGCCTGGGCAGCAGGCAGTACACACTGAAGCTCCTCTGTACCTACATGTTCCTACCCCAGGTAAGCCAAGTGTAGTCTAACAGCAAGTTTTACCTTACCTCCACGAAAAGCTAAATTACTGTCTCTTGTTTTAGGTCCACAACATTTATGGAGGCTTTTTTTAAAAATCTGGTGGAGCCGAAGTTTTGTTTGGCCCCCTGCCAGTTTTCCTCCTCTCTTGAAGGAAGTCTGGTCCAACCTCAGTGACTGAACTGAGCCTATAACCTTCCTTCCCTATGTCTTCTACAACAACATTAAATCCTTTAGTCTGTATCGTCAGACTTCTTTCTCCTTTAGCTTTTCCAGTAGCAAGAGAAAATTCATTCATTTTCTTAGAGGCAACCATGCTGACCAAGAAAAGCTCAGCTAGAAAGCTACACAATTTTTCATGAAAGAAAAACGTCAAAGAAATATTTGGGGTTTTTGCCTGGCTGCAACCACAGTCTCTGTTGGCTTAACTATACAGAGCAAAAGCCTGAAAAAGCAGAGCTGAACAACTTGCGCAGGGAAGACTTTCCCATGGGAGCCCAGGATCTGATTCAGACAGTTATTGTCCCACCACAGGGTGCTGGGAAACTCGCTGTTTCTATCACAAGTGCATCTATGTAGATATAAGGGACCAGCCAACCACACAGCAACACCAGGGAACAGTGCAACACACAATGGAGAAGCTTCACTTGCTGCACTTGGCACCCAGAAACATGGTGGCCCCTTCCCACCCTGTTATCTCATGCCACACCACTGCACTACCTCCCTCTTTGCTACCTCAGCCACACCAACCTTGCTTGGTGGAAGCAGCAGTTTCGTCAGCCATCCCCCACCCCCAAATGTACAGAGAGGGTCCAACCAGCAAGACAACATAACCAAAGCCATTAAAAAACCAAAACCACATAAGCACTATAAGTAGCTTGTATTGGAAAACAATAACAAATTAAACAACAATTTGAATACTGACAAAAGCAGGAAGAAGTGAGAGCAGAGCACCAAAGGAAAATTTTTCACAGTTATTTTTCCCAGCCTACCTTGAAGGTGCTGCTATTCCTTGTTAAAGGGATGTCTAGTTTTCACAATTGCTGTGTTTGGGGGATTCCAACGATTCCACTTCTTACAGTTTTTCCATGCCTAAGAGGAAAGAAAGAAAAAGAAGAACATATCTATATTTGTCAAGGAAGTTTATATCAAAAAGTTTGTGTCCTAGTTATTTTTAAAGTATGTAGGACAATGCACAAAAAAAATCTCAACCCTTATCTATAGCTTGCCATTAGCCAACAGGATCAGCACTTGCTAAGGATTAACAAAATTAATTATCTGTGCAGTACATTATCATCACGCAACAAAATTTCAATAGCACTCAGTGTATTTAAAATATAACCACAAAAACATGAGTATGCTCAGGAAATCGTGGCAGGTAGACATAACCTTCATATAATGGAGCAAGTTGTTTATTTAGTTTCAGTTCAGAGATACCAAAAAAGCAAAATAATCTAAGTTAACACAGCCCTAGAGTGATGCTGGTCATGGTGTTCTTGTCAAGTAGTGATACTGTTATCCTTTATCAGCTATACATTAGCTGAAGAGATCACCCTGATCTGAAAATCCAACTCATTGATTCTCAACTTCTGCACAGCACAAACTCAAGAGCCTCCAGCTCAGACATTCTTACATTAGCCTAGTTGAACACATTATATGAAATACTGTTGAAGTATTCTTAGTTTCAGAATGAACTATTACTATTGCCAGTCTGCAGCTGCCTTTCCAGACCAGTTAGAATCACATTACACGCAAGACCCACCTACAGCAGACAAACCAAGGGCCAGAGCACATTAACTGAAAGTTGGTATATCTATAGTCAGAGAGGACACTTGGCGTTTGATTTATCAGTTTCAGTACATCAAATATCAGTCCTCAAGCACAGTTTAGTGTTTACTTTTGCTGTTGAAAAGTAAATTTTACATGAAGGTAAAAGTGCTTTCAATATTCACAACATAAATAAAATAAATCCAACAGAAGCAAAGCAATTAAGGCAGCAAGCAAATTCACTAGTGAGTTCAGACATGGTCACTGGGATGTCTTCGCTCCCTCTAGGCTTGCTATGATCCTACCTTTAGTTAAATTTAAACAATAGGTCTCCATTATCCCCAGGTAATAAAAAAGGAGGCTTCAACAGCAGCTAAAGTAAGTCTCTTCCGTCAAAGTTCACATATTTTAAACATCAGCATAGAAATGGGGCTATCTAGGAAACAAATTTCTCCCTATAGCACTGCAGCAAGCCACCCCCAGCTTGATAACCCATCTCTTTCCCAGCTGCACTGTGGTAGACTTTCCTCCCCCCCAAGCCCAGCCAGCCTCCCCTCTTCTCCAAGCTCAGGGAAAATAGTAGAAAAAGCATCCAGAAGCCATAGCAAAAAAGGCTTACCCCATAGACCAGAGCTCAAAAATACATCACCCCTTTCCCAGCTACCCTCAACCCTCCTACCACTGTGAGGAGAAAGAGCTTCCCCAACACACCACAACAGCCCAAAGCACAAACCATGAACACAACCAAGAACCCAATCCACCAGCCCCAAAAAGCCAAGCTCCCAAGACACCAACCTTAAAAAAAAAAAAAAAAATAAAAAAAAAAAATCAGATGTCAGCTCACAAGTAGGTTTAGCTCTTGCTTCTGTCTCTCCCTAACACAAAAAAAACTTCTTTCTATGAATTTGTGGCGGCTTCCTCCACTCCCAAAGCAAACCACACCCAACTCCTCTCATCTCCTTTCACAGATTGGCAATTTTTACAAACTCAAACCACCTGAGCCTTTAAAGGGTCCACATCCTGGCATAGGAATGAGCTGGTCTGAAGGCTCAAAAACCACCAGGTGCAAAGTATTTGCTTTTTAAAGTAAATCCCAGTAACAAGGCACAGCCAGGCTGATTTGGAACATATGCCAGGATGTGTGCTAGGGAACACTGCACAGAGCTCTGCTATCAGCCTAATGCTTCTTCTGGCTGTGAAGCGTCTCCAGGCGCCCAGGCATGCCAGGGTGCTCCAGTACACATCAAATGCACGTCATGGCACAACCCAGCACCTGTGCTCAGAAGCGTCTTATTTAGGAAAGAAAGCTTTGGCCAGTACCTCTGCAAAAGGAAAATGCAAGGAGCCGATCCCATGCTGCAGTGTTGCACTTATGGTCTTGATAACTCCAGATTCTACCCTGAAAATAACACTTTAAAGTCTACTAACTCTGCATCAGCCCCAGCTGCAGTGGAAACCTCAGCTCTTCTATTACACTAGGGGATTGACCAAATAGCTTATTTGCAAACCTGTGTATTTGCTTCCACTTTATCACAAAGAAAGCCAGTGGTGGAAAAAACATTAACAAATTGAGAGGTTTCTTTGCTACTGGCCCCCTGCAGTGTGAACTCTAGTAATAGATTTACTACATGATCTTAAATTATGCTTCAGTTTATTACTGCTAAAATGCCTTGCACATACCTATTTTAGTAAGCTTGGAGAGCCTCAGATTAGAGGTGCTGCATAAGGAAATGTGGTTATGGATGAAATGTACTGGTGTGCCATACTGTAGCCTAAAGTTTGTAGGAAAATCCTTGAAAAGATCAAGCAGGCAGACAGGGAAAATTTCTGACTTCAGTTGTGTTCATGGAAAAAAACCACCAACCAACCAAAAAAATTAGAAAGCAACACAAAAGACACCCTTAAAGAGGTAGAAATGAGAGATTGGGGAAAGTTCTCCCACTGGAACAAAGAAAAAAAGTGAGAATCAGCATGAATATGTGATACTCAGCAGCCAGAACTTCCCTGATGCCATCACTTCAACAAACACAATACCTTGAGATTTAATTCCTTGTACCAGCTATGGGCTTTGTCATTATTTAAGTAAAACACTCTAAAGCTCTCTTCCGTACCTCATCTGCTTGTTTGCAGGGCTGGGCAGCACGCTTGTGCCAGAGCCCCGTGTGCTGTGCTAGTGCTGGAAATGGTTAGTTTCTGAGTAAAGAATTAGTGCATGAAATGAGCATGGAAAAAATCGTATACTGTTCTGCCTGTGCTTCAAAACAGGTTGGTTGATTGACAGCAAGCCCTATACAATAATTCCTTCCAGGCAGATGGCAAGATCACGATTTGCTTTTTGGTTGCAATTTTCCGCTGCCTCTCACAAGCAACCTAACTATATGATCTACCAATAAAAGAAGGGTCTGGGCTGGTTTATATGTGTTTTACAATGCTCACATCAAAACATATGGATTAATATTGTGACGAGTTCTCGTGTTCCATTTTGTAAAATTCTGCCTTGAATTTACCTCCAACATCTCATAGCTGATTGTATGTAGATAATAGCTTCATAAATCCACACAAAAGCAACTTGTAAATCCCTACACCACCCCTGACAGACAATACTCTTTTGAACGTTTGCGTAGGTGTTGAAAATCTTGCCATACATCTCAAGCTCTCTAAGCACATATTGTTTTTAGGCTGCCATCTGCTAATGCACAGTTCCACCCTACGAGAGATACAGGAGTGCTCCAGTCTCCAGTCTGTTCTGTTTTCAGATTTACTCTTTTATTCCTTCCAATTCTCAACACTCAGATTCTGTCATTCTTAACCCTCACTGTAGTTACAAAGTTCAAGAGACCCATTCACACCACTGCTAATTTTCAGTCATAAAGAACATTTATTGAATGGGTACCCAGGCATTTGCTTTAATGAACAAAAGCAATGCTTCATGCAGTGGTGTCCCTGGAAGCAGACTCATTTGTCTCTGTGTCATCTGGTGCGCACATAGAGAGGGGCTGGGCCAACCAGCAACTTCTGAAGCACTTGTTTCCAGTGCTTGTATACATAAAAGCATGTGTATTAAGTTGGTGGCAAGGGAAGAAGACAACTCCCAAAGAAATAATGTGGGTAACATCTTGAACAAAGCAAGCCATGCACATCACAGTGCAGAATGTCGGGATCTAATTATCATAATAAGGAATGATGAACATTATACTTGACTGGTTTTGCTCTTCACTGAAATTGTCAGCAGTACTCTTTTTCTTACTGCTGCTTTTTCTTCGCTACCAAGCATATTAGCAGAATTTATAAGATTATATTTAATTCTATTATTTTTTTTTGTTAGAAAACAGATTTATAAGGGATAATTTAGGTTAGGTTTGCTATGCAGGATCTGTCACTGAAATATATTGGAAACTGCAAATTTAACTCTAGGAAACTGAGGAGTATGTTATCACATGCCAGCTGAAATTTATCTGCTTTGATCCTTTTTTTATATTCCTCTTCTCCCACACATCCCTTTTACTACCCCACCTTCTTCTCAGGTTTTCAAAGATTTTGTTGTCATTTGCTTCTGAATAAAATACTAGATTCTTTTGGCATTGTAGGCTCTGTACATCAAATCATTGTTCATCACACCCTGACTTCTGTGCACCAAGCAGAGAAGTCAGAATAAGTGAGCATACACAATGGTGCAGAAATCCTTCCCATATTGCTTGCAAAGCATGAAAGTGAATAAAAGAGGACCAAGAAAAGAAAATAGAGATTGGAAAATGAAAATATAAAGGGCTGTATGTTTGAATGAGGCACAACTAGTAGTTTTGGGGTTTTTTTTTCCAGCCTGTACAGCAATCTTCTCTCTCATTCCCTAAATTGTACAAAAATGGTCTGGTAGACTTAAGTTATATGTTTTCCTTGATTTCAGTAATCAAGGTAAGCCGGGACAATCTTTTCCATTGAAAAAAGAATTCTTTTTACATCTAAGAAATGGTAGTAGTTTTTGTTTCTTTTACCTATGCTCCAGCAGAAGATTGCAGCTCCTTTTTACAAGCTATTGGTTGCTAGAGATATAAAGTATCTCTTCAAAGTATGACAGATGAATTCTCATGCAATTAAATATGATACCTTTCAGAGAGCCTGAAAACAACCAATAGATTTTCAGGAAAATGCTGAAAATTGGCTTAATGTTGCATAAATAAAGATATTTATGCAACCTGGAATGAAATTCTACCACAAAGCAGGCAGCTAGGCCCTACTTAGAATATCAAATCCTTCTTTTGAGAGTTTGCATGGGTCTTTAATGGACATGGGGCCATTTGCCATCCTTCTGAATGTCACCTGATACAGTTATCACAGCTAAATTTTAAATATGAATAATTTTTCAGGCAGCATAATATCCAGTTGGCTCCTCCTTCTATTTCCCCACAGGATGCTGAAAAATGTTAAACTGTTCTCTTCACAATTAAATTCATGAAACACTTAAATTCTATGGAAGCCAGACACCAAGGAACAGGGAAATCATTTCATCTCATAATGTTTTAGAGCCCCTAGGCAAATGTAAACAGTGTATACTGTGATAGAGGAAGGATTTATTGCTGCTGCTGAACCGAGAATCTGCTGATTTCTTTTTAATTCCAGTAGATTTTTGAGGGTAATTCATTTATTACAGAATTTTGGTGGAATTATTATTTAGGTAGTTTGAACACACCAGACTCATTTGTGTGGAAATGCATTTTAAACAAAAAGGTACAGAACCAAATCAATCTGTATTGAACTAACACTGGCCTGTAACACTGAATCATTACTGGGCTCACTCTGCTGCCAGAGCATAAAAGGGGGTTTGAGCTCTCTCGCATATCACAGCTTCTGGAGTCCAAGTAACATTTAATAGGCTACTACTGGATGTGCTGCTGGAGCAAGCTTAATCTTAGGCAAGGAATTGTCTAAGTCACTTTTATATTCTTGCAAATATTTTACCCAAGCTTAGTTTCATTGATTTTGCTGAGAAAAACATCACTAAACTCTGCACCCAAGTGCTGGTTTACCCGTTCATTTATGTATGACTCAGAATGACAAAGGTTACCGTTTTGAGTCAGTCCATTGGTGTTAGTATATCAAATTCACAGAGTCATTAGTAAAAATCTGACTTTATGTCACGCCGCTTATTTTTAAAGTAAGCTCTTAGCTCTGCTGGAGTGCGCGCCTCTGCTTCAGCTGCACTCAGCAGCCTCGGGAGAGACCCAGCACCTGCAGGCTGAGCTGCGGCCATAGCCTGTGGCCACGCCACAGCGCAGCTAAAGGCAATCACAAGGAGTCATAGTCTGACCATCGCCGTATCCGACAATTCACCACCTATGTCTGCGCCAAAAGGTGCCTGCGTATTATGCAAGTAATTCAAAATACTTTTTGTTCTCTCCTTACCCTCCGTGCTTATTCAGTAGAGCCAAGAATAAACAGGAGACTTGTTTAAACAAATGCACAACTTCTGAATTTCTCTTCCAAAATGCCACAGAAATTACTCCAGAATATCTGTGGAGCTGGCATTCTCCTGAGACTCCTTTAGCTCTTTGCTCTGGCTAACTTGAAGCAAGAACTTGAACCATATCTCAGATAACTGTTGTAGAGAATCAATTTTCAATTTCCTGCTGAACTTCAGATATATATTTAAATACCCAGTACTTCTGGCATCTGGAAAGAAACCAACAATAAAATCAAATGATCAAACTACTCACCTGATAAGAGAAAAATCGGCAATGAATCAAGCAAACGGGAGACTCGGACAGAGGCCTGAAGGGTAAATTTTCTCAGCACCACTGTAAAATCAGTGCCATGGTCTTACTGTCTTTTTCACAAAAAATATCTAGGCTCTCAGCGGCAATTTTGTCTAAGCCAGAATATTTCTGTAGAATTTATAGTTCATTTTAAAGAAGTCTAATTTTTTAGTGGAAAGGAAAAAAAGCTGAAGTTCATAATGAGGTTGAAATCAGAGGTGGTGTTGGTAGTGACTTAATTAGAAACAAGTTCAGCTAAAGAGGGAGAACCTCTGCTCTTGCAAGGACACTGGAGAAATGCTGATCTTCCTGAAGACAATTAGAATCCTGTCATTGTTCATGGCCAGACTTTTATCCTAATAACAGACTCTACGCCTCACTGTATGTTGTTATTAGGATACGAGCCTCTCAGCTCAGCAGTCTGCAGCTTTGCCTGCTTACCTTTATTTTTCTCAATCTGCGGTGTCCTTAATAATAAACAAATAAGTAAATATAACATCCCCTGAAGAAAATTCATGCTTAGAACAAGGCCATTGAAAGATTCACGTGAAAAAAGTGATAGCATTTTTGGCTGAGGTGTGTTTGAAAAAAAACCCAACAAATAGACTGGCATTTCCATAGAACATTAAAACATTATCAAGTGAGAAACAATGCTTCTTGGCTCAGCCTCTGGACACAGCAGCAAATGCGGCTTACTGCACTCAGAGGCAAAATGTTAATTATGCTCACGGAAAATCACAGTTCTGAGGCTGTATTAAACCGGAATACACAAGCTAGGAAGGATGATAGCAAAAAAAATTATGGCACCTATAATTGTTCTGCATTTTTGCAGGGTGCTGCCGCTTTAAGGGAATCAGAACAATAAAATATCTCTTTCCCCTTTACCAACTGTTGTAAGGCTGTTTCTGAGAGTGCCTGATGGGAAGAATGAACAAATATTTTTCTCTACAATGATCTGAATGTAGGAACTTGTAAAACACTTCTTTGAAGTCAGAGTGATTGCAAACTGAAGAGGGAAAGCCATGCAAACAGTATTAAACCTGTGTCTCTGGGAGGTTTTATTCCCAGCTAACCTGCTCCTGCAGTTTGTCCAGACAGCTGACATGCTGGGAGCCTTCTCCAATTTGCAATGATCCATCAGCATCTTGCAAACAGAAAACAAAGAGAAATGACAACAAGATATCAAATGTAAGCTCATCTTGATGGCACTGTTCAGGAAGGAGGCAGCAAACAAAATAATAGGCAGACTGGTGACAACTTCAGATTTTTTTTGTTTTCAGAGGTGTGAGAGTAGAAGTGGGGAAATTAATTGGGTTCCAATTTTATCCTCACTCTGCAAAAATGCATGAGCAACTATGGGCAAAAATGCCAATAGTAGTAATAGTAATTGTAATAATAAATATGTCCGGAACTGTCTGGAAAATATTAATTTTCAGAGTTAGAGCTTTTCAAAACTCCTACCTGAGGGACCTTTGGAGGCTGTTTCTTGCAGAATGACAGAACATCCTTTTTAGTAGGATTTAGACACATCCTCCTGTGTGGTACCCTTGCAAGGCAGCATAGCAAGGCTTCATACTTCTGTGGATGTGAAGGAAAGGATTGGCTGTATCCAAGGGAAAACACTGTCTATGCCTTAACACCTTCCCCTCCTTCTCTGTGTACCCTGCCCATCTCTTTCCCTGGGTTTTCAGCTCAGATGTGCCAGTGCAAACACAAGGAAAGGAGTGGTTCTGCTTGGCCAAAAGTGAGGTAACAGGAAGGAGGCCCAGCAGTGCTTCAGCTGGGCTTAGCTTAGCCCTCATTACATCATCCCTAAATTTTAAAATCTGTTCTGCATTTTTTGCACAGCAAGGATTTGGAAAGCTGTACTCTAATTCTGCTCTCAAGGAAATCAATAGTAAAGCTCCCATTGCTTTAAAAGAGCTATCTCTATAGAAGAACTATAGATCTTTAGAAGGCTCTGCAAGATCCCACCCTGCTGTTGCAGTGCCTTCACCTGCCTTGAAAACAGTACGTCATCCACGTCAGTTGAAAATGTCCCTCATTGCTAAGGGGTGACAGCACTGCCATAGGAGAACATTCTCTGGCAGCCGTCACATGAACATCAGCATGGGCAGATGCAGCCACCTCTTCATTTAGAGAATTATGTAGTCCATGTATATAGCATGAGCTGTGAGGCTTTACGCATTACATTCACCCTTGTCTGCAAATGGGTGGTGAGTGTGGCCCCAGCAGGGACCATTTTGTGTATTAGTTCCACAGATATCAGTGGCACATGGGGGATTAATGTAGTTAAGAAAAGAAATCTAATTCAAAGTCATTTGGCTCTAAGGATAATTTAACCATCCTGGTATTGCTGAGTGATTATGTATATTTGAAAGAGAGAAAATCAAATACCCAAAGGCCTTTTGTTTACCATGTTGCAATTTTGAGAAGCTGCTGTATGGGAGAATGGGGTGCTGACAGCACAGGAGATAAGCCAGCACGATAGTGCTATCAGAACCTGAGGAGTAATAACTGATCTACTTCATATTTACCAAACATACCAAGCGCTCCATATTATGTTTACTTAATGATTAAAAGGAGCAGTAAACGGAATGACTTTCTTTTAATCAGTGTGTCGGCTTGAGCAGCATAATGAAATTAGTCAGGGGTGAATATAGGCTTCTGAGCCAAAAGGGGCATTTCATTGCAGCTAACTTCTAAAATCCGTAACATCGCTGTTTCCATGGCAGGCCATTGTGTGACGCTGGGTTCCTTATCCAAATACAGCACATCCAAAATTAAAACAAATGCCCTATTTCTGCATTTTATTGTATCTACTTTCCTAGCTTGCAAGTTCACCAGAGTCTCAGCCAAGGATTCTTTTTCTTTAAGACACATTTATTAATCATTTGTTCATGTCTACCTACTTACACGTGGATGATATCAGACAGTTTATCCTGGTTATCATTAATAACTATTAATGACCCTGTTGTTCTAATCAAGCTGCACCAACTCATAGCCTCACTTGCATTCATCTAATTTTTCATTTAATTATGAAATTCAGAATGCTTATCTTACAGGCAAGCTTGCTTACTGAAAAGGGCAGCAATCTGTCCATTTGATTGCTTTTAGAAATGTGGTAGATTACGTTATTTAGCTACTCTTATTGAGATGTGGAATATATAATGCGTTTCCTTAATCCTCAAATATAAGTTATTGTCACTCCCATGGAAGCTCCAGCATATGAAATCTTTGGATGCAAACAAATCCAAATCGAAAGAAGTCATGTTTTCTCAGTGCTGAGAAGGTTTAACAAATTCATGTAGACACTAATGAGTATTACTAGGCTTATGTAGGGTCATGGAAAATTAGACTGGCTTTTTAAGCCATTATTACAGATTTTCTCATTGTTAAATGCTAAACTCTCTACTGCTAATATAGCTTTTGCTTTCGGCAGTTGGACAATGTTTGAAGTTCAACGGCATGGCTCTCTTTTCATATTTTTTTTTGTTTCTTTGGTAACCACATATTTTTCCCAACTTTAAGGGTTTGGCAGGGTTTCATTTCTAACTTTATCTTACTGGCTTCTTCCAGAGATTTGCTCTGTATCTATTCTGCAAAGAAGAAAATTGTCATGCAACATAGAGTGCTTGTTTACTTCATTTTCCAATCAGTGCTTGATGGAATGGTGGATGCCACCACTACTGCAAAAACATCTATAATAAGAAAAAATATCAGTTTCTAAAAGACACAATGCTGAGTTCTGGCCTGATTAAGTACCACTGGAGCCAGCAGTTTTCAGAGTATGAACAGGAGCACAATTTCAAAGGGTGTATGTAGAGTTAGCATCCAGAATACATGCCTTTCATCCATAAAGTATATTACCCTGTTTTTCAACACAGTAGAATGAATCTGCCAGTGTCCACAACCTGCTCAGAGGTGAGGAGCTAAACTGTGGACACGTTTCACCCAGTGCAGCTTCCTGACATTAGAGGGCTCCATAATCCGCGGAGTATGGCATTAATAACGAGACAAGTCTCATTCTGAGGTCACTAGAGATGACACTGGAAAGAGAGTTACGGGCTCCTTTTGGAGCTGTGGTTTGATCGTACTGTAAATTCAGCTTCTGAAGCCCTAGTATTAAATTAAAACTATCACACCTGAAAATGTAAAGAGCTGGTCTGTTATAAAATCATTTTACTGCTTCATATTGGTTTAGAAAGTTTGAGTGGGGCTTGATTTTACCAAGAGTAGATCACCTATCATGGATCCCTCTTTCTTGTATAATGATGCATCTGATGTTATACTGTTACTATCTATCTCCCAAGGGCTCACAAAAACCTGGCATATGCTGTCTGTCAGGGGACCCTGTTAACGACACAAATGCAGGGAGTGTCCATGCCTGACACAGATTAAATCCGCAACTAAACTTGGCTGTAATGATTGCAGAGACACAGCTGCATGCCACGCTTGTTGTCCATCACTATCAGAGCTCTAGAAGGAGCTGTCAGCACAGTAGCATGACACCAGGCAGTGGGGCAGGACCGTGGAGTCAGAAAGCCTGGGAACAGTGCATGTTCAGAAGGGAAATTCAGAACAGCTTCTGAGACAGTAAAGAAAAAACTGAGGTGAGGGAATGGACTTGCAAGCCACTACTTGATCACCCTCTACAGAAGGAGAGGGTAGACTGTGTTTTCCAGTATCCTACCTTACACCCATAAAGATTCTCAAATGCATGCTAGAACATGGGTTAAATACTTCTGGATTATCTTTTGGCGTAACTGACAAAGTAGCATGACTTTTCTGTCTCCTGTTGTTATCAGCACATGTTACATATGAGGAGTAAAGTGGACCTGCCAAGGTCCGTGCTTAGTAGCTATAGCACATACCTGTACACTGAGATTGCACAGATACACCTAGAATAGTATGGTACCACTCACATGACATACAGTATGGTAGGGAACAACAGGTAGCAGTTAGTGGTCGTTATCTTGCAGAAATTGTCATAGTTTCATTCTGTTATCTTGTGCTATCATGTCCAAGAAGAAATTTCTGGGACCACCACAGAATGCCACAGAGAAGAGTTCAACGCGCCTTCAAGAAGCCTCTACCTTTGCATAGAGCTGAGCATAGCTATAAAGAATCATTCGCAGAAAATGTGCATCATGAATGTGAAAGCTTTTCCTTGATGTAGATAATGTAATAAGGTAGTCATTGTGAACAAGAACAAATATTTGAATGCCATTATCTCATTTTCATGGCTCAATCTATTAACAAAAAATACTTTTAAAATATTTTAAACGACCAAACTTCAGAAGGAGCTTCTGCATATAATGTCATATCCTTTCGAAAGTGCAACTTGTCTTTGTTGCACTTCAAAGAGCCTAATCCTAAGGATGTCTTCCTAAGGAATAAATATGCTCACGAGTAAGACTAACCCCATTCTGTGGAAGATAAAAGAGCTTTTCCAGGTAGTGCATGTACAATTCCAAGCCTGCAAAAGTGAACTAGCTCTTTACTGAGGCAGCCGTTTATAGAGTTGCTTCATTCAAGCCACGTGCTCATGTGCACATTCTGCCCCATCAGACTCTTCTCCCCCCCTTCTCCCCCTTCCTGCACCACCTATGTTCTGAATAAAGGGCTACTTGGGGGGCAAGCAGGTTGATTGACTTCTCAGAGGCTATAAAAGAAATCAAGATCTTGGAAAGAATTAAAATTCTCCCTTTTTCCTATGTTCAGGCATGGGTTTCTATAATTAATGATTGATATATTGGTGCAGCTTTCCTGGCAAATATTGAAAGAGGGTTGGATTATTTTGGTAGGGAAGGCCAGATTGTTACAAACACTATGATTTCCTGAAAGAAAATCAAGCCCAGCTGGGTGAAGAAAATCTCATGCCATGAATTTTTGGCCTTATCCTGATACATGGACTATGTTTTTCTCAAATGCTGTGTGCATAATTTGGTCACATATTTCTGGAAAATATCTGTACAAATAATCATTTTACTCGTAAGCAACAAAGACAGCAAAAAGGAGCTATCGTTCAGAGAGTGGCCACCCGTACAGCATGGAAAATCTCAGTACCTTTTTCAAAGTTATAGAGCTGGACACTCTAACTTCAGCACTTGCAAATTGTGTATACCCAAGATAGCAGGAAAATTCCCACCGTGAAAGGCAGCGTCTGCTTTTGAAGCAAATGTGTGACATTTACACCAGCTGAAGATCCAGTACTTGTTGTTGAATTTATTGAGCTTGAACCAAATCCCACTGTAACCAATGGGGGGAAAAAAAGAAAGGAAAAAGAAAAGAAATCCCTTCACTTCAGTTCCTTACAGACCAGACTCACTGTGTGTGGAGCCCTTTGGGCCATGTGACATGGATATCAGCAGCTTTCAAACCATGACCATCTGATTAATACAAGGATACTGGCTCATTCTTGGTTTACTGAAAAACCCCGTAAGTAATGTAAGTGGCATATATTTGGTCACAAAACTGCTATGGCAAGCTTACAGATTTATCTATCTGAAACAAAGTACTCTGAAAAATTTGGAGGTGAGAGCAAGTAAATTGTCTCCTTCACATCTGTGTCTAAAGTGTATTGAGCCTGGTACCCCAATCATGGATCAATAATGTTCTGGCAAGATGATTCCTCATCGTGTTTCATATTGAGATAAATTCATGAAATGTAGAGAGGCAGCTGCAGGAGGAGAGCAAATAAAAAAAACAGTATTTCCTCATGGCAGTTGAAATTTTTGCTGAATTTCTAATTTTGTGTCTGCATTTGATGGGTCACTGATTTAAATAAATTAAAGACATAAATCACATAAAAACTGTAAGTGAGGGACTATTTTTTATCTTTATGTTTATAAAGTGTCAGCTGTTGTTATACTAAGATAGTTTCTTCCTTGGGATTTCTCTCTGCCTGTTTCCCAGAAAAGCTACCCATTTCAATAGATTAGGGGATCCTTGCTAGCTAGGATCTAGCTGACTTGCCTGCCGATATTCCACAACACAGCAATATGCGCTGGAACACGTCCACCTGACAAGAAATGCCCTTTTTCTGATGACCCAGACACCCCAGAGCCCACAGACTCCCATTGATCTGATTTTGGCAGCCAGTCTTATCGTGAGCTTTACCAGAGCACAGCTGGCACTGAAACCACTCTTGGTGCAGCAGTTAGGGATACTACGGTACTATGTCAAACACTGGGAAAAACATGGGATGAGTGTAATCATCAATACGGTTTTCAGGGACCATCTGTGGCCAGACAAGTGAGTTTACCCAAAGCTCTCTGAGAAGCCAGCGAGGTACCCGAGGTTCCAGGAGCTAGTGATGGATGCTGAATGTTTGTACAGCTCTGAGCTTGCAGCAGCTTTCCAGATCCGCTGCACAGCAATAGCCCATTTGCACTGGCCCTAACAGCCAACTGAGGAGCAGCAGACTGGGTGAAAAAGGCACAGAATTAAATATTCTAAAAATGCAGATGTGACTAACATCCTCTAGCTTGCCATGCAGCCCAGTGAAGAAAGCAAACTGTCAATGACACATCTGCTCACACTTCTCCATTTATTAAATTTGAAACAAAATTTTGACAGCAATAAAACAGAAGGAGCAGTTGTGTATTTGTATCAAAACATCATTTGAATAAGCAACAACCAGTGATTGGTGTAAAGTAACATCTGTGATATTATCCTTCTATTTTTGTCTGAATCATGTCACACTGAGAAAGGCAAAGAAAGAAGAAAAAACAGAAATGAAATTATCACATGTGATAGTTCAAATTTAGCTTTGTTAAAGACACACTCCTTTCCATTTTCCAGAGCAATTCCCATAGAGTTAAGATAAAGACATCTGTCTTTTCTATGGAATCAAATAAACATTCTGGTGTTTTGGTTTGACTATGAATCATGCTCCTAAAACACTTTTGGTGATTAATTTTTAATCCCAAATTGATAAATTCCTGCTCACACAATAATGTTAACATTAAGATCCAAGCCTCTGTGAGCCCTTAATCTGAATCTCCCTTGTTAGTACTAATGGGGTTTATTTTGTCTACAAGAAAAATAATTAACTATAGCAGAAAACAAGGCTGAGATGAAAAGGACAATAGGAAAGATATGATTTTTTAAAGCTAAAGCATGTTAGCCTTTTGTTAGATAACAGCAAAGCCACTTCGGTTATTAGTATCCACTATAGAAGGACTGAGGAAATTTATTCTAGCCACAGAAAAAGCATTTCCACTGTTGTATAAAAGCAAATTATTTTCCTCATGTGTACTGGGGCTGGGGAGGGGGGTGGGGTGGCAGGAGGAGGGAGTGCTTAAAAGCATTTGTAGGATTTTCAGCTCATCATAGTTTATGTCAAGCAAGAAAGTGATAAAAGATGTTGATTTTATTAATAATTTATACAGGACCAGTATTTATAGCCTGCTCTGTGCATGGTAAATTGAAGGTCCACAGTAATAAACAACTCATTAGAAACACTAATCTTTAGAATTGTTTAAATGTACAGAAAACTGTTCACAACTACATGCAAATCATTAAACCCCTTTGAAGGAATATATGTACATTTCTGTATGTATCTCTTCCTCCTGGCAAGAACATCCATTTCATCTATTTCCCTTCCATCTCTTGGGACACACTGCCTACTCCACTATTCCTCTCAGTGAAGGGTATTTGCAACCAGCAGCGATGGTCCCTGAGGACCAGTGGAAAGTGACCAGTGTGTGATCCGAAATGTGTTCATGCTTGACCCCCATAGTTCACTGTCTAGATGTTCCTTCAGGTGTTTCTTTCTAAAAAATCAATTCTTTATGATGAATCTGAGAAAGCATCTATTTACCACCCCTAATTGAGGTTAATAAGGAAGGAGTACTGGGTCTACACTTTTGATCTTCATCCAGTGGTTAAAAAAAAACAACCTTTCTTTTTTTATTGAATACCAAACTGATAGCAATATTCCTCAGCAGGAATTTGTATGGTGAATTAAAGAAAAAAGTCCTTAGCTATAAACCCAGTCTTCCTTTTAAGCATAGCTAAACTCTGCGTCCCAATGGCAGTTTATGAGTGACACTTCTGTAACACATTATAACCTTTTTGTCAAATGTTTTGGGTGGAGCTTCTTCACTTCTTGCCCTGGGTATTTTTGAGCTATTAAATGATTAGCATGGGGCCTGGAAATCTAGGGCCAGTATCTAGTTCAGTCCCCAGCTTCCACTGGAAAATTTTTCAGACCACTTACTTTATTTTGTCTCCAGCAAAATTTCTTACCTGACAGTGATTTATGAAGATAATGTTTCCTACATCATAAAATTCTGAAAAGACCAGATATCGAAGTGATGTCAAAGTTTTCTAAAGTGTAAGCTGAAACAATTAATTTAAGACCTAATGCTGTAATGCTTTGCATTGATCAAATTTCTACTACTGCTTACATTAAAGAGCTCTTTGATTTTGTGCATAGGTGATTATTATTAAAAGACTGCCTTTAAAAAACCTTCTCTGTACACATTAGATCAATAACCTGTCCAAGAAGCAAGGAGCTGTGGAAATGAGTTATAGAGGGAACTGTGAAGATAAATTATATGGAATAATTAAATAAAAAACCACTGTGTGTGATTGACAGGAAGAAGAAATTTTTGTGAATATCTAGTCAGCATTTTAATGCAATTTTTTATTCCTAAAAGATACAGAAAAAAATCAAATTAGGCCTTTCCATTAGTGTGGTTTTCGTACCTTTCTTAATTAAATCTAGTCTCAAAGGAAGGACTTGTTTATCATTCTATACCCTATGCAGGACTACTTAAAGAAGACTAGAAAAAAACATCAGCAAAGATGTCAGAAAGATGTTGGTACATTGCACACTCATGGTGCAAAAGGAGAAGTGGCAAGAACTTACAAAGAGATTGTAGCAGATGGCACAGGCTAGAGAAGAAGAGTGGGTCAAGTGATGGAGAGAGAAGGCTGGAGCCCGGTTCTCTGAAGGGCCGCAGGTCTGGGCCCACCAGCTGGAGCTCCCAGCGTGGGGAGCCACCCCTGAGCCTGATGCCTGAATCTGGCCACCTTCATAACCCAACATGACAGTTCTTCAAGATGTTGTTTTGATGGAAAATGGAACAAATGCACATTTTCAAATGTCAAATCATCCTGTCAATTAGAAATGCCACCTTCTACAATACGTGCCTTTTAGAAGCGACTTCAGAAAATGTTAAAGGAATGCTTCTAGAAGTGTAGGTTGGTATGGGTGTAATTATAGTATTTGCTACTTAATGGCCGAGAACTCAGGACACAGTGCATGTCTCAGTTTACTTTCCTGAGACAGCAATTGATAATATATGTTAGCATGGTAAATGCTTTTTATTCATTTACAGGAAGCCAAAAGTGATGAAATCATACAATCTGAGTTTCATAGGCATGGCAGTCATATTTAGTGTGCCCTATTTACAATGGATTTTTAAAAGCTGTAATCCGCATGAGTGTGATCATACTAGGATACAAGAAATTGTTCAGATTTTTTCCATTTCTAAGTTCTGTACTGGCTGTTAAAGATCTGTAGTGTGAATCATGTGAGTGGCCATTAATATTTCCAATTATTTTTATCGTACAAATTTAATTATTACAGAGCAATGGAAAAAACAATAATTTGACATATACTGTATTTAAATATGCATGGTTTGTATCTAGTATATATTTATAGACAATATGTTTGTGCAAGTGTATATGGTATGTTAGAGGGGTTTATTAATCTTGGAATTGCTGTGATAGTAAAAGCATTATTTCTTTAGCCTCTCTATTGTTTAATAGAAACGACAAGCAGATCAGACATCTGGAGACGAATGAAGCAGCACCAAGAACAGCTCCCTTAGAAGAAACTGAATAAACATCTACAGTTGTAAATCTAACCACTTCTTTTGGCAAAACACCGGTGAAGAACTGTTATAGAACTATAAAATTTAGTAAAATGGCCTTTTCAGGACTGAACAAGAATTTTGCACTGTTCTGTTACAGAATGATGGCTGATCACAAATCAGTTTCTCCTTTGAACTTTCCAACTTAATTTGTAGAAATGGTATACTTGTAACACTGGCTATATCTACCATTAAACATTAATTTTATTGTAAACCACATAATGTTTTAGCCAGAGCCTGCAAAACCCAGTGTGGCGGGCTGCCCCCCGCTGCAGGCCAGGTGCCCCTCCAGCCGCTCTGTCACTGGCCACCCCAGCCACTCTGTCCCTGCCCCCCCCCAGCCACTCTGTCCCTGCCCCCCCCCAGCCGCTCTGTCCCTGCCCCCCCGGGCACAGACCATCTCCCCCAGGGCCGGGCTCAGCCCCTCACACCCTGCGGCTTCTGGCTGCAGCTGCTGCCGTGCCAGAGCTTTTCCCTGGGGAAACCAGTGATCCCAGAGCTGCTGGGCCTGGGGAGCGCTGGGCCCAGCTGGGAGCTGGCTGGCAGGGGCGGCAGCGGGTGTGGGGGCAGCTCCGGGCAGCCCCTGCTGCCAGCACCCCCCCTGCACACCCAACAAACCCAGTAAGGACCAGCTGCAGTAGTGCAGAGTCCTGCATTTAACAATGCAGTTAGCTGGGATTAGGGATGGGAAATAAAGCTGAGTAGAAAGGTATTGCAGACTTGTATTAGGGCGTGTATTATTTCCAGAAGATAAGGTGTGCTATACGTGCTCCTAATACAGTCTTCCATCAATGCCCAGTCTGTTAAAACAGTGAATGGAAGTGACTGATCTACAATTTGCATTGTCTTTTCAGTCCATCAACAGAACATTATTAAAACCATTGAGCCAAAACCCATTAGAACAGCACTCACGTATGAAACAATGCACAGGTCTGCTTGTTTCCATTTTTATGCACTGTTATAGGACTATAAATATTCATCGTAATGTAACTGAAAATTATTGAAGTGAGAAAAAAGAGAAACAGGGAAGCCATTTGCTTCAATTCATAAACAGCATCTGTTGGGAAGTTATTCATAGATTGCTTCAGGGCCTGCTGAGCAGTAAGCCCATGGAAAAGGATGCCATTGCAAGCAAATTGGCCAAAACTGCAATGGAGATGCTATTAAACATGATTCACTGACAGTCAGGGAGAATGATCAGGCACTGGGTTGTTTTATGTCTTCTTTTATCACTGGGACACAGAAGTAGCCTCCAGCCAAAGTCTCACACAGTTCAAATTAGAAGAGCAACCTTCTAGAGTATATTAAGGCCTAACTAGGGCTAAGAGAAAGTTCCATGAAGTGATATTGTAGTGAATGCAGTTGTTTATTTGTCCTTACCTGAGGCATATGTAAAATCTCCTTGCAAATCAAGGTGGCTATAACCTTTCCTACTGTATATTTTTGGCCAAAAGGTGTTTATCTTGTAAAAAGGCAAAAATGCAGCCTAATGGATAAGTGAAAAATAATTAATAATTTAATAAACATCCTTTAGCTTCTTATTACATTTCTAAATACATTTTCACCAAAAAGTGACATGATGCCAAAGAAAAGTATATCTGTGCAAATCCACAGAAGAAAGTAAGTACAAATATTTTTAAGTATAGTTCAGGAATAAAATACTCAACTGCTGAATTTTGTTTGCTGATTTACAGACCAGAGCTACAGTAAGGCACCACTGTTCAGCATTTCTGAATTCAATGCAAATGGAGCTGAGTTTTCAGTTAATGATCTGGCCCAAATTTTTTTACCACCTGTGGGATTTATCACATCATGAGGAATTTGAAAAATGCACTTGCAATCAATAAGTGGACAAATAATTTTCCCAGCCCCGTTAATCTTCTCGTTGCAAATTATTTATACTTATAATTAACTTCAGCAATTCACTGACCCTAAGTAACTGAAAGTGCAGTCCCCTTCATAACCAGGATGCTACACAGGCCCATAGCTCACAACGCAAAGTACTTTCTTATGTACTTTCTCTACTTTCCTGTGTTGCAACTGAGACAAACAGCAAGGAATATGGAGCTACTCAGAATATCTTAGTTTTGCTTGTCTCTACCTGTTACTTTTGACTAATTTTAACTATCCCTATTAAGTTGTTTTCCTTTTCACAAAAATCTGGGGAAAGACACATTCTTCAGCTGCCTGACCTGAACGACATGGGATGCTTTCAGGTTACTGGTAGGATTTAAATCAAGCCCATTAAAATGCCTGAATTTGCAAGCAAACAATGATATATTATCCTAAGCAAATATTAATTGTTTTTCCTTTGATATTTAATTTTTGTTGTTGAAGTACAAACTTGTCTGTGACTCAAGTGAATGAAGGCCTTTTACACAACAAATATTATTTTGTTTCCTGCATTTTTTGAGGGATAGTTGTGACTAGAAAATGCACTTTCACAAATTAGGACTGTTTCATGCTAGGGAAAAAAAAGATTATTTATTCACCAAGTACCCTGGAATGTGATAACTAGTGGGCATTGATTACATCTATCCGTTAGACCGCTTCCCAGGAAAGTTAAGTTAGCTTTAAATTATTCATTTAAAGGCTGACACATTCCCCAGGAACAGTAGGAGATGTGGTGGGTGTAAAACATTCAAGGGGTAACAAATGCTCAAGCAGAGAGAAACCTCTACTCAACCTTTAAATGGAAGAAAACACATTTCAGAAGTCTCATCCAAATTTTCTTTATGTTACCTTTTGCCATAATATGCCCCTTTGGTATCCATTTGCACAAAACTGTTTGCTAAAACAATTGAGATTTTACCAGTAAGAAACGTTACTGAGAAAATATTTGTTGACAATAAAATACATATCTGAACACCTACAAGATGTGATGCACAGTTTCAGCAGTGTCCCAATTCAAGATGAAGAACTACACCACATGATTGATGAGACATAATTAAACAATATACCTTGAAAGTTAGAGATCAGGAAAAACTATTCTAATGTGTGTGATATTACCAAATCTTAGTAGGCTTAAACGAGAAAATCAATGTTTGACAAGCAAAAGCAGATCTTAACCTCATAGATTAATTCATCCCTGTATATAACTCACTTGCCTTTTCATTTCTCCACACCCAAATGGTGCAATCCTGTTAATTCCCCGGACACCCTGATCTTAAACACGTAAGGATTTGGTCTGGCAGCTCCACCTGGAATCTAAGTGTGGGTTTTCTAGCTCAGGAGCAGCCTGGCCTGGGAGACAGCTTGGGATTCACAGGTAGGCTGCCAGAAAAGTCTTCAGTCCGGTTCTGCCACACTGAGCAAATCCTGCTACTGTCCCTTCTCTGTTAAGTCAAGGAATAAAATTAAGGGCTCAGGTTCTTGCAGACTGAGGTTCAATATTTTCCAAGAATCTGTATTTTGGGGTATATTTATGCCTGTCCTCTTACACTTCTAGCACAAAACAGAAGAAGGCATTTGAACAAAACACTTGTACAGATCTCTCTGTTCATAACTCCCCTACTCCCTAAGTGAAGCTTCAGGGACAGTTCAGCTGGAATTGGCATAAATTTAGACAAATTAAAGTCATTTTAAGCATGATCAAAAAAAGCTATTCTTGTTTATAGAGAAAGATAATTATTTTTTCAAAAATGTTACTGCATATATTACAGCTGTTAGGAACAGCTCTAATTTGTGCTGAGACCATTTATGGAGATTTCTATTCCTTTATTTATTCCTTTATTAAATAAGGGACATGCCATAGCAACCCCTGTCACACACTTCCATTCATGTATTGATTCTGCATTATTCAATCTATGTAGGTTTTATTGTGGCCATTGCCTCACATTATGCTGTAGATTTGCCAAATCAAAATCATTCATTGTAATCCTCCCGCAGTTCAGGGCTTCGTATAACTCGGGACAGAAAAACAACCACCCTCAGGAGCTGGCTTGGGTCTAACAAGACTTTTTATGAAGGCTTTCCCCACATCTTTCCCTCTCAACTCCCATTTTGTGTCATTTCCACTTAAAATACCATCCAGCCCAAAGCCCTGTCATTCATCTGAATGAACCAAATGTACAGTGAGAGGGGAAACCAAACCAGTATGCCAGTCAGCTTTGAAACAGTCTTGCTCTGGCCCATTTCCAGCAAAATTCGATGTTCCTCATAGGAGGCTAGTTTTCTAAGCACAAATTATTTTATAAAAGCTGTGCTTATCAGTATAATTGCAACATTTTACCATTGTAAACATTTTCAGCCATTCACCAAAATGGGTTTAGTCCCTTATGTGATATAGCTCATACCCTAAAATGATAAAACCTGGATCACCTCAGCTTCCTTGTTAAGGCCACAAATGACCAGTGGTACAACAATAACTTCTCCTCCATCAAACCATTTAACGACACAATGCTACAGCATCACTCGTGGGTCCATAACTGTGTGTGAGCCTAAAACACAGGAGTGGTTCAGAACAGACATGCTCACAGAGCACAACCTGGAAGTGTCCCACCTGAGATATCTAACCAGAACATAAAGTATGTGTGTAGCTGTTCTTAGACCATTATGCAGCTTTCTACTCCTTCCTGTAAGGAAGCTGAAGTTCAGTTATACATCAAAGTTTATTTCTACAAGCCCTGCCTCCGCTCTGTGGAAAGGGGAGCTTGCTCCTCATATATGCCAAGTCATTCCAGATGCCCCACGACTGTGTTAGCTCAGCCCCCAGCCTGCCTTAGGAAAAGCAAAGTAAATTAGTTCAGACTTGGACATGCATTAGTGTAATCCCAGGACTGTGAGTTACAGAAGATACCTCCCACAGCCAGGAATACACAGGCACAGCAAAGACTCAGGTAGACAGACCCTTGAAAGACACACAACTGTTCAGCATCGAGGAACTCTGGAAGAAGCCTGGGAAATCTTTCTTGGAGTTACTCACCTCCCCTAGGAGCTAACACTTCTTTTGCCTGTTAAGGGTTTGATGCAAAAGAGAAGAGCTGTTCACCCACAATGTGAGAGAAAGTTGGATAACCACTTTTAATGGCATATGGCATGTCCATCTGTTAAGGATATGGCATGTCACACATCTGTTTTCTGGCACTGGCTTGGGAGAAAAGCTGCGCTGAGCTGCTATCAACACTATCAACTCTCTTCCTAAATAACAAGCGATGGCTTTCCCAGGAAGGGAGCATCGAGCAGTAAGCTCATATCAGCATCCTGAGCCACACCAGTATGAGTCATACAAGTCCTTGAGCACACAATTTTGATGAAGTGTCACCAAACTGCAGTGAGAGCAGATTTTGCCCCCACAGATGCCCATTGCCTATGATGTAGGAAACAACAAAATGAAAGAAAAAGAAATCCGTTGTAAAAGCTTTGTTCACATCAAACTTTCTTGAGAAGCCTGACCCTAAGTCTTCTCACCAAACAAGCTGTAAGTGGTGACATTGTCCACACTGTTTTGGTTTTCTGGCCATGCTCTGAATCTTAACAGATCTGAATCTTAAAAACCCAGCCCTGGGTCTGTACTGAGAGGTGTCTCAGCAGGCAGCTGTACCCATAGTTCTACTGAAGGCGCCAAAACCCTAAAGGTTCCTTTCCTTAATATTCACTATCCTTCCAGGAGGGAGACTTGAAAGGCACAGGACCAGGCAGTGATTAATTCTTAGGAAAAACCCGCTGAGGCAACACCCAAATTTAACTAATCTCATTAGTTTTCTCCTTTGGGGGCAACTCTTTCTCATGTATGATGTCGGCTGAAGAACACTACGGAACCAGAAGTCTTCCCACCAGAAATTATTAACCAGGTTTAGAGGTTCTTTAGGCTAATAATTTTACTTGTCTAATTATATTTCTAGTTCAAACAATTGTGTAAATAGGAACAAAAGTGAGAGTTCCATACAGGCTGTTTGAAATATTGTTCACTCACCAAAAAATGTGATCAATATCTCTGAGGTAGTTCAGAGAGTGAACATATAATCATGAAATAGAGGAACAGAGTGTGTTAGCAGGGACAGAAAAAAATCAGAACAAATGACATGGCTTCGGCATGTAACCCAGGAAACAAAAATATCTCATTCAGCTGCCATTTTTCAAAGTGATATATGTCAATACTGTTGTTCCCTTGTAGGTTAACTAAATCTATCAAAATTGGATACAGACTAAGACTTGGTAAAACAGTCTCTTTTTACAGCTTGCTTTCTTGAGAAAGTTCAATTTCTATTATAGGAGGCCAGCAGTTAAAAAGAGTCACGTATCTCCAGCCGGGTATTCTCTGCCTGCGTTTGATTTTTATAAATTTGTGCCATAGTATAATCAGAGCTTTCAGCACTGAAAACATGCAGTCCCTTTTGTTAACACTTCAAAATTTAAAAACTCAGCAGCAGGAGGTTAAATCAAAAATTGCTCGCCCTTATTCTCTGATTCAGAAGAGGAAAAAATAATAATAAAAAGAAGGGTTTTGTTAGTCAGAGGAAGCAAGATCTTTAGGCACCAGGAACAGAACCAGTACAAGGGATTTTTAAACAATGGGCTGACAATTGCTGATCCTGAAAGTTGAATAATAGCATGAGTCTGAACAAAAAGGGATTCAACTGCATCTTCACTTCCGCTTGCAAAAAGAATACAAAGCATCATACAGCTTTCTAGCACTGTTATTATACATAAACACGAAATGGAACATCATATGCCTTTCTCTTACTATTATTATACATAGTTAAAGCTGGACATGCAGTACAAGTTAGTGACTGTACAGAAGATATGAGTGGAGAGTTTCCCAAGGCATATGAATGACAGTGTTTCCACTCCTGCATGTGGAAATGTCTCTGTCTGCAGAAAGATTATTCATGCAGTTTAAAAGAGTGTATGAAACACTAATCATACAGTCCATCCATGTGATAGGTGAGGATGAGTGCATTGTACATTAACAGTGCTTGTATTCTGCAATTCTATGAGTCCTCATGATCTAAGTGAGAAAATGATATTTTTAATATTAAATAATGGTCACAATACAATGTACTGAAGAGAACACTGTACCTGTCTCAACAAATTTCCTTTCACTTTGCTACCACTCAAGGATACTCAGCTTTTTCATGGAGGGATAAACTACCTTATAGACTGCTTGGACTCTTCCTTTTTGATGTTGTGCCGATTCACTGTCATCCCTCTGTCCTCTGAACATTAAGTGCAATCTGTAGTTCTAGTGAGCTTTCTGTATAACTAAAGTAAGTTAAAAAAAAACACCAAAACGCAACAATCCAACAGTAAAGGAAAGAGATTGTGAAGGACAGAGCAGTACTAGCCTTTATAGCCAAGAGCAGTTGCAGCTGCCCAGCTCTGTGCCACCCCCAAATTCTCTGTGGGCTCCAACACCCAGCAAGTGACTGGGTAAGGCTCCAGGCAAAAAGCCACCACTAAGCTTTGTGCTGTCATGCTAACAAATCCAAGGCTTGTTAGTTTAATGCTACCTCTGGTGTGTCTCCACTCCATAACATTCACAGCAACAACTGCAGTGCAGACTTGCCCAGGGAGAGGCCAACAGATGCAGTGAGTTGTGCTCACAGCTAGAAGCACAAAATGTTTGATCAGCTGCATGTAGATAATTAGCTCTATAATTTCAAAAGTTTCTGTTATTCCTTAACATCCATGCTAAGCTGCAACTAGAGAAATGCTTCTCTAAATACCATCAGAGAAAATTTCCATTCATGGGAACTTTGTTTTTAATTCAAGGAAGAACTACAAAAGAAATTTGTAAGAATCCTCAGAAAACTCACAGGCCAACTTGACATTATTTCTGTAAACTTTAATTTAAAAAAAAAACAAAACAACAGTATATTGATTCCAAAGTGTTGTTCAAATGATCCAGTAAGAAGTTACAACCAATAAGGCAGGTGATCTTCCAAAACAAGAATCTACATTTTTCAACAGAAAAATTATCTAGACCACAACAGCTCTGAATGCTGACAGTAGTGAGCACATGTATGCAATATTGCTTGATCAAAGGAATGGAAATTGCACTTGTCTAATTTTTATATACCACAGTGTATTTTAAGGACTAATACTAGCCAGCTCTGTTCACTGGTCAGCTGCTGGTGGACTACAGCTACTTTCTATTTTCCTAGGTGCAACCAAACATTAATATCTGGAGGATAACTTGGTCACAGCTCCCTTACCCCAGCTCAGTGAGTATTTTCTGTAGGGGAAAAGAAAAGTATTCATTACAAGTCAAATCGTGGTTTCACTTGGAAAAGAACATATAAGAACACCATCTTTTTCTGTGCCCTATGTCCTTTTCATGCACCAGTCACCTTATCCTGCTGACTATTATGACAGAAATTATTTTGGTTTATCTC
Source organism: Falco cherrug (assembly GCF_023634085.1). Classification (NCBI taxonomy): domain Eukaryota; kingdom Metazoa; phylum Chordata; class Aves; order Falconiformes; family Falconidae; genus Falco; species Falco cherrug. Next base: position 17,952,650 of record NC_073700.1, on the reverse strand, counting down.
AGCTCCTCTTCAGAACCAGACAAGAGGTAAGAGTGGAATGGAAGTTAACCTCCTTTGCTCCATCACCATGTAAGCTGTTCAATAAGTTTTACTCTCGTGCAAACGCATTACAGAAGCTGAAGGTATTGAAGCATTAATTTGGGCCTAATTTGGCATAGAACCTTCATCTTTATTGTCAATACCCATGATAGAAAGTTCGCAGCTTGACTTCCAGAGTACAGGCTGGAGTTTGGAGAAGGGAAGAGAATATATTTCTGATTATAAACTTAATAGTTTTTATATTGGATCCTTGAGTGACAAACACAAAACTTTATAAATATCACATTTATGGCCATTCACTGGAGCAGAACAGCAATGGTAAAAGCTTATATTTGTGATATTACATTTTTCTAAGCCCCACATAGCTTTGCTGTACAAAAACTTGAAAATGTTTGAATGAGACTTCTGGTATTTCTCTACCTCCTATTGATGAGAACACCACATTTTTTTCTTTCCTTTTTTTTTTTTTTTTTTTTTTTCTCCCAAGCTTTTAATGCACCTCTTTTTGGAATATATAGAAAAAACTGATTAAAGCACTGCCCAGTGTGGTGTATCTGACATTTAATCAACATTTACCCATTGTATTGGATCTTAATACCAACCCGAAGATAAGGACTTTTGCTATTTTCACTTCATGCATATCTATGCCTGGCTTTAAAAAGGAGGCACCACTGAATTCCTTCTGAATTGCACTATTTTGTGCCCAGCATAAAGTATGGTGATATGCATCTGCTACTTTTGTGCATTTATATGGAAGAGAATTTAAAAAAAAAGTCAGATCATCAGTCCATGTATGCAAATGAGAATGTTGTTATTCAAGACAACAGCAATCGAGTGTTATGTAGCAGAGTTCAGACTACAGATGAGAAATGGCAAGGAAGGACTCCTGGGTTGAATGCTTACACTCCCTCCCTCTCTCTAGTTTTACGAATGTACCTGGTCATTGCGAAAGTATGACAAATCTGTCATGTAAAATGATGTCCAGGAAGGTTTGCTCAAATATAAAGGGGACAGACTTGATAAATCATCATTGCTGCTGTTTTTTTCATTCATTCTTCTTTAGATAAAAGGATCCTAAGGCCAAAGGTACTAGAACAACTCTTTGATGTCAATGAAACTCTTTACTATAGGAAAGTCAGTAGGTTTTGGGCTAATTTAATGTATGAGCTGGACTATGGACACCAATGGGACAGTAGCAGTATCCTTCAGTTTTGGAAAGAGTGGTGGCTGCAGGTACGTAAAGACTTTGAGGCTCTTCTAAAAATAACTTTGGAAATCAGAGGGATAAAAAAATTACAGGATGATTTCCTCTCAATCAGGGAGATGATGCTCTGTGGAGCATGTGATTATGCTGCCAAGTAACCTACAGAAACACTTAAGAAGCAGGGGGATTAAGGGTGCTGTTTGTTTTGCATTTCTTGGTAGATTACTTACAATAAGGACCTTGAGATTTAGATTTGGAATGCATACTTTAAAAGTTTCCTTTGTATATACAGTATCCTACTTGTATAGAGAAGAAAAAAAAATTCAACCTCTATACCCTTGTTTAATAATGTAGAAAGTTCCTGTTAGTTCTGTATCAGTTTCTTGTAATTAAGACATTAGATGTCTTTGTTACAGAAATATAATAAATTAACTTCTGCCTTCAAACTACCCTTATACAGTGTAGCTTTTTGATGTAAGGGGGATGCATTGAAGCGGCTGCTGTGTCAGCAAGGCTCCTCCGTCATGCTATGCTGTGCTCACTGCAGGGAAGTATGACCACAGAGATTTCTTTCCTATTCTTCCATAAGGTATTATTACAGTCTGTGAGGGGAGGGAGAGTTCAAAATAACCCAAGGAAAATTACTTCTAGAGCAAATCTGCAAAGTTTTTTCTGATTATTTAGGCAAAAAAATTAGAAAATCCATTTCTTAGCACCACTCTTGAACTGCACTCTGGCAACTTTTTTCTCTACAACACTTGGCAGCAGGGACTAGTCTTCAGCAACTGGTACTCAATTAAATTTTCTTCTTTGCATTTGTACAGTTCATATGGAAGTTTAATAAACATATCAAATGACCGAGTTTTTAAGGCCTTCACCTGGCTGCCAGCAAATAGTAGTTCTCTCACCTAATGGTCATGAGTGCTTGGGAAGACTATTGTTTTTGAAATATTAATGACATCCCAAGGCTGCTGCTGCAGCCACCTTATATATTAATATAAATGTTTCAAGGAACCTAAGCAGAGTCAAGCCCTCTTAAAACCAAATAGATTGACTTCATTTGAACTTAAACATATGCTTAGAGCTATGCATACATTTAAGTGTTCTGCTGAATGGCATTTTTCTTCAGAGAACAGCCCTGTTAACTTCAATAAGACTATTTATATGATCATGTTCTTCTAGTCTTAAAGTATAAATTTACAATCCATTAATCGGAAGCCCAAACCTATGAAATACCATTATAATGAACTTATTTAATAAAGTTCACCTTTACTCAGTTCTAAGCCTGATAATACCTCTGAAGGAATCTCAAGAACATAGGACTGCAATACTTAAAGGGCACCGAATATGGAATTTTAGAATCCATATCCAGAAATTGGGTTTTACCTCCTTTTATTTTCCAGGGTATTTAAAGGAGGTCGTCTTGTCATTTCAAATATGGTTTTGCATCCAAACAGAGGTACTTGGGAGCAGCATATCCCTGTTTGCTGCTACTAAAACAATGGAAGGAAACAGTCTAGAAATGTAGAAGCACTTTTCAGCCTTTTTATAAAACACATAAGGCAAATTGTGTATTAAAGCTCTGAATGATGATTAAAAATCAATTTTATTAATATTAATAGGCTGTATGACACCCTTTGATTAAGCAAAGGCTTTCAGTTTTCCTGTGAGTGATAGCATCTGTTTATTCTCAGTCTGTGCAGTAAGACCATTTGAAAGGACATCATCAGGTGGCTGTTTGGGAAGGGGAACATTGTTGCTGATTGAGGGAGAAACTAAACCTGACCAGAAAGCTGTTTCAGGCAATACAGCATGTTGCGAGCAGGAAGGAGCTCTGCACAGCAGGGCACCAGGAGCCTGCAACATGCACAGAGACCAAATTGCTGGGAGAAGCCAGCCAGGCCTCAGGAGCTACAGCAGGGGCTTATGAGGGACAGAAGGGAAGAGGCAGCATCTGCTGCAGCTCAGAAAGTCACTTAGCTGGTTTGCCTGGATGCAAAAACTCAGCAAAGATATGACAGAAATGGGAGGGAGGAGTTTTTATGAACATTTCATCCAGTGTAGTCACCTTCAGATTTATTTAGGTACCAAGCTAACATCTTGTCAAGTTTCAGCTCAGAGTTCGTATGATATATATGGTACCAAAGCCTAAGGAATATGTACTGGAGTGGGGGAGAGAGGGGAAGGTATACAAAGACTCTCATCCTTGGGGATCCTGGGCATTCACTAAGGAAGGAGTGGGTGACCCTGCAGCATAACTCACAGCAGATCTGAAATACAACATACATTCTCTGTACTGCTTTTTCTGTTATACAAGAAATGAAGGAAATTACAAGGTGAAGCCACTGAGAAAACCATCTTTTGCCTTGGACTTTGGGCTCAAAAAAATACGTCTCAACATTTCCACTTATTTTCCTTCATTAGAAAAGGGGAAATACTGCTTTTACCTTTCAGTAAAAGAATTCCTCATTTCCTATTTTGTGACCCAGCCTTCACTGGCTAATTGCTAATAGCAGTGAGATTTGGACAGACAGCTGGAAGACTTGGAGGATACCAGCTGACTCATGAAAATGAAAGAGACAGTAAGAGGGAGAGGAGACAGATGGGTGTGGGATGGGGGCATCATCTCTTTAAGCAGCACAGATGTTCCAGAACAGAATGTGTGTCTCCAGCCTTACACCCAGTTGTGGGGAGTCAGATGAGGCATGAACCAATAATACTTAGAGCAGGAGTGGAAGGAGTAATCGTGGATATGGGCATCTGAGTCTCTTAAATTCTTTCAGCAGTCTTTTGCCAAATTCTGCTTTCACTGCCATGGGGTTACTCTGCAGTCTGTAAACAGATTTCCAGACCCAAAGCCATCTGTATGTTGAGATGAAATTGCCTGTGAGTTTTTCAAAGGGATTTGGGCACTTAATTTGTTTTAAAATCTAGGTACTAGTACTTTAGGAAGTTCTGCCATTGATTTCCAAGGCACTAAGATTTCATCTATAGCTTCACAAGTATTGTAACACAGAATTGCTCTTACATCTCTGGGAAAACCAAACTGTTTTCTTGGTCCATATTTAAATAATAGCAGCACCTGTCAAATTAATTCTTAAGAATGTTAACTGTAAAAGTGTTACTACTTTTAGAATAATACATAATTAGTCTTGAATTTAACCCCTCGTAAGAATAAAAGAAATAAAGGCATGATGGTTAAATACCTAGAACGTTGCCAGATTTTCATATACTTTTCTCCTTCTAAAAGCAATGCTGCTGCTCATCCTGTCAAATTTGGTAAGTTTAAAGGTAGAATGGAGCAAAGAGAGGTGTTTGGTCTAAATATTACCTAAAGTAGCTAAGCACAGAAAAGAAGATAAAAAACAGTCTCTCAAGAAAAGTCAGAACAAGGAACAGAAGCCTAATAATTTACAGCCCTGCTTCTAAAAAGAGACACGGCGAAGTGTTTTCATTGCACTTTAGGCAACATTTCCTACTTCTCATTGAAAAATAAGGAAAAGAAAAGAATACTTTCCTATTGCATCTGTCAGCAGTGCTTGCAGTATTCATCTCTGTGACCTGGCACTGGGAGAGAGAGAAATGCATTAAAGTACTGGTGGAAAAGGAGGGGCAGGGATATCTGAGAGGGTATTGCACTTTGCTAGAAGTGGTGAGCTGTTCGTACTGCCTTTTGGTTTTGTAGATTGAAATAATTGGCAAGGTACTCGGAGCAGGTGCGTGGTCATTTCTCGTTGAGTCTATTGTGGTCTAGATCAAAACTAATAAATAAAGTAGAAAATGCACTCAAGCCTCTGTGTCCTTAGATTGGCTTTGGTTTTATTACTTCCATACTACCCGCAGCCTCAACTGTTTGCTTTAGTTTTGGTGTGCAATGAATTGCTATTTTCATTTATGGCTGTAAGCATGACAGAAGTCATTACATCATGCCTTATATGAAGAAACCTTTTTTAATTTCACCCTGCTTCTAGTGACTATATTCAGGCTACTGTGCAGCATAATCACCTCTTATTACTACATGTTGCACTTCAGAACTGCAAAGCAGAAGTGCCCTTTAAAATGAAATCAATTCTTCCCCAACTGTTTTCAACATCTAAGGCAAGCCTGCTTTTTGTCTGATTTTCTTTCTCAAGACCGGCCCCTCTTGATATGAGTATCACTCAGTTGAACAGCTTTATCATTAGGCTTTACAGAAAGGCGTGCAAGAGCATCTGGGCAGGACTTAGCACCGTGTGCCTCTGAGACAAGGAGTGAAAAATGTCACCGGCTGGATCCCAGACTGCTGACAAAGCAGGCAGTGGCTGAGGGAGGCAAACAGAAGCAATTCAGTAAATGATACACAGTCCCTGAAGTGATGCATTCTGAAGTCAGAAAGAAAGGAAAAAGCAATCAGGAAATGGTTTGTCATGGTTGCTAACACTACTCCAACTCATCATGAAAAAAGGAAAAACTCCTATTTAATATAAAGCAGTGAAAAGTGTCATCCTCCCTGGGCTGTCAGAAAAAGTCTAATAATAATACTTTCTACTAAATAGCTTACCTAAATTGCTCTAGCTGCTTTTTAAAGCTGATATTATTGGCCTCATTAAAAAGACTGCTGAAGTGAGATCCAGAGATACAGCCTAAGACCTCAGTCCCTGGTTCCTGAACAGTCACCTTCAGGTCATTCTATTGTGTCTGTGCTGCAAGATTAATTCTGCGTTTGGCAGTAGATTTGGGCAAACTCATCCATGGGATCATTGTGCCTTCTCGCACAGGTGAGTTGAAGATGTCTGTATTCATCTCAGAAAGATACAGATTTGAAACCTGAAGAGCTGGACTTGAGTTCAGTGGTGCTCCTTCCAGCCAGACCATAGGAATGAACAAGTGCTCAGATCCCGTCCAGGTCTGTCCGTCTCTAGAGATCTCCATACATGGACACTTAGTGTGGTCATCAGTGATGATGGACAAGTCTGGTCTTGAGAGTGGGGTTGAAATTAGTGTAGACAGCTAATATAAGACCTCAAACATATTTCATTAGGAGGAAAAAGATGAGCTCTTTTCATTAGATTTATCCTATATTAAATAGATCTGCCCTTCAAAAGCACAGAATTTCTTGGGTATAAGGACCAGTGACCAAGGAAGCTGGCATTTTCATTAGACGGAGAAATAGCCTGTTATGATGCTCATCTAGTCTACAGGTCCTGAATTTTCTCTCTTTAAATGGCCAGAGCAGTGCACCATCCCACCGTCCTTAGGCAGCTATTACACCTGAGAAGTATTTTTTTGAAGAAACTGACAAATATATGTAGGCTGAAGCTTTCAAAATAAAATAAGGGATGCTTTACCCCTTCATTTCTAAATCAACAAGCTAACTTTCCAACACAGCTTTTTCAAAGGTTAAAGATTTCCCATCAAAAGTTTCTCTATATTGTAACTCCATGTCAAATCATGCACGCCAAAAAAAGTTGCTCTGAATTCCTAGTACACATTGCTGCTTCTCGCTCTCTGAGAACTTCTGGAAGTGTCCTATATACAAGCCCAGCCAAAGCAGCACAACCTTGTAGTCTACTTATGTGATCCAAAAATCGTTGCTATGTGACTACACTGAAGTAAGTTTTCTTGCCATTTAAAATGCTAAAACCCCAAAAAAGAGGAAAATAAGAAACACTTTGATCTTTCAGTTTATATATTTCACACCTTCACAAACCACATGACAGAAGACAATCTTTCCCATCACAGAAGGTCATGATGTCCTTTCTGGAAACCAAAACACACCAAACCAGAAAGTCCTGAAAACATTTTTACTTCTAAATAAGCTTGAATCACAAACATATCTTTCAGGTCACAGTTCTGCTTTACTCAAGTTGGAATTCCAGGTAACATAGCAGGAAAAAAAGAAAATAAACATATTTTTTTTTAAGTCTGGCCTTTTGGGTCATACGTTTAAACTATACTTCAGAGAATTCTGAATGCTGAAAGATTTGGCAAGAGCCAAACATGAAACGTGCCTCTGAAAGACTTAGACAGTTAAGAGGTTTTTAACCTGCTTAGTGTCAAGTATCTAATTTCAGTGTCATGAATGAACTAGAAGCCCTTAACTATAAAGGAAGGTTGGCCTTCCAAATTTGGGGGATTTAAATAATGTTTTGCTAAAAACCCCAAGGAAGGGGCTGTAAGCAATCCTTTGCTACATAGCACAGAAGCAGCATTTTGTAACGGAACTGGAGGAAATCTTGGCACAAACTGGTTTGCAATCATTGTCCTGAGGTTTTAAAGAATTCTGACACCAGCAGATTGGCTCTCAGCAGCACAGACACCAGTGCCACACTTCCCAGGGTTAATGACACAAGCTGTACTTGCAAGCACTTCCAGAAGCCACAGTTTTACCTGTGTCACCCCAGTGCCTTACAGTGTGGTCTGTCATATGTCGCAGGCTTGGGGTAAATGGCACAAATTGGTGAGATAGCCACCAGTTTCAGTCCTGATGGAGACATATATGCAGACCCTTCCTACCTATATATACAAACATGACCTTGTACTGCATTGTTAATGATAATTTACAATGTGTCAGTTGATACCAGAGAGGCTGGGCATTGAATATGGCACTCTTTAAAGACTTGGCACTTTAGCAAAATGACAGATACTTGAAAACAATAGCAGCTTCATTTCCCTTTCTGCCCCATGCAAAAAAAACCACTGTAAAGTGTTAAATTTTTTCCTGCAATTTGTTTAATTGCTTGATTTGATTGATGTAGATGGCTGAACAAAGGGTAAAGCAACGAAAAACAGGTTATTATCTGTATTTGTTAGCATATTTTTATTTTGTGTAAATATTTGGCTTCAATTTTATTCAGGTTCTTACACTAGAGAACATTTTTCAAAAGCAAACAACTTTACTAACAAAAGACTTGTCATCAGAAATTCACTCCCCAAAGGTAAAGAAGAACTGACTTAACCAGCTAAATAGTACAGGAATCTAAGTGAAATTGTAAGCAAGAGACTGACTGCAAAATGAGCAATGTGCTAGAGAGTGCTGCTCCTCCTGGTCCCAGTAGCTAAGAAGCCACTGCTCTCATTTCGGTTTGACACTTTTTCCAGCATGTCAAATAGCAAATTAATACTTTACTTGTTGAGATGATCCTCAGCGGTTAAATTTTACTGAACTACAAGATTCACTTTGTAAAGCAGCTGTTCTTTTGGTAATTGTGCTGTGCTTCATTTAGGAAAAATACAGAGCACAGTGAATTATGCCTATGGTGATAACAGGCATTTGGCTTTCAGATTTTGATTGTGCCATTAAGAAAATATGGAAAGATTGTTACTCAGAAATAAGGTCTTGATAAACTACACAAGTTAGAAGCAGTGTGGGGGAAAGGACATTCATACAAATTGGCTTAATTATTGATTGAAGAAAAATGCTTTTGTCCTAGGAGTATCAGTATCATAGGACGATGGTTCTAAAGTAAATGCATGCTCATTCCTGTTCACTGTGGCATTGCTTTAATTTCACAACTCAGTAGCCCAGGCATCACCTGAGCTCCTAAAGAATTGAGTAATTGATCCATAATTAATGGATACACAGAGCAGGAAAACAGTAGCAGAATACTAGCTAATACAACAGTCAACTATGGGGAATGGGGCTGTGTACCTGTCTAACTTCGTGAAATTGTTATATTAACTTTTATTAGATCTACATGGCCATAAGCTGAAAGACACTTCTAAGAGCAAAAGTCATTCGAGAAAATGTTGTGTACATGTCAAGTTACTTTCTGTGAAGAGTAACCTAAGAAGTTCAGTAAACGCACAGGGAGTTTTGTGTGTGATGATTCAAATTCATTCAATGGCCACAGTAATTGCAAGCTTTTCTTTGTGCAGATGGAATGAACTGAACAGGTGACACTTTCACATTAAATCACACACAAGATATCTCAAAGTTTACATGAAAAAGAAAATTTCAGCATAGAGGCTTCCTTTCACCCTGCCCTCATCTTTGCCCCAAAGTTTGATTTACACCATCAAAAGAGAAGAGCCCCTGTTACCCGGCCTCTGGGCATGTTGTAGTGTTACAAGTAACCTTCCTTGCTTCCTGGCCTTGAGGAGGAAAGGACCTCCTTGCTTCCAACCAGACCACTGTGGTACCCAAGATCCATTCAAAGGCTTCCCATATTCTGGCTTTTCCCTGTCACCATCCTCATGCACCCACATGCTTATGTGCTCCATGAGTATGGGCATGTACTCGCAATTAGCTCAAGTTTAAAAGACTCAGGTTACCATAACACCAAGCTCTCAGATATGAACAGATGGCATTTATAAATTCAGAGACTAGAAGGTAATCCTCTGAAGTAAGTTTATTTCTGTAAGCCTGTCAGAGTCATATGAAAATGATAGAGAATATTAATGCATTGATGTCTGAAAAAAAGAGCACATCTGACTTGTCCAAGTATCTTTGCTTTCTAATGTGACTTTTAGCAAATGAAATGTGTATAGAAACCTATCTAGTTAGGCTATCAGTCTACAGGACTTCTTTTGCAACACTGGCTACTGACCTGATGTCTATCATTCAGCCTCAAGCTGGTCTCATCTCTTATTTCTTTGAGCTTGATTGAAATATTCCCAAGAAGAGGAACCTTAGAGAGCTACATGGGGATGAGTCCATTCTGCAAGGCACTAAACATCTCCTGCATGAGTGCTATATACTTTAGAAATCAGCCACCAATGTGCAATTGGACAACATGAATTAATGAGGCATGCACTTCAGAGAACAGACAAAAAAACAGGGTTCTGTCCAGCTTCAAGCACTGTGAATCTCTGAAAGCCTCAAGCTGACAGCAGTTTGCAGAACTGGATTCTAAAATAAAGACTCCATTTCCCATGTACAGCAGATGGAACTAAATGACAGAATGTGGATAAATATAGAGGACTAAAAAATATAATATCTATTTGAAGCAAATAAATCACCATGCTCATAACCATCCAAGGGAAGGTCTCACCATAAGGGGCTGACCTGCATTAGCAAGCTGCTCCTGAGTTCATGCTGTGTCCCCTCAGAAAAACAGGCAAAGTAAGGAGTACTCCTAAGACACGTAGTCTATGGTCATGAGTGTCAGGAGGACATACATGAATCATAGAATTATTTAGGTTGGGAAAGAACTTTGAGATCATCAATTCCAATTGTTAACCCAGGACTGCCACTAAACCCTGTCCCTAAGCGCCACATCTACGTGTTTTTTAAATACCTCCAGGGATGGTGATTCCACCACTCCCTGGGCAGCCTGTTCCAGTGCTTCAGCACCCTTCAGTAATTTTATTTTTTCCTAATATCCAGTCTAAACCTTCTCTGGTGCAACCTGAGTCCATTTCCTCTTGTCTTGTCGCTTGTTATCTGGGAGAAGTGACTGATCCCATCTCGCTACACCCTCCTTTCAGTTAGTTGTAGAGAGCAATGAGGTGTCCCCCCACCCCAAGTCTCCTCTTCCCCAGACTAAACAATTCAGTTCCCTCAGCCGCTCCTCATAAGAATTGTTCACTAGACACTTCACCAGTTTTTTTGCCCTTCTGTGGACACGCTCCAGCACCTATACATCCCTCTTGGAGTGAGGGGTCCAAAATCAAATATAGCATTCCAGGTGTGGCTGCACCAGTGCCAAGTACAGGGGGACAATCTGCCCTCTCCTGCTGGCCACGCTGCTTCGGACACCAGCCAGGTGCCGCTGGCCGCCTTGGCCACCCGGGCACACTGCCGGCTCACGGTCAGCCGGCCGCCCACCAGCTCCCCCAGGCCCTTTTCCTCCGGGCACCTTCCCAGCTGCTCCTCCCCGCCTGCAGCGCTGCCTGGGGTTGCTGTGACCCCGTGCAGGACCCACATGGCTCCTTGAGGAGCCTCATACACTTGGCCTCGGCCCATCAGCCCGGCCTGCCCAGACCCCTCCGCAGCCTCCTGCCCTCAGGCAGGTCAGCACCCCTGCCCAGCCTGGCGTCATCTGCAAACTTACTAAGTGGGTAGTCAATCCCCTCATCCAGATTGTCAACAAAGATATTAAACAGAACTGGCCCCAGTACTGAACCCTGGGGAATACCACTTGTGACTGGTCACCAGCCAGATGTAACTTAACTCCATTTTCTACCACTCATGGGCTTGGCCATCCAGCCAGCTTTTAACCCAGCATAGTGTACACCCATCCAAGCCACGGACAGTCAGTTTCTCCAGGAGAATGCTGTGGGAATGGTGTCAAATGCTTTACTAAGATCTGGGCAGACAACGTCCAGAGCCCTTCCCTCATCCACTAAGTGGGTCATCTTGTCATAGAAGGAGATCAGATTTGCCAAGCAGGACCTGCCTTTCACAACCCCATGTTGGCTGGGACTGATCACCCAGTTGTCCTGCACATGCCACGTGATGGCACTCAGGATGATCTGCTCCATAACCTTCCCTGGCACCAAGGTCAGGGTGGCAGGCCTGTAGTTACCTGGAAGCTACTAGTTTCCTCTGAAAAGCAGAGAACTTCAGACAAGCAGCTCTTCTGTTCATTGACTGTTGATAAAGTTGGATCACACATGTGCGTAACAGAAGAGCTATTTTTGAAATAAGCTGGTGAGCGTGTCAGGTAGAACACATTAGAACTAACGTTAGTGCACTTGGCTGGAATTTCCAGTGGTGTGGTTCCTAACTAATCTGATGATTCAGTGAAGAAATTACCCACACAACAGGCAGTCACTTTGCCTTTTCCTAATCTAAAAGTCTACATCAAATTTCACCTCCAGGCTTCTTGAAAACTGGTGGGTTAAGGTTGGATATTTTTTTTTTGCTTCATGCATTTTCTTGGTGCTAAAATTTAAACATTAGATAGAATCTAAATGCAATCCAATTTCAGAATGAATCTGCCTTATTTAAAAGAATGTGCCAGCACTTGTCCATTCAACTGAAGCATAAAGATGCAAAGTAATTAACATAAACACAAGTATCATTTACATTATGGAGATGGATTCCTGTCAGGTGGGTGTGCACTGTTTCAGTGTGGATAGCCAGATGCTCTAGTCATTCTTTTAAAGGACCTAGAACATTTATAATGATTAATCAGATTTCTAAAGCAGTAATGTATGCTACCATCTGTTTAATTAAATCTCATGCTTCCAGACATACGCCAGTCAGCTCACAGGGGTCAAACATTAATTCCCCCCTTTTTACATCAAGGAAAAATTGGCTTACATCATTATACTTTTTATTCAGTCCTTCTGGTTTTAGGTACCAATCACTAATAAAGAGTGACAGTGTGATAGGAGACAAAACTATTTTGAAATGTAGACATCTGACCTCAGATCTTGATTTCTCTATAATTACAGTTTCTAAGCATCCATTACTTTTTACCTCGGACAGCTGTGGGTATCCTACTCTACAGTGAACGAAAGGAATAAACTCAACAGGTTACGAAAAAGCTAAACTGCTCTAGAAAGACTTGCTTGTTTCTTCTCATGCTTGAGGTCAGATGCCCAGAGGCTTCTGTTTCATTCAGTGTAAAAAAGGATTTTGACAGCGTTGTATGTAACATCTGATCCTGTCCATTGCATAAGATTTGTCACTATGAGTTTTGGGTTGTCTATGTATGCCTAAAGCCTTTTTCACCCATAGAATCACAGAATCATTTAGCTTTGAAAAGACCTTTAAGATCAAGTACTGATTAAGCTCTTGGTTAAAATTGCTCAAAAAATGTAGCCTTAGGGATTTTGAAGATTATCATCTCCTACTTTTATTTTGTAGAGATACTAAAGTATCTGGATTTGAAGCATTACATATAATGTAAATTACTGAAGCATGCTTTATATTTCAGATTGAACTTTAAATACCACTATTTATACAATTTTGCACTTTATTAGCATTGCTACTGTGGGTTTTTTTCTTTGTTTGTTTGTTTTAATAGAGGAGTTGCTGAGCTGACAAAATCTTCAATGATGCAGTATCTCAGGAGCATTCCTGCCCTCCAAACCACACAAGCTGTTTGAATCCCACCTGCTGCCTTTCATAAGCAATGTGCCAACCTATCGTCCAGCTAGAAAGAATGATCATTGCAGATGCACTGATTCTTCTCCAAAGTGAGACAGATTGTTTTAAACATAACTATTTCTTTATAGTAGTGTCGGGTTTCTTTCACAGAGTAGCTGCTGAATCTGCCATATACTCAAAAAAAGGAACTATTTCACTACCATGTACTTGCTATCAAGATACATCCATTTCTTACCCAGATAGTACTCTCACAAACTGGCCGAGTTGCCTGAAGGAAAATTGCTGCGTTTACTTGCATTCGTGTACTTGATGGCTGGTTTATGTTACAGTGAAATTAAGCAGACTTATTACCTAGCTATTTCAGTCAAATATTCATAATATTCAGTGCTTGGCCATTTTGTTAAGCCTTTCTCAAATTTAAACCTTAAATTCAAACTGTTTGTTCAAGGAAAATGACAACATATGATAACTTCTAGCAAGATGCTTACGGGCAAATATGTTTCTTATCTTCATTAGATGCAGAAGCTTATTTCTTTTCTTGTGTCTTTTCAATTTCTGTTTGGTTATGTCAGTATTTAGGAGAATAAACTTTCCTATAGTAGGTCTGATCTTTCTATACAACAATGGCCAGATACAGAAGACAACTTAAGAAAACACTTATGGGGAAGAGTCTTGGAGTAATCTGAACACTAACCTTTTTAGTGGCTGTCATCATTAGGTACTCAGTACAGGCATTGTTTAGAACTTCTACAACATTAATCTTGAGAAATATTCCTTCTGCATACAGAAGTGAACTATTATGTAAATCTCCTTAAAAGTATTTCCAAAATTCACACTGAGATGTTCAGCCATCTAAAAATATCTGCAAGCCTGAACAGTTCCTCAGTCAGACCTTCACGCCCTGTTCTGATGTCTACAATTACTTCTGAACTTGCAGTAGCTGCACTAGCTCCATGTTGGCAAAAGAATGTATTTGACATCACAGTGTGCAGGTTGAAACTCTACTGGGGGCAGAATAGGAAAGATCCTAATAAGGCTTTGAAGCCAGAGGTCCTTGAGAACCTCCCCAGATGCGCAGAGATGACAGCAGTCTTTGCTGATGCAAGTATCACCATTACCAGTTTCTTTTTTTTTTTTTTTTTTCTATTCTTTGAAATGTAACATTGTGACAAACTCTGGAACCTTGGGAAGGGAATGCATTCAGCTTAGAGCATTGGGGTTGTTCAGCCCACAGAAGAGAAGGTGCCAGGTAGACCTTAAAGCAGCCTTCCTACTGGAAAAGAAGAAAGCTACAAAAGAAAGCTGCAAGAAAACTGGAGAGGGGCTTTTTATGACAGCATGTAGTGATAGGACAAGGGGTAATAGCTTTATACTGAAAGAGGGCAGATTTAGATGAGATATAAGGGAAAAAATCTTCATTATGAGGGTGGCAAGGCGCTGGCACAGGCTGCCCAGAGCAGCTGTGGGTGCCCCATCCCTGGAGGTGTTCACCACCAGGTTGAACTGGACTTGGAGCAGCCTGGTCTGGTGGAAGGTGTCCCTGCCCATGGCAGGGGGGTTGGAACTAGGTGGTGTTTAAGATCCCTTCCAACCCAAACTATTCTATGATTCTGTGATTGTAATCCTCACTGTCAGAGTAGAGGATTCTTCATGGCAGAAGAAATCTCATATGTGCTTTGGATGCTGAATAAGTAGAAGAGTTTATAAACCATTAGATTATATAGATTAATGGATCTGAACAACAGTAGAGGATCTTGTCAAAATGTAGTTGGATTTGGTCCCCCCGTCGGTTCCAGTCTGGTTTGATTATTTCCAAAGGATACATCCAGACCGGTTGGATATCTTTACAGAAACAAGCAGCTTGCATATAGATCTTGTAATCATTGCTTCCTTTGCAATCTGTTTGGCAAATATTCCTTTACATAAAGGGACCTCTTTAAATAATTCACATTATAAATATTTTAATTATAGAAACAGTTATTGCAGGAAAAAAAAAGTCTATGATTAATTTTTCAGAGGTCAGCACGCACCCAAAAGTCACTAGACAAAACAAGTATGCACAATTAATTGTCTGGTCACAAAACTTGGACTTGGAAACTGCACGTACCAAGGTGCAAGACCTTACACCTCGTATAATCCCATCTCTGATAGACTGTTTCAGACAAGGATAAAATAGAAGCATTGCTCTTACTGAAGCATCAAAAGTTGATGATTACTACAGCTGAAATGCAGGAATAAATCAAACACAACTTGATCCGCTAAGGCAATGTCTGTTCTAAACTGAAGTGTTTTATTAAGCAGGCCTAAAATAAGCAGGTAATTTTTAGTGCTAACCTCAGAGGCACTGCAAACTGAAGTCAGAAAAAAACCTGCTTTCAGCTTCTCTGGAGCTAAGTTTTCACCCCAAGTATACAGTTGGCCTCAGCCAAGCTGCATTTCAGCTTCTCACATATGACTCTTATAGTTGGGCATTCTGACTATAACCAATAACCAGTATAGACATATATTAAATGAAACCAAATAGATTTATCATAATATGAAATTTTGGAACATTACAGGGCTTTAATGTCTCTGACACATCTGAGCTGGCACCTTATTCTGTTTCTTCTTGAACAGATGGTGACATTACAGTCACCACAAACACTGAAGAAAAATTGCAAGAAAAAATAAATACTTTTACACACAAAATTTAGAGTTTGTGTCATGAAAAACATTGTTAATGCAGTCTAACACTCTATTTTGAAGCTTGTCCATATTTAAAACCTAAATCCCAGGAACAGTACATGGCTTCAAGCCTAATAATCCAAGTACCAATGATTTATTGGAAGCAGGTAAAAGCAAAAATTCCTAAAAAGTTCTGCTAACAGAATTAAGTTTTCAGCATTTCCTTTACTAACATTTAGTGATTTTTAGAGTCCTCCTATAAGGATAGATTAAAATAGCACCTGGATGCTACAGCCAGATCATCTAATGGTCCTGAAGTTTCTGCCAGAAAAGGCACTGAAGCAAGAAAACCTCTCCATGATCTCACGTAGATCCACAGAGAAAAAAATCATTGAGAAGGAAACTGGTCATAACTCATGAACTGGAAAAGATCCCTTATGGATTACAAATTTGTAAGTTTGTCTACATGTGTCCTAGTTTCAGCTGGGATAATTTTTGTCTTAGTAGCTGGTGCAGTGCTGTGTTTTGGATTTGATGTGAGGACAATGTTGATCGCACACTGATGGTTTTGGTTGTTGCT
Source organism: Falco cherrug (assembly GCF_023634085.1). Lineage (NCBI taxonomy): Eukaryota > Metazoa > Chordata > Aves > Falconiformes > Falconidae > Falco > Falco cherrug. Next base: position 17,936,183 of record NC_073700.1, on the reverse strand, counting down.
GGGTTGTGATGTTTATATTAAGTCAAGGAGGTTTCAGTTTCTTGGGCCTGCCAGCAAGAGGGCTGGAGAGGCATGAGTAATTGGGAGGGGACACAGCCAGCACAGCTGACCCAAACTGGCCAAAGAGATTTCCATACCATATGACATCGCGCTGAGTATATAAGCTGGAGGAAGAAGAAGGGGACACACACACACACACACACAGATTCAGCATTATGGCATTTGTTTTCCCAAGTAACCATTATGCGTGATGGAGCCCTGCTTTCCTGGAGATGGCTGAACATCTGCCTGCCGATGGAAAGTAGTGAATGAGTTCCTTGTTTTGCTTTGCTTGTGTGCATGGTTTTTGCTTTGCCTATTAAACTCTTTTTATCTCAACCCACAAGTTTTCTCACTTTTACTTTTCCAGTCCTCCCTCCCATCCCACTGTGGCGGGAGTGAGTGAGCAGCTGTGTGGTGCTTGACTGCTGGCCAGGGTTAAACCACAACACGGATGCTCAAGCCCCTAAAGTGTCAATGTGAACCATGGGTCTGTGCCCCACACATCAGGATTGTTTGTGTTCTGCCTGACCAAGCGCTCATTGCTCCCAGCTTTTCACCTATCACATGGATGGTAGATGTCACCATTGTTGGGATAACTGGATGGTTTGTGAGGAACCATCAGACTCAGTAGTTTTCTGTTTTCTCTATTAGATAACCTGAGATTGGTTCACTTAATGCATTGACTTAGAAATTGAATACTCTGAGGGGTCTTTCATAAGCTGTTCTGGTATCCCTGCAAACAGAACGAAAACACGTCAACCAGAACCAGGCAGAAAGCTGGAAGGTCTAGGCGCACTTGCAGTCCAATTTTAATCCCCCAGATGACTGTAGAAGCCTCTACTGACTGTTTTGGACTTGTACACATACAAACCTGCAACTGCCTGTGTTGCCCCATCCAGTGAGAAAAACTTCAGATTGGCAGCTACAGCTTAGCTGAGCTCTGAAGCTGAACAGTTATTTGCTCTTGGTTTTCCCAACAAATAGCCCAATTGGATTTAGCTGTCAGAGTTGATATTACTGAACCCAGCTATGCCTTGGCTGGGCAGGTGGACTTGGTTAGCTGTTACAGCTAGAATACAGTCAGTCATGGGCTCACAAATATTTTTGCAGCTATTAGTTTTGAATGCTAGATGGTACAGGTCAAAGGAAAGGATTTCGTATGTAAAGCCTACTGTTATACCAAAGAGCAATCCTGCCCTGTACCCCATCAAGGCTGAAACTCATGTGGGTAAAATAATTGCAGTAACCTTCAGATCAAGAACCATTCAAAACAATAGTGATCATCATAATGGGAAATATATAGTAAGGAAGTATTAGGAATGTAAGAAAATGAAATGAAATGCCTCCGGGCTGAAAAGCAGTAAGAGACTAAGGTAACTAAGGTAAACCATTACAGCATTGAATTAAAATACAGTTGATCAGGTGATGGCCAGGGGGAAAAAATAACAAAAAAAAATGTACTGTGTAAGAAAATGCCCCATTTATTACTGTTTGACAGCTAAAGAAGTGCTTTAGTCCCGCAATAACAGCTTAAAATAATTGTTAGCAGAGTTCTCTGCAGCTGGAAGGATTATCCGACTCTTACACATTTCCTGTTACTCAGGTTCATTTCTGAGAGATGTGCTTCATAAACTTAAAGTGATTGGTAGTATTTCTGGGATTGCTTTAATGTAAAATCCACTGCTAACATGATTATATTCTGATCATCTGCTAAAGGAAAGTCTGAGTTACCAACAAAAGTGCAGCGTGCCTACAGTTCAAGGCTCCAAGGGAGGTTGTAGTAGCTATTGGACCTGGAGGGAATTAGATGCATTTACCAGCTTGGGAATGTTTCCAGGCTTTATCACTGAAGGCTGTTGGAAACACTCCTAAGAGCATCTGGAATTCATAACAATGTTTTCCAAAGGTTTGTTGTAGTTCATGATCCTTGGGCAATTTCCAAAGAACCTGGGCAATTTTACAGTTATTAGAAAGCAATGCAAAAGTCGCTGGCTGAAATTCATTTCCCTTAAACTGCAGGATTAAAAATCTCAAGAAAGGGTCAAAGGAGTATGAACTTGGCATACAACAAAATCGAGAGGTCCACCTGTGAACTGCTATGTCTGTGTTTCACACAAACCTGGTGCCATTAGAATAAAGTGGGCATCATCAGTAGCATAGTGACTCAAGTCATAGCCACCTGCCTCCTTAGCTGTCCTCCCCCTGTGACTTACTGTGGGGTGTTTCACATTCTACTTATATCAAAAAACAAGAGAAAAATCCCATTTAATAACACATTTTAAGAACTTGCATGCAACATCTTGAAATCAATAGAACCGCAGTGGCTCAGCAGCCCTCAGGACACACTATGAAGCTATTATCACAAACTGTGGGATCTTATTTCAGTTCCACTTGGCCAGATAGCAATCATTCCTATTTCATGTTATAAAAATATACTTCTTAACAGTGATCTTTAAGTTAGGGATGATTTAGATGGATGAGGGCAGGATAAATTGGTATAAATAACATGGTAACACACCTGACAGAAAAACTAGCCAGTAACCTCTGCTTAACACTGTTTTTCAAAGGAGAAGAGGTTCAAGAGTAAAATGAAAAAACTTGAATATCAGACAGACTTTGATATTACTAAATACCCTGGATGACTAGTGATGGAAACTGAGATGGAAGGCAGCAACATACTTAAAGCTGGTTTTTCAAATACTCACATGCTTTGAGACTATATCCCTGAATTACTAAAATTTGACATAACCTAGTAGTATAGTGTGGTACAGTCTGACCTATATCTCAGTATCTACACAATACCCATTCATGGCTAAGCTGCAGAGTATTGATGCAAAGTACTGCTCTAAAGAATTACCCTCTTGGCTGCACTTGCAGGTAAGAGCTGTCCAAGGGTTAATCAGATGAGTAGATGCAAACAGTTACCTACAAAGCGCCCAGAAATTTATGTAGATAAAAAATTAAAATGCCAGGAAATACACCTAAGCTAGACACACTTCCTCCCTTAAATCTATGGTTCTGGTATTTCCCTATGTGGGCAAGACTGAGAATTTCTGTCTTATCCCATCTGAAGCATGTCTACATGTGATAAAAATCCTCCTCCAGATGAACATCTTAGATATTTCATTCGTACTGCCCCTTCCTTTCTTAAAAAAGCAAGCTTAGATCTGAAAGAAACACTGCCCTCTTCCTACAATTAGGAAAGCAGGCTCTCTGATCCTCTAAGCTGCAGGGACTGCATTACACCATCTATTACTTGCCTAGGAGAATGGACTAAACAAGGAGATAAGGTCTTTGAAGCATGATTAATTTACAGAGGCCTTCCCACTACAATATAAACTGTTACCCAGAAAGATAAGCACAAACCTTGGTTTATTTTTGACACAAGAATGACTACAGCAGTAGGAACAGTGGTTACTTGAGCTACTGTATCTATATCAGTCTTCCCACACAGTCACAACACTGTACCTCTTCAAACCATTCTGCAGTAACAGGGCAGTTTTTTGCAGCACCAGATGATTTTGACCATTTAAGTTCCTTTGTACAGACAGATCGGAGGTGATGTTTGCATTTCAGTTGCTTGAACTCTTCAAATTCAGCTCAGGTGATGTCCTCCCTTTCTGTATTCAGTCCTAACACCTCAACCTGTCATAGTCTTGTCTTCCATTTTTCTTCACTGTCCCTGTGAGCTACAGTTGACAACTTGCTTATTCAAGCTTTGAGTAATACGGAAAAGCAACGAATTTACTAGAAAATGTTGTGGTTTTTTAATTTATTTTATTTTTTTTTTCTGTACAATGTCTGGCTCAAATATCTGGTTGGCAGATCTGCAAAAAGTCTGCTTAACAATTCCCCTCCTTGCTCTCCAGTTCCAGACAGATTTTAGAAATGTTGTACCAAAGCATCCTATTTGTACTGTCTTACCTGCCACATCTCTACTCTACAGAAAACACTGAAGATGTTGCTGCTGTAGAACTTCACTTTACTTTTCAGAGGCATCTTTCTGTTAGATCTCTGATAGCTGTCAGAATGTATTTCTTGCCTGACATTTGCATCGGTCTTCCATCAAATATTGCCTTCCACAGCAATCCAGCTGTCCAGATAAGTGAAGTTCTCCTTTTTTCAGCTCTTTTTCTTCAAACATTACTCTTCCATCTTTCTATATTCCTCCCACCTTCAGCACCTTTGATGTGGAACTACATGCACACAGACTGTATATACAAGTACAAAGATGCTATAGAAACAACTGAGGAAATCTAGGTGCCTCTCAAAGCATAATCAGAGTTAGGGCAGGAAATGTAATGTCTACTTTCTCATTGCTGTTTTAATGTTACCACGGGAAGTTCCTTTTCTAGAAGATGGAAATGCTGAGTTTCTTGCATGCAAGGTTGTCTCAGAAATGCCATCACTTAAGTTTCACAAGTAATACAAGACTGCAGCAAACTGGTGAACATGCAAATACATTCAGTAGTTTTCTTTTTAAGGATGAGTGATATTTTAGCACTCACAACTTTAATGGAAGACAGTGCATCTGGGTCTATCCTCTACCGAATGAATTGAATGCTCTCTGTAAGGCTGGATAATAAATACAGTGATAATTTATCAGTATAAATTGATGAACTGTGATAGCTTTCATTCCTATCTACTTAGGAGATTTTGCCTTGTAGTTATAAACCTCCAGTAATAAGTTAAGGATTTTCAGAGATACCCACTCTAGCTTTCTTATAGCTTTAACTCTGTGTTAGCTTAACTGTTTAGGATATCAGTTATTATGTAAGTTTCACACGAATGAAGAATTTGGGAATTCAGATTCAGAGAGTCTTCACTTGCCTGAATTAAATAAATATGCTATATCTAAACTTTATAAGCCATTCTCAAGGACAGATAACCAGACTAACTAAACAAAAACAGCAAAATATTGAGCCAAATATCAGAAAAAGTATTTCCCATTGATTACAACAAGACAATACTTACTATTCTTACATACAGAATAGGTTTGATTTAATTTTTTGTTTTGATATTAAATTCTATTAAACATGTTGATGAGTCCCTGAACTTTGCTTCTCCTCTAAAACTTTCTTCCCCACACTATGAAAGGCCTTAGGAATGTCAGCTGAGTCAGGAAAAATCAGAGAGAGGGGTACCAGGCTTCTTCCTTTGGTTCACTGAAGAGGAAACACCTACTTTGCAGGCAGAGATGTGAAACAAAATAGGCTTGCTGCCTTTTACACATTTCCTGACTGCTTTTCTCTCCTACTCAAGTGACCATGAAAGAATTGAAATTTTAATTAATTTCTCAATGTGATGAGCATTGTGACTTTCCCACTGTCTTGGTTGTATTTTGTGTGAAAGTTCAGCTTCTTGTTTGTATTTTTCATAACACCTAGGAATCCAAAGAATTCACTGAGTGCTAAGCATAAAATGAAAGTTCACATCTATACCTTTCCTCTAGTGGCTTTGACAGTATGATTTCGGTGATGCCAAGGGCTTTTAAATGTACTTTTACACTTTTTTCTTTCCAGGCAGTCAACTCCCCACTTTCTCTCCCCTTTAGCAACCATTATGTGGATGACTTTGCAGCTTCCACGTGCACTCCTGCTAGTTCACTGCTCCTCTAGTCCTTTTGACAGTTAAATACTTCTACCCCTGCAGACTTCACATCCATGTGTGTGATAAGCTTCTAAAGTCCTTGGGGTTCAGAGTGTCCATAGGTTACTAACCAAGGATTAAACAGCCCTTTACAGGGAGAGAGGAATGTAGAAAGTTGGTAACATTAAATGAATTATTCTGAAGTAGTTCATCAGTATTTACAAAGATGTACAACAACAAAATATGCCATTGTGGCCTTCTAAGTGTCCCAAAATCTTATGTGTGCCCAAAGCAATGTCAGACATACTATTAGTCAGCTGGAAAAGCATCGGACTTTAGTAATTGCATAGAAACTACCTGTAGCATAGCTCAACTCCTAAGCTAGATGCTCTTTCCAAGACTTTAGTTAAAGATGAAACGTTTTTGCATTTAACTTGGCATCTGAGCCTGGAATATTTTATTACTGCTGAGTCATTCCAATGCATTTTTCTGAAATGCCTCAGGATAGTCTTTGAATGGCTGATAAGAAGTTAATTCCTATGCATTCAGTGGCAGAAAAAAAATTAAGCTGGCATAGAATAAATTGATTTACTTGTCATGTCTAGTGAAATGACAACCCTCAAAGACATAGACTTCACGTTCCTTACTTAAAAACCTATGTCCTATTAGAGCTAAAGGAGGAGAACCACTTAAGCGAGATAAACTTTTGAAGATCTTGTATTCATAGGCTATTGGTTACTAATTCCATGTAGAATACCTGGAGGAGGCTAGAGTTGAGAAGGTCAGAGCAGTACAAAGAGCTAGATACTATCAGAAGGGGAAGAGAAGGAAAGAAGTCATAGAAATGCTATAAGCTGTTTTCAAATAAGGAAAAAAAAAAGGGAAACAGGAAATTCTGAGCCAGGCTTAGAACAAAGCTAAGTGGTACTTCCTGCAAGAGGCGTGCAGTCTGTGAAACTTCTTACCAGAGTATTGTGTAGGGTGGTTTGAGGAAAGGCAGGAAATTTCATAGGATCAAAATCCATTGAGGTTTACCAAAAAACTTAGTACTCATAGTGAGAGCGGCTGGAGCCTAGCAAGAGTTTAGAGAGGAGAATCATATATATGCCATTTCTATGCCTCCCCAGGTATCAGTTTTTGACAACTGTCAGAGACAACATATTGGCCTAGATGGAGCTATAGTTTGATTCACAACTTGTTTTTATGAAAAGAGGTAGGGGACACAGCCCTGAAGCAAAGTGGTAAACACATCCCAAGAAATAGATGGGCTTGAAAAAATTACTATTCTGCTTTCCTTCTGTTTAAAGAGGGTATAGATAGATAAAGTGCATATATATGGTAGATGTGGATGCAATGGACCTCAGCAATTCACACACCTACCTTACACAACAGAACATGCAGTAGAGACTGAGGCAGCTGTTCCTGAAAGAAGTGATATTTTAGAAGATGCAGAGTGTTTCCACTAACAAATAGCAAGCTGTCTCAGTGAAACACCTCTGTGTCTTGCTCCTGGTGAAATTTCACTGTGCTCACACAGAAAAGTTGTCTTTGCTTGCAATAGGAGCAGCAATTTCTTGTAGAATAAATTCATGGATTCTTTGCAAATATATATAGCTATGCATGCAAATACTAACAAAACCAAAAGTGGGCCACACATGCAGAGTGATATTTGAAACCATTAAGAAAGAAACTGAGGACCCTAAAAACAAAAGGAGAATTTTTGCAAACAGCATAAGAAACCCAGACTGAAAATATCCACAGAGCACAGAACATAACAAAGTAAATATGAGCTATAAATACATAATAATATAAATACATAAATACAAGCATATTTGATTTTGAGATTCTCGGATACAAACCTTGAACTTCCTGCCCTCAGTCTATTGCAGTTTGTTTGTTTTGCATATTAAAATTATTTTGGATTGTCCCTTGAAACATACTGCAATTCCTTTCCTCAAAGAAGGCCACATTTCAGTGCAATGACATTAGCTCTCTGAAGACACATGGCTTATTTCAGCTGAGTAGTGTTCTGATCTACAGAAACTAATTAGAGAATTTTCTCCATCTCGTTCCTTTCTTCTCATTACTGGTGACCAAAGACAATTGCTGAGACATTATTTTTGCAAAACTGTCTGCTAGTATATGCATTATCTTTTCAGAAAAAAATCTGCAAATACTACCAAAGTAAGGGGCAGTGAACATTTAGGAAAACAGCCACTGGCAGAAAACAGCACCCACAAGAGTCTCCCTAAGGCTACATAAACTGGCCTCTGCCAGAAACGACTTCAGAAAGAAATGTTGGGAAAAAGAACATAGAAGAAATTAAGTCTGTGCAGGGTGATATGAGGGTTTAGTCATTAAGGCATTCATAATATGATCAGAGATATGGAACACTTCTCCTATGAGGTAAAGCTGACAAAGTTGGAGTTGTTTAGCCTGGAGAAGGCTCTGGGGAGACCTTATTGCAGTCTTTCAATATTTAAAGGGGGTTTATAAAAAAGATGGGGACAGACTTTTTAATAGGGCCTGTAGCAATAGGACAAGGGATAATGGTGTTAAACTAAAAGAAGGTAGATTTAGGCTAGATATAAGAAAGGCATTTTTTACCACAAGAGTGGTGAAACAGCAGAACAGGTTGCCCAGAGAGGTGGTAGACACCCCGTGTCTGAAAACATTCAAGGCCAGGTTGGATGGGGCCCTGAGCAACCTGATCTAGCTGAAGATGTCCCTTCTTATTGCAGGGGCCTTGGACTACATAACCTTTAAAGGTCCCTTCCAAACCAAACTATTCTGTTTCTATGATTTCAGTGTGGTCTACAAGTTGTTGCAACTGTTGGGTATTTCCCAACCAGTGATTTGAGGCATGTCATATCTTCTGGAAGGCTGAACAGCTTAATACAGTCAGTTGTTGAACTCAATAAATCAGTGTTATTTACAAATTAGTTTATTCGTTTAGGGCTATTCCTTAGCACCATACTCTGTAAGTGACGTATTTGACCTCAAAGTGCCAGCTTGCTTCATTTCCAAGTCCTTAATTGCTGTGCAAAGAACCAGCAATAATTATGTAAGAAGCTAAGAAAAGAAAGGTATAAGCTTCTCACCCAGTTTAATTGTGGCCATCCATGCTAATGGTATAACATTTCCGTGTTTGTCATGCTTTTCTACATTTCCACATGTTATGCCTTTTTTTTTATTGTCTGGCTGCATGAACTTCTGAAAACCTGAATCAATTTGTCATAGCATCATATTCTTACTGGACTCAATGTCCCATAGAGTCAGCTGATATGTTGACACATTATAAAGAGAGAATAAGATTAATGTGAAGGAAGTGCAGATATTGGAGCCATCATGCCCCTAAGAAGTGTAAAGGTTGCTCTGGCTGTTCAGTCTTGCCTGACTATATGTTTCAGACAAAGGGTGGGTTGCTTTGCTGAAGAGTGTTAATAAGACATGCCAGATCTTAACAGTCAGTCAATATGACAAATTCTGCAGTCTGAAAAAAAAAAAAAGTTCAGTGCAAAATTTAGCTTCAAAGAGCAACTCCACCACCAGGTAGAGGCTCAAGTAATTATAAAATCTATCATGCTGCACAAGCACACTAAACAAAGAGTATTTTAACTTCCCAGTCCTTCAAAAGCCTATTTGTTTCTACTTCCAGAGTGCAGTGGGGCTTAAAAAGCGTAAGTTTTCAAAAGTGACAGATTTAAATCCAAACCAATATAACAACAACAGGAAAAAAGGAAAACATGACACCAGGTTTATGGGGGAGAAAATCAGATGGCATTTTTACATGCAAATGATGAATATCTGTGGGAAATAATTCAATACAATAAATGTGTTCTGTTTCCTTTCTGCTATTAAATGAGCTCCTGTGATGCATTTGCCTATCCTAGCCTTACACTTCCATAGGAAACTGCACAATCCTTCCCATGCAAATTTGCAGCAGCTCTATAGGGGACACAGGGCACAAGGCCGTGACTGGTTGACCCATCAATCGAAAGTAACTTATGGATCTTTTTCCTACCAAGGAAGGCAGCAGAAAAGAAGGAAGACTCTTCTAGGTTTTACTGCAGGTTTTGTTTGTGGGCTTTTTCACTTGTAACATTTCATTACTGCTACCAGTATTTTTTATTTTTTGGGAAGAACAGAGACTATCAAAGTCACAGACTGAGTTCATGACTCAGCAGTGGTTTCCCATGGTGCCACCAGTCAAAACTAGACTGAAAGGTTTAGCTCAGTCTCACAGTCTCTTCCAGGCCTGAAAAAAAATTACATACCCCAAGAATCCCCCAAGCTTATATCATCATCAGCTGTGGCAGCAGGGAAAACTATTTTCAGCAGTATACACTATCCCTTTATCAGGTGTTTCTGTGCAGTTTTATATACATTTCTATACAGTACTATAGCACAGACAGCTTCATAGTTGCACCTTGTGACCGGTCCTTGTTTAAATTATCTAATTAAAAGATTTGAATAAAGAGGCAAACCCAACTAATTTCCTCACTTTCATGGGCAATTGATTATTTTCTGATTTTTAACACTTGGAATATAACATCCAAAGTCGTCATCTTGCAGTCCCCAAACCCACAGAATTGTCACTAGAGCCAATGAAGGTTTTTTGCCATAAAAGACTATGATAATAAACCAAATACACTGAACCTTACTTTCAGAAGGAGAGACAATATGAAAATGAAAATAGTTAATCATATAAATTCTTTTTGAAAGGATACTAAAACTAAGACAGTGCTAGAAAGAGAAACAAAGGGTTAGTTTTTCTGATAGGGAAATGTTACAGTTGTGTGCCTGCGTGCCTTAATTTGAAGACAAGGAAAACCTTCCCACCACTATAGTAGGCTCCTTGATTAGGAAAAAAAAAGGAAGAAACAAAATAATGACAGCCAATTTCCAGTGTTTTTAGGCTATTTCATATCAAACAGTGTGATGAATGTAGCAATATCACTTTTGGCTATAGCACAAAAAATATTATTCTCCATAGACGCTGCAGCATAAAACAAAAATGCTTTTATTACCAGTAGCAATGATGTGACATGCCTGATAAATGCCACTTTAAGACTCCTTTGGGTCCCAGCATCCCTTCACACTTATTATCAAGTTACTAATAGATTCTGTAGGTTTGACTGGCCATCATTTAGGAGTGTCATTTACTCTAAAATGACAGAAAAGTAAAATGTTCTAAAACGTTCAATTTTTCTCTTTTCCCTGACTGAGTGACTAATGAGTAAGAATAATAACTTTTATTCATGTTGTCTAGGTGATGAAATGGCCATTGTAGAATGATGAATATCAAGTAAAGATGTTTTCATTTAACATAGGCAGGAGGAAAAAAAAAATACATGAACCTTTAAGTCTCAAAAATATGAAAGAGAGCCGGCAGCTATTTAAGTATTCACATCTCTTGTATGACAGCTGATTCTGTTTCCTTTTGTTATAAGTTTTTCTTTGGATGCATAGAAGCATTGATAAAAACAGGGGCAGACATGTTACAGATTAAATTCTTATTTGCAAGATGATTCTGTCCAAAGGCCCCCACTGAGATTAACACCCATTTATTCCAGGTACTGTATAGACATACCATAAAGGTTAATTCCCTCAGCAGAGTGTATGTTATATAAACAAGGCAGGCAGAAAATCAGAGCAGAGAAAGATGCACAGGAAGAGAAAACAGTTGTACAGCAAATTCATGGTAGACCTTACAATGTATTATATTTAGATTAGAGAGGATACTGCGGTTGCAAACACCTTGGAAAGGTCCCTGCTTTTGCAAATCATAACCATAATACCCAGTAGAAGACAAACTTCACTCACGGATGGTTTCTACAGTGTACTATAGCACCAACATGACTAATAATATAAACACTTTTCTGCACATTTAATAATTGGACCGAGTGCCTAATTCTCTTAAGTAACTTAAAAAGCCAGCATAAATTCTTGTCTGTATTAGAGAATTTGATCCCACTATGACAAACATACAGTAAGTAATCCTTTATTAACTAACTCAATGTAAATGCTCACCTGATCCTCCACTCATCATGCTCAGTCCTTGTAGTTCAGTCTGGTCAGCGATGGGGGCCACTTGGGAGTGCATCTCTTCTGGAAAGGAAAAAACATTAAATAGTAACCTTTCTTTTCAAGGGAATAGATTTGGTCTTTCTCCTTATCTGGGAAAAAACCAAAAACCTCAATGTAACCTACTTGTGTGTTGGTCAAGTACAGGGTTTTTTTAAGATTTTTCTTAAAAATTTATCTTTATCTAAGATAGCTTGGCCTGTTCAGTCCAGTGAATTTATTTGTTGATCAAAGGCACAAAGCAACATGTGATTAATACTGTGTCTGTATAAACATGGTAGCAAGTAAGCATATTTTAATGTTATTTACAGTGAAGGGTTACTTTAGATTTGGCATAGAGGTATTTCCAATAACTTCAGTGGAGATACTACTGATTTGCACGAATTGTGTCCTGACTTAGTTTCATTGATTCAGTATTGATTTTCATCTGGATAAGTCCAGCCATCCCAGATCTTTAGCTTTTCAGTTCTGCAGGGAGATTGAAATGTCACTGGAGAGCCAGTCCTGCCAAAAAAGGATTAAGTGAGCTAGATCTGAGCAAGCGTCTTTAGTTGCTTTCCTTGAGATTAAGAAATTTCATCGTAAAAGGGCTTGAAGGACAAAGGGCTTTATGGGGTAGGGGATGAATGGCCACTACCCCAATTGACTCAGCAGGCAGAGGAAACTAGAGACTCTGTTAAATAAAATCACCCACTGCCACAGCCTCACTAAAGAAGTCAACTCTGCAGCTTCCTCAGTAATAATGCCACAGCTTCCAATCTGCTCTGACTCTTATTGCTGCTGTGCTTCTTATTCATTAGACAGACTTTGAAACATGAGCCCTGGTCACTCAGTGGTCATTTTTGATGATAACAAGTTCCCTGGCAAAGAGGAGAAAAAAAATAATGATGTGATTAGAAAGATCACAAAATGCTGCTCTGGCTGTATTGCAGGTTGTGTAATGTAAACTCTATCAAATAAACACTCCCAGATATTTTCCTACTCTCTGATTACTGCACTAGAAATGCTCAATAATGTTCAACAAATGTACGAAAACAGCATATGTCAATCCAACATTTCCTTCACACTCTTCTATTTTCAGTTCCTGTTTTGTTCAATTAACACTGCTATAACTGACTCACTTTCGTTACATCTGATCTGCTCGGGAAGAGCAGGAGTTTTCGTTAGCACTGAAACTCTATAGTTAAGCAACTTTATAGCAGTGACACACAGGTGAAAGTCAGAAAGATATGAGGTCTGATGCTCACAGGTCCTTCTCAAAATGGTGGTAAAAGGTATGTCCCTATTAGTATTGGTGTTAGGGCTAAAAAAGGTCTGTAACTCCCTCCACCCAGAAAAGAACAGAGGCAAAAAGCACCTTTATATGAAATGTCATTAGTGATCACTGTTGTATGTTAGCACTGGTAAGAGCAATAAAGTAATCTTTTTTTCTGAAGTTTCTTGTGTGTGTTTCTGCCACATGCTCTCTTTTTTCTTTGTGTGTTAACACGAATGTAACTATTTAACAGAAGAGGACAACAGAACATACTTAGCCAAAAAATCAGATCAAAGCCCAGCATGGAAAGCTTAGGGAGAAAGGGCTTTATTGTAGCTGGGAGAGGTGGTCCCACACAGGCCAACATCTATATCACTTACCTCTTTCAAAACCCCAAATCTCTTCATGCCAAATAAGCCACAAATGATTACAATTACTATTATCCTACAGTGATGCTGATCATGCTAAGTACCACACAGCATAGCTGCGGGCCCTGTGTAGAAGATTGTCTGATCTAATTTCGCACATAGCACTCTGAAATAAAAAAAGTAGGTGGGAAGGTAAGAGAAGCGCTTCCAGCACTCCCATGGCTATCAAGCAAAGCTTGCTGTTTGAGCACTGGCAGGTAAAAAGCTGATGGTGTGACTGGTTAGCATGTTAGAGTAAAATGTAAGAGGGTCCGGGCCCAGCATGCAGGTGTTGGCCAGCTGAGTGGGCAGTGGAGAAGACAGAAGTGTTGCCAGTAGGATGCTCCAGAGCAACTGTGGAAGTCCCTTGTAGGCAAGAGTTTGGGTGGTCCCGAACTGCCACTGCTCAACTGGAGCTGTGGCTTGTGAACCAGTTGGGAGAGAATGTGTGCAGAGAATGTGAGAGATGAAGAATAAGTGGTAAGAAACAGGTCAGGGATGGAAAGATGAGTGTTGTGAGCTAGCCAGTCAGTGCAGGTAGCTAAAGCCACATGGGGAACAAGTTTCGAAGATCATGCACTGGCATAACGATTCTCCTACTGGAAACTAAAGAAAGTTAAAGGTCCAGGACTCTGATGACTTCTCTGAGAACAGGACCCAATGATACACTTATTTAAAAATGTATTTAAGCATCTAATTACAGCTTCTATCTTAAATGAAAATACTTATGAGCTTGGCTGAATCAAAACCCAACAAAGTGGGAGAAATGCAACTGGACTTCAAATATGGTTCAGATAAACTCTGAGAATCAACAAACAGCACATTCGTCCCAGACTCCCTGGTGAACTGTGTGTTAGAAATCATTTGTAAAATTATTTTTTTAGTCCTAAAGACAAATTCATTTTACACAAGGCTAGAAGACTCTGTTGCTATTAAATCATCATCAAAAACATCAACGAAAGGTCATTTTGTCAGTGTTCTCATTCTATATTGCTAGACCCAAATTTCCCTGTGCCTGCCTGGATCTCTCTGCCTGAGGCACTCTCTTCCCTTGTTGTTCAGGTGAAGGCAGCTGCTATGTGGATATATTTTACAATGTGTTTTGAAATTATCCTCTAAATAAAAATTGGGTTCTGTGGGCTGCAATAGGCAAGTATAAATAAAGAATGTGTCTCTGGTTTAAATACAGAAAGTAAAACACATATCCCTAACGTAGAGTAAGAAACATTTCTGGACAGAGACAGGAAGGTAAGACATTACGTTTTAAATAAAAACTAGCACTAATGAGCATTTCTAAGACGGATTTGTATTACCCAAAAAAGATTTTAGAAACAGGTATATTAAAGTGTTCATTTGAAATTGTTGCAAATTTTTGACTGAGGAGCAAGTTGTCTTAAATGTTCCATTTTCTAACACAGAACTGTTTTCACTTTGTGAAATATTTTGCATTATATTTTAATTAAAGTTATAATTACAGAACTAAATATAATTAGCTTCTTTCTTCAAAAGAAATTGGAAGTGAACTTACTTTATTAAATTTTCAATTTGTTTCCTGCAGTGTTACATAGTTTATTCTAATTAATTGAATGAGATCTCATAAATATTTTATCAACATAGGGATGTGATTAACAGCTCGAGTTTTTTGTGGTTCTCTTTTTTCTTTCCAGCTTTCTTCTTCTTCTCTGCATTACCATTCCCCCAGTCTTCACGTGCAGTCTCCTGTTTTCAGTAACAACCTAAATATGGGAGCCCTGCCAGAGCCCCACTCTTCCACAGCAAAACGGTGTATTTTAGGAGTCTTGGCCATAGGAAGCCATTTTTGACCTCGCTTTGGGAATGGTTGTTATCTAAGGGAGCCCTCATATAACACCGACTATGGAAGTGACACTCATTTCTTGTGTGATTTATGACTTCCACGCAGAATAGCTTCCTGCAGAATCTTCTCTGCTTTAGTGTGTGTGCACAGCATATTTGTTTATTCTCAGAGCAGATAAAGCAGAAAGGATTAAAAAGGACTTTAACCCCCCATTAGCACACCATACCCTAGAGATTACAAAATGGAGCAGAAGGTACGTGTCACACCATTCCCTAGTCCCTGCTGGGTTGCAAAGGGCTCAATTTTGTTGTGCCATCGGTGAGATTTAAACTTATGGGTGCTGAATGGAGCCACTGTGGTTTGAGCCTCTGGCTTGACCTGTTCAGCCTCCCATTTGCCATGTGGACACTCAGCACAGCAGAAACATCAGCACAGTGCCATCGGGCCCCTTCTTACAAGATCAAGAGCTAGCACAGGGCGGGGAACACACCAGGGGCTTCACAGACTCACAAGAAAAGAGGCAATCCCTGCTTCAAAGCAAATAAAAAGGGAAGGAGGACATGGAGGTGCCTGTAGTTACACACTGTACCAAGACAAGCATGAGATTTTGCTCTTCTAATCCCCAGACCAACATTGCCTCCCTCCCTACCACTACTGAGATGGGATGATTACAATTTATGCTGGAAATGCTGATCTGCAGCCGCAGCACCAAGTAAATGTACTTATCAGTGTGGATACCTAAGCAAATAAACAGAATGTGATTGTATCAAACAGAAAAAAATGAAGTACAAATGTATGTAAACGACAGAAAGTAAGAAGATAATCATTATGGCTCTGTATCAGATTGAATCTTTGTCAGACCCTAGTTTAGAGGGGAAGGGACTGGTGTAAGAGAGTAACACTGTGTTTTTTCAGTGTATCCAGACTAATTTAATTAAGCACTACTTTAATATTATCAAAGAAACAGTTCAGGCTTCCCCATGACCTTTACCATCCAGCAATATCAAATGTATGGGATAAATTGAACAAAAATGAAATCCATATATATTTTATCTATCCATTTAGCTCAGACAGGCATTGTGTCACTTGCCTATCTTGTATTGTTGACAGCAATGGGCTGAGTATCTTTTAATATCTAAAGAACAAACTGTTTTCTTGCAAGCATACTTCAAAAGTCCCAATGATTCTAGCCAGGAGTGTACACATTTCTCACTGGAAAAAAATGTCCCCTAATTGTTTTTCCTGTTCATACATTCCTTTACTACTTATTCTTTAATGTAGGGCAAATTGTGGAAGTAGAAAACTAAATCAGTTTTGTTTCTCATTCTATTTGTTGTACAAAACTGAGTAGTCTCCATCTACATGCACAGCAATGCTGCTTCTGAATTGCTAAATAAATCAGTGGAAATCATGTTGACAAGAACCTTGCACTGATGATTCAGTGATCGTGTTGCACTGTTGATGTTGTTTTCAAAGTCTAATCCTATTTTCCAATCAATCCAAATTTTGACTGATAGATGAAGTTAATTCTGATGTTTACCTGCATTTTTTGTAGAGGCTGGACCTGTGACTGTTGATGTCAGACCTGGATTTGACCTCAGAGTTGCTCTATATTTATGTCTAGTAATGACTCCAAAGAAGCATTATTGACCTTGGGTCTTCAACCTCTCTTAATTTACTTTACTTGTCTGAAATCAAGTAGACTGTTACTTGCACAGCTGCAAAGGCAATAATAATAGTAAATGTAATTTTTATGTGAAGAAGGTCCACATTTCTCAGCTTCTAGTACACCAAGAAAGATGAAAAGGCCAGAAAACTTGTTCTGCTGTTAAAATGACAAGATTATGGATATTTTCTAAAATTATTACAAGAGAGGCCTGGGATTCACATGTAATATTTAAAGCACATCCAACATACTTGAGGCACTGCATTATTAATGTCAAATGAAGTATATTCTCCAAGTATTTATTTACAACTCTCCAGTGCTAAAGCTCTGAGTGGGGATTCCTTCCCTTGGCTGTATGTCCCGCTGTGGCAACCATCTTGCTCCTTCTCAGGGTAATGCAACCTCCCATTTTCCTAATTCAGACTTTCTGACCTTTCGTTGTCTGGGTTCTCTCCTGGGCAGAGCTACATTTTCTATGGTTAGTCGAGAGGGAACTCTGTAATATCAGCACCAGCAAAGTCAGCTGGACCAGCTCCCGAACCCTTAAAATTCCCTCATCACCACACTTCAACAAACTATGGCATCGTGCTACTATCGCTTTATCTAGTAAAGGGTATTTTATCTCATTCCCTTGTTTTAGTTTGTTTTCAAAGCCACAGTCTCGTCTTTTACCTTGTAACACAACTTCAGATACTTTTCCTGTTACCAGATTCTTTACTGCCTGCTGCAGATTTTTCTCAACATATGGGGAAAACAGTCTTCACACTTTTTCTATTCCACATCTTTGACATAACGGGTGGTTTAAACAGTTTGCATATGTATACACAATGGAAAGGGGAATCTGTGCTGACAGAGGGATGGATGCCTTAAGCATTTTGTTGAAACAAATTTTAAAGAAGGTTCTACTCTTTTTAATATATATATATATATATATATATATATATATATATTTTTTTTTTTTTTTTAAGTTTGGAGCTGATTTGAAACCCAGGTAGGATTAACTTACTTGTGAAGTTAACTCACAACCTCTAGCAACACCCTGACCATTCTGTTTTTGCATTTTATTCACTGATGAGGGGGAAAACAACTGAGATTACTGTGCTAGGCTTGGGAAAGGCAGGTGCTCTGATCCCTCCATGGCAGAGGCTCCCAGCTTTGTGGGCTCAGACAGTCCTTTTACACACAGCAGAGGGACACAGAAGCTCTATGGACTTACAAATACACACTGAAAAGAGAAGTACTGGTGCACACATTCAGGGAGCTGACACAGGGCACACTATATCAACTCTGCTGCATCCTGAAAAGATGTTGAATTATGAGATGGAGAATAACACAGGTCATACTTCTTGCTACCCATTTGTCCAGAATAGTTTATATTTCATATCCCCTTTTTCTTCACAGCAAATTGATGCCAGAAATACTATGTGCTGGGTTATGCCAAGTTGGCATATTCTAATAACCAAGCGTCCTTGGAACAACTGCAAGGGCTTTGAAGAAAGATGTACTAAACCCAGCTCTGAATGTTTTCAGGTTGTGACTACTTTTGTAAGAGGACAAGTAAATAGATATTTTGATGCTGGAATTTAGATCAAACCCATTTTTCACTCTAGCGATAACAAAACCACAATCTGGATTATTCAGCCTCTGTGGTTTTGTCACAGCATTCACGTGGCATATGTACCACTGTATCCTGATCAGCAGGTAGCATCTGTCTTGTTTTGTTCTGTTTAATTTGATAAAAGTGGAGCTCATGCAAAGACAACTAATTGGGGAGCTGAATACACAACCTACCACCCACCATGTGTCATTACTGGAAATAACTTCACAAAGTAACCACATTTGGAGCTGAAAACCTAAGATAGCTTTAACTCATGATAGTATTCTCTGTTTCATTATGTCTCAGTGACTTGGGATGCTTTTTATGACACACACACACCCCTATGCAGAAGAAATTGGACCTAAAGATATTCTGAGTAAGGAAACTTTGAAATCCCATAGGTGGGCCTTACACTGACTTCAAGAGTGGGACTGGTTGGTAGAAAGACCTGGCCAGAGCCCGCTCTCCCTCTGTATTACTTGGTGCTATGACACCAAGATGGTTATTGGACCAATAATTCAGTAAAAAGCTGCCATGTGGCCTGATAATACACAGGGCACAAACATTGTTTAACATGCACAGCAATTCCCATACTAAGGCTTCACTTCATGGGACAGAAGAGAGACAAGACACTGGGACAGTGGCAGATACATAAAGACATAAAGCTATAGTGTCACCTCTCTAGCTTCCTGAAGAATAATAGAGGAAGAGCCTTATGGTTGTCAGGAAAACTCACTACCACAAGCCAATTTCCTTTGAAACTGCTGGGGAGAGTGTTGGCCACCCTTGTCCTCTCTTCTTGGAAATGATAGAGACTCTTCTGAGACATCTGCAGGGCACTGCATGACTAGGCAGGTTTCACTACAAGGAAATACCAGTTCTTCTGAGAGAATCAAAGGAAAAAATAAGTCCGTATGTGGCTTTTCCCAAAAGCCTCTGCACAGGAGCATATCTATTTACATCCATGTCTTAACATGGTATTTCCCTTTGCTTGTGTCTTTAAATGGGATCAGTGTGGCTGCTTCAGATAGATGCTTTATTTTATTTTCACCTGAAGAAAACCACAGCACTTCTCCCCCTCCTGATTTACATATAACAATATGGGATACGTGGAAACATTACGTTTTTATTTTAGAGGCACTGTCACTAAAATGTCTTTAGCATCTTCCAGAAGAATAAGATGTCACCTATTTATTTTGGCCTTGTCATTCCACAATTACAGAGCTACAAGCTATGGTTGAAGCCACTGCAAAAGGATATCCTTTTCTCTGCAGAGACTTCTTTCACTGAGGACCAGACCCCATGGAATTCCACACCTTGAATCATCATTGATGTATTGTTGAAGATCTAGACCCAGAAAATAACTAGAATCACTCAAAAAAGGACATTCAATCTTCAGTGAATTATGTCCTTGACTCTTCATTGTCTACTCAAATCCTTGTAAGTTTGTGTTTAGACAGTACTTAGATGTCATATCAATTTTAATAAAGAACTTTCTGAAAATTCAAAAGGTCTACATCTTTTTTTCACTGTTACCAGTGAAATCCTTGAACGACCTGCTATCAAAAGACACTAGTTAAGTAGGATTTTCCATTCTTCACATTACTTAGATACTTCCTCTTGTTATTTTGTCTCTCAGTAGTATCCATAATTCTTAACATATCTTGCTCATTTAATGCAATTAAAATTCAACGTGAGTCTCATCAATCAAGCCAATAAAATCACATCTCACTGTAACTTCTAAGCTATTGCAGAACCTCAAATTCTTTCCTAAAATCTTTTTCTCCAATTAACGATTATATATTTAGTGCTTATTTTCAAACATTAAATTCTTCTGTTCAAAAGTGCACCAAATAAGAAAGTAATGTGCAAGGACTTTAAGCATCACTCAAAGGAAATCCTAGGAACCTGCAATGCTATTTTTCAGTAGGAAGAAAAACAGACAATTGTGGATAATTTAAATCAAACTACTTTGTACATTTTTTAACAACACAATTCTAATTTTGTAGCCATAATTTTTACTTTATAATGTAGTTTCCAGAAGCCAAAATGAAAATTTTAAGAGTTTTGAATACATGTGGGTGTGAAAATGTTATCAAGGGAAACATGACATGATTTCTAGATAATATGCTCACATTTCAAAGAGCTGGATTTTTCCATTACCTTGCTTTCACCAAGCAGCTGAAAACATGAAATAAAAAGAAATGGGACAATCTAGCTCTGTGATCAAGTAAATTATGTGGAAATATGCATGTTCATAAATGAACATGATTGTTTTGCAATTAGTTGGAGTTAGGCACAGAGGAAAGCAGATGTTCATCATGTTAACCATTGGGAAAATCCAGTGTGACCACTGGCCTTTAATGCTGTGGTCTGCAGTAGTTTCTAATGTCTTTTCTTTTGGATATGTTCAGAAACTTTCGGATGTAACATTTTTTTTATTGGCAAATGTCAGTTATGCAATCTGAAAGAGTTCACAAGAAGGGGTTAGTTTCAATCTACTTCCCTCCACACATTTCTGACTCACACAAAATACTGAAATTAGCAAACACCTTGTTTGCCAAGAATTTTCATTTCCTGGTCTAATAGACTGTCAGTATTTTCAAAATTATTCAAATAGGGATCTTAAGTGATACAGCATGAGATGCTCGCTCACTTTGGATTTTTCCATTTCCAATTTCATCTTACTTAAAAATTATTATTTCTAAAATTTTACAAACTACCATAGACTCGAAACCCATTTCCAACCCACGTGCAGCATCAGGTACTCCTGCTTCCAGCCAGTTGATGCCACAGAGAAAGATGTCACTGCTTCTGCAACACACTCTCATTTACAACTGTTTATGGATTGCTTGAGCCTTTTTTTCTCCAACATTGAAACATGTTGGCTATTTAGTACTCAACATTCAGGTTCTGGGCACTTCTTACCTGTGTAGGTATAGTTCAGGGCTCAGGCATCAGGGAGGAGTTAGATGAGAAACATTATATTCTTCCCAGTGTTTAATGGATATGAATATAATGGACTTATATAAATTTGATATGAAAAAGGGGAGGGGTGAACAGCAAGTGACTGTACAAACTTTAGGTAAATTTTATAACCACTTCAACATCCCTGATAAATCTGTGCCTGTGCTATACTTGCTAACTTGCATCTCTCTTGACAATTTTGGCTCTGACCTCCTAGAAATGGTCCAGTATGTATTGCATACCACAGAGCCAAAGATATTTTACAACAGCACAAAGTGACTAGCCCATGGTAGCAGTATTCCTGTTGTGAGGACTAGGGACAGAAAAAGAGCTAGCACATATTTATGAACACCCTGATGGGACCTCTCACATTAGTATCATTTTATAACCCCTTAAGCTGCTCTCTGTGAAAAGGACACAACTTCTAGGAAACCCCAAGAGACTCTGATGACCATTAGTGACTCTGTAAACAGGGAAGATCGGCTAGCAGCTTTTTACCAAAACTAAATAACAGATATTGTAAGTGATCTGGAATTCCAGCTCAGCTTCATGAGGACAAAGCCACAGAACTATGTCTGTCCTTTCTTCTGCCCACCTACAACCTTTCCTGGGACTTCACAATCAAAGGAAACAGAAATGGACTTTCCCCTACAAGGAGAAAAACTGGAAAAGGTTGCACTTTACAGAGCATTTTCTTTTCAGTTTGTTCCTTACACACAGGCTGGAATCTTCTTTGGTGAGGACTGAGAGCAGCATCTCACTAGGTATGCTCAACAGCAGATGTTGGTTTTGGGCTGGGGGAGGGAGCAGGGAGTTGAAGGCTCCTGCTAATAGATGTTAGAGCAAGACCAAGCCTGCTCTGACCTATGCCTGGGAAATGGTAGCCCCATATGACTTCAGGGGAGGCTGAACAGGGCAGTAAAGAAGCACATGGTTTAGGAATTTGCACAGGGGAAATTGGAGGAGACGGCTTGGCTGAGTCCAAACGGAGCATGCTAGTAGCATTATTCAAATATTAATAACAGCCGCCGGAAATTGGGAAGAGCCAGCCAAGTTGAAAAATGCCCTGTGCATTTGCCCTTTTGTAACCATGTGCCCAACACATATTCTATGCCAGAAGCAGTATTCCCTCTCTGCAAGGCATTACAGTTGGCACAAATGCCTACCTGGATCACTGCCGGTACCTGGCAAGCATGCTGTAGAGAGCAGTTGTTCTCCAGCCCCTAACCTCACCACATTCACTGAAACCTCTCCAACACTGCCAGCACATGGTCTGGGGAAGAAGGGAAGTGGTTTATTATTCCCTCTTCTCTGGACTGAGTAACACAAGGAACTGAGGAGTTCTTACCATTTTGATAGCACTTATGGCTATAAATAGAAATATACAAGCACAAGTCAAATGTTTCTGAGAATTTAGCCCCTCATTGGCTACTGCATTTGCCTCCTGCAGCTGGTTGCCATGATAAAGTTAGTTAAGCAGAGGCCATCAGCTCTGTGGATGGATTAGCCCTTGGCTGCCATACCAAAGGCATGTATGTCCATGTGTTCCTTTCAGTTCAACCAATACATTCAAACTACTGTTAAACTAGCTGTCTCAGGGAGTAAAAATATAGCAGTCGCAGAAGCATGCATCTCACCTCATGCTAGGCACCCCAGAAAATCTGTAGCTGGGTTTGTTAAACACACTCTATTGTTAGGGGCTGCAAAAGTCTCAGCACTCAGGCTAAGAGGTTTAAATCTACCTTAGATGTTTATAAGATTGGTATTCATGGCAATATAGACATACTCCGAGTTTACACACTGATTACCACCAGAAGGAGGGACAGAAGCGTACCATAGCCATAGAAACATACTATCAGTCTAGTGTGTTATGTGTCTCTACCATCCATTATCATTGTATTATATTTTATTGCAGTCATGTCAACAGCTCTGAAGTAAGTTCTTAATTTCAGCTCCACCTTAACTGACATCCTACAATCCCAGGAGACCTCCACTGCCCCAGAAAGTTTGTATGTGAAGCATATCAGACAGACAAAAAGAGGACAGGGGAAACTGCTGGACATCGGCAGCTGGCGGTGGAAGACAGAAAGTGCCAAAGAGGCAGGAATTAATGTAGATCTCCTGAATCTTAGCCATAAAATTATTCTTCCTATCAGGTCCTCATCTCCGAACACCACATGTTGGGTTAATGACCCTATGTATTAGACTATAGCAGCAGACCCAGAACTGAAAGCATCTGGATGATCTTCTTCCATTTGTATTCCTTTTCTTGTTGCGTAATTGTAAGTGTGTCCGTATGCACTCATCATGTGTACCTCAACTTCTGAATGACTGGGTTTTTCTCAAAGAGAAAGCAGTACAGCAAGGAACTTTTCCACTTAAAAGTATTCTGCTCCAATGAATCATGGCTGTCATTTCAAAGCTATTTATTGTGTTAACAATAGTTTTTTCCAGAAGACTGTTTCATTTAGTGATTTGGAATGTCAGGACAATTGTGGGGAATAAATAACCATGCAAGCCATAAGATCGAAAATCCACAAAGATTTCAGAACATATGAAAAGAAATGTATTTTTTAAAAATCCCAGACATGCAAAATAAAAGATTCAGATTAAAATTCTCATAGCTGTAGGGCTTTTGCTTGCTATTCATGAGAGCCATGGAATTCGCTTCTACTTGACATCAGAAATGCAGATTCAGTGAATTCATTTAAGACAAAATTGAAATCTTATCTTTTTAGGCTGGCTTTTCCAGCCTTAAATGCAGCTCAGTTTTAAAGCTCCTAGATATTATTTTATGTAAAGCTATTTGAGATCCTTTGTATTTTCTGCACTATATACATTTAGTTTTATTGTATTTAGTTCATGTGCATTATAAAATACAAAGGAAAATAGTTGAAAGATAACTGGATAATGGGAAAGGCAAAGTAATCATTTGCTAATGCAAGAGGAAAAATACAACAGAAATGGAAGGTGACTTCTAAACCATGTTCTTAGATATGAAGTATTTAGTGAATTAATATACCACAAGGATTTCTACATCCTATTTCTTTAGCCATGCTGTGTGAGTATAGGAACCAATTACAAATTGTAGTGCTCCACTATACCCCCATTTCTACCTCCCCACACCACAGCACTTCCCAGTGTTTTCTTTCTTCTTCCTTAAATGTGAAATCTCCATCCATTTCTCTTCATACTCAGTCCATACCACCTGCATATGGGCTACTGCACAAGTAGCCTGCCAACCAGGCAGAACAAATGGGTCTGTGCCAGAGCCCTAGTAAAGCTGGGAATACACGTGCCCCCTAGCCAGCAAGTTAGGAGGACAGAAGAGCAAATTTCTTTGCTCAGTTGCCAGAAGGCTAAAGGGTCACTGAACCCTGATGTATAACTTCGTCAAACTGAACCAAAATCAATTTATTGTCAACAGGGGCAAATTTTAACCTAGGAACCTTTTCTGAAGTTTCAGTAACTCCTTCATAAGCCCATAGGCAACCAGTCCCCTTTTTCTTTTTTTAAAGGTGAATTTTGTTGATTCACAAACTGCTGCTTTAAATGTTATGATCGAGTATTGACTTCCCTAATATTTAGCACTGCACAAACACATGACCCTGACAAGATTTATTATGTCATCTTTTGGAAAAAGTCTGGGACTGAATAAGGACAAAAAAGGAGAAATCTGTTTCTAATTTGACTCTGGTGATCACATACTTCAAATATCAAAGGTGTTTCCAGTGATATCTGTCATAAGAACTCAGATGCTCTTGCTTCTTTCAAGTGTCAAGGCCTTCTGTCATTCCTTCTTTCCATTACTCTCTCACCCATTCCGGAGACACAACTAAGTATTTCTGCATTCCTAAGTGGCAAAAGGTTTAGTTCAAGTTCTGCTTTTAGTTCACTAACGAGAGTGGCTGCTGCTGCTCAAAGTCTATAGTCATCCATTTGCTGTTTGTCCCTCACGCCAGCCCTGCGTATGCTGTCAGGCTGTAGTGCAAATCCAACTACAGAGCTCAGTTCAGAGTGCCTCTTGGCTGCGTTTGTTAGCATGGCGCAAACAGCAAACTAAAGGACTGACGGTACCTACCTGCCTGCATAACAAGGATTTGTGCCATCAAACTCATCATATCATCAGTTCTAACTGGCTGAATGAGTAGAACTCATTTTCTAAGGAAAAATGATTCCAAAGAAATATTTTTCAGCTTTCTGGGAGAAATTTTCCTTGCTAAAAATAGTTTTCCCCCAGTCTGACAGATGCAGGCTGAAACAAGCGTCATTTGTCCCACCTTCACCATTCTTCTCCATGGGCAAAAGGACTGAGGAGGGCATGTTTCTCAGGAGGCATACATGCATCACTGACTGCTGGGGTGCAGTGAGAAGGACCAGGTTCAGCCTCCTGCTACCCATTATATTTCCAGGATCAGCTATCTACAGCACATCTTTACCATCAATGAGTAAGCAGACATGCAGCATGGTCAGAACAACCTGCTGCAGGCCCGTTTGCCTGCATTGACCATTTCCCCTCCTCCTAGTTTCAGGGAAAAATGCTGCAGAAGAAAAAAAAAAAATCAGATGAGCTATTTTCATACTGCTGCGTCCTGTAATTAAAGATTCCCGAACTATAAATGACACCTGCACTTTTGTTCAATGTACAGGATGGTCCAGGTGGACACTCTCATGTCAGCTGTACATATATGGAGGTAGCATGTGATGTGACATCAGATGGATCATTGTTCTTTCACTAAAGTAAGAAGTGATAACAGCTTCTGACAAGATATTTACAGTGCACTCCATGTTTTTTCTTTTGCAAAAACATTTCCTCTGTGTCTGCATTTGCAACAGTCAGTTCCCCTTAAGGGTGCAGGACTATTCAACAGGCTGTTCTGCCACTAAAAAAAATAACAGCACTGGGAATCTTAAATTGTAGAAAAGGCATGTTTTCTATATGAAGATTTTGAACTTGTGGAAATGAAGTCTGAAAATTATAGTGGCATTAGTAATAACCAAAACCCTAAAGTCTTTGCTAGGAAAAACAGACACTGTTCTAGTTACTTTATTTTAATCAGCCTACTCTAACAAGGAATTTGGCTTATAATTTGTATTTTAAAAACCCAACATCTTCTGATATTTATAATTGATTTTGGTACAGAATCATCAAAGGAATGCAGAACAAAAATTGAACAACTTCCCTAAAAAACGTTAGCAGAGCTAAATTATATCATGAATATGAAAAAAAGCACAGCACACAGGCAGCAGAAAATGAAAGGCAGCTGGGTACAGTAAGAAGAGAGATCAAGGTGCAAAAATATCAATTTAAGTATCCTAAACATGGCTTAAATATTCATCGACTTGTTCTTCTGTATTTTACAGTTCATTCATCTGTGACTTAAGGGTCAGATGATAGCAGGCATGGATTGAAATAGGAAACTCATCTCTTCCAGCTTTAGACTCAGCTTTGCATGAGAATAGGAAAATAGTATTTCCTCTTTCCCTGGCTTTCCCAAGCTATGCAATAGAAATAATCATAATTATCTTCCTTTTTAAGATGCTTTGAGATATCTCATGAAAAAGTGCCCTGTCAGAGATTAGATAAGGTGATGTTGCAGGCAACTTTCTCCCTATTGGACTCCATTTTTCCTTTTACAGGCAGTGCCAATCTATACTAGGTGCCCTTTTAAAACTCATGATTCCTTTAAGTGACCTCTTTAAGGTCTGTGTCCTTCAGTTCAGTCCCTCTGTGTGTACCCCTTGCACAGGTAACCACTGGGCATGTTCCTGTGCAGCCCCAGTATCCCCGGCTGCCATTGAACTGATCAGATGCTTTATGACAGCCCTCTTCATACACTTGCTTAAGGGCAGGCCTTGCATTTTGATCTATGATAATGACCTGAACTGTGCCATCAGACAGGGAAACGTATTTGGTTTGTTACTCAGATTTAGTTTGGGAGTAGCTGAAAGACATACACTGCCAGGGCTAGAACAGGACTGTTTTAGAGCAACCCAATTCTGACAATATACTCTTTTTAGCCAGGTAAGCATCCTTTAGATTTGCTGGAGTCTGTGTACAGCCTTCCCACATTTGCATGGGTCTGAAACATGGTAAAAATCATTCCCACTGGCATGCTCCAGTCTAGACCTCCTGCTGTTCTTGGCACACATAACTATTTTCACTGCATCCTTATCAGCTTGTTCTTTCAGGAAATGCATTCTATTTTCCATTAAGTCCTTTTTACCTAAAGTAATTCTTACATTAAGTAGTCTGCCAGGCTGTCTTTATCCTTGACCGACCTTTTGGTAGGTTAGTCTGGCTAATGCCTTGCCTATCAGTTCCATTACTTACAGTCTTGTACTATTCTTATTAAGGGCAGTGATTTCCAGGAAATACAGACATAGCACTACAGGCAGCCACTTCACTTAACTAATATCGTGATGAGATCAATGCAGTGCCAAAATCTTCAGGTCTGATCTTAATAAGAAGCCGCTTGCATATATCTGTCCATGTGCAACACTTCAGGTTTTAAGTCAGATTCTCAGTCCTGACTCTGGGTGGGAACAGCAGTATCTGGTGCCTGGGCACAGGTCAGCAACAGAGTGGGGACCTGCACACCTCGCTGTGCCTTAATTCACACAGGGCTCTAAAGGCTCTATGGCACTATTCAGTACAAGGGCTGAATTCAGCCGTTAAGAAGTGCATGCCAAATTTAAAAGCTCTGTTGTTTTGATGATTTAACTGGAATCCTGATTGCTCCAAACGAAGACCACACAGACTTTTTCTTTCTGTCAAGAAGAAGCAGTAAGTTCGTAGCACAGTAGGATCTAAAAGATCTTTTTGTCTAGCACCTTGGATCACATAGCCTTGTGAATTTTACTATTCATGTACTGAGCCCATTACTATGATGAAGGGTTAATGTCTCAGGCTAGCAATAGGTACTTCCAGGGTGAATGTATTGTTTTGAAATAAAAACAATACAAAGACATCTAAAAGAATGCAAATTATATCACTGCTGAGAATCTGAAAAGCAAAGTGATGAATCCTTGGTTTTGATCTGCCTTGTTGTGTATTATTATATTTCTGAACTGACAGAAAAGATGTTCATTTCAAGGCACCAAAATGTCTGAACCATTTAGGAATTGTCGCCTTGAATCAATTCTGGTTTCATATACTGGCTCTTCACAGGCATTATTTCTTCCAAATCAATTCCATCTCTAAACTAATTGTTTAAAAACCATGACTTCATTCCCATGTTAAGGGAATATCTGTGGCACTCCCAATTAAAACAAAAATATTTACAGTAGTGTACACAATTTGCACAATGGTATTGACAACACTAAATGCTTCCAAATGCAGATCTTTTGCCTTTGCACATACACAAAGCAGCTTTTCAAAGGCTGAAGGGCCTATGTTAGAAAAACATACAGTACCTACTCCAACAAGAGAATCAGACATCATTTATAATTCATGTAAGTATATTGAAGTTTTCCACTGCCATCCAAGAAAGATGGTTTCAAATCTATAGAGTGCAATAAGCCAATGTTCTGCGTAGCAACTTCTATATATCTCACATAGATTTTACTCAGGAGATCATTTCTGTACTGAGGTCTTCACATCTACAATGTGCTACATTCAAAACCATCAGTTTCTCTGCATATCTATCAGTGTTAATATGTCAGTTTGTACCCTATGTTATTTTCATAAATGCTTTAGGGACATGGATTTGTTGAACAGATAGAAGACAGAGTTAAATGTGATCCAAAAGTAATCAGAAGCAAGAAGAATAGTTATTTCAATATTACAACTATTTATTTCTTTTCATATCCAATATAAAACCCAAAGAAAATGAATGATAGCTCTGGTCAGTTCCTCCTGCACTGATGGGCTGATGCAAAACTGCTGCATAGAATTCATCTCTTTCCTACAACCACGAGATTTAAAAGCCTAACAAGTGAGCTGCTGAGCTAAGAGAAGTTCATTACAGTTCAACCACAAATAGTTCTGTCCTATGCAAAGATGGACTTAGATTCTATTTGCCAGTATGAGAAATTTGCACTGATTGCCTGCAAGGCATCTAATCTATCCTAGACAACTTTGGATCACAAGAGCAATTGCATTTTCAGCCCTT
This sequence comes from Falco cherrug, assembly GCF_023634085.1. Taxonomy (NCBI): domain Eukaryota; kingdom Metazoa; phylum Chordata; class Aves; order Falconiformes; family Falconidae; genus Falco; species Falco cherrug. The sequence continues at coordinate 17,906,643 of NC_073700.1, read as the reverse complement.
TTTCTTAATTGTCCAAAACATGTAGTCTCCTAAAAAAATGTTCTGAAATTTTAGGACTTCCATTAAATGATCATGTCTAATGTATAAAATCCAGTTTTACACCTCGGTAAAAACTCCCAGAGACCTTGATTTCTAATAGAATTTTTCTCCATCTCTGCAGCTGGCAGTAGTATTAGCACAAGGCAGAACAGGCTAGAGACTATAATGCATCACAGATGACTTTATTGGCTGTCATATACTTAAAACAGCTTTGTTCTGCACTTGATTAATTTGTGAAGCAGCTTATTTCAGATATTGAAGCTGCTTGTTCTATATTATTATTAAAACTAAACAGAAGCAAGTATCCATTATTACCTAAAAATAATGAATGCAGAAGAGGCAGACACTTGGGACCCAAGGAGGTGACATTAATGTTCAACATCTCAAAAACAGCAGCATATCAAATTATTGATGCAAAGCATTTGACAACTGTTTTAAGAGGCAGGGACATAGGCTGTCTAGACATGATCGGATATCAAAGTCTACGAGTTTTGCAATCTGATCATTTTGTTTCCCTTTTACCAAGGTAAAGAGGCGCCTGTTAGTATTTGACAGGCTGCAGACACAATAACAACAATAAGAATAACTGCTCTCCGTAGTACTATTATCCTCTGAATAACTTTGTTGGAGGAACTCTGTTACAGTTTGTTTATTTGTTTGTTTGGTGGTTTGGTGGTTTTTATCTCTGATGGAGGGTAATGTATATTCTGTGACCCTTTTTTACAGCTCCCATTAGACAGGGATTTAGATACAGATCCCAAATTGATCTCGAACCACAGTGAAGAGACTAAGTGGCAACATCTGTAGACGCTGAATTGGAATATATTCCAGATCAGGCAAGCTGTTCTTTTTTGAATTGGACTTAGTGGGTAAAATCTAACTTAACCCTTCACATGCACTAAACAATTTCTGCAAGCTTCTCATCTGATTGTTTAATGGGCTACAGGTACAATGATTGTAATAACTGTTCTTTTTAGCAGTAGCCTATGATAATAGATTTTTGAGTGGTACACTGTTTTAAGAATTGCTGTGTGCTTCTTTTATAATTCTAATTCAGTATGTCAGTGTTGCTTTTTCCCCCCAGACTTCATGATTGTGCTTTTGTCAACAGAAAACAGCAATATTTTCCTTTAAGGGAAAATTCAAGGTCAAATGAAAATTGAGACAGATAGAAAGCACGTGGTAGCAGAAACTATGATTAGGGCATTTGGTTTAGTCTTTTCTTTGTACCAGAGTGTGTCGGCAGCCCTGGCTAAAGTATACATAAGAACAAATTCCTAACTCAGTATTAGTGTTTGATTTACTTTAGACAGTGATGGTGATGTCATTTAGGTGAATACCTATGAGAAAAATAGGATAGGACAGATACTTAATGGGAGATTAACTGATTCAATGTGAAACATCACAGTTGTAGTTCAAAGAATTAGAACATGTTCTGATTCCTGAAACTGACACTGTCAAAACCATACTCTATAATTTTGTTTTGTATTGTCATCTCCAAGCTTTCAAATGTCTAAGTATTAACACCATATGATGCTGCATTATGACATTTAGGCCTCTGGGTTAAAATACCAAGTCTGCATCAAGTCATACTGTCTCATAGCCTGATGTTAAGTCACATGCAGAGATTTTCAAAGGCTTTAAAACCAGTCTGTGACCAATTGCTATTTATCATCACTAAGATAACTTGTTCCTCTAACTTGCGCCTCTGTTAGGGCTCGTCATCATACTAGTGAAGCGATTTCCATATTGCAAAAACGATACTGTTGCCTGTTATCAAGAGGACTTTAGATAACTGGCCATTACTACCGCTTTTCATAGCAGCTAGTGCAAACTTCTAGTAGAAAATCAGAAAACTAATAGGAACAGGCTTGTCTTAACTCACCTATAAAGAATGTTTCCCATTCCTTGGCTTCAAAAGACATTGGGGGTTAACAAAACAGTTTGTTCTTTACTTTGCAAAATCAGTACCCTGTTGTGTTGAGCATTAGAAGCACACACAGTAGGAAAATGTTCTTGTCCTTACAAAGTTAACTACATAGATAGATCTGGAAACAGCTTATTGTCCCATTTCAGAGCAAGGAAATCAAGGCCATTGTCTGAAAACTGCACCAGAAGCAGGAAGGAAATCCACTTCTCCTAAATGTGCACAAATCATCTTTGTTTTGCATGAAGTCAGTGAAGGAGAGCGGGGAAAAGCTGAAGACTGCAATTATTTAGGCAACTGGGGTAGTACTGAGGATAAGGGGTGGGTGCTTTGTGAGTAATCTTAGCATTGAGGCCAAAGGCCAGCCTGCTCCAAAGGCTGCATCCCCTAAACCCCACAGATTGTTCCTTGGATCAGAGCCAAAGCCTGTTGCTTACAGTCTAAAACACAATGTGGTCAGCACGCATGCCCTGCCAGTGAACTGAATTCTTAAACCTCCACAGTTGTCATTTCTCCTATACAGAGAATCCATACAGACATTTAGGTGCTTAAAGGTGCAGTGGGCTGTGTCAGATCCAGAACAGCAGGGAATCCCCAACTTGTCCACAGTTACTGCATCGTGGCCTGGTTCACACTGAAGCATAAATGTCAAATGTGCTCCAGCTGCTGCTGGGACTTGAGAGCTTGAAGGAATGAACCACAAGTGATGGGAAGGTTCAGGGAACCAAACTGAATCTAGTCCCAATTAATGCCCCAGCTGCACCACCGTGCAGATGGAGGGGTCACAGCACCGACTGCCCCAATCCACTGCACCACTCCAACTGTGCCAAATAACCCCCTCTAATGTAGGCATGATTATAGACACCCACAGTCTGTAAAACACCAAAACCAGTGAGGGGTGAAAGACAAACTTGTGAATCTTGGTGTGGTTTAGTTTTATTAAGCTTTTGTCTGCACACCTAAACTCTCAAATGTTTTTGAATTCTGCCTCTCAGTGCAATGCTGTTTGCCCAGGCTTCGCATAGCTGGGATTCCTACTTAACCAAAGGTCAGCCACGTCAGTGCCCAATCCACTTCTCGCTTTCTTACTCCACAAGCTCAGTTCACTAAGGATTTCTGATCTCTCCTGAACTCTGATCTGTATTATGAATAATGACAGATAAGCAGATAACATTATCAAGCTGCCCTACATGCATCTCCAGAATGTGGTGAACTGTTGCATATGTCAGTAGAAACACTTCATGGAAAAAAAGCCTTTGTCCCTGCAGAAATCTTCATCTGTTAACCCATTTTTACTAAAAGGTGCAAGTCAAACCCCAAAAGGGAGGGTTTATCATATAAAGTTTACAAAACAGATGAGTCATTACTTTAAAAGTTAGTTAATAACATTGCACACAACTGACCAGAAATGTCAATTACTGGGCAGAAGGGGCACAGGATACTTTATGTAATCTCAACCGTTGCTCAGGGGCACTTACGTTTGAGTCTTTCTGACAACATCTACAACACTCTAATTGAACTGCCTGGGCATAGAGGAATTGCTTCTTGCTACTGCAAAATAGCTAGCAGAATTACAAAAATGGCGTATCAGAAAAATGTAGTGTATTTTCAAGCTTTTGAAATGTCACACTCCTGGGCACCAATTTATCTGAGTTACATTGCAACATTACGAATAGCCAGCAAGTCTTACAGGGCCATTTTTCACAATAAAAATACTTTCCTAACTGCTATTTTAGTTCAGTAATGATTGTATAGATCTGTTTATTATGCATTTATTTTTTTTTTCCCTAAATAATACCTTACTTTTGGCAATGTACTGAAACAGGGGGAAGTGTGTAATATTAATGAGGCCAACTACTTGCTTCAGCGTAAAAATATTTTTTACTTCAGGGGGGGGGGAAAGAAAGCGGAAAAACTCGTAAGAAATCCATAAAGAAAACAAAGGAAACTTTCAGCTATTTTTCTAATTTAATATCATTTCCACTTCTATCTGTTGTCTTCAGGATAATGGCCATTATGATCATAGCGAAAATATTACATTGATTGCAGAGTGCCAGGGAAGCTATATTAAAGGTCAATAAGGAAAAGTGGTATATATCTCTGCTGGAGCTATGATTCAGCCTCTTGAGACCACTTCTCAAGATATTTCCATTGTTTTCTGTTGTATGTAGAAGCACATATAAGCTGTCACTTTTAGAAAAGCACAGCCAAAAACATAGGGAATCCAGCTTCTAAACGCTTTAAGGCACCTGCATTGCACAAGTTATACAGCATTTTAGAAACTATTAAGCATAGAGCTACCAGTTCTTGGAGATCTCCTTCATAAGCCCTAAGACAGCTGTTCTTGCTGATATATATCCTGCACCTGGCTAGGTTAGCTGGTTGTAGGGGCTGAACTTGGGATTCTCAGCCCAAATGCATATGCTGTAGTGCTAGAGAAAAAATACGTTGCTATATATCTGGCTAGTCCTCAGCTCTTTGTGGCTTATGCATCTCCTGGAGGCATGCAGCAGTATGTCTCATGAAATGTACACATCTGAATTTGACCACTGAGTATGTGTTCCCTGTGGTACCAGACATTGCAGCAGTGAGTTAATTCCAGCCAAGAATGATACTGAATCATTAACACCTATGCATCTAGAGGACCATTTCTTCTTGTGTTTGTCCTGGAGTTACTGAATAACAATTATTAATAGTAAATTAACATGCAATTGGCAACAGCTAACTAATTAATTGTCTCAACAAACTGTCTGTGTGCACTTCTTACCACTGAGAAAACTCCAACTCTGGAAGGTCAGGATTTGATTTCAATGGAACCTCTACTGTTCCAACGTCATCCTTTAACATATGTCCACACCTTACACAGGTACATTCCTGATGCCAGGACTTATAGATGGAGTTAACTGATTCTAATACACTGGAAACAGCATATCTATCTACAAATGGGTTAAAAGTTATATTTTCCTTGGTACTTACTGAAAAAAGAAGGTAATTCCTATTCCTTGCTTAGACTAGTTTCAGCCCAGTCAAGAAATGGGATAAATTTAGTCTATTATTCACCTCAGACATCCAATGGAGCCTGCTTTCACCCCAGCTCCGCTCAGCTCAGCATAAGCATCTACCTAAGATGCCTGCAGTATAAATACAGTAATCCTTCTACAATCCCTAGAAAAAATTATGTCTCTCCAGATGGTGGCTTAGTCTGTTTCTGATCTGAATCATATCTCAAGAGGTTAACATCACTTCATTACCTACAGGAAGAATCTAAAGGGAAGCAAGAAGTTAAACTCCACTTAAATTTAGAGGGTATGAATACCCATCCACTATGTCTACAAGCCAAATTCCTCTCACAAAGGGAGATTTGGGAAATCTCTCCATGATGGTCCTAAGTGCCAGTAACTTTCTAACAGAAGGAGCTGTTAAAGGAACAGCTCTGCCCTTGAAAAAAATGGTTGTTTTTCAAAGAATTAATTACCACCAGTTTGCTTGGCAGTAAGAGCAATGGAAAACAGTTGTGTTTCATATAACAGCAAATGGAAATATTTTAGGACTCCTTAGCCTTCCCCTCTGATGTCATGCAGAGGTGAGCAGAGACTAAAGATAAGTATTTTTTACACTGTAATAAAAAAGTTTAAGTACTAATAACTATTGTTCATTCTGTTGGCAGGGTTTTAGTACAGCACCCTTTGTCTTTGATTTTTAGAAGCATGGTACTACAACCTAGAGAAAACAATATTTATACTTTATATGGACATTAAGAAATTCCATGCATATATTCTAAATATATGTCTTAGCACAGACTACTCCGCTGGGTGCGTCTGTCTATAAACTGGACTCTTTAAAATAAACTCTGGGAAGCTTCCAGATTAATTAGCAAATAAAACACACGGAAAGTAGTTTAGCCCACAGTTTTGTATGTGAATAACATTCTCATTATAGTTTGATTTTATTTGTGCTTTTAGACTATATTTTAGGAACGGTTTGAGGAATTACAGTTGCTGCTGCAGGGGAACAGTGGGCTCAAGGAATCTTGGGATAAGCAAAAGCAGGCTAGAAACGACAATAAAACCAGAATATTGGCTATGTTGAAAGGAAATTTGCCTGTGACTTCTACCATATACAGAGGAGGTATCAGAAGTTATTAGTTTTCTAACATATCTTCCTAAATTAACTTCTCTGTGGCTTCTCCCTCCTGTTTTGCAAAAAGGGAGTATCTCTGTGTAGCACAAGGGAAGCAGCTAATGTTAGAATTAGGTGAGGAACATGCAGAGAAGCTCTGACCTGCAGGATCGCTCATGCTTTGAGTTTCAGAGCAGAAAGCTTAGAGTATTCAGAGGGATGTTGAGGCTGGTATTCAGTAGAAACCAGCCTGTTCATGCTTGAGAAGCTGACAGTTGGGAAAGTCAACAGGTCTTGGTTTTGGTGTCTGCTCATCTCTAGAGACAAAGGATCTTCCCTGAGTTTGCTTAAGTGGTCATCTGACCCCAGGAAAAAGTAGTTTAAACAACTATGTGCTACTGAATAAACCCAAAAGGAATTGCTTGCCTTTTCTTGCCCTTTTACCTACTAGCATTGAGGATTTATATCTATGTTTATATCTATGATATAACACAGTTTATATCTATGAACACCAGCATGCTAATCCTACCGGAGAACCGATGCTTAATACTCAGTGTTTTTTATCTCTTTCATCATAGAAGACAGGTAAAAACTTCCTATCCTAAACCAAAACCTCAGCCTACAAAAGTAGATTCTTAAAGAAGGATGCACAGCATAATGGTATCTTGAAAAAACTTTCTTTGAGATGAACAGACCAAGTTTAAACAGCCCAGTTGCCTGTGCCAGTTGAATCAGTGCCAACCACCTCATCTTCTACAAAGCATTCTTCCAAGAAAGAATGTTACAGAGTATTAGAGGCTTCCTTTCTTTTTTCTTTTTAACAGGAATTTGAAATTCTGCTTTGTCATTCAACTCACAAAATCTAGAGGATGAGCTAAGAAAATAAGTCATGATAAAGACTGCATATTTTACCTGTCATTTGATGGGAAAGATATTGCTATTTGTTTTATTAAACAGTGCATAATTAAAAGTCAATATGCAAGAATGTAATAGAATCTGTGTAACTAGTCAATTTTTTGTCAATGACAATGTCTAATTTATAGGAAATCAGTAATAAAATGTTCGGGTTTAACACTATCTGCAAAATGACTTGTGTATTACGGAAATAAATACATATGGCTTTGGGTCAGCAGATAAACATCCATAGACACAGTTCATGGGAACAAGATCCAGCTGAGGTGCTGAACTGAGAAGTGTTATTCAGGGAAGACAAATTATAGTTTACTTCTTCAGGTCTCTAGCACATTGTTCAAAAATGAGTTTAGTTCCTTTGAGAACATCTGTCATATCCAAGCAGAGAAGAATACCTTAATAGGCTGTGTGCATTTCATAATGCATACAAGATAGACGTCTCCTGAGGATAGGAGGAGTCTCTTGTTTAAAAGTTTCTGAGTACAGGCTTGTTAAGAAAGTTGGTGATCAATTATGGAAATTAAACAATTAATTACTAGTGTTTGTTAGTAAAGCACCATTGTGTGAAATAATTTCATTAACTAGAACAATATACATGCTACACCATGCCCTAGCCTTCATTTGCTCTAGCAAGTATAGCAGTCAATTTTTTAAAGTCTAACATGAGTTAATGAGTGGCAACTACCCAAATCAAAGGAAACAAACCTAATAATCCAAAGGATTTTACTTCCAAAGGAATTTTAAAGGAAATGGTACCTATTAGTTGTAGGGCTTGACAGGAGCATGTATGAGAATAACAAAGGGAATCTACAGATTGAAATATATATATTTCATTATACTTCAAATATATACTTCAAAACAATTATTTGAAATGCCTGAAAACATTTCTAAAAGGATTTGTTCATGCCAAGAAAAGCAGGGTTTTTTCCACTGTTGCTCAACGTGCCAAGCATGGTAGGAGCTCACAGAGACAGGGCATGAAGCCAGACCTAACCTTCTCCAGTTGTGGATTTGAAACAAGCTAAAAAGCCAAGCCTGATTTACAGAGCTAGGCTGAGATCTGATCTGAACCTTCCCACTGCCTGGGTCAGTCTGAAATCAGACCTCTTGCTCTGGAGAGCTTCTCTTGTCTACATAAAATTTTTTGTTCTTCTGAGCAGAAATGAGGGGGTGATTTGACATGCAAACAGCACAGCTCTGCAGCAGCAAGCACCTGAAAGATAAGAGACGTACTGCTAAAAAGTAAGCACCAGAATTTGTTTGCATTTCTAGCAAGTATATAGCTACTGAGTGTGCAGTGTTACAGCACTGGGCTAATGGACCAGATCTCCTGGGAAGGGGCTACAGAGATAGGAGAAACCATAGGGACTGAGTAGGCAGATGGACCCCCTTCGATTCTGTGATTCCTTCCACATTTCTATTTACCTGGCTGTGGGACTGATGTACTGAAACTACAGCAGTGGTACCCTACCATAACAATACCTAGAGTCTGAAGCACTTTGCAGTCCTGCCCCAGTTTCCCTAAGTAACACAATGAAATACCAGCATGCCACTGCATTCAGGACAGGCAGTGTTTAAATTCTGTATCACAACCATCCTAAACCTATTTTCAAAAAACAGTTTTCCTCTGTGATCATAGGTGGGAAGAATCCATTTCGGAGACATGTTGAATCCATGCATATGTGATCTTTGAAAACCTGCTGCTGGGGGCTGAGGCATAAAGGGGGGGTGAGGAGAGAGAGGAGAAGAGACTCAAAAGAGATGCCTGATTGATTATGTGTAGAGCAGTGGCAAAGCATCGGCCTCAACATCTGTCCTCCTTTTTTAGCCTTCTGTGTGCCCTACAGAAGTTTACACTGAGCCACAGTAAATTGCTCGGATCCTCCCACTCCCCGTGCCCCACCCCCACACCCCCCACACACACCCCATCCCACACCCCCCGGCTGCAGTTACACCATCCCTTGTAAAGACTTCAAAAAGAGGAAGCTTATTACTACTTCCCCAGCACATGGACAGAGGAAGCACACAGGTTTGCCCTGTGGGCCGTGCATATCTGCGCTCTCATCAGAGTTACATTAGAAATTTCACCCTGCTGAAGTCATCGGGAGTTTGGCACTGGATTTCATCCTCTGCAAATGACTGTGCTATACCTTTCAAAAGCACTGATTAATATCTCAGCATCCTCAAACCAGCAGACCCAGGAATTTATAGTTTGGAGGAGATTATCTCACAAATGGATTTAAGAGGTTTTAGTAAAACTCACCAGTTACTCAGCTAGGATGGCTTAGCAAAGCGTGTGCCGCATTACATGAACAAGAGCCCCCACCCACATACACAGTGACTGCTGTAGCCTATTGCCCACCAAGTGTCTTCACAAGACTTGCAAAAGCTCAGAGACAAAATGTTCACCACCTCTGCACCAGCAGGCTGCGTTTGGCACAGCCCCTGCTCGCGCAGCATGTCTGCCCAGTAGCTTGCTGACTTTGGGGACTCATCCCAGGAAAGGCTACACAACCTTGCACCAGCCTCTGCCTGCGAGGCCTCCCAGCTGCACTGCAGATTGCGCAGCTCCACGATGTGTGTGATAGCTCTGAGAGGTGTATCAACACCATAATCTAGAGAGATTGTTATATTTTCCCACTGTATACATCTGTCCATACAGCAACATTTGGAAAAAAATTCTTTGAAAGAATTTTTTGCTCTCTGATCTTCTTTCAAAGTTGAATTTCTGTCTTAAAGGTCTCCAGTCCTGTAAGCTGACCATTTTCTTATCCCATGTGTTTTGGAGGCACTGAACATTTTAAAACACTGGGAAATGTGGTGAATTTTTAAGGAACATTCTTCTTATCTGCAAGCACTCAACTACTTAAAATAAAATGTATTTTTCAAATGTGTGCAGCAGTGATTTGGCATCTTTATGTTAAAATTAACTAATTTTATGGTGTTACCTTCTGGCTGCTGCTCATGACAATTTAGAGTTTGCAGTTACAGCCCATTATAGAAGGGAAGGGCTGCAAGAGGGTGTTAACAGCCTATTTAGGATATAAAGCATTGTGCAGTACACAGATTTAAATTCAGGTGCAGTATAAGGTCAGCCTTGAATTGTATGTATAATATGTTTGTCAGGCACCCCATGTGTAAAACTGACAGCTCTAACCTAGTTGCCACAGGCTGTTTTATACAGTTGGGAATATTATGTCTCTTTGACTTCGGTGATGTACACTTGAAAAGAAAATTGTTTCATTTTGAGTAAACTTGGAAAGCCAGAGCCTATTGTAGTAATGAAATACAACATAAACTTTCTAGTTAAAAAGGCTATTTGGAATTAATTAACATCAGCTCATGCCATAGTTCCATGCAATACATACACGTTAATATTAATAAAAGGAAAAAAAAGAATAATGAAGCTCACATAATCCAGTTTTCTTCTTGTATAAATTTGACACATGTTAAGTCTGGCTTTGCTCTGCTACATTGGAAATGTGATCTGAATGCTTTGAGCACTCCAGATTCCAGTAAGCACTTGGTGCATGGTTCCGAGAGCAGTGCACAGAGCCAGCAGTGCTCGCAGCTCTGTGCTTCCTGCGGTGCTTGAACCTCATGTTTTCTGCATGATCCTGAAGTGCACACTGCACCAGGGTAGCGGGGCTAAGCTCCCACTGCCAACTTAAGACATGTTGTTTTCCACCACCATCTTGTGGAGTTGCAAAGCTGTGGCCCTACCTATTCCCAGCTAATTTGCTACTAAGTCAGTCTTGTTGTCTCTGTTTTACATTTAGTCTGCTCTAACATGGACAGAATAATCCAGTCATTGAGTGAAACATGAGCAGTCCATGGCAGAGTCAATGCTCTAGTGCAAATCATTTGAATTTAAACACCAGGACACTTCTTGCCTACAGCAATCCTGCCTTTCAGAAAGAAAAGAATAGTAGGAAAAGGAAGAGTAGCTTAGAAGGAACATACTGATGAAGAAATTGAAGCATTCAGTAGCACTGTAGCTTGCCAAAGTCACATAATGGATCTGGGACAGAACTGTTTCCCAATCCACCACCTCAGCAGAAAGCCCACTCTCTCACACCACATGCAACCACCAGACTGAAGTGGAGGCGGGAACATTTTACAACTGCAGAAATGACAAAGGTGTAGGTTCTGAAAAGATGAGAACTGACCAAGATGAGGATACCATCTCTTCATTATGCCCTACAGGTTTTCTTTCCCCAGAACAAGAGTCCTGTTTCCAACCATTTCTCCCTCACTTTCTCAGAAGAAATAGACAACGATTTATCAGGTCATTGCACACTGATACAATAAGTCCAGTTCTTCGCAGAGCAGTTTGAAGATACCAAAGATTTTATAAGTGCTCATGGTAGGTAGATTCTCAACTGGTGTAAAACAACACTCAGTAATGTCAGATGGAAATATGCCAATTAACATTGCCTGTGGATTTTGCTGCTTTATTTCTTACGTAAGTGTTCTCAATATCTTTCAGTTGCCTCCCTAAAAGGTACAATTCAAATTGAATATTTATCATCCTTCTATATTTCTTATCTTCCCTTTAAGTTGGAAAAGAAAATAACAAGCTGTCTGCAGAGTAATCAGTTGCTATAGTAAACATTACTTCAGCATACAATGCGGTACTTATCTCTGTTCTCTTTAATTAAATCTGTGGTATATGCTGTCATTTGTCTATGCAGAATAAGTGTTCTTCTCACCAACCAGAAACTTATCTCCATTAATTAACTCTTTGGTTTTAGAACAAATTAAGAAAGAGGTTAAATTAGCCTGATTTTCCTCAGGCAGTTTTCTCATCTCCTACATTACTGCAGACCAGTCATTTTTGTGCCTCAGCACCTCTGATGTGCGGAATTTGTTACTGCTCTGAACCAGCAGACTTCAGCACCCAGTTGTAATGATGGAAAAAATAGTTATACTATGTAAAAAAAGCCACTTTTATGTGCCTTATTTATCTTCTAATGATAATAAATATTCCAAATCTAATGCTTAACTGAACATACGATTTTTTAAGTCAGGAGGATCACATGCAGGCACTATGTGGTATGTGAAGGGCCAAAGTATGAAGAAGACACAAAATAGACATGAGACTGATGATTTCAAACATTTAGATGAACAAATGTTTGGATCTGAATTGTTAAGGTGTGCAATATATGAAACAAGTATTGGTGTTAAAAGTTAAAGGTCATTTGTTTAGCTAGTCCAAATCACTAAAAGGTCCTTCTACATCAGAGAAAATGGTCAGGCTTATGTCAGCAAAGAATCTTGTCCTACAGTCTGAAGAGAAAGGCCGTATGTTGTCTTGGGAATGTCTCCAGGAAAAATGTAGCCAAAGGCAAGTTTTCCTACTATGGAGAAAGCACTTGGAAAGCAATTTTAAATGAAGGCTCCAGCTATTAAACCAAGGCATTGCTTAGAAGTGAGATGCACAGACAGCAGTACGTAACAACTCCCTTCAGTGAGGTCATTCTCTTCTGGTTCAGAGGAACAGCCCAAATAGTGCAACACTGTGCTCAGCTACACAGCCCAGAAGCTACACTGAAATCAATGCAAATGAATGATGCCTCTAGCTATTACCCATATAGGTTTAGGACCCCACTCTGCCCCCAGATATATGCAGACCTTGGTTCAATATTATACTTCAAGTACAGTTTGTTTCTGAGATCATGGCTTCCAAATGCTCTGCTAGACCCTGAATAATGCAAAACTGGACTATTAAAGGCAATAACAACAACACAGCACTGGTTGTAAAATATTGCCTGAATTTTTGTCAATGCACTTTGCAGATATGATGTTTTCCTCCTGTGTAACACTTATAACAGTTGAGTCACTCCACAGAGTTAGTTTATAATCTTGGTACAGAGACATGGAAAACATTGTGTTGTTTCACAGTTCTGTGGTAGCGCCCATGGGCACTGATCTAATTTCACTGCATCACAAGAAGGCATCTGTAATATTACAGCACAACCTACAACTGAGCTGGAGTTAGTGCAGCCACCACTCTACTGGTACAACCCTGTCATTTCAATTCTTTATGCTTTTTTCACCAGCAAAGTCTCATCTCCCCAGTCTAATAGTGTCAGCTGATAACCGATAAGTCTTAATAATGGAAAAGCTATGGAAAGTGAAAGGAACAAACTGGAATGATGAAACAGAAGTTCATATTCCTGATCCAACCCTAAGTTGAGGGAGTGGGACAAGAAGGGTATAAAAAGGTCTTTTGATTTGTAATGTAAAGGAAACCCAGGAAGCCATACTGTTCAATCTTCATAGTGAGTTTGCCTAAAAATTACATCAGTGTGACCTAAAGTTATAGGATGATAAAATGAACCAAAGAGTAAAAATTAATTGACATTTGGATGTGCATCTTTTGGTTTCCATGAAAGTAAAATAGCCCATAGAAAGCAATAGATTTTAATAAATAAATAAATAACAGCTAACCATCAGAAAAACAGGTCTTGACAGGAAATTTTCAATTTACTTGAACATAAATGGATTATGGTATGCTTAAGAATTAGCTCAAATAGGTTTGCTAGGATACTACAAAAAAAAACAGCAAAGCCACACAGCACACCAGAAGCAAAGCCACACAGCACACCAGAACTCTGCGCATCTATTTTCCATACCAAATTCTACTGGTACTTTTATTCGTGCAAATCCATCATCTATTCCTGAAGTAGTGTCCATTAGAAAAAAGATACCATAATTGATCAGAAAAATGACCAATACAGTGGAACCTCCTTGGAAAGGTTTCATGTATTAAAGATCTCTTTTATTAAGCATCTCTCTGATCTGCCTTCTCCTTTTCTCCCCTTACTAGGAAATTTTAAAGGAGGAAAAAAGAAAAAAAAAGATCAACCCTGTGGAAACCACACAGATGAAAGAGCTTGCAGAAGGCTGTGTCACCTCTGCATACTTAATTAATTTCCAAGGAATCTGCTTGGCCAGTGATGGAATGAAGCAGGGAATACAAACCCATACCATCTATTCTTCAAGAACCTCAATGTGCTATACATACAGTATAAATTAATTAAACCTCATAACACCTGGAAGAGGCACGTAAAAATCTGGGACTACTTTACCTGTCCTAGAGCAGGAGCCACTGCAGCTGTTTAACGGTACATTGCAGCAGTATACATCTGTGAAGGGAAGAGAAGGGAAAGAATTAATATTCCTAACAAAATATTGAAAAGCACCTTATTCAGACTCATCCTTTATTCTTACAAAAATGGCCTCAAAACCTCTATTATCCATAGGTACTCAGAACCTCTATTTTATTTCCCATCAGCTCCTCCAGAAGGCAATGCTGACTGCACTACTAAGGAACAGTTTCTGTACCAGCTCACAGACAGGAACTGCTAATTCTAGAATCAATCAGGCTTTCACTTAGAAGCATGTACTGCACCTGATTATTTTTTTAGTTACCTTACTCTGTAAGTTGCTAAACAGATTTTCATCGCAGCTACAGTACCTCTTTTTCAGCACAAGAACACTAGCTTTGCACAATGGAAATGGTGAATGGTATCTGCCTGTTCAGACTATCACTTGATTATTGTCCAAGTAACTCTTACATAGATTTACTTCAGTAACTAAGAATTTAAAATAATTTTGAAAAAAATGTAAACAAAATTAGGCTTCTTTATGAAGATTGAGACTATCCTCACACTATTCATTCTTTGCTACATAATGTGAAAAGCTGTATGATCTTTTTCATACAAAACATATTTAATTGTAAACAGTATTGCATACATAAAAACATGTTTTCCAGCTGCCAAATTATTCTCCAATAATGCTAAATAATATTCTTTGTCATTTTTACTTCAGCAGTATATTAAACTAATAAATTTGTTGATGAAATATTGCCTAATGGAAAAGGAAATATGTTTATTTTTCTAATAACTTCCATGGTTTTTAATCAGGTCAATGTGAATTCAATACAGCCAGTCTTCTCTTGGTACTGCTTCCCTTATTGAAATCAATTCTTCAAAAGGGAAGGCAATAAAAAAAAGCCACAAACAAACAAAAAAAAGATAATGTAAATGTCTGATTTACAATCAGTGGAAATAATTCCATAGTCCACTTCCATTTCTAACAGACTCAGGGCTCTGTGTTTACACTTATGCAAAGGTAAAATTTCTCTCCAAAACAAAGCACTCAGAAGTGACACATCTTTGGTACCCATGTGTGCAAATCAGAGTCTGGCCAGTTATCAAATCTGTGTCTTCTGCTTTTAGCATAATGAACCACACAACTTTCCTTTGGATTTGAAAACTGGTACACAGTGGCTGCCTAAAGAGCTTCTGATGATTTCTTTGTCTCCCATGTTAATCCCGTAAGTAAATGCAAAATTCTTACCTAAGTTCATAATCAAAACATTATGAATTCTAGGACTTCTATTTGTGATTTAATATGAAACTATATGAAACTGTGTCATACAACATACAGAAGAAGTAGACAGGTTTCACAATTCCCTATTGTTGGAAAAAACAGTCAAGTGTTGGTAATTTGGTATGATGATAATGCACTATAATCTTCAATGACCAAATAGCAACAGATCCACTCAGCTAACTAACTACAGGACTCAGTGCAATGGCTGTTGAAACATGAGTGATGAGAGGTGTGCTGCCAAACTTCATGCCTGTCCAGTTACATCCCTTTATTTTTAGAGAATGATTTACAAATAGCCACAACTATTATTATAAAGATAATCCCACACCACAGCAAAGAAATTAAAATGGAAATTCTCTGTGGGGTTGTATCAGATGCTGTGATTGATGCTTTAAACATGCAATGGTAGGAAATTTTCTGGGACAACATGACTTTTTAGATTGCCATATGACTAGTTCTGTAGATAGCCAGTTTCATACTCTACTACTTAATTCAAGACCTGAGAATGATAGAGCAAAATGATATTCAATCTATGGGTCAAATATTATTTTACACAATTCCAGGTTCAGGATCTTGTCCTCTTGGTTCAGGATTTTGTCATTTTGGAAATATCTTGTTTGATGGTTTATTTTTAAACGTCCTCAAAAGGAGAATAATTGCATGTGTAGGAATTTAAAAAGCAAGGTTTATCTAAAGAAAGTGGTTTACTTCATGACAAACTATTCTGTCAACATTTTAGCTGAACTTCATAATTCTTCATTCCTGTGAAGAATATAATATTCTGAACCACTCTCAGACAAGACTGTTTTATTTTTTATTTTATAAGCAGAGCAGAGTCAGTATTTGCTTTTCTACAGAAGAAATCTGCCTTCTTCTCCTCTTCTCAGTGCCTAGATCTCAAACAGCATTTGGTAGTTTACATCATCAGTTTTCCCTATGCCATTTCCACCAGGAAAAGGACATTATTCCTTCCTTGCACTGAAGAAAATGTGCCTATTCTTTACAATAATTAAGAAAAACAGAAGTATCAAATAGACTAGATGGATCATAACATTCACGGTTCAGATATGATCATTAGAGGATTAATATAAGTAGGATCTGCACGGCTCTGGAGCTGTAAAATACTAAGTGTAAGCCAGTGTGCTCTTGTCTACTTATTCTACTCACTGAGGATGGGGCATAGCAGAATAGTATTAATTCTCCTTCGACGCTTCCTTCCTCCCCTATTGTCTCAGCCTGTTTCCAGTCATCCAGAAAATGTACCTGCAGCAGCAGAAACTTCACAGATGTCAGATCCAAAGCAAGAGATAACAGACCTAGCTGCATCAACTTTACACAAATGAAGATTCCCTCCAGCACGAGGTGTAATCTCCAGGTGTCAATCTGGCCAGTTCAGTTCATTTGGTACAGACTGAACTTAATGGACCATAAAATCTATTTCACTATAAGCAAATCTTATTCAAACCTAGAAGGTAAAAATAATTTCTTCTCCCTTTTTGAAGCCAACACCAAAAATCCCATGAGTTTCCTTGCAAACTGGCCACACGCTTTTCTTCCCCAGTGTGACAGCACCTTCTCCACTTGAATGAGTACAAACAATTTCTCAAAAATAGTATGAAAGTATTGTAAACAAAACTATTCCTGCTTCCTCTCCAGTATACCATTACAGTTGGGAAAGGGCATTTATAGACTTTCTTCTGCTTCCTTCAAGAACTCCTGAATTTGTTTTCGTCTTGTTCTCTTCAAATCCATTAGCAAGCCAAGAGTCAGCTATGCTGGTGTGTTCATCTATGATTCGCTGCTTGAAAGCTTCCAAAGCCCAGAATAAAAGCCCTGGATCAAAGATGCTTGGCTGAAGTAATTTGGCTGGGGAACAAGCCATCTTCCTTGGGAAAGATTTCCTATCATAATAGGAAAGGTAGAACGAACAAAAACGTGATCCCTATCAGTAGTCACTATCAGGAAAGAGTGAAAGCCACCATGAAGGTAGGAAGAAGCTTCCATGCGCGGAATGCACTGGCCCAGAAACATTCGCTGCTGCAATATTTAGCTGCTGTTTTCAATACCTTTTGGCAGGCAGGCTGCAGTAAGCATTGCAAAAAAGTTGATGGGGGCAGGGATACAAAAAAACCCATGCAGAAACACAAGTGTCTGTGCTATATTGGGTTCATGTGATTAGCACTGAAACTTGCCTGAAATGATGAAATATCACCTTTAATAAAGATAGTATCCATGAAAGATCTTGCCTTCAGAATCTCTGCTTACGTATTAGCATTCAATTATTTTTTTTAATACATTGGAGGCATTTTTTACATTTGTACCATCTGAAACTTACAGCTGCACTCACAGTCTTCACTTGAAAGCCTCCTCACCACTGAAAGTTTTTCTGAGAAATGGCAACTTCTTCCCTCATCTGGGAGTGTGATTTTTGAATGGAGTTACAGTTAGATGATTTCAGCTGAACGGGTGTCTTTTAGAGGTAGACTCTTACATCTTTTACACTGAGTTCTTAATTTCTTTTTGTGATAGCAAAAGCCTAAGTCTATTTATTCAATTACCATGTGTTTGAGCCTACAGGCTTTGCGTGCTTCTACCTAGCTAAAATAACTCGCTCCACTGCTGAAATCTAATTGAAAGAGTTCTGTGCAGTCCCATTATGAATTATTCTGTGTTATGCTAGGAAGGCTAGAGGTTGTGAAACTAGTTACATCAGCAAAGCTGGCATCTGATTTCATTAGCTTACACTGTAATTGCCTTACATATGATGTGCCTGATAGTACCACTCCTGCTCAGAGAAAATTTCTTTCTTTGTTTCAGAGCTGTCAGTTCCACTTTGGGAACTTATGGCTCTGTGATACTGCACTTCATACCACAATGAGAATCTGCCTGCCAAAAAGATCCGAAGCTGTCAGGGTGGGACAAGGAACATGGAAATGCCATATGTATGTCCTACATGAAAACGTTTCTACTAGTCTAGCCAACTTTAGAATTAGACTAGTCCATTTTAGACCACTCTTAATCATTTACAGTCCTTTCATTTCTTTAGAAGGGCTTAAAAAAAATTATCCAGCATTCACATCTGTGCAGAGTGAACACCACTGAAGAAATAAGTACATGTGCTTAGGTCAGGTGGAAAGCAGATGAAAATAAGCAGGCTGGGGTGCATCTGAAAAGAACAACCACTCAATTTGGTCGCAACAGGAAGGCTAACAAAAGTACTTATTTATGACAAGGTATGTCTTTGCTACAGAGTCCCTTGCAAGGAAAATAGATCAGAAATATTCCCCCCACACTGTGTGGACAAGGGAGTGAGAAATGATGCTGAGCCATCTATTAAACAGTTCTATGATGGAGCTGTAAGTCGCATCATAAAGTGAAAAGAAACTGAAGCAAAGCCTGTGATAAACGTAAGTAACTGGCAGCATTTGCTGGATAAATGGAAGCAAGCGACAAGAGCCAACAAGCCAGGTTGTCTGGGTAAAGACTTTGATGCTCTGAACTTTCAGGTGACAGAAAAACACACCAATATTTTTAAAAGGTTTTTTCCCCAGAACCATTGACATACTAGGGTGTATCAGTAAATAAAGAGATAATATTTTTTTTTATTGTAAAAAGATACATTATGCAAAAGCGGGTTGCTATGAATATTCATGGTCTTAACTAACTTTTCTGAGGCATTTGTAGTTGACTCTTTGTATACTGGCTTAGTGTGCAAAATGCATTTTGGGCACAGAACTGTGGGAAGCAGATTTTACAAAGAATATTATTATGAGTGCCAGAAAGACTGTTAGTTTGAGACAACTTCATATGACTTTGAGTAGTGACACTGTGGTAACATGTCTAAGATGTAGAGTAATCCTCACAAATTCATTGAACCTAAAAATACTGAAAAGCTATTCTTGAATAACTGGTACAAGGAAGGAAATGATGGCAGTTCACAGGCATCTCCTGAGCAGAAAATATTAATACTGTGTTAATTCAGTGCTCACCAAAAGTTATCTACTTAGCTGAAATCAAATTGGATATATGCTTTATATTAATTGTAAGCTATATCTAACTGAAAGAGTGCAACAAAGGTCGAAAGGGTGTACTTCATATTTTTGTGGACTACATAAGTATCATCTATGGCTATTTACCCTGGATAGGGTAGATTTAGCCTGTTGTTTCTGACATGATACTCTATAGCTTTCCCTCCTCCAGGAAAAAAACGCCAAAACTTCTGTGAAATTCAAATCTTTATCTTAGATCATAAAATCAGACCAATACAAATACCAGCAACACCCTGTCAATTGATGTCAATGGCTGGAAAAGAAGTTGAATGTTCTCTGAGGAAGGACCACAGGTCTGATTCCAGAAAGACTTCTCGCCATAGAGCAAATGTTGATGGCAATACCATCAACTACACTAAAATCAGAATCTAGCAGATTATTGATCTGCAGGACCTGAAAGCACTCATAAGAAAGCTGGCCTAAATATCAAGGAGTAGCAAACTACAAAATAAGTTCACTGCTTCTGAGTACACCTTGCTATCAATTTTTTCCACATCCCAGAAAATTTTTACTGAGCTTATGTAGTTTATTGTGGGAGTAATAGAATGAGTGAATAAAATAAAAGTACTCTATCTTCTGTGTCACTCAAATGCAATCAGATTTGCTCAAAGAAAGAGTACCATACCAGTCGCCATCCCCAGTGTTAACATTCAGGACTTCCGCCCAGGTTTGCTTATCTGATAAAAAGCCTCTCCATCTGGAGTCTGATATTAATGCATAAATCCCAGAAATGTGTCTAGAAAAGTTCACACTATTCAACTAAAGAACATTAAGCAGAACATGAAGGGAGGATAAAACCCTTTTGGGATAAAGTATGATTTCTGTGTTTCCTTTGGGAAGAGTAACAATAGACTACAATCTCAAGGGAAATTTCAGATTCTCCAAGGAACAAACAAAACAGCTGAAAACTTTTAGAGATTAATGATATTTGAATAAATAGTTTATAACAAATTAAATATTCACATCAACTCTGCTGTTTATTTAGGCCTCAATAGTGTAACGATGTATGACTGCAGCACAGAGATAAACCAACAATGAACTAGAGACCTCTGGACCTAAATATGTCTGCTATTTCTGCTTGAGTTTAATGACCAGCCCTGGAGCTAAAAGTGGTAACAGCATATCATATGTGGATTGGGACGTGAAAGGATAAGGAAAAGGTACTGACTGCCCGCCAATAAACACTTAATCATGTCTATCCATCTCTCTTAGGGTTTTATACTGCCGTCCATCACTGTACCATCTGAGTGCCTTCATGTAAAATCAATAGCAATAGTGAAATCCCTGGAGTATGTCACAGAAATTCTAGCACATCTCCTTTTCTGGGTCAAACTCTGTGTTTGCATAGCCATATAGTCATGCTCTTTGATTTTAATGTGACTATTCATGAGTATTATGTTAAGGAAACATCCTATAATGATACAAACACTACACTATTCCTCCAAACATTGATGTTAACAAAGAGGACCAGGTTCAGATTCTATGACTTTTTCTTAAAACTTGCAAAAACTAGCTCAAAATATAAACTCATAAAACATTTTATCTGAGTTCACCAAGAAGTATTAATTCTTTCTGAAGAGCTTTGTCTGACTCTGAAACTAAGAAATTAAGATGAACTGGATTTCAGCACTGACTTGCACCAACTGCTTAGCAATGTTTCTACAAAATGTTGATATCTAAAGTATTTCTGTTGCACTTATAAAGAAGACACACATAGCATCTTTGCCTGCACTCTATAACTTGATGGACAAATGTTTTCATAATTTATCTGTCAGCTGCACCATCCTTTACTGTCAAAAAAGGGAACAGACAAATCCACAAATACTCTCAAGAAGGGCTGCCTCATTTCATAGGGGAAGCAATTTACTGTCTCTCCTCCTTTGTCAGTGCTAAACCTGTATCATTGTACCTAAATGATGCTACCACCATCTTCTGTCATGCTGTTGTCTCCACTCCATTTTTAAGCACACTCAACACATCAGATCAGTTAGGAATAGATGTACTTGCATATTCATATGGACTCAGCTTCATTTGCTACCCCATGCAAAATTGAGGTTCAGTTATGATAACTCCTAAACAGATTATATTTAAACACAGTTCTGATTTTCTTCACAATATAACAAGTATAACATTATTTCATTTCTCTGATTCTCCAAATATTAATGATTCCTTAGCAAATCAGTAAAAATGCCCCTCAGGAAGAGAGTGGGCAAATAAATATGCCAAAAAGTTTGTATGTATATCTCCCTTTCTTCTGAGTTCACTGAGAGATGGCAGCAAAGAGCTCCTTTCTTAACTTTCAGAGCTGCCACAGTTTCATACAAGTATTTTGTGAACACATGAGCTAGATATCTTTTCAGATGGATGACTGAAAACTTTATTAACAACTGAGTTTTCTTCAAGAGATAGGGTTTGTCTCTTGTTATTGCCACATTCAAGAAGCAGATAAATATGATCATTTATATATCAAAAGAAACCCCACCATGAGCTGCCTAAGCTTATGTGGCCTGTTGGACTGGCATGCTGAAGGCAGGCCAACGTCAGTGGTGATGGTACCCGAAGGAGAATTGTGGCAGCATCATATGGAGCTGCCTTTGAAACTATGACCTGTAAAACAAAGTATAATGTATGGGCAAGTTGGCCAATGAATCATCCCAGACCTTAGAAGAACAGCCACAAACCCAACATTACTGTGAATATACTCTATACATACTACCATACACTGGATATTTATATAAGGGAACTGCAGTTTCAGAGATAACAAAAAAAAATAAATGCTTGAGACAAGAAATGGGCTAGAGTATAAGGAATCAAAGCTTCCTACTGCCCACTTTGAAAGTGTCAGCCCAGAAGATTGAATTAATTTCTCCAATTCCACCTGATTGTGCAGCTCAGAATTGAAGTAACAGTTGCCTGAGCACAGAAGTATTTTCTTAATATGTTCCTTTTTTTTCTTTTTTCCTTTTATTTTTAATTTTTTATAGAGAGGGACTATTTGGTTGTTGTTTTCTCTGCCATTGAATGTCCAGACCAAAAATAAACTGGACTTAATTGCCAATTACATCAGGAAGAAAAAAAGTAATGGAATGTCAGTGTATTGCCATGAATCTTAGATTTTCATTAACAATAAAGTTAAACTGTAATATGTATGTCACTAAGGTGGTAGAAAGCTCATAGCTGAAAGAACCAGAAATGTATACCGCAGATAGCTAGTTATATATATTATTTCACGAGCAATCCAATAAAGCCTAATTGGTTGAATAGTATTAGAAGACTGAACAGGAGCTACTTTAACCTCACTGTCCCCAAGCAAAAAGTCCATGTTCTTAACAAAGCTTAGAACAAAAGCTCCCAGATATGGCTTTGGAGCTATCAGATTATTGCATCAAACCTGCCTAATAGCCAAGAACTCCCTCTTTCATAGGTCCTCCTCAGCTATTTGCAGAGCTAGTCTTTCTGTTATCCTCCCTATTATCCTGCCGAAGTCATAGGATACTGGGCAAAAAAAAGAAAGCTTGAGCTTGCTCCCACTGCAGTGTCTGCAAAGGCAGATGGGATTTACATGCAGGCTGAGTTTAAAGAGTCTGCAAAGAGTGTAGGTATGGATGCAAAGTATCTGATCTGAGCACCTGTCATTCCTGGGGCTGGTCAGTTAAGTTACCCAGCAGATACGAACAATATTCTTGAGCTGCTGCTCTGAAGCAGAGAGAGGCTTTTTCTTAGCATTCATTTCATTCATTAAAATAAATCTTCGTAGTAAGTTATTGCATGGGTATTGAGTTCCTACAGACCTAGTTTTGCTAGTTTTATGGTATGTACAATTATATGGGTATCATGTCTCTAATAAAACAATTTATAGGTTTGTATTACAGATATTTTCTGGATGCTTGCAAGGGAAACTGGCATGTTACATTTTAATTTTCTAGGCATACAAGAATGCTGGATATGGATGGAGGAATTTTACTGGGTTTGTGTCTTAAAATTCCCACTAACATATATCAGTATTTTCTTACCCTCCTCTTCCCTCCCTTTGGGGAAAATGGTACTTCAAAGGCTCTTCCTTTCATGCAATACTCCCTAAGCCTCCTCTCCCCCAACTCCACACTCCCAAAATAGAGCACTATAGACATGCCCCTGCTTTTGCCTCCGCTAACCACCAAACTTCTTCTGAAAAAGTTTTTAGCAAATTTCTCTTTACAGTGTGTTTCAAAACTGCAGAAGGAATGATAGAAAACAGTAAAAACATTACAGCATAGCCCCTTGTGCCCCCCCAATCTCTGTAACTAGAAAGCAGTTGTATTGCTCTTTATTTTTTCTCAGGCTTTCCAGAATAATGCAACTTTCAGCAAAGAACATATCTGGACATACATTTACGTTCTAAACACAGAAATAAAAATGTTCTAATGAAAGTTAAGTTGCACTCTTACCTACAGCATCCCCTACTGTGAAGGTTACTGTTTAAAGTCTGTTTATAGTGCACCATCTGCTTGGCTTCTTTACACTCGCTTTATTCTTTATTGTGTGCTTTAATTAATGAGGCTTTCTGTATTATTACCATAATAGCTGATGTTTTTCTTTATAAATGAGAAGCAATAGCTCCCTGATGAAAATTTCAGTTTACTTCAACAAATGAGGTGAATTGCCTTAATATTGGACCGTTGTTTAGGTGTCATTGCAGTATCTGAGAAGTCTTAGCAAAACTGAAGAACGCTTGCCTTGAGACACCATGAGCATTAAGTTATAGATGACCTGGATGAAGTTAGGATGGCAATCTTGTCTGTAAAGGAGGGTTGTCATATGTGACTACTGTACTTTTTAGCAGACAAAAAAAGAAATGAGGCAAAATAAACTAACACCAAATCCTTCCATGAGCTTTTGCTTCAGCTTTGTTTGGTGGCTTCGAAATATGTCACAAACATAAGGACATGCTACTAATGCCTTTTTGATGAGGAGGACAATTTCTGTATGCCCTTTTTATTTTCTTCTTTCCCCTTCTTTTGTTGTTGTTGTTGTTGTTGTTGTTTTAAGTTGCAGACCATCCTGTCTTCCTGAGGACTGAGTACTTTAGATATACAAAACCAACATTCTGCACAAAAAGAGCAGAAATTGCATAACAAACATGAACTCTAGTTTGGTTTCACATGTATGAGGGAACAAAAGTGTCACATAACATGAAACAATCCCTGACTTCAGTTCACTGTCCTAAAAGGAAGGACTCTCCTTTTTGTGGACTTTGTCTCTTTTCTTCAACTTTCACCTACAATAAACACCCTTCATTCCGCAGACCACTGAGACTTCTGAACTTGGCATTTAGTCTTAGCTAAAACCTAAGAGATAATCAGCTGAGGCTAAAATCACCTCTGATCGTTGCCTTTCAAAAACTTAACAGCCTACCCTCAAAAACACATTTCTCCATCTGCTCATCAAGAAAAATGATTTCTGATGGTCTGTACCCACTGTTCGTTGAGGACTGATTTTCTCATTTGGGTGGAGGTTTATGGAGCTGACTCCCACTCCCCCAGCCTTCTTGGGTTATTAAGACAGACCTGTTCAGTCTGACAGCACAGATGCAATCGGGCAGGACTGTGCTACATCAACAATTCTATGCAATTTTATCTGTTACATGCAATTAATCTGTACATGCTTGCTAGCAATGTCTGGAATATTAGGTGTACTGAAACTTCCTCACAATTTTGAATAAGCAGGAAGAAACTGGAGGTATTAGGAAGGAAAATATTGCAGAATGTCACAAAAACCAGTAGAAGAAAGACCTTATGCAATATTTTAGCATATATTTTAATATAAAACTTCTATCAGTAAGGGTCTCCATTATATATATATAGATATCTACACACACACACACATATATATACATATATATATCTTCTGTGCTTTATATGGTGCCAGAATTTTTTCACTTACGACTCCCAGTGGTCTGAGAAGAATGAGAGACTTCTGCAGGATATACTGGTGACAAGTTTGCATAAGGCGCAGTGCCACTGCTTAAGTCTGTGCTTCTTATATAAAACAGCATGAACCAAACTGGTCCTTACATTGAGAGGTGAGGGTTAAAATACTCATTGCTATTCTTCAGGAACTCTGGACAAGAGATAAATCCCTTCTCAAGCCTGTTCATTGTCTGTTTATTGACTACAGCTCATATTTATATGCTGTATCCCAAGATCAAACTTAGCATAAAAGCTAAGTTATTAATTCACAACAGTTATTGCCTAACAAATTCTTCTTTTCTTCACAGAACACTGATGTATTTTGCAAATTCCTCAGTTATTTGTTGTTCTGAAGTAATGAGTTAACTGTAATAATTTTCAGGTTTACAGGGTGGTAATAATTGTGTTTTCAGTTGAAAAATGTCAGGCAGTTGCATGTGTCATATGAGTTATACAGCATTGTTTTTCTTTCCTCTCTGGCAATACTATATGCAATTATTGAAGGGAACATTCATAAACTTTTACATAGATATAAATTTCATTAGAATTGGGGGTGAGGGGTGGGGTGTCTATTCATTGGCAATATTAAAAGTCTTTTTTAAATTATGACTTGGGTATTTCTACAGTATGGACTTGCATTAATATCTGCAGGTTGATTAGTATTAGCAAGTTCATATTTTGTACAGAACTGTAATAACTATGTTCCCAGAAACCAGCAGAATAAGAAAGTTTACTTCTAGCATTTACGCCATCAAAATCTGTGATTTGTCAGGAATCCTACTCTGAATTCCATCAAGTAAGCCACGTGTAGCCTTGAGTAACAAACGGATTCATTTCAACATATAGCTCAACACTCATTAAAAATATGTTAAAAGTGTAAAGAAGCTAAATCAAAAAGCTAAATCAAAAGTGAATAAAAGAGTGGTCTTCTCAGAATACTATGCTTTAGATGCATATTACCTTAATTTCAAAGAGAAGATCATCACAGCCTTTAAATGAGCTGTCCATGTAGATTTTCTATTGTTTCCCTGAATTTTTATTACAGTATGAATTTTGAGCCTAAATGACTCTCAAAACAAATCACATACCTCCTATGGCTGTTGTTTTTAATGAATTGGTCTTCACTGGTTTTCTACTTAAGACAAAATTCAACATTTTCTGAAGCACAGACAGGAGTACATAAATACCCATTGGGGCAGAATTTTGATTGTAGACTTGCTTCTATGAACTAAAACATTCCCAGCTTTCCTAGAGAAACCATCAAAACACATTTATTAAGGACAATATACATAACAGAAGCTGTACCCGATAGTGTTAAATGTAACAGCTGAGATTACAAATGCTACTTTACTAAATCAGATGGGTACTAGAACTATCAGTTGCTTGGAGAAATTTTATTCCAATTTCCTTTTTAATGCAGAATGCAAAAGAGGAAAATTTTTAGGCTATACTACAGCCAGGCTGATGGCTAAAGCATTCCCATTTTGATCTGTTTAACAAATGCATATTAATTAAAAATATGGTAATTCCTACATACTCTTGTAGAAGCTACTAAAAAGATAGGCCATGGGGAAGTTCTTTTTGATTCCTCCTAGCTCTACTAGTAGAAAAAAAGCTTTCTATTATTATTTCCTGAAGCATGAAAACCCCATAGTGTGTATGTGTGCATGCACGTAAGATCTGAATGTGTCATTATTTGCGTATGTCCATATCCATGAGTTTATAAAATTAGTTGAATGTATATTTTTTATTACAGATAGTAACAATCTTCATAAGCAAAACATTTTGGAGTTATTCTGCTTAAAAACTAAAAAACATTTTACCAAAATGATGTTCCTTAGCTGGTAAATGATATAGCTTCTTCTACTGAGTAAAATGCATCTATGTAGAAAGCAACCATGAGCCTCTACCCTCCCTACTAATCTGTTCATATATACTGTCCCATGAGGACACAGCCTTTGCTTTTTGCCAGGCTTCCCATCTTCTCTTTGAATGTCCATAGAATTTGCAAACACCACTCAAACAGCAAATACTAATGCAGATTATTTACAGTCCTCCTTTTTTCTGTGCAGGGGAGGCGACGCTTGCAAATGTAGTAGGAATTCTGGTCAACTATTTTGGCTACAAAATATTTACAGCCCACTGTAAGCATGGTCAATTCTTATTCAATTATATTTATGTTCCCATCAGGCTCCTAAAGGCTTCCTGCACGTAATTTGAAAGGACCTTCAGAAACATTCACAGCCTGTTTTTACTACTCCAGAAACTTACATTTTCACTACATTTTTGGTTTTGAACAATTGATACATTAGGTGGTAATTGATACGTTAGCTAGCAAAAGAGACACCTGAAAGCACCCCTAACCACCACTATGTGTAGGAAGATTGCTATTCACTACCAGTTTCTATTCCAAAGGGAACAGATTAAAAAATAAATCACCATAACATTATCTGTGTGGTTTTGTAGATATTCTTCTTTTCCTCACAGCTGGTCTCAGAGCTGAGTCCATATAACATACCAAAAATGGAAAGAAAGGAAAAAATTACAAACTTTGGCCTTTTCATATAGAAGCACTTTGGGAGAATTCATGTTTGACATTTACATTCTCTCACGGCAAGCCCTTGAAGGCTTGATGATGACACTGTCCACTAATGAATGACACGAGGTCAGTGCAGGAAAAAGTAAAAATGAAATGGCTCGATGTCTGAAATACAAAGACTAAAAACTACTGAAACACTATCTGAAGAAACGGAAGGAGGTGTAAACTGGAAGGGAATAAACAGTATAGAGAGGCAGCAATTGTTGAATGGGAAATTGATGCAGGACACCCAGTAACCCTGAATAGTCTGTGCTGGGTCAGATACCAGCACATATAATATCCTTTATATAGTATAGTACAGTGCATAGTACATACCATATCTCTGTGTGGTTTGAGGAACAAGCCCAGGAGTTACATTTTATAAACAAGTGCTATTTGAAGATGTCATTAAGGCATTGGGATCTTTTCAAACCATGGGTGATGCAGTCTACATACAGTAGTGACTGCAGACAGCACAACTCCATTAGGTGTACTTGTCACCAGCTAAGGCGAAAAATCATCCTTTATGTTACATACTTGTAAATGTCCAAATACATGGTCGAGACAACAAAACAGTGAGCATATGCACCAAATACCCTGCTTTATGTTTAGGCAGTTCAGTTTTCTCTAGTGGTGCATTCAGGTTTTGCTATAAGATTTTTTACACAGTGCTGCACTTCTCTGTTAGGCTGTTCAGAAAGGTTATGGTTTTCATGAACTTCCATGATCATTGAAGCACTTGGTAGTGTCCAACCAATTGTAATGAAAGTGAAACCTGCAGTCATGCCAAAAGATTTTATTGAAATAGGAAAACACAGCAAGTGATCTACAAAATCCACTGAAATAGTACCCCATGACCCCAAACTACGTAGCATAGAAAGCTACTTTAAAATCAATACTTATTTCGGCAGAAAAATCAATTTCCCTCCTTCTGCAATCCATAAAATTCATCACGAAAAAATTACCCCTCACATATCAGCAGCCCTTTCACCCTACAGGTTTAGAAATTAATTACAATAGACAATTTCAGGTCCTATAACAGGTTGGGACAACATGCTATATATATTTTGCAACCTGTGAATTAAAACATGGATTAGATGTGATGTGAACAACTATAGCTTTTGTAATTTGCCTAGCCTCCCTTTGATAAAGAAAACACTGATTTTTTAGCTACAACTGTCTACAGTCTCAAGCAGTATCCAGTTTTCATTCCTGGAAAATGCTCACCTTTTTGCAGACACTGTGCAGGACACCAACAATTCTACATAACAACGGTTGTTCTGTCAGTATCCAAATCTTAAGTCAGCGACATCTTGCCTTTATTCTTCTGCATGGGTGTTCCAGCCCTGCTGTGAAATAGTTAAAGAGCTTTACTGCACAGCACACACAGAGTTCACAGATTCCTATCAGTAAGCATGTGCCCTTGGGTATGGATGTTCCACATATGACTGTCCAGGCTATCTTTTCATCTGTGAACTTTCCTTTACACTCTAGATAGCTTGCTGTTAAATACATTTTTAAATATAATAGCTTGCTGTCAAATATGTTTTTAAATACAATATACATAATATTATTGATCTAGCCAACATTTTGCTTCATATTTAATAAATCAGTGCTTCTTTTTAGAATGTTTGCATGCATAATAGACTAAAATGCTTAACACACACATGACAGAGCCTGCCTTTTCATTATATCAACTGTTTTGCTGTTATTCTAACCTCCATTTCTTTCCCCCAAGTAACTCTTTACCTTTTTTTTTCTTCCAGACTGTTGGACATTTCTTTCCTGAATTTAGATTGTCTATACTTTTTAAAGGTTTCAAAGTCTTTGTGGGGATATAGTCACATCTTATCAAAGAGGTCCAGCCTCTAAGAGATTGTTTTCTTCCACTGTATCCCACAGCTCAGATCTTTACACTTTTTGTATTCACGGTCCTGTATTGTCTCTGACAGAAGTTCAATAAAATTGTCTTTCTACCCACAATATCAGGGTTCTCAATGTTGTTGGAACTGAGTGTTATAGACCTACAGTCTATCTTGGCTGAGAAACCTGAACTCCCTTGTCTGCCTTATTACACAGTGGGCTGCTGGCAAAAGGTAGCAGTACATTTCTTGTAAATTGATGCATCACTTCTACTGTTTTCAGCCAATTAATTTAGGTCATAAATTCTGGATGTTTCCTTTTTACATAGAGTCAAATGGTTAGATATCAAAAAGGTGGAGCATTACTGTTACTATTGCTCCCCTCGGTGCTGCTTCTCTTGCTATAAATCTTCTTAAAGTGGGTTGCTTCACTACTTTTTCTCTTCATTCCTGCATGTTATTATTTAATCTTTCCCCTGTTTTAGCCACTTCTTTTCAGTTTTCAGCTTTAACTAAACATCAAATTTGCCACACTGTTAAAATGCAGCACCCTGACTTCCCAGAGCATCAAGCAGAAGATGCAAAGATTGTTTTAAGGCTTCACTTTACTCTTTTGCTCCCAGCCACATACAAGTTTCACTATGTATAGCCGAGGTGCAGTTTGAAAATGAAAAAGGCAAACTGATATTTACATAGATTGATGATGCAGCCATGGGTAGAGATTATACATTTGCTGAAGACAGGGCAACCAGAACGTTCGATCTTACCTAGCAAAAAAACACCCCATCCTGCTTTCTTCCAGGATCCTTCCCATTATATTAAAATATGTTTTTAATGAATGGAAATTTTGTGGCTGTATGCAACGACTGAACACTGTGACCTAGGAGGTAATTTACAGTTCTAATACACCATTTTTCGTTCTTTATTTTCATCCTCCTCCTGTTTTCTAGGCTTAAAGATTGTTACTTCTCATTGTAATATTTACCACTCATTGCTATATTTACCACTTACCATAAATTTTTATTTTTGGTTTTACATTTGGATACAAGCCGCCATGAACAGAGAGAAGGAATGAGGACTAGCGAAGGACTGAGACAGTATCACAGGCTGAAGGAGACATGCATCAGGACTTGTACTCTATAGTGGCATCATAAGACTCACTCTACAATCTTGTTTCCTGTTCTTCAGTCACCTATAATGGGACTATTTTAGTGAGTGTGTTGCAGTTTTACTACCCTCATGCATTCTTCTTGGGGATGCTATGTGTGGTGTATCTTTCACATACAGATTCAGTTGTTCTCTAAGAAATCTATGATTTGAAATCTATGATTTTGATCTGTGATATGAAGGCTCAAGTTCTATAGGCAACACAAAAATCAATACAGTAATATGCACACAACGAAATGTCCTTCAGTCCACTGTTTACAGTTTTCTGAAAAAAAGGGGCTACAGACCATCAAAAATGGACTAGAGCATGCAGGGCGAGCAAAAGCAAAAGTCTGAGGGCTTGCCTGACTTGCAGGTACTCTACTGAAGTTGTAAGACTAATCATGTAAATTAGGAAAGATGTATTTGGCCCAATTCTATTTGAGTCAAAATTAGAAGAGTATCCTACCCATGAAAACATAAATGATCCCTGCTTCATTGCTGTAGTAGTGGTTTTATTCCTGACATGTATAATAAGCATAAGATCAGATATATTACTAAGGAAAAATTATTAAGAAAAAACCCTCTATTCAGCTCTGCTAGCTATAATGAGTTCGTATTTGTCCAATGGTTTTATGGTTAAATGAGAAGTTAATGATAAACAACCTTTCTGAATGGCTGGATACACCATCCATGTGCTGGTTGTGATATCCATCTTTAGCGAATAATGGTTTGGGAGGTAATCTGTGTGGGTGAGAAAATGAATATACCATTTCATTGTTAACAAGTAGTGCTGCAATAAAGAGGAAATGCAAAACCACTTAAAATTATGCTTTACCTGTGATAAGGTAACGTTTTTGGTTTTTAAATGTTTTCACTTGAATGCTATCAACTATTTAGACTTAAGGATAAGTTGTAAAGAGGTATACCTTATGCGATGTTTCTTTAAGCATAACTGCAAAAACATTACCAGTAGTTTTGCATTAAGTAGACCACTGCTAAAAAGCTTAGTTACAATCTAGTTTTTTATGCATCCAGGGGAAGATACGAGAAAGGCAATACCTTCAAACGCTGCATACCTATGATAGACACAGGGAGGAATGTTTGAAAGCCTAGAAGGAATATCCTTTGAAATCAGCCTCTCTTTCTTTACCCTTATTTATTTTGCAGTTCGCTTCCCTTCCCTCCTTCTTTGTGAGGATGCTGTGTTGGGATTACTCCTTAGCTGTTCCCAAATTTCTGCATTCCAAATGAATTTCTTAACAAGAATTGATAATGTCTATCTTTTCCTTTGCACCCCCACACACATATCCTTGTACCCAATACTCCAAGAAAGCTGGTGCCTGCATTGCTCTGCTAATTGCTTCAGAGACCTGTTCGACCTAAATTTTCTTTGGCTTACACATACATCGAAGGAAACTGAATGTGAAGACAATGAATCTCTATACCTTTTCTCCTCATACTTTAAAGATCAGGTATCCTCAACCCTAGAGATACAAAAAAAAAAATCATGTCTTGGTGATTAACCCAGACTGTGTATTTGCTGTGGTTTTTCCATTTATTAAATCTAAACAATAAAAAATATAGTGAAGAAGGTATAGTAAAGAAGGTTCTTCACTATTTGTATTACACAATGATATGCTCCTCACAGCATTAAATGATAGCCTTGCATGCAATCCACACACTTTATCTGAAAGCTTATATACCTGTTATATATATATATAAAACTAATGCAGACAGCCATAATAGTCTGTATGAATAGGAAACACTGTGCTTACTGAACCACAGTCATGAAGCTAAAAATGAAATTATATTTCCTCCAACATAATACCAAAGTCAGTATATAATATTCTGAAAGAACAAGCACACAGTAATACCTAGGTTAATACTGGTACCATACATTATTGCTCAATGCTATCAAAAAGGTGCATCTTCAGATTCTTTATTGAAGCATATTACATTACTTAAGTTGTCATGACAAAGACAAAACTGTTCAATTTCAGATTTTTCTAGCACCTCAGTTTTTATGAAATTGCAGGGTTTTTTCTAATAGCAGTGTAATTTATTTACTGATTAAATTCCAATAAAGAAGTTGTTGGTTTTTTTAAAAAACACATTTAGGAGTGTAACTTCTAAGCACTGACAGGAGCATTCTCCTTTGTTCCTACTCAAATCCTAGACTAGAAGATAGGGATTTGACTGTTTTGTTTATCCAACTATTTAATCA
This sequence comes from Falco cherrug, assembly GCF_023634085.1. Lineage (NCBI taxonomy): Eukaryota > Metazoa > Chordata > Aves > Falconiformes > Falconidae > Falco > Falco cherrug. Next base: position 17,873,436 of record NC_073700.1, on the reverse strand, counting down.
TAAACCACAGCGTAAATGATGTTCAGCATAACTAATGCTTGCATATAATGCTAAACACTGCATGCTTCAATACAGGTGAATTTTATATGAACCGTTGTCAATTGTATGAGTATCTTATCTGCTGCTCAGTTTTCACAAATATTTTTTCAAACCATAATTGTTAATAGGTAATTTGTGCAAACTATTTAAAGTCAACTATCCCTTACTCATAGGTGGATTATCCAGAGTGTACATTTACCAGAAACTGACACAGAAAAGCTCAGTGGGGTCACATAGAGACTGTATCTGCAAGAGACCAGGTCATTTGACTCTTGAACTCGCTTCAGATTATGGACACGCTACACCTGTGCCCACACTAGCCCCTAAGTCATTCCTGATGGATGGAATGAGGTATTTTCTCAAACCTGGCTTCTGGGACTTGTGAAACCACAGCTCAGACTGGGAACTCATATGTTAGATTTTATATCCGTGTGAAGGGTCATGATCTACCAGCACTCTGGTCTTAAGCACCATCGCCCAGGTGGGTCTGAATTCTGGGTCTCAGTTTTGGTGTTGACTAACAGGCTTTACCTGCGGGTGAAGAACGAACAGAGGCATTTTGTGAAGTACAGATTAAAGCGCCTATGTAGAGTCAACTGCATCCCGGCAGGCCTTATTAGGGCTTATTAGCCTGGGTTAATTTAGTATTTCCTATTTAAAAAAAATATAAAATAATGCTTTTAGTCATGAGGGAGAAAGCCAGAAGGCCAAGCAGCCAAGGCAGTACCTCCCGCCGTTCGGGGCTGTCGCCTCTCACTGCCCAGGCCCTCCATGGGGTCCCCGACTCCCGCCTTCCCCACGGAGCCGCCGCTGCCCACCCGCGCTCAGGCCGTTCGCCCCTCCCTCACGGCGGCCGCCGCTCCGCGCCCTGCCCGCGGCACCCAGCCCGCCCGCCGCCCGGGCGCCATGCCCGGCCCCTCTCCTCCCCTCCGCAGGGGTGGGCGCCACGGGGCCGCGCCGAGCTTCCGCCCGGGGAGCGGGGCAGGGCGGGGACAGCGGCCGCCGGGAGGGCAGGCGGCGCGGCTAAGATGGCGGCTCCCCTGGCGGGGCGGGCGGCGGTTGCGCTGCGGACCCTGGCCCTGAGATACGCCCGCCTGCGGGGCAGCTTCCCGGTGAGTGAGCCCGGCCCCAGCCGCCGCGTTCTGCCGGCTCTGCTGGCGGCCCGGGCGCCGAGGGGGGGCGGCGGGCCGCGCACCTGGCGCGCTGCGGAGCTGCTCCTCACGAGCCGCCGCGCTCCCCGCCACCTCAAGCGCCGCTTTCCGCCCCCCGAAGCCGCCTTTCCCCTGCGGCCGGCGGGGCCCCCCCGCTTCAGCCTCCCGCTGTGCGCGCCCGTTCCCCTGGCGGAGCGCGGGCGGCTGCTCGGGTTTCGTCGCCTGGAGCCGCGCCGTGCGCTCGGCGGTGGCCGCAAACAGACCGGGCGGCCTCGCTCGCTCGTGCTCGGCGGCCTCGGGCAAAGGTCCGGGCGCGGCGGGGCGGGACGGCCCGGAGTGTGACCTGAGGCGCCAGCTCCGACATCCCCCCTGCCCCGAAAAACCAGAGTACTTCGAGTTATTTCAGTAGCAGAAACGGGTGACGCCGTGCGTGAAGTAGCGTCGTTTATCTGAACACGTTCGGGGTGGCGGCATTGGGTTGGCTTTGGCTCTGTGCTGGTGGCAGAGCGGCTGGAGCCAGGTCACCCAGTTGTGCTCAGCTGGACAAGCCGCTCACAGCTCTGGCTTCCCAGGAAAAACCGCTCACAGCTCTGGTTTCCCAGTGGTCTTGAATCTCAGAAATGTGATGGCAAAGAGTAAACGGGCCTCCCTGAAGAGCTCGCCTTCAGGAGCTCTCTTGAGGTGTAGCAGGAGTTCTGTGATCACCTCAACAGCAGACATACAAAGGTAAAATGAGATATGTACATTTTGGACAGCTCTGGTGCCTTTGGCAACCAGCCTCTTTATTTTGTCTTTTTTTTATCAGATCAACAGCTGCATGGCAATCTACTTTGGCCCATGCTTCTGAGCATAAGCGTTTTCCCAGAAGGAAAAGCCTCCAGAGCGACCAAAGCTTGTTTCTGGCCAGCTCTGTTCCTCAGGTTCTGCTGCTGGGGCTGCGCGGGACGGCTGTCAGATACAGCGTGGTGTTGGTGCTGAGTGTAACTGGCATTGTATGTCTACTTTTGGGTGGTTTGTCTTTTAACCTGGAGGAAGTGAGCTAGCTCGGTTTTAAGTCTGAAAACTTTTGTGCCCAGCTTTCCCTTTTTAATGGCGAATGTGGTGTTTGGCAGTTCAGTACAATGGGTTAGCTGATTCGGTGTTCATCAATTTCATGTATACATGTATAGATACACACACACAGAGACAGGGAGAGAGTGTGTCTATATACATACACATAAACGTGTATATACGTATATTTATCTGTATACATACATCTTTAAATGTTTCTGTTGATGAGCAATCCTGTCAGTCCCAACAGTGTTTGGTGCGTACACGTTATATGGTTGAAGATGCGTTCCTACCAGCGTGACTTATGTCACTATGATCCTATGAGAAGGAACTCAGGAGGTAACCTCACTGATTTTGTGTTTGTCCCTACTGTTCTTGTAGGGCTCTGATATGGACGGCTTTTGTAGGGTTTGAGTATCAGCGTTGTCTAGACAGAGTCATCTCAGTCAAGTGTAGAAGGTGCTCTGGTTGAACTCAGTTTCAAGCTCTGTCTTTATCAGGTGCTGGAGTGGGGATTTGAGGTACAGGTAGAAATTAGGAGTTCATTCATCTCTCAAAACATGGAGTGTTCCCATAAGTTACCTCGCAGAAATACTGCATATCAGCTCAGATTCTCAAAGAGTATTAATCTCGGGATACTATGGTGGCTAACTTTAAAAAAAAAAAACTTCAATATTTTTTTTGTGTGTGTTACTTAGGAAATAGAGATATTGAACTTGTATCGTAAATCACATTTTATTGTTCTGGTTTTGAACTCTGACAGATATTGGGAGAATCTCCCAAGATCTGTGCTTTCCAAGTAGACTGTTTTCAAGAACCACATCGATACAAATCAGGTTCTTCATTTCAAAGTAAAATGCTTTCCTGTACAAAGCTATTCATTTTTGCAATGTTACATTATAGAATTCCCATCTAAATAATCTAATCTTCCACTGTCTCAGACTTCAGACTACAAGAAAGTTCATCAGCCGAAGTCTGGATTTCTATTCTACGAAGTAGGATAAGGTATCTGAGAGTATGAGTCCTTCCTTGAAAAGAGTTTTTCTCATTTGTATCATTCGCTACTTAGCTCAGAGCAGAAGTTACACTGTTACTTCATTCATTTACCATAAACCAGCAAAACCTGTCCTCTTCTCAAAGCTTACTACTTTGTTCTTTTCACAGGTATGGTCTTCCGTACAGTAAGGGCATAATCAAGAAATAGCAGTCTTAAACTATGTTGTTTTGGTAATGCTGTGTGCGTAGGTACATGGTGAGAGTTAAAATCTTTCTTAATAACCTTAGTGACTTACTATAAGAGTGCTGTTTGGACACTGTTTCAAAATTTCTTATTATTTCAAAACTCGTGATTTTCATAGCTGGGTTGCAACAAGCTTTTTGGAAGTTTGGTTGTATACTGTCATAATCTATACGCAAATATTTTTCTGTGTAACTTCATTTTAGGGGTGCAATAGATGGTACTTGATCCTATCACATGAAAATATTTTATCATCCTTCTGCTTTCCCTTTGGCTCTTTATCTTTTTATAACTATTAAATTATTTTTTTATACTATTTTAATATTCTTGATAGATTCCGTTCTTTGTGCTTTTGGAGTTTAAATCTGACCAAGTGTTTCAAGAAGATAAAAGATAGATTTCAGTTGTCTGCAGAGCATGTGGACAAGCGTATTTAGACCTGTTCTTACTGGAACAATATTTGTAAAGAGCTGTGACAAACGCTCCAGGGACCACTCTGCAGCAGAATTCGATCTTGTTGGGTAGCAACAAATAGGCTCCATTGAAGGCTGTTTATTTGAATGGGAGTTGAGCTGGGCCCTTTGGGAAAATGCTGTGTTTTCAAAATAGCTTCAGATGCAGTGGATTTCAGCGATGAATATAAATGAGGAACAATTAAATCAGAATCATAAAAAAAAAAAAAAATGCTTAAGGTAACTCTCCAGTTTTCTAACACAGTGAGCAGATTGGCTGATTGGCTGGTGCATTACGCAACCCTATCCTAGCCTTCAAAATGGTCCTCAGTCCTGCTGTAACATTTTCAAATTTCATGCAAGTTAAAATATTAAAGAAAAAAAAAAAGGGGGGGAGGGGGATGAGTGTGGAAATATGGAATTAAACAGTATTCCTGTTGAATCCGCTGAGCAATATCTATGTTACAAATAGGGAACTGTACAAGGTTGCTCACTGCAGATGCCTTCAATACCTAGACTTGAATACCTATAAAGCCTCATTAATGCTGAACAGAGAAAGTTCTGTCTTTAAGAAGCGATCAGCTCTGAGTTTAATGGTCTTCCACGCAACAGAAAACATTACAGAAAATACCTAAATTCATGACTTCAGAAGCCACTTCAATGCAAAATGCATACATTTTTCTTAGCTTTGTGTTAAGTTCTTGAAAATTTCTTGATATTTCAGACTGTTTCACTTTTCAGGCTTTTCCAGGTTGAAAGTTTTGCTATGATTTTTAAGGTTTTACATTTATAAGTAGGAAATACAGGAGCCTACAGACTTTCGCAAACAGTTTTTATCTATAGGTACCTAAACCATATCAGTAGAAAGCCCTCTTCAAACTCTAGACCAAACTGAAATGCCAAAGTGGACCAGGTGTTTGGCCCACTCCTCCCTGGAAGTTACATTAAATACATTGTTATTGAACCCCTTTTTCAAGATGAAAGAAGGAAATTAAAACATGAATATAACTTTAGACTGTGATATGTTTTAAAACAAATCTTAAAAATTATTTTTTCCGTTCTGTGCTGATCGGTGGAACTTCTGCCTTGGCAGCAATCCAGCTCTGGCACACATATTCACAGTTTGTCTTGAAACAGAAAAGCTGCATTTATTTATCTTTATGTGTACCTTATGTAGGTATAATGAGGGGATAGGGCAAATTAAATAAGAAGAGACAGCCGTCATGAATATGACATTAGGTTGAGGATTAGCTGGGACACCTGTGGTCTTAAACTTGGCTGTGGATAAATAAACCCTTCCTCCTGGCCCTCCCATCTGAACTCCCAACCAGTTTACCCAGAGAGACTGCTTACTTTGCTCGGGTATGTTTAGGATTCATTAAAAGTGGTTTTTTGCTATAAAAGCAAGTGTTTTTTCATTGATCTGCCTCCTGAGGCACTAGATAAATTGTCAATAGATGAATTGTGTTTTCTTTACAGGTATCTCAGTGATTGTTTCCTCCTGTCTTTCTCTGGAATATTGTCAGTGCGTGTGGCAATTTTTTTTTAGAAAAAAAAAACTTTCATTTGGTCTTTCTGGCTGCTGACTGCCAACAAAAATGCTATGAGGAATTGTGTGAAGATGTTGAGATTCTCTTGGGAATACAGAAAAGTGAGATGAGGGTTTAGAAACACTTGGGGTTTGGTTGTTTCCTAGAAGGAGATAATTTCTCTGCTATATTTTCCCCGCTCTTATTTGTAAGATTAATTTTCAGCAAACATTGGAAACGTATTCATTTATTGCTTAGAGATATGATTCTCCCCCTCCCTGTTTTGGGGGTTCACTCACAGGTACGGTTCCAGGGTGACTTAATCTCAACTGATACTTTTTTTTGTTGTTGCTGTGACCACACCCGTAGTGAGTAGTTCAGCTCATTATTGCCTTGGTCAGTCCAGTCTTTCTGTGCATGTTTGAGACTGTAATCTGCAGCTTTGAGCATATACCCTAAGGATTTTCTACAGAAAATTTCCTTCTTTAATACTCTCTGCTGAGAAAGCCAATTTCTAGCTATCTGTGAATCAGTTAGGTGTATACTCATCTATTCCCCGCTCCATAGCATTTTAATAAAACACGGGACATAGAAATCATGTTATCTGTGCAACTGATTATGACAGTAATTTTGGAACTGGTAATTAAACATTGATCCATAATTAATAGCTGGCTATCGATCTTATTTTAACTAGATAACACAGCAGGAGTAGGCATGAAACTAAGACAAGTTAAGATTGACTATTGTGAAAGATTCCTTAATAGTGGAGGTATGCTGTGCTGTTGAATAGATGCTGTTGAAGTCTCTGTTGCATGAGCGGTACTTAAAAGAGATGCTGAACTTTAATCTGAAACCCCCCTTTGATATGGTAATGGAAAATTCTTCCAAGAATCAAAGATTGGTGGCATTTTTTTGTGTGTGCTTTTTGTTGGTTTGTTGGGGTTTTTTTTGTCACATGCTGATTGTAATGTTCTTGTATAATTAGTGACTAAATGTTGACTGTGGAGGAATTAAAAAATAGCAAGTATTTACACTTACTTGTTAGAACACCTTTTAAGATCTTCAGTTAAAATTTGATACTGATAGCACAAAATATGTACAGTAAATGAAAGTTCTTCAATTTCATCTTTTTTTTAGTTTTGTTTGTTTGTTTAAATTGTGCTGGTTTGTTCAGCAGACTTACCCATGAGCTTTTTTTCTTCCTTGTCTCCGGTCTCTTTCTGCTTGCTCATAGGTTTCCTAAACTACAAGGGTCTATCCTGAAATTCAATTACATTTATTTCCATCCAGTTTATTTAATTTCTGTCATGATCTACTAGTGTATAAGCTTAGAATCCCAAATCATAAAGCTCTAGGTGCTATCCCCGTTGAGCATGACTGTGGGTTGGTCTATTTCACTCAAAGACCGTTTTCATTTAAGAAATATACTTTGTATCTGGTTTGTGAGCCATACCTTGTTACTGATTTGTGTTTATTTACCTTGGCACTTGTGGTAAGTGGTGGCTGGTCAATTTCAGACTACCCTGTTTATCTTTCATTTGTGCAGTATGGAACCATAGAATGGTTTGGTTTGGAAGGGACTTAAAGACCATCTAGTTCCATCCCCCTGCCATGGGCAGGGACACCTTCCACCAGACCAGGCTGCTCCCAGCCCCATCCAACCTGGCCTTGGGCACTGCCAGGGATGGGGCACCCACAGCTGCTCTGGGCAGCCTGTGCCAGCGCCTCGCCGCCCTCACAGTAAAGAAATTTTTCCTAATACCTAGTCTGAATCTGCCCCCTTTCATTTTAAAGCTGTTCCCCCCTTATCCTATCACTACATGCTGTGGTAAAAAGCCCCTCCCCAGTTTTCTTGGAGGTCCCTTTAGGTACTGGGAGGCTGCTCTAAGGTCTCCCTGAAGCCTTCTCTTCTCCAGGCTGAAAATCCCCAACTCCCTCAGCCTGTCTCCGTGGGAGAGGCGCTCCAGCCCTCTGAGCATCTTTGTGGCCTCCTCTGGACTCACTCCAACAGGTCCCTGTCCTCCTTGCGTTGGGGGCCCCAGAGCTGGATGCAGCACTGCAGGTGGGGTCTCACGAGAGCGGAGTAGAGGGAGAGAATCACCTCCCTCAACTTCTGCTTGTGCTTCTTTTGATGCAGCCCAGGATACGGTTGGCTTTCTGGGCTGCAGATGCACATTGCCAGGTTGTCAACCAAACCCCCAAGTGCTTCTCCTCAGAGCTGCTCTCAGTCCGTTCTCTGCCCAGCCTGTATTTGTGCTTGGGATTGCCCTGGCCCATGTGTAGGATCTTGCACTTGGTCCAGTTGAACTTCATGAGGTGTGCACAGGCCCGGCTCTCAAGCCTGTCAGTGTCTCTCAGGATGGCACCCCTTCCCTCCAGTGTGTTGACTGCTCCACACAGCTTGGTGTTGTTGGCAAACTTGCTGAAGGTGCGCTCGATCCCACTTTTGTCAGTGACAGAGATGTTAAACGGCACTGGTCCCAACACCGACCCCTGAGGAATGCCCCTTGTCACTGGTCTTCACTTGGACATCAATCCATTGACCACAACTCTTTGAGTGTGATGAACCAGCCAATTCCTTATTCACCAAGTGGTCCATCCATCAAATCTATGTCTCCAATTTAGAGACAAGGATGTCATGGTTGTATCAAATGCTTTGCACAAGTCGCAGTAGACGATGTCAGTTGCCCTTCCCTTATCCACCAATGCTGTAAATGTGTTGTAGAAGGCCACCAGATTTGTCAGGCATGGTTTGCCCTTAGTGAAGCCATGTTAGCTGTCACCAATTGCCTCCCTATTTCCCATGTGCTCTAGCATAGTTTCCAGGAGGATCTGCTCCATGATCTTGCTGGGGACAAAGGTGAGACTGGCCTGTAGTTCCGCAGGTAAAAACTGGTCAGCACAGCACAAGGTAATGGTATTCCTGTGTGCATGAACGTACACCCCTCTATGTGTTTCCTGTCGTTCTTGTATTTTAACTCTTGCTAGTAACATTTAGAGAAGCTGTTTTACTGCTTGATTTCTGACTACAATCTTTGACCTGAAATTGGAGCCATTAGCTGCCTGACAGCATTTACTGTTATTTATCAAGAAGCACACTCTGTGGTGGCCCAGGGCTTTGTTACTGGCAGTAGGTGCAGGGTGTGTGTCTAGGGACATGGTGCATGGTCACTGGATCAGATCTGTGTCTTTCTTTCTAGGTGGTTTCTATAGCTTAGACAATGGGAAGCATCTGGAAATCTTGAAGTGACTAACTAGGGGCAGTGGCCCATGACTCGGCCAAGTGACCATCACTCAGGTCCCCATTGATACCAGGCATCCTTCCAGGGGAGGAGACAGCCTGAGAGCTCCTCTGTTTTGCATTAGTTCTGAACCTTTTATTTTGAAGTCTCAAGAAAACATTACAGACTTTAAGGCATTGTAAACACCTGATGACTTAGTATCCCCCTTTTCTCTCATGTTCTTTTGGCATGATGTGTTGGTTTTCTTTATTATTTTTCCACAAGATTAAATTTCTAAAAAATTATCATCCTGCATCAGACATATTAAAAGGACAGCACAAAGGTCACATCTTCTGCCTGAGTTAAGAGACTGTTCTTCAGCTATGGAAATTAATATCTTCATCACACTCTGAGCAACAAGGCTTTGAGGGAAGGGTTCCTTTCCTCGGAACATGCTGCCTGCAGCCAGTTAAAGAGATGGAAAGCAGCTCCTCAGCACATATGCTCCAGCCTAAGGAGTGTTTTGAACAGCATTTTGGTTTGCTGCATAGTGCTTTATTGATTGGTCCTAGGGAACAAAGTAGTTTAAATGTGCCTCTATCATTTGTATCTTTGTCTAATAAATGATTTTGATTTTAGTTTTTTGCTTTTCATAATAAAAAGGTATAGATTCGTGTTGTTTACAAGTGAAGGACCAAAAGTAATGTGCATGTCCTTATCACCTAAATTAGTTTGTAGAAGAGGCATTATAAATGTTGCAGCTTCGCAGCGTGCTTTCTGCATTTGTAGAGTGAAGATGTGACTATATCTATATAGTACCTAGGCATTTTAAGTTAATAAATTTGGCAGTTTCTCTTAAGGAAGGTGGAACAGGTACAATACTGACCTTCAGGATTTGGTGTGCAGTAATGCAGTTTGGAACAAAGGGTTTTCTTTTTTTTTTAATGATTAAACTGTAAATGGAAGAGTTTTATTTGTCTGAAAGCGGGTAGATATTTTGAAAGCATCAGTAGCAACAACTGTTAACACCCATTCGTACAGTGTGCATGTAGAATACTTGTGGAACAATAATCAAGCTCATGGGAGCAATAACTGGGAAAGATGAAAAACTAAAAGGTATTACAGGAGTAGGTAGACTCTGAGGACTATAAGCAATGAGCAATAACCTCAATTTGTGTCAGGAGAAGAGAGAATCACTCTTACTGTAGTTACTTTACCTTTGGTGTCTAACTCGTGTCTGCTTAAATTCTTTGAGATGCAAAAGTTTTGTAGGAATTGACAGGAATGGAGAATTAAGGGAGATTTTTGATCATGTTTGATAAGTTTGTCTGCTTGTCCAAGACTTTTGACTAAAAAATATGAAGCTTGAAATTAAAAACCAGTAAGAGATTACTAGTGGAACACTTGATCATTCTTTTGAGATTTTCCTCTGAGGGATCTGTTGGCAAAAGAACAGTTTAATTTGACATCTGCTAATTCAGTGGCAGCCAAGAAAGCAGCTACTACATTTTGTGAGAGAGCAGCTGGAATGTGTGGAGCTCCATCTAGGGAGGGTTGACGACCCAGCTGAGAGCCTGTGGGTCAGGATTAGCGGCCAGGCCAACATTACTGACAATATTATTCTAAGTCTACTACAGACAGCTTGATGAGCAAGAACCAGATGAAGCTTCGGACAACTGCAGGAAGCCTCATGTTATCAGGCCCTCGTTCTCATGGGGAACTTCGCTCACTCCGGTACCTGGTGGACTGACTACACAGCAAGGCACAAGTAATCAAGTAATGTAGGAGGTTTCTGGAGAGCATTGATAACAACTTCCTAATGCAGGTGACTGAGGAGCTGGCAATGGGAGACACCACTGGGGCTCACATGTATAAACAAGAACTGATTGGGAATGTGAAGACTGGGGCAGCCTGGATTTATGAAGGGGAAATGCTTGGCCAACCTGATAGCCTTCTCTGGGTGAGATGACTGGCTTCATAGCTGAGGGAAGAGCAGTGGATATTGTTTATTTTGATGGATACAGCATGGGTTGTAATAAGGCACGATGAACAAGGCTGGGAATATTCCCAGTTTCCTTAATCAGTGAAGTAAGGCCATCATCATTTGGGCTTGGAACTTCTGTTCCATTGGATTCCATCCCTTTCCCTTCCTTTTCCTCCAGGTAGACAGGCCATATGTCTTAATAAGTTTGTGTCAGAACTATGCGTACTCTGACTGTTTGTTTGTTTGGGGTTTTTAAGCTACGTTTAATTTCCTTGTAATCTGTGTTATGACTATTACATGTTTGGGATTTAGGAGCTGCATAGATCTTTTTATGTCAGACATCAACCAAGGGTAGAAAAACCCTGGTTCATAACCTGTTTATTTGGGATTTTTTCCATGTCTTCTCACTTAGTATTTACCTGTGTAGTGCTAATGGAGAGATTATTTTTGTCAGTCCATTTTCAAAATCTTTGAGCTGCCCAATAGGCTATCCAAGGTGACAAAACATGGCAGAGGTGTCAGTCCGTCAGACAGGGAAGTGAGTTCTCTGTGGTCTTGCAACCTGTTACAGATTATGGATTATAATGTCCAGCCAATTGGTTTGGCTGGGGGTTCCTGGCTGGTTACAGACTGGATTTCTGCCAGCAGCTAAACACTTTGATCATTACTTCAACGTCTCTGATGAGCAGCCATTTTGGGTCAGCGTTGGCTTTGCTGGTGACCTCTGTCACTTAGTGCCTGATTAGTGTTATCAACTGGCAGGTAGGCAGTGTTTTCAAAGAGCTACTCAACGAACATGCTTCTGATGAAGGATTGTTCTCCCCTACTCCCTTTGCTGGTTGATTACCTTTTACCATACATGCAGCTTCTGTGTGTCTGCAAGCCTTGGGCATTTCAAATGGCCGAGCACAGACGGTGAACGCACCTGCATTTCCAGGAAGCAAGAAACTGGAGATTGCTTTGTTTTAAGGATGACTTCAAATAGTCTTTTATTTGCCCAGAATGTTTGATCAATGGCGTTAGAAATGTAGAAATCCACTTTAAGTTCAGAGTCTTTGATGACGGAACAGATGCTGCTGCTCCTAGCGTCCTAGGCTTGCTTTGAGGTTTGAGAATGGCAGCATGATGAATTTCCAGTGTGAATAATGAAGAAATACCAATAAAGAAATGACTTGCAAAGGAAGGAAAAATGTTTGTAACTTTTGCCTTTCTGTTAAAGGCATACTTTCACCGATTATTCTGTGGCAGTTTCTGGTTTATCCCCTGCTCTGCCCAAGCAGCTGGAAGGCTGTCTTCCTCTTCTGTTTGTTCCTTTGAGTTTGCTCGATGTCAGTCTAAGTCAAATGGTCTAACTAAACCCAAGATTTATTAACAATAAAAGGTGTGAAGCTTTCAGATTTAAATGAAAATGGTGTACCAGTCTTTTTTGGGTTGGTTTTTTTTTTTGGCACTTCCAGGATAGAAACTATTACAGCCCATTCTGCACTAGTTTGGAAAAACAGCTGTGACTTAGGCATGCAGTGGAACTGTTTATTGCTTGGGAGTGCTATGCTGCTTGGTGCTCAAAGTCATCATCTTCTGTGATGACACGTTTAGGTAGTATGGAAATTACCATGATTTGATTTCAGGTATTAAAGAGCTAGAACAAAGAAGTGTGATTATGTTTTATATTTGCTTCTCTGTGATGAGAATTGGAGGTCAAGCTGTCTAAACTGGCATTTTATTGGTGTTTTTCTTAAAATATCGCTGGCTCCTAGCACTTGAAAAAGTATTCTTCCAGTGTATGGTAGGTGTGAAATGCTTCTTTGACAGATGTGATTACTTGAGATAGGAATTTGGAAACACTTTTGATCAACCCATTGACCATGCTTTGAGTTTCTTAATGATTCAGGAAGCTTAAATAGGGTGAAGTGTACAAAAAACTGATAGTGGGAATACTCTGGAAAGCATATCCTTTATATGTCATAGTTGGTGGTAAAACAGTTTTAGAATTATTTTTTCCTGATTATATTTAATATTTTAAAGCATTTCTTCATAGTTCCATAAAAATATAATTTTAATCTTGTAAAAAATTAGGAAGTTAAGCACTTTATAAGATGAGAACAAAAATATTCAATTTCTCCTCAAGAAATATAAAAGAATATTTCTGATTTGTGTGGAGAAGATAGCTCATTTCACTTTTTGAATGTGTGGTGCATATCACTAACAATCTTTTTTCATTTGCAAAGGCAGGGAATGTATTATGGTATTTTCTGCAACTGATTATGCAGTTGTGTATGGTAGTGAGTTTATTTTCATCAGCTACTTCAAAGCCCTTACTTTTTAGGTCAGGAAAGTGTGCTTTTTCCTAAAGCTTTGAAGTTTTAAATAAGCAAAATGAACATAATTTGACTAAAATTAATTACTAATGCAAAGCAGAGCTACTGGTGGCTAGAACATTGACAAAAGCAGAAATTGAATCTATGAATTAATATTCTTGTTTTCTTTAGCCCAGCAAAGGCTCTGAAAATTGATTCCAGAAATATAAAGGTTCTGTAGGCATGTTTGCTTCTTGAGCACATGTGGATGTACAATAAGTATATTTAATATGATTTTATTCTGCTGAAGCTTGGTTAAAGAATGCAAGAAAAATGTTCTGTTGCAAATATTTTCTAAAGTAAGTGGGGAGGACATTGTTTGCCCCTTGGAGTGGACGAGCAGCTTTGTGTTTTGGGTAGGCTGCTTTGTTTTCTTCACATCCTGTTTGTTGTGTGACCTTAGCCGTGTTGTTCAAACCAGAAAGTTTTCACGTAACCTCATAGAATAAGGACCCTGCCATGATCTGCATAGATTTTCAGAAGTTGCTAACAATTCACTGCTCACATGCACATTAGTGGAATTGGAGTATACTTGGCTCTGCTCAGTCAGCCTTTAAATGCTAAGCAGGATGCATCACAGAACTTCTCCGTGTCAAAAGTGTTCTGTCACTTATATCCAGCAGTTTCTGTTTTGATGTCTGCATGTTAACAGAAGCCTCCATACTCCCCTGAATGGAGGGGCAGGATGCAGGCATCAGGGATTTGGCTATGCCCTGCTTAATCTGGAGACCAGTCTGTAGGAAACAACTGCTGAACAATAGGCTGGCAAGGGAAGAGAAATGGAGTACTGAGGTCAGGGTCTTCCTGGTCAAGAGGTCATTCTTTCTGCCGTCTCCACTTTTATTTTTGAGGACTGAAGTCCTCGCAAAACCATATCCATGGCTACCCAGAAAGATCATCCGGGTGGTAGCTGCTAGGATCTGCCTTGTAGTGCACAAGAATGTGGGCTCAGATTCTGGTTTTCTGAGATAAGGAGAAATAAGGATGACAGAAGGAGCTCAAGTCTGACCCTGTGCATGTTCCTGGTAGTTTACAGTGGAGCTTAGTGAGTAAGAGAGTGTGTTTACAGAATAGCTGTCAAAATCCTTGTGTGTAAGCAAGCTGTAAATAAGTCTATAAAATATAATCATTACTGGGGACTTTAAATCTGCAATGAGTGAAGGACTTGCTTCAAGTTCATTCTTGTCTCTGCTTCCTTGCATGAGAAGTAAACAGAAGGATAAATCAGAAAGCTGTTTATAAATGTAATTTCAAGGCACACTGGAACAGAATTGTGTAGGTTTCGTTTTTGTTTTGTTTCGGGTTTTTTTTCTTGTGCTAATGACCCAAAGGAATTCTGCAGTGTAGGAACGTCATGCCATGCTGCATCATTTCCACACAAGTGCAGAGGTTAAGCTTGGGGTCAACCAGTTTGCAATCAGACTGATTATAAAAGGATGATGAGGAGTAAAAGATAAAATCAAAAGAACATAGTAGGACAGGAAAGTATATAGAGAGATGTTTTGGAACCCTTGAAGTAAAACTTTTTCTTGCAGTAGGCAACAAACGGGAACATTCAGGAGAACTGTTAAGTGAGGCGTTATGGTTTTGTTAAAATAGCAGTTTAGAATTTTCAGCTCCACTTCCACCCTGAGTACATTTACTAAGAGGCTGGCAAAGTTTAAATAATCCTCACTGCTTTATCTGTAGTACTGTGAAATATCCAAGACATAACTGAGATGGTTCTCATGTACATATGGCTTAGGTAAAAGGGAAAGGTTCCTGAATAGATAGGTTTCCATATTATTTTCTTTTAAATTCAATCTATATGGCTTTGTAAATATAAGTTTCAGAGTTGTGAATAGTATGTGAATGAGTTTGGTGTTGTCTTCTGCAGTCCTCTTCTGTTTCTGTGGCATTTGTTAAAGCGCAAAATTATACTGTTCCATTTCAGAGCCACTGTGGAAAGATTTAGAAGGTTGATTTTAATGAAAGAGATAAATAAAGCAAAGAAAGCCTTGACAGCATCCAGCCACTTCAGAACCGATGGACGGACTCCTGACGTTCCTCTTTACCAGCTGAGGGATTCCACCACTGAGAGAGGAAAGAAAATGTTGAATCAAAAATAAAGAGGGTTGTTGAAGTATCGTTATGTTTCCAAACAGAATATTGATTAGTATGTCATTACAGTTAAGTATATTTTTCAGTGTCAGGGAATATTGGTTTAGAGGTGGAAGAGGAAAATGCTCATGAGTATTTTACATAGTTATTATTGAATAAATTTTGAGGTAGTGAGTAGCGATGTAAGTGTTCAATCTCCCCAGTCATGATGGCATTTGTGTTTTTAGTCTTAAAAAGCTCAAATGGAGCCACATTTTTATTCTTGCAAAATGAACCGTTCAGCTAGTGAGCGAGTTTTGGAAAGCTTCACCCACTGTAGAGAGGAAATTGGGGGAGAGTGAGGGAGTTTGATTCATGACTGGACTTCGGAATCAAATCCGATAGGCTTCATTGTTTAGTTAAATCATTCACTCTCCCAGGTTAATTTTAACATTCAGCCTAGACTGTTCAGGTGGAGGCCAAAACTGTCTGTTTCTAAATAGTTTCTGCAGGTCTTGATGCTTTGAACTGTCCTGTATTACACAGAAATGTCAGACCTTCTTACTCTGACTCAGTACACCCTGCTGCAGTCTCCTGTGTCTTGACTTTTCTCCTTAAAAAGCAAAAAACATGGCTTTTATTGGCATATCATGTTGAGAGTATTTTATAGGTGTTTATTTGATATCAATTTCTGTTCATTTCTGTGATGTTATTGAGATAAAACTCCTTTCACATGACCTGAAATTTGAAGGAGAAAGTAATATTGTTTCTCATCTAAATTGTGTATGAATAAATGCTTACAAATTGACAGATATTGCTTGTAGTGATTCCTTTCTTGAGTGAAAACCTAATTTCTATTTCTTTCTTAATTTAGGAACTTAGAATTCATAGGTAGATAGGTTAGAATTTATTAGTAACAACAACAAAAAAAAGGTAGATAGGTGGTTGTGTGGAAAATGCAATGTACCACATTCTTCAGTGTCCCTAATCTGAGTCTGTCAGCCTCTGCCCTGGTGAGCTCAGTAGAGCTGGTGTGACATTCAGACACTCTTGAGCAATCTCTACCTGTTAGTAGTAAAGTAGACGTATGTTAACACATGTCCAACTCAGCATGTGCCTCTGCAAGGGTTTGTAAAGCACTGACGCTTGTATGCCAGAGGGGCATATTTTGTCACCTGTGTGCAGGAGCATCAGAATCCCTGGGTGTAAGTTCCCACGCACGTAGATGGGAAGTTTTCCGCTGCAGCGGTAGGTTTTTAAGTCTGTACAGTTCTGAAAACTTGTGCCTTTTTCAGAGAGCTCATCCTGAGCGTTCAGTCACTACCAGGCTTTTATTATTCCTTTAAATAGTGTACAATATGTTCTGGTTTAATTTGTTTTGAAGCAATTCAGCCATACTTTATAATGCCTTATGGAACTCATCAATACTGCCTGTGTATCTGTCTAATAAGAGTTCAGTAAATTAGCATAATCATTAAACAAACCAATTCTGTTAGCAATTGGTGATGCCTGTTTCTCAACAGACAAGTGATGTCAAGTGGCATTTATTAGTTTTTAGTACGGTTTGTTATCTACAGGTAGGTAATCTGTAGTTTATATCCTTGCTTTATTATGTTGCATGAGAATAATTGCTGCTGCCTGGCAATGGAAGAAAAGTAGTTTCTTTTAACTAAAAAGGATGAGATAACTAAATATACCTTCTTTAGCTTTTCAGCTAAAATGTCGATTTTAGAAAAGGAAGCTGTTACTAGTTCAAGAAATCTCTTCCTTTTATTTATTGGATGTTTGTCACCATCTTGATGTTTCCTGCTGTGATGCGCCGTGATTCCAGCTGTCCTGTCTCTGTTTTGCAGTGGCTCCTATTAAATGAACCTTGCAACATGACAAGAAAAATTGGCTTTTCTTTGAACTATGTGAAAGTCTTCAGGCGAAGATTTAACTAAGCACTTGTTTTGATTGCATGAACTAGAATTAGAATAGTGACACAAACACCTGATATAATAAAAAAATAAACGTAATTCAATTGTTTTAAACTGTAGACTTCTGAACCATAGCTCTTCTGGAGTGTTACTGTTCTCCACAATGAACTGCAGTGAAATTGAGTAATTGCTTTAGAAGAAAATGTGCAATTGAGTTATTTGCATGTAGTTTCATGTTGTCTTCTCCAGTCTTGGTTTGCAACAGGCGGTGCAGTTTGGTGTCTCTGCTACACCAGGGTAAGCACAGGCTGTTGTCAGAAGGGGGGGTCCTGCCCTCACTGATGCATTGCTGGTGTGTCTTTTGCACTGGCTCTCATCTTCACCTGGTCCTCTAAGTGGGCAGCAGAGTCTTTCTGCTGGGTTAGCTCTGCTTCAGGGGAGCTGAGTTAACTCGGGGGACATGAGGGAGGACGTAGGAGCAAGTGGCAGGGGAGCCGAGGTGGCCGTTGCCTCTGGGTCGTCTGAGCAGAAATGGGAAACCACAGCCCTGTAGCAATTACTTTGTCCAGTATCTTAGCTTCTTGGTTTCAAGTAATACAAAGCACCTGGCTGTTAGAGGGGCTGCATTGCTGTGTGAGGGTATGTCAGCAATATATGGGAGGGTGGTGGTGAAGTCTAAACTGGTGTCAGCTTTGGTTGGGAGGCAGCATGAGGCGGACAGGTGTAACACAGCACTAGTTTTCCTGCATTGCAGAAGCACGCAGGGAGCAATTGGTCGATTGCTCAAGTGTGCTGCTATTGAAATGTCATCAAACCTCTCATGGATTGAGCGGATACACGTGTCTAAGCAAGGCTTAAGGGTGTGTTAGTGTTCTCAGAGGCTATGGAACGCTCAGTTTTGAATAAGCTCGCTTGGGGAGTTGGAAAACAATATTAAGGCAATGCTGGACAAAAAATTTCCCCATTAGCAAAGCCTGAAGTTAAATCCTATCAAGATTTGCTCGCTCAACATAATAACTAGATTTTCAATAAAGTGGACTCTGAGCAGAAACGGTTGCCTGTTTAACTCTTGAAGTTTTTAAAGTTTGCATACTTAAACAAAACATGCTTTCCAAACTCTTGGTCATCCTCTCCACTGTTTGTCTAAGTTTTGTAAAAAGTTTAACAAAAGAAATCCTAATAATAATATTAACTGTCTGCTCCTTTTATAACCAAGCCCCCAATTTTTCTTTTTTTTTTTTTTTTTTTAATGCGTATGACGAGAATAATTTAGTTATTTAACATAGACATCTTGTTCAAAGAGTCATATAACTGTTAGGAACAGTCATAATTATCCACCAGAACAGGCTGTCTAGCTTTAGTAAACAACAATGTAGTGCACATTTCATAGGGTTTTTTGTTTGTTTGTTTTATTTGAAGTTGAAGGTTACATAAACCTTCACAATTGCAGTGACAGATCTCACTCATTCTGAAAAGTGAGTATATGGTTCAGTAGTATAAAACAGTAAATTGCCCCTACAGTTTATTGATCAAAATGTTGTAACCTTTAAGGAACTGGGAAGTTTGATATTATTATTTTCCCTTAGACATACTGCATTTTACTGCTCCAGATATTGTGTGGTGTGTTTTAAGTAATAAATTTGGAACTAAAAGGCCTATAACTGTTAACTAGAGTTTGTGTGTTGCCTTTGTTTTAATTCAGTTAAAATGAATTCCCATTTGTAGGAATAGATAATGGTACTTAACTCTTACAAGGTCTTCAGCTGTACCTGTGGAGGATTTTAAAATCAAATTTTGATTTTTAAGGTCAAGAATGCTTATACTGTTTTGATATAAACTATAAGAAATAAGCAATTCCCAACTGCTGTGGACTCTGCTTTTGTCACAAAAAATATTCAAGATTTCTTCCTAAACTATCTCACAGAATCAGTTTTATTCTTCATAAATATCTCACAAAATCTAGGTTGACACTGATCAAAATGCTCAGTGTTACGTGAAGCTGACCATCTCTGCTGGTACCAAAGGGACCTCTCTGCCATATTGTATCCGATCTGAAGTGGGCAATATGGGATGTTGGGGGAAGATGTTTTCCTCTGTGGCTTTTAAATGGGATGGTCTGGATTCTAACTTCTGCTTTGGAAGATTAAAGTTATTGATTTGCGGTAGCCAGCAGGACGTTACTTGTGAAGGACATTTGCTGTCCTGTTTTTCGCAATATACCCAGAGGTATGTGGCGTTAATCATCTTTGGAGGGAAGGGGATGTGTGGTGTGAGTTCACATGGCAGACCTTATAGCTGACAGTCTTACCAGGAGCCTTTTCCATTTTATTGTGTGCTTGAAATACTTGCTTTCATACAGAACAAAGTGTAGTAGTGTCTGAATGTTTGCTTTTTGTGACGTACATTTGTGATAAGCTTTTTTTGTTTACTTTTTGTTTCTTGTCAAACTAACTCTATGGATGCTTATTCTTTACATCAGCAATGCCAGCAAACTGAAGTGTGTGTTTTAGTTTGTTTTCAGTGGCTTATGTAGTATATTTCAAGTATATGACTTAATAAAATGTACATTTACCCGCAGTGATTTATATGAAGGTATGCCATTTAGTTGTATTTCTGATGGTTCGTTTTTGACAGGAACTTCTCCTACAACTTTGTCAATTACAGTAGCTGTATGTCAATAACTATAATAAAGGTTTATTTATATTGATGGATGGTATGCTGTTTCATTACTGTCATCTTTGTGTGTCTGTTTTCTTTCTTACACGCTTGGAATTGTATTACAGGTCAGAGTGCACAAATTGAATAAACTGGAATGCTGTAGAATGTGTTGGGTAAGCAAATTGATTTTTTTGGTTAGGTGCTTTTATTTTAGATAAGATATGCTAAACACACTTCCTTTTTATTTCAGCTACAGAATCCATCTAAAAGATCTCCCCATAGACACCACAGTTTTTCTCTCCAAGTGACTTATTTCCAGTAAAACTGTTACAATATAGTCCATATTTATAAAACTTGATACTATATACATTTGACGTATAATTTGTATTCATGTAGAGATAATTTGTGTTGGTAGAGCTGTTTTATACCGGCACAGGATCTATTAGCGTAGTTGCAGCTATATTGCTTTAGTGGAGCAGCAAGGGGGGAAGAAAGCAGTGTGCATTTATTTGACCAGCTTTACTGTCAGGTGCTTTTTTTTTAAAAAAAAAAGGATCCATCTTTGTTTCATGATGTTAGTACTGGCTTCCATTTATACTAAGAATGAAAAGGGGATGTTGGATGTCACTAAAATGTGCCTTCCTTTTAACAGTTATGCAATAAAATGTGTTATGCTAGGTTAATATAAACCATAGAGCTGCCCAAATTACATAGCTGTGTCAAGGGTTGTGAAATTATCCCAGGAATTTACTTAGTTTGTGTTTGGGTGGGTTTGTTTTTTTTTGGGGGGGGGGGGTTTGTCTGTTTTTGTTTTTTTTTTTTTAATAGTGCTGATTATCGCTGGATTCCCTTCCCCTAGCTAGAATTGTTTGGTGTTTTCCAAAAGTACAGATTTGACCTAAAGACACTTGCTAAGAGAAAGTTAGTATTTTTTAGTTTGGTGGTTTTGGATATTTTTTTTTTTTAGGTAAATTGTCTAAACATGATCACTGAACTCGATATGGGAAACTACTTAATTGTGAATGCTTAGCCAAGGTAGTTCCATGTGGAATTAGTCATGTAATGGCACAAAATTTTTTGTTATTAATTTTCTTAAGACCAAAAGGTCTGGGATATAATAGATATTATAATTTGAATCTTCGGTTGTTTGTCAGACTTGGTCTTTCATTTCTTCTTTTCAGCAGTTTCTTCATATACTTTTTACAAAAGAGATTTAAGCGATTTGTTCTTGTTTAAAAAAAAAAATATGTAATGCTTAACAGTCAGAATTCTACAGGTCGTTAGTAGAGTGTGCCTGAAAATACTGCTGTCCAGCCCTTATTGCTATTTTCAAAAATGGTTTTACTTTTATTTTGCTTTTTGGAAGAATGTTATCTTGTAGTAGTAACTTACTGTGTTGATGGGCAAGTTCAATGCAGTTGGTAATACTGCTGGCTAAAAATGTTCCTGTCGTTAAGCTTCAGTTGTTCTAGCGACACAGCTACTTGTGAGGCTCTGCTGTGAGCTGATTCGGCTTCAAAAAGGTGCTGATTTTTTTACATGTGTGCATGTCATCATGGTGTTTTCTGCTTGTTTGTTTATTAAAGCTTGTCTGCGTATCTTCTCCAGTGTGATGCTCTTTGGTACCTGTCGCATACATGCTACATGTCAGTATTTATGTGAAATCATCACTCTTGGAGTCAACCTTAGAGGTTTTACCAGGGAGGCCAAAGAGTGAAAAAACATTATACTGACCATATAGGTTCAGATAAGAAATAATCAATAGTATAGTTTGATGAAGCTTGCATTTACTGATGTTGCTCTTGTTTTGTGGTTATATGGAACATCTATTTCTGAGCAGAGTTTTGCTGAAGTATTTAACATGCAATTTGCAAGCTTCTTGGTGAATATGTTAAGACAGTTTCTTCTGTATTTATGTGTGTGTTTCCTTTTTTCAAAAGCAAGCACTCAAAAGATAAAGTCTTGGGTCATCTGAAAGATGTTGCACGTCAGAGTAGTTAATGCTGCATATATAAGGACAAAGTTGTCTCTCTGTTGCAGTGTTTACTACATCTATTTGTTTGAGGCTTTTTTTTTTACTTATATTGAAGCAGATTCCTGCTATAAAATGTACTTGTAGTTTCACTTCTGTTTAACTATGCTGTTATTGTTTATCCCATGTTATTCAAATAATGCAAATAATTTTTTTGGCCATGTGACATCTCAAGAATTGGCAGACAGAGCAGTGGAAGAAAAATGCAACTGTCCAATTTATTTCTGCAGAGCCCTTAGCATTTCGTATAAAAAAGAAGAAAAAAATGGTAAATAAGAAATCATGTAGGTTATGTGAACAATCAAATTTTTTTTCTCTAGCAGTAGTCAATAAACCACCAATACTGTTATGCAACGCCTGGCCTTATTAAGATGGTCAAAAAGGTATGTTTGATTTCTTGATGCATATGTCACTCATTTTAACGATGCTGTACATACATAATTTGACCAAACATGGTATCTAGTTAGATAAATAAAGAGGTAACTTTGAACAGAAGGTTTGTTCAGAACAAAATCGCAATTACTAGTAACAATAGTTTCCTGAAATCCTCATTGCTCTCTATAGATTTTTGGTCCATATTGGTGTGATTCTGACTGGTAACAAAAATCTTGGAGGATGGAGAAGGGAAGGAAGATTAGAGGTGAACCCCAGCCGTACTGGTTCTTTGTGCTTTTGGAAAATGCCAAATAATTCTAGCCAGCAGGAGGGAATCCAGTGTGAAACTTGTACTTGATTAAATAATTCTGCCTTCATCTTACTTTCTGTTACTGTTCAGTTGAGGCTTTTCATTTAACTTACGTTTGGGGATTTTTGATACTGTTGTCAGCTCTAATGAAATGTTATCAGTTGTAATAAAGTCCTATTTAAGTATACTAAACTCTTTGATAAACACTTACGTTAGAAATCTAATCTTAAGAAATATCTTATTAGGAAGAATTTCATTCCTCTTTAAAACTTTATTATTTTTAAAAATATATATAAAAACGTGAATATGTGCTACTAGTGATGTTTTTCTTAGTTGTATGAACTGATTTATTCTTGAATCTTGTTTGTGATTTAAGTTGAAAGGTGTGTTTTTTCTTTTATCTGGTATATCTGAAACTCAAATGAGCTACTTTCCATCTACAACGTGTATATCAATACGCAACACACATAAAGAGCTCATATGAAAGCCTTTTTTTTTTCCTTGTAGTAATATAAGGTCTGTTGGAAGTCTTCAGCAGAGTCATGAATAATATTTATTTTAGCCTTTTAACAGGAGCTTGCTTTCAAAAGACTAAATCCTTTAGTTTCAGTTTTCCTTTATTCCATTCTGCGAAAACATAGTCTGGGTTTTCATTTAGGCTCACTGGAGTGATTTTAGGTTTTTCTTTGTTATAGCAACTGTAGCTTACATGCTAAGTAGTAAAGTACCACTAAAAAAAGGTTTAGAAAGATGTATTTAAACCTACAGCCCTTCTTTGGGCTGTTCAGAACTTGACAGAAGTTAATATTGAAGGTTAAGGTAATAACAATGTGTGTAAGTTTAGTAAGATGTTTTAAAACTTCCTGTTAGAAAAAAATGTCTTAAGGGTAACAGAAAAATGCCACGGATGGAAGATTTTCTAGTTCTTGGTTGTCATCTTATGAAGATGAAACATGAGATGTTACATAGAGAGTCAGGTTTTACTAGAGTCTGTGTACTATTTCCAGTCTCTTCTTCACAGGCTGGCGTGACAGAATGTACTCCTTGTACTCCAGTACAACCTTGCAATAAAGAAACAGATGAAACACAGATATATCTTAAACTGTTGGAACATACTGTGTTTCAACTGTAGACAAAGCTGCATGGAAAGATCTGAGAGTTGTACGGTGTTTTCCAGAATGGTTTTCTGACTACTATGTGGGAAGAGGAGATAAAAGTATTCAAGCTGGGAATAGAAGGTGGTGAGACTCAATAACAAACAGAAATTCTTAAAAGGTTGCCTCTGCTTTTCTGTGCTTTAGTTACCCTTTTATGTACCCTTTCAGACTGAAATTATTTTTCTGATGGTAATTTACAACTTAATTCATCAGTCTTTCATGAGAGACAGGACCACACTGGTGAATCTAGCAGTGTTGTTCAATGCTCCTGAGAGCCATTAAATTGTTGACAAGAGCAGAGCTGCAGAATGGGAAAGTAAATGATACAAAGACGTGTGACACTGGACTTGTGTTCTGTACTGTGTTAAAGGGTCCTCTTAATAAGTTTCAGGGGAAAGGGGTGGATTATGGCTGCCTATGGAAGGCTAGGTATGGGAAGTGGCTTTCTTTTAAAACTTTAAGACAGCATAGACAGTAGTCTACAAGGCTGTACCTTTGTGCAGTAGCACTGTTATGGTCAGCCTCAGTTATACATTTACCTGTAAGATGCATGGAAATTTATGACACCCCAAAAAATTATGCTATTTGAAGCCCATCTCAAATTCTCATGAAGGCTTGGTATAAATGTATCTCGGGCAGTTGGGAACTTAATCTGGCAAGGATTTTTAAGATTCTTGTATTTTTATAATTAATTATTTGTATTGGTGTCCCTTTTAAGATATGCATTTATTGCAACCGAAATATCTTTGAGTTGGGAATTAGTTCAGGGAGTCATCTGTTTACTCACATTTCTAACATCCCGTGGTCGTCTTTATTTTTTTTTTGTCCCTTAAGCCTAAAATGCATATGTTTGCAACTCTTGGTTTTTCAAGATAGTCTTGAAAGAGTAGTCGTCTTTACAGATTCAAAGGGTTTGCTTTATTTCATCTCTTTTGACTGCTTTATTGTGCCTGCTCTTCTCAAGACATATGGTGTATATACTGCAAGTGCTTTAAAGCAAGTTTTTCATCTTTCTTGCTCTTCAGAGCTTCTAATACAGACTTTGTCACAGTTGGTTTCTTAAATATATTGTTCTCCTGTATACAGCGGTAAGCTATACTAATTCACTTTATTGAGTAGTTCACTCACAACCAGGAGTTTGTCTTTTGTTGTATGTCTTGATTGAAAGTCTTCTGTTGGCACTAAGTAAGATGGTCTCTGTTAGAATCATATAATATAGGAGAGAAAAAATGAATGTACATGCTTACTAACTGTAAGTTTGCAGACTGTTTTTCTGTGCGAACAGTTCTTGGTTAGGACTGCTTTAGCAGTTCTTTCAAAGGAATTATTCTCTTGGTAAAACTTTTAACTCAGCTTTCTATTTAATACAGCAACTTTGATACCTTTTTTTCGCATTTAATTCTGTCCATTGACAGAATGGAGACATAGCATCGACATATGTCTCCAAAGTCTTTTGGCTCCTAGTAAATACAAGATTATATGATGTAAAGAACTGTATCTGTAAGATTTGTAAATATATAACAGATGAGCAAAAAGCACCGTCAAAATAAGCATAGAATTATCCTTTGTTTCAAATTAACTTCCAGCTAAGGAGAATTAACCTTTCTTCTGGAAGTGCCAACACAGAATTTGAGTACAGTTGTTTAAATCAAGGTTTCTTCCTTTCAGATTTAAATTAGAATTGATGGTTTTGTTCATTTTGGTATAAATCATTCCACTTTAACTAAAGATGTGAGCTTATTTTTCTGAACCCTGAAAGTCAGATTGGTAAATTCCTTGTTGCTCAAGGGAAATGGATCGAGAAATGTCTTTGTAGATATTCTCCTGCTGTAGCTCTGGGCCTTGAGGGGGGAGCGCACACATTAGATATATCTTGTAACTAGAGCAGAATGGCTGAAAGCCAGTTAGTCAGATGGAGATGTGTATTGTTTTTTCTTCCTTGCCTCACTCCCTCTGCAAATGTGGTCAGCTTCTGATCACGATTGGGATGTTCTTTCTTTTGATAGTGCCTACAGCTGAAAGGGGGGGGGGGGTGTGTGTGCATTGGAAATGTATTTTAGTCTTAGGGTAGTGCTCAAATAACACATTAATAGTCTCCCATCTACCTGTGCAGATTCAGGTGATGCTTCTCTTTACTGTAGGTGTATATATATGGATTTTATGCACGTATCAATAATAATGTATTCTGAAGTCCTCATTACGATGATATACGTAAAATAATAATATTGTTATTATGAGGTAGTCTTTAGAGGAACGGTGAAAAAGAGAAGCTTAATGATTGTCAGGGATAAAACTGTTATTTTCTCCAGTCACACTAAAAGCTTTCTGTAGCCTGATGGAAACTAAGGACTTGTGGCATCAGCTTTTAGTTGAAAATCTCTGGCCTTTTTTTATGTGCGACTAGAATTGACCTTCAGGATCCCCCTTGGCTCCTAGTGTTAATCCCTTTCTGGAAATGATGATGAAGTAATAGCTGTTAGAGCCTAACAGAGAATTTATAATAAAAAAAAACAAATTAAACATCAACAATTATTAAAGTCACTTTAAATTTTGACCCTACATTTGAAGGCATTGTGTAAATGTAATAACATCTTGTCTGTGAATAACATGGAGGAATATAAAACATAGTGAGGTGCCTGTATGATGCCTAGAATTAGAGGTAGACAGAGAGCGTACTGACAATATGTTGGTTTATTCTTCTAAAATATGTTAACCAGGTTATGGTTAAAAGAATTTAAAATGTGTCATTCCGAGCTATTTGTAACTGTTTAAGTTCTGTGGGAGTCACTTTTACAGAAAACATGTGGTTATATACTGTAAAAGATGGGGTTTGTATTTTCTTTATGCATCAATCTTCTGTGCTATGTTTCAAAGCAAACAGGAACAGACTGAGGTTTGCTTTTGATACAACACAGCATTTAAAACTCCAGTATAATGTGCAAAGGGTATGTATTATTGAAAGACTTTAGCATGGGGTTTTTTTTGTTTTCAGTGTAAAGTTGCATTAGGACAATATTTTTTATCGTGCTGTTAGA
Organism: Falco cherrug; assembly: GCF_023634085.1. Lineage (NCBI taxonomy): Eukaryota > Metazoa > Chordata > Aves > Falconiformes > Falconidae > Falco > Falco cherrug. The sequence continues at coordinate 17,846,851 of NC_073700.1, read as the reverse complement.
GATCAAAGTATGACTGTAGTAAATAATCCTCTTTGGCAAACATATCTAAATATATAGTGCTAGCTTGCATACTGTGCTCCTTACTTCAACAGAAAGCAAGAATTGATTGTGGGCTGTCTGCCAGTAGGACAACGGTTTGTCTCTCCATGTGGGGAGACCATCTTTTGTTGGTACAAAATGGGATTATGCCACTGCCAGGAGTCAGCTCCACTTTTGCCATTATACGCTAGGAGTCAGTGACAGCTCCTTAATTTTTGCTTTTGTCTGTAAAAAATTATCCTGTGTGGAGAATGTGTCCTTTCTTGAAATCATTCAGTAATGATCCTGTGACTTTTATAGTGTCTACTCCATGTTTACCGCCAAGACAAGCAAAGGTGATGTCTTTGTGTGTGTAAGGTTGCCAAATCTTTGTATCCATTTTATATATATATATATATACATATATGTATATACGCATGCACATGCAAGCATCTAAACTGGCATGTTGAGAACGGAAATTAAACTATTCTTCAACTGTTGTTGGCCTTGCATGGCTGATGTGGTTGTGCTAGCATCCTCAACAAAATATTCTTAGAAGTGCAACCAACTAAGCACAGGTAACAGACTACTGAAAATACATATATTAGTATATAGTTTCCTTTGAGATGATGCTAATTCCATATCAGTTTTTTTTCTTCTCAGATATGGTGCAATAAATGCATGGAATCAGTAGAAATAATTTTCTAGGGAATAATTATATAAAATTTAGTGCAAATAAGGGCATTTAATATCAAGCAATGAATTTGTTTTAAGGTAACAGTCTGTTAATATTTTTATAGAGTAGGATAACATAGAAATGTAAATAGACTTTAGAGTTCAAGCCAAGTTTACCAATCTGCATCAATATCTAATGCAAGATATTTTGTCTAGCCAAGATCACCCAGTGAGCCTTAGGCACCTTTTAAAAAGTATGTCTAGCTTTCAGAGTACTTTGGATGCACAAATGTTAAGAAAAGGCACTTAGGTAAATCAATACATATTTTACCTTTTCGCTGAAACAGTGTTGTTTAACTGCTGGTTTGAGATAACTATAAGGTGGAAGAGCTCAGTTGGCTGTCTCATGAACTGTTCTTAATGAGCATTATGTTATTTTCCCCTCTTGTTTTTCCAGGCTGTTCAATTAACCCCTAGACGATGGCTGAACTTGCAGGAATACCAAAGCAAAAAAATAATGGCAGACCATGGGGTTACAGTTCAGAGATTCTTCGTGGCCGATTCTGCAAATGATGCCCTGCAGGCTGCTCAGAGACTAAGTAAGTTGACTGATAATGAGAGTCATCTGCTTCACCAGATAGCAATCTGGAAAATAAATTGCTTTCTAATAGGTTATACATAATCTTCAAATTGAGCCTTATTGAAAAGGTTTGGTATATTATCCAGGCCATAAATATATGCTTAATTTCATATGTGAACAACAATTTGTAACAGCAACATATAAAACTTAGTTTCTCAATTTTTTGTATGCAGCATGTGACATGAAGTCTTTAATTAACATTTTTCATATAATTTTGAATAATTCAAAATTCAGAGTAACATCATGAATGGTTGCTGAGGAAATTTTTTTGTTGCTGTATACCTGATGTAACTTAAGGAACTGAAGTAAATGAACCTGTGTAAAAAGCTGGTTTAAAAACCCCCAAACCTCTATTAAAAAAGCAAAGGAGAAAAAAAAAATAATTGTGGACTTTCCATTTTAAAAGATATTCTGGACACAGTCCACTTTTGCTGACCCTGCTTTGAGCTGGTGGGTTGGACTAGACAATCTCCAAAGGTCCTTGCAACCTCAACTGTTCTATGATTCTACGAAGGAATAAAATATGTATGAGAGAATTATGCACGTGTATATTTGTTCACATGTATGTTTGTCCATATGGAGAGAAAAGAAAGGTGAGTTGTTACCTATCATCAGTCACTAAAGAGCTTGACAGTGGCTGGGAGAGAAGACCATGCTTCTGGAACTTCATTTTGGTTCTCTTGACAACACCCTGATTTTAGCGTGGTGAACATAAGATGATATTGTGGGTCAGAAATTAATAGTTGGAATACCTTTTCTCTCAAAACGAAATGCGTTTTAGTACATTTGTCACCCATTTCTAACTCTGAAAGACGTTTTCTACTTTTTAGAGTTAATAGTACTTTGCATAGTTTTCCTCTTTTCATTTAGCTTTTGTTAATATTAATATATCACACATCAAAATGCCAGAGGCCAGACTTTGTTGTAGTGTAATTATGCAGTAACAGGAAGTTTTTTTGTTTTATGCTTTACATAATGCACAAACCACTTAGTTAAATGCATTTTAGATTTGCACACTGGAAAGTAAATTAACACAACTTATATCAAAGATCTCATCAGACCTCAAGTAGCTGAATAGCATTAGCATAATGGCTTGCTAAATCTCTGTAACTTTCTTCAGGTGATGTATTTTTCAGTAATCAGAACCTTCTTATGGCAGCCAGTACATTTGATAATATATTTGAAACAAAAACATTAAATGCAACTGTTATGGTCATTTGTCAGTGCAAAATGAAAAATGCTGATGCAAAGCAAAGGTCATAAAATTGGAGGGTTTTCTCTTGTCTGGATGTCTGAGAAACTCAGGAAATGCTAACTGAAGCTGTGGCAGGTATTTAACAAATCTTACAGCACTTAAACTGTCCTCTTCATGATTGAACTCATAAATGGATCGGTCTATCCAATAACTATTACTATTCTCGATCTCTATAACTATTTGGAGAAATAAATTACTCCATTAAAGGCAGTGAACCTCTTCTGTTTTATGATGCCAGATTTATTTTAAATAACTTCTGTAGCTTGCTTGCTTTGCAAATCATGGAAATATTGGCCTAGTAAAAAAAAAAAAAAAAAAGAAAAAGAAAAGGTTGAAATTTCAATAATCAAAAGTAAAATCTCATACAAAAAATTATATGCTAATGAAACTTTATCACATAAATTGTATGTATTTTAACTGGGTTAGCTTGTTAACACTTCAAAAATAAGTTGTTACCTTTTCATTTTAATGTAATTGCATTCAACCAGGGTGCATTACTGGGCATTAAAGAATTGTGGTTTATAGTCTGGAAGCTATTTTATGTTGAAATGATTGACACTCCATTGATCCATTAAATAATTAACAACATCCTCATAGTTATTCTGGTAGCGTGCTGTCGTTGTACTTCTAACATGCACTTTGAAAAATAAGTATCAAGAACAGCAAGTTGTTGTTCCAAGATTTCATCAGATTTATCTTCTTTATGATCCTTCAGACTAGTAGTATCTCTGTCACTCAGGTTTATCTGCACAATTTGATATGACCTGCCATGTTCTGAATATACAACCACACAAAGTAAAAAGTTTCAATCAAAACGAAAAGCTTAATCCTACCGGAGGCACAAAAAATTCCAAAATAAAATAACATATTGGAGGTGGCTTTGGGATATTCTTGTTAGACAGGCATTCTGCAGTAAAAAATGGTGAAAGGCGAGGTCAGTCACCCTTGCCAAGTCCTGCTCAAAAATCTGCTAGTTTAGACACTGTATACCACATTGCAGTTGTCTTTAACTTTTGCTTCTGTGAACAAGAAAAGATATGTGCTAACATATTTTGAAGATAAAAATAGAACAAAGTTATCAAAACTTGAAGGGCAAAGGTTCAGTATTTTTCTTGTAAAAGGACGTTCTTTCTATAGGCATGTTATCTTGAATACAGGAGAAACAGTAGTTTTTCTTGAATCTTAACAGCATTGCATCACTCACATGGGTCTGTGTGTGTGATGAAGGGGTACAGGTAAGGAGATTGAAATTCCTGACACGGAAGTCTTTGTGAAGTCACGTATTCACAAATTAATTTCACAGTTTCATCAAATACTACATGCTTGACAGAGCTGTCTGTACTGCTGCAGTGGCTGTGGTCACCAATTTTGCTGTTGTTGGTTTTCCTGTTAATGCAATGGAAAGAGATGGGATTAGATAATTTTTGCTGCTGTCTTCACTTGTCAGGAAGGTGTTAATGCCTGTGTTCTTGAAAGGGTTTGCCTTTATCAAGTATCAGCAGTTTTGTTATAGTTTGCTCATTTTCTCTGTTGCTCTCTCTATTTTTATTAATGTGTACACTGAATACGCTGAATGTTAATTTTCTCAAAGATTTTCAAAACTTACCAACAGCACAAAAGGCAGTCTACAAGGAATTTTTAATAGAATTAAAGGATTGGGGTTTTTTCTCCTAAGATAAGAATGGCAGATGTGGAGAAAATTAAAAAGTCACTAATGTTGACTTCAAAAGAAGTTGTACACAATAAGGAATACAGAATTAGGCCCCAAGGAATTCATTGCCTTCTACGTGCTAAGCAATTTTCAGGTGTAAGTCTTACAGAGAAGGCAGTATTTACAGCATACCAAGAAATGCAGTCAAACACGGTTTTCTGTTTCATGTTAAAATTCCTGGGTTTTCAAGAGAGGGAAGAAAAAGCCGTTGTGTTGTTTTGCTACAACAGTGTGACATTGCTTGATCTGCCATCTGAAGAAACACAACCTGTAAACAAGTTTTACTGTTCTAGTGCAGCTATTTAACAGAACAAAGTGAAATATTTGGGAGCTGTGTTTTTGTCGGAAATAAAAGATCATCTGGTTGTTCCTGCATTAACTCACAACTCTTCTGATCTGATTCTCATTTAATGCGGTGGTATGTTAATATGGGCTTGTTTAGCCAGAGAAGGCATTTCCTTTCTTGCTATTTTTTTCCCCCACCTCATACCGTAGTACTGATAGAAGGAAAAAATCCTTGTATATGCATACATATACCCATGCTATCAGGGTGTGCACATTTTCATTGCTTGTATCGGGCAGATGCGCCGTGTGTCATTTCAGGGTCCATCGTTTTCTCTAGCCTTCTCCACGAGAGGCCCTTGAGTCTGCTTCAGCTCAGGCACCGTTCTTTGTGTTCTGCCTGATGGAGAAGTTGTTAAGGGAACCATCATTTTAAACTAGTAGGTGGACAAAGCTGAGAGGGATTATAATTATGCCAAAGGGTGTTACTATGTACTGTCAATTGGCTCTTTGAATCAGTGGAGAACTTAGAGGTGGTGGAAAATGCTGACAATCCTAAATCAATGCTGGAAGCTTGGCATGCATTTCTTTTTCTGATTTTTAACAAAAGCAATAGAGTGCTGCCTGTTGCCACTTAGAGTGTTTCATTACATTTAGGAATCAGTCAGGTGCAGTGTTCACACTCTATCACAGAGAAATGCAATTGAATTGAGTGCAAGGCTTTTTATTCACTCTTCTTTTAAAAATGTATAACAAAATATAGTCTCTGCGTGTCCTATTTCTATTGCCTTATGCATGAGAGAACTCATAAAATTTGGCTTTGGACGGAAGGCATGCTTTTTGTATCAGGCTGGAGAGGTAAACATGTATTTTATAAAGAACAGAAGAGGTTTATTGAAGCCTCTTTCCATGAGGTCATTTACCTGTCACCTATTATTCACCATTTTTCAGAATATTGTAAGAGTTCTCAGACATGTGATCAGCAGTCTCCTTCCTATCTCAGCCTGCTGGGCTTTTTTCCCTTGGCTATGTTTCATTTAGATGAAAGGCTGCATCTTCAGATGCTGTCATAGATCCCTTATCTGAAAGTTCATCTTTCCAGTACAAGTTGGGAACACCACCTGAACATAATTTAAGTTTAGAAGGGATCAAAAATTGATCTTTACCTTGGTAATGTCGTTTTTGTATAGATTATGAAGAAATTGTTGGTGATAATGCTGTCTGCGTTTAAGCTAAGCTTTTATGTTAGGAAAAATGAAAAAGATCCTTGAACCTGGCATTTCTGATGATATTAGAAATGTGAATTTAGGTTCTTTTTTGTTATACCAGGAAGAGCTTTCTATGAGTGTCCTGTACAGACCAGCCCTCTGTTGTTCAAGCTGTATTTAAGTAGCTAATTTACTCCTCGATCTTTGAGTTTGTTGACTGATCTTTTTTTACTGTCATCATGTACTTTGCTTACATGATTTAATTGCCTTGCTTCTCTCCATCAGGGTAAGTAGGAGAGGAATTGCTTCCTTCAGCATTTCTGTGATTTCCGTATTTCTTGCCATTGTATGGTTCACTGTGTGGTAATATTTTTTCACCTGTGCGTAATGAGTTATTTCTCAAAAACCCCTATGTACTTAGTCGTTACAACTAATTATTTTTTAGACCACTTAGGTTACGCTTCTCTGCATATGTTGAAAAATCACACGTTGCAGAATAGTGTTTGATGGAGCTGTACGCAAAGAATTGCTTGCTGCTAAGGAACAGCTCTCCCATAAGTCCTCTTACTTTCTCTTAACAGCTTTTATTAAAGTTCCTTATACTTAAATTATGGCTTTCTGAAACTATCCTTTCAGGCAAAATAATGTTATAAGTTATTGACTAATATGATTCTATTCTCAAATGGGTACGTATTTAGAAAACAGTCTTTTAAATTTAATAGAGAACTAGTGGTAGTGGAGCTGCCTTTGAGCATTTTTGAGCATTACTGAGCGTGAGTTTCTCCTTGCAGTTTTAGCAGGTTTTCAGTTCATGGATTTTGCCTTCTCCAAGTGGTGAAATCTTAAGACTAGAGCCTATCTGCATTCTGCTGCAACTACTCAATTACAGGAAGGACCCGCTAATGCTCTGTTACTCCCAGGCTTCATAGGCACCTCCTGAATGCATCCATTTGAAAGCGCCACAAAATTTGCCGTTGTCTGTGGTTTTAGTCTCCTCCTGTCCCTTGTTCGTTTCCTGTTGCTTTTAGAGCCTTTCCTCATTGTATCCATTTTCTCTTGTTTCTTCCCAATGCCATCTTCTACCTTGTAAGTTCTGATTGAGAAAAGCCGCTTCCATTTTTGTGCTAGTCAGTTATATCCTGCCCTACTCACAACAATTATGTAGCTGTTCTGTCCTGCTAAAAGCCACTGTATCTTTGTATGTGTACTTTTGTGCTTGTTCAAGTGCTTTGCTGAGACCACTATTTACTTAACAATAGCGGCCATAGAAATTAATGTTTCTGTGTATGATCAGAAAACAATCATTGCTAACTGTTCAAATAATATTTTTCCTAGATTTGTCCACTTTGAAATGGTTTGATTTTGTGAAAAAAATATCCAAATTGTTGTGCCAAAAATTTTAAAAATCTCACTCATGTCTGCAAATGATGAAAACAATAGAGGAAAAGTTATGAAGGGAATGCCTTGTTTGTTACAGTTATTTAAAGTAATTTTTTGTTAAAACCTTAGTAATCAATATGTCAGTGGTCCAATTTATTTACCCTATCTACTAAATGAAAAAGTCAGTCATGGAAAAATCAGAGGAGTTAAGAAAGATGTTAAAGGTTTATGTTTACTGAAACCTGCTTTACTAGCGATTTTGTTAGAAAGTTGTGGCAAATTTGCTGCGATACAGCTACAGTGCAAAGCTGGAGTATAGTACCTATTTGATAGGTACTACAGGTCTCCTGATGGACCTTCTTCATTTGCTCTCTCATTGCTTTTAAGTGCTTTAACTTAATCTGTCTTGGAAGCCAGACCACACTGAGGCACAATTAAGGTGGAATTAGGGTTTGCATTTGAGGATTTCATATACAATGGGTGTTTGTACTGCTGTGTGGCAGGACCTTTCTCCCTGGACATGAGCCCTAAAATCGTACCATTTTCTCCTCTTTGTGTACGTGTTCTGTTTGGTTCATTTTGAATCTTGTAATTCCTGCTTGTTCTCCTTCTCCCTCGCTTCCCTACTGCCTCTGTGATTTGTGGTAAGAAACTTTATTTCACCAAGGCTGCTGAAAATTGGCAAAATTTTAAGCGCAGCAGTACTTAAGCAGTGCATTATCCTGGTAACCCTGCAAGGGGTCTCTCGCTTAGCTTTACTGCGTGCCTTATTCCCCCTCTTCAGCTTAGCAACATTTTTCCACGTAAGCCCTTGGCACCTGTGTGAAAAATGGGCAGCTGTCTAAAAACACACGCATTTATTGGTAATGGCCACATGTGTTGCGTTCTGCATGCCAGAAAAACAGGCAGAAAAACTTCCAGCCTCCCTAACTGTGATTTTGAGGTTTATTCTTTTTGAAACAATTAATAAAAGATTTTGTCAGAGCTTGCCACTGGGTATTGTGTTGTTTCAAGTTGAACCTTTTTGCTTCAAGTGAAATTACAAATGTTCGCTTTTGAAATATTTTAGAGATGGAAATTTTTCAAAAGACCCTCTATTTCATGAGGAATTACAGAAATAGTTAATTTCAAATGCATTGTTATGAAAGATAAAACTGTTTTGTTTTTCTTGTCTGTTCCCTTTGTTAGAAAATTACATGCTGAGTGTGAGTCAGTAAATGCAAGCTTGAGACTGCTTACAATAGTTGGGTATTTTATAACCATTCTTCGTCACCAAATGTCTTCATATTCAATAGATTTATAGTAATATGAGTAATGGCTAGGGGGGTAACAAATCAAAATCTCATTTCAGATGTTTGACACTAATGTTGTGGTGACTTATTGTTCTGTGTGTTGGATTTCTGATCAAATTACCAAAATAGCTACTTGGAAGTAACAACACAAAGTAAAAAATACTCTAGAAATGGGGTGCTGAATTTTATGTTTAATATGTGCCATAGAAAGTGGTCATTTACAAATTTCAGTTGTGTTAAATATATTAGGGGATTTTTGTTTATAAAAGAAGGCAGTGACAGAAACCGTAGCTCTTGATTCAGGAATTTTAACAGTTGGTAAAAAATGCATAATTTCACAAGGAAGGTACAAGATGACTGCTGGTATTTATTCCAAACTTGTCACACCATATTTTATAGGTCTTCAAGGTAGTTTTGCAGCTGCAAAACAATAACCAGATGTATAATTGAGAAGCAGCTGCATGAAATTTTCATTTTTTTATGCATAAAATCAGAACCATTAGACACACTTTACGTATAAGGTATGAAACACTAAACAGTGTTGTTTTCTCTGCAGTACTAGCAGCTGCGTAAGGGAAAGAAATCACACCTTCTACACTCTCTGGATGCTCATCTGCTTCTAAATATTTGGGGAGCGATTACTGAAACAGAATTTCTTTCTTTCCTGTTTTTTGTTTCTCCTTGTTTGTTCCTCTGGCTTGCATTGGAATGTATGTGATAAAGCATTTGCTTTGGTTTTAATTTGTAAACCCGGCTTGTAAAAATCCATCTGTGACACTGAATAGTTTTTTGGGGTTTTTTTGGGTTTTTTTTTCCAAATCACCTGTATTCCTGTATTTATTGCTGCTGGTTTTATCTGAATGCCACAGTGTGTACCTTTCTGGGAATGTCCATTCCTGATTGGAAGATAAATGAATTGTGCTGTCTTTTTAGGGTTCTGCCATCACTGACTGCATGCATTTCAAAGAAAAAATTGTATCCAAATATTTTGTTTCATATAAAATACAGCACTGTTGAAAGAAATAGCAGCTTATTTGAACAATCATTTAGTTGGCACTTGTATTTTCCAAACTATATAGGACAAGGTATAAAATAAGGGTTATTGCCCAGAGGCCATGTGTCACTTCCACTTGAGAATTCTTCTCTTATTTCCTGCGAAGCCTGATTTATGTATTTATTTAAAAGAAATCTGTGTGCTGATAGTTACCATAGCTTAGTGCATTTTTCATAACAACTCCTGCAAATATTGTGGGTTTAACTTGTGACAAAAAGGATCAGCTTCCCAGCTGGCAGTCTGTAGTTTTTCCTTCCTGAGCCTCATTACTATGGCTGTATTGGTGGTGTGAACTTCGCGGTGACTGTGATCACAAGAATTGTACATCTTTGCTTTACATGGTATAAACCGTCAGCAAAAGAAGTATTTTAGGTAATAATTTTGAAATGGTGTTTATTAGTTAGAAACTTGAAATGAGATGACAAAGCTTCTGAGATTGATGGATCTGCACTATGTAGTGCTGCATCGTCATCGTGATCAGTCTCAGTATATAATCTCTTGTGTCAAGGTGTCAAATGCATAATTGATGCTTATGCCTGTAAAATGTGGGGTGTGGGGTTCTTAAACTTTTTCATGGAAGTACTAGTAGCAAAATCATGTTGAATTGAGTTAGTATAAAATCTAAGAGTGGAATGATGGCAATCTAGATATAAGGGTAGTTAATTAGCCCTTTTTTGTAATATCTGTTAGGTATTTACTAGCAAAATTATTTCAGGTGGTTGGTAGTTTGGTAGTAATTTCTTGAAAGAAATATATAATCTGTTCCCTCCTCCATACCATGAACATTTTTATCCTTGAAAGTGATTTTATTTGAGGTTTCAACTTCATCTGCAAAGGGGGGAAATATGACATTAGCTCTGGTTACTCCCTCGTCGCTCCTAGATGTATGGAGACAAACTTGCATTTTGTGGTCAGGCCTCAGGTAATTCACATGGAAAAGAACAGGAGGAACTGGGCTAGATTTAGAGACTAAAACTGGGAAACTAAAACAGTGAGGTTCTGAGTAGTGATAAGTTCCTGCAAATTAATAGTTAATCTTATGCTGAAAAAGCAGCTCTTACTCAGATGCTTTTCTTCAGCTGAACTCTGAATTATTGCTCCGTCTTTTATGATTTCTTTTGTTGAGTGTTTAAAACAACAGTTCTGGTTGTTGCCCTGCTTTGATACTGTCATAATTTCCCTGATCTCCACTAGTGTCCCCCAGGTGATGCAGGGTACAGCAGGAAGGTACTATTGTTAGCTAACCACTTTCTGTGTATAATTCAATTGAGGAAGTTGCATTATTTTTTCTAATCTGTCAATTGTTTCCGTCAAATTTGTTATACCTTTTGTCTTTATGGAATAGGTGGTGGTTTAGGATGGGCTGTGATTGACGTGTACGGGTATTGGCTTGTACATTTGCTCTAAAAGCACGTGGTTTTGAACCAAACCAGAAATCTTCACTCACAGCTGGCCTTTCAACTTGTATAAAGCTCAGAGAGCACACAGCATACAGCCTCCATACCGTGACTCCCTTCCCCTCTTTTCCTCCCTCCACCTCCTCCATTCTATGAAGTAATCTTAACTGGTATTTTGCAAAGGTTAGTATAACTTGCGAGAGCTTGTTTTATCTTTAAAGATGGTAGCAATTTACAAGCTGATATTCTGAATACATGAGCAGTTGGGGAGTATGATCATAAGAGGCTATGATTATTATTTTTTTGGGTAGATAATCTCTACCTAGAATGGTAGAGCAGTTTTTGAAGCTGAGGATGTTCTGACATTTCGTTAATCTGCTACTTCATATTTGAGAAAGTGCTGTGAATTTAAAATATGTTTATCTACATTTCTTCAAATATTTGCAGTTTTAAGAAAAGTAAAATATTTCAACACACTTATGAATATGAAACGTGTCTTTGTAACCCTGCTGGATTCAATTGGGAGATATTATCTGACTTCCTGCATGCCAGTATATTTAAAATGAGAGACTAACCCTTGAGAATGTCATCACAAAAAACATTTGGGAAGAATCATGTTCAGGTTAGTTCCAGAAGTTAGCTATGCTCTTATTTTAAGTGATTTTTTTTTTTTTATTAAGAAAAATCTGCAGTTGACAGTTTTACCTATATGTGGTATATTCTGCCCTGTCCTACAGTTAAAGTTGGCTATTGTTTCTTGCGTCTTTGTGAAGGAGAACATTTTTCTTGCACCTCCCCTGGGCTTACTTCGACTGCTCACCTGAATAAGATAAATAGGGCCAAACTTCAGGCTATAAATCTTAAATATATTTATTGTTCTAAATGCTTAAGAACAGCCTCAGGATTTTTGCAGAAAGTGGAAGGAAAGGCAGCCATGAGAAGTTTACTGTATTAATAGTTAACGATGTAAAGTCACTGGGAAGATTCACCACTGCTGCACTGCACTTCCCTCTACTCCCTGCCAAGTCTTATCCCTCTATTCCTCCAGTTATTCATCTGTGTGTTCTAGTAGTAGTTGTCCTAGTGTGTATGAGTGCTGTGCTCCACTGAAGATTGTCATAATGACCCTGACACTGTGTCAGCATGTCCAAAACCCCATCTTGTTCTCGTTACCGCAGATAAATCTTTTACACAGGTTTTTGTTTGAGCTCATTAATGTTCAGTGTGGTTGATTTCCCATTTCTTATCTTCGGTGTAATACAGCTTTTGTTTTGGATGTGTTGGAGTAAAAGTGGAACAAGAGACAGTTGAGGCTGATTACTGCAAATTTAACTATCTTAGAAAAAACTATTCTTATAAAACTTCTCCCCCTACAAATACAGGCTTATGTCTCATGCCGTTAGGTAATCTGCCATTTAAATATGGTGATTAATGTGTGCTATAAATAACTTGCTTATTTTTATCTCTTGAGTGACATTCCTATTTGAAGTGCATATGCAGATAGTATTTATTTAGCTTCTTATAGATCAAAGAAACATCTAAGTTAGATGCTTAAAAATGCTTTTGTACGGAAAAGTTATTTTACAATTTTAAGGTGAAAAATTTTCATGTATTTTCATGTTTTATGTTGTTGGTTTCCAAATGAGAGTCCTGTGTCTTTGCAGTCTATTCAGCTTTGTGTCTGTTTTAACAATTTTAATGTTATGAGTTCTGATTTATGGCTGTTTTTTACACTGAGTTTTTGACATTTAGTACCTTGGAAATAGCGATATGTATGTGCTTCCATAGGCTGTGGTAAGCATTCCTTCAGAAAACTCTAGGCCAATGAGGAAATGAAATAAACTAGTCAACTTAAATACTAGAGAGATTTTTAAAGGCTAAAGTGCAGAGGTAATTTAATAGGAGTTGCGTGTCACCAAAGACGTCTATACAATGTGATACTTGTCAGTCGCTCAGAAAGGAATACAATTAGTGCAGTTAACAGCAGGTAGGGCAACGTTAATTATATGCTTTCTTGTCTCTCTCTGGATTGTTGTAGCTGTTTAGATCCCTCTTATTTTGCATCTTATTAGGTATATTATACCACAAGAGACTTTTGGAGAGTTAACTGTGACTATTATTTACACAGATGTAATTTATACTGCTTCAGCTGTAAGTCCTGAAGTTGACCTCAGTGTGAGAAAGGGGGAATGGAAGAGATGGGAGAAGCATGAACAAAACATCACACAAAAATGTTGCCTTTTAAAGAAAAATTGCCCTATTCTATACCTGACACTTCAATAAGATCTAGAACTATGTTCTGCAGCCTAGAGAAAAGGAATAATCTGCTGAAGCATTATTTTCAGCAGTTACCTCTTCTAATTTGTAAAGCAGGCAAACATGATTAAGTGACTGCACAGGAGATGAGAAGTGAGTTTTCCAATGTGGTAAAGCAACTTGCTGACCTTAACTTAATGAAATATTCATCAGTTCTCAACAGTTGTTGGGATGTCAGAGAGAGCATCTCTTCTTGAGGATTCATAGGAGGGGCCAGTGGGATGGTGCTTAGGTCACATATTTGTCATTTAAACAACAGACTAGCTGAACCTACAAACTCTGAGCTGGACCATGGTTATAAAGCTGGGGTACAGATATGATCATCTGAAAAGTTCAACACAGATTGGATTCACAGTCCTGCCCATCTGAAGCCGAGAGGCCGCTGAACAGCACTCTGCATAAACAATGTAAACATTTGGGATGTACTGTCTCACCTATTACGTTAGTCCCTTTATAGGTTCAAAACACCGAAATCAGCTGTACGTTCTCTTTCTTTGCGAACACAGTTATTCCGATTTTACATTTTTACCCAGAAAAATCCCTTTTATATGTCAGTAATTGAGAAAGCTCCAAATTCCGCAGTTTGATACGACTGCTCACTCGTGATTCTTAGAGTGTGCAATTTCATTGAAATATGTAGAATTCAAGTTCCAAGCGTAATGCCTACCTGCAAAATCCCTCTCATTGCTCCTCTTGTAGTAAGCCTAAGTGAAACAGCTTTGCTGATTTCAACATCGTATTGAGATGCATCTTTTCCTGTAAATGCTGACTGCCAAACCAAAGGCTAATGCCTCTCTGTTCCTTTTAGATTCATTTTTCTAGGCTTATTTAATATTATAAAACCTGAAAAACAAGTCTAATTATAATGTAGATAGTTACATCTTTGCTGCTAAGGTAGTGATTGGAGCTTGAGATATAAATGCTAAGCTGTTAGAACTGGTGAGTAGGATGTTTGTATTCCCTCAAAGGACTAGGAAGGCTGTGCACCAGACGGGCTATTGTATGAGGAAGGCATGTAGGCTTCTAAATAACCAGTTCAGCACCACTAATAATGGAGACTTGTGTTACATGCCTACTGTATGTAAGTGTATATAATGCTGTCTTATCTTTTAACCAACTAAAAACTGCCTTATCGGATACTAGAATTTGGTTGTCTTATGTGTCCTCCCTCCTCCTTGCAAGTTCTCAAAAGGTAATTGTATATCTTAAGGAGAGTCACGGTTTGTGTTCCTTGGATTTAAACTTAACAGTGGTCGGCCTCGCTACAGACTGTTTGGTTGTAATTAGACAGAATCTGGTATGCTATCCAGCAAAGTGTTCTGAACAAAATCCTATGTGACAAATCGAATGCAGAATTGATTCAAATGAAATGCTTGGGCAAAGCAGTGTAAGCCTTTCTAAGTTCACAGAAAAAGAGAATTAGAAAGACTGGAGCAGTCAAGGGAAGCACTGGAAAGCCTGTAGTTGGCAGGAGCTTCTTGTCCTTCTAAGTGGGCATTTGTGAGGGTGTGCGTCCTCAGCTTTCCTGTGAGGTTTAAGAGCAGTTCAGCAGTTTGTAAGCTCAGATTCCTTCAAGGACTTAATAAGAATTTATGCAGACAACAGAGGAGATTTGTGGTCCATGAGTACCACGGGTACCTGTAGGTGCTGGGGAACTTCTTTTCTTTCTGCCAATAGCAATGCTTTAATCTGAAATGCAAGTGTGACCAAAATTGAAGAAATTACTTAAATCAACAACTTTGGTCACACAGTGAGTTAAAATTTGTATTTAATGATTTGCCTATTAGAGCACACAATATTTCTTACTTGATGATTATTATATTCAAAGATGATGATAGATGGCATTATCACCTGATGAAAGGTGTCTGAGGGGCTCACTGGCTGCATGGTGAGCACGGGGAGACTTCAAAACTTTTAAGTTATAAGGTTTATCTTTAAAAATTATGTGAAAGCACGAAATGGAATATAATTTATTTTGTTCTATGGGTCATGGCTTTCTCTGACTGAAGATTGTTCTTAAAAGGTACTGTATTTTTAGAAAGCCTTCAGTGAGACACAGGAAGATCTCATAGCATCTGAGATTTGCAAAGTTGTTCTATTGGTTTTACTTAGATTTTATTAATACTGTGTAAAGTGAGTAAAAATAACAATCCAGTGCTTCTCACTGTAACTGGGTGGCCCTGTAATATGTTATTGCTATTGCCAGCGACAGGCCATCAGCTTTGTAGTTTGCAGAGCCTCAGGACTGAGGCTTGTCAGACTTCCCCTACCTGAACTTTTCTTGACCTGCTTGCAACTGATTGACTTGTTTAGCTGTAACAGCATTTTTTTCTAACTGAGCAGGTATCTGTGGCTAGTTTGGTTTACTTTTGTTATCTTTGTACAATGCCACTGTGGTTTTACAGGAAATGCAATAATGCAGTGGAAAAATACAGCCCTGGTATAATAAGAGACTTTGAGAAGTGGAGGCTTAGGGTGTGATGTAGGAGAGTACAGGTACGGGGTGAGGAGAGGCAGTGCACAGGCTTGATGCGGGAGTTCCCACAGCTAGGAGTAACTCGCCAGCGGTCAGTTAAAGAAATGCAGACTATGAGTGAGATTAAAACAGTTCTAGCGTTAACAAGGAAAACGAAGAACTGGTATGTAATATCCGTAAAAAACACTGTATATTGTAAATTCGAGTGACCCTGGACCAGTGGAAAAAAGAGGAAGTTTTAGAAGTGTGTGGATCCTTGAGTGAGGAAGGAGAAATGATCAACATGAACATATTTTTCCTCCCAACAAAGGACTCCAGATGGTGATGACTTGGTCTTACAGCCTTAGACCAGAGTTAAAATGTCAACCTTAGGACCCAGAACAGTACTGGAAGGTTGAGCATAACACCAGAAAAAGGGATAGAAATTAGGAAATAGTTGTATAACAATTTTAACTGCATTATTAGTGAAAATTTTTCACATATGGGTATTCTTTCTTGTTCTATAACAAGTAACTGTAGTATTTTTTTTTGTTAGATTGTTAAGATTATGGTTATACTTACAATATATTCTTGGCTTTATACATATCTAAATATGTAAGCTGTGCTTTCTCTTTGCCTGTAAACAAGATTTTGAGTGTAACATTGCTAGTAGCCCAGACACCTAACAAGTATGACTGCTGCTTCCCTGAAGCTCAGCTCCTGTAACTCTAGAAGGTTCATGAGGTGTCTGTGCTCCTCTGCAGGAGGCCAATATTTGGGATTTTTAAACATGTCCCCTCCTCTTTTGTTATGAAGCCACAGTCAGTACACTGAGAGAGTTCCTCACTTGAAAATATTTTTTTTTTTTAGAGGAATAAAAAGACAGTTTCTTTTGTATATATAAAGAAAGAAATGGGCTTATGTGCAGGAGTGAAGGATCTTAAATAAAACATTGTCCTTTTCCTACTTTAGTTCAACTGGGAAAATCAATTTTTGGTTCTTCAACTGCAAAGAAAGATCAAAAGGAAAAACTGACAATCTAAACAAAGGCAAAGGTGATATGGGCTGCTTGCACTCCTGTTCCCTGGTGTGCTTCATACAGGCATTTTTCCAAGTAGAATACATTTACAGAAGAATCAAGGGTATTTTTTTTTTCCTCTGAATCAATGATGTTGGGAGTAAAAGTGACCTGCATATAAAGTGAAAAAATACTACTTTATATTAATTTTGTGGAGTTCTTCGGTGCTAATATAGGCAACAGTTCTCAGATCGGTCAGGTTTCTCATTGCAGAATACTTATGTTTTAAAGAATTATCATTGATTATACTTCATTAGAACTGGCCAAAGTTATCACTTTTTTTTTTTAAAGCACATTATGTAATGTAAGAGAAAAAAATATTAAGTCCCTTGTACAGTTAGATTCCTTTTATTCTTGCTTATATGCCTTGCCAAATACATATTTGAATCTTCATATAAAAACAAATTTCAGTCACTGTGGAGAGAAACTTATGGACATAGACTTTTCTGCTTTGTATTGAATCATATTTTTACCTTCAATAAATAAAATGTGATTTGTAAATATAAGCCTGTATGAATAAAAGGAGGAGATTAAAGTCAGCAGGAAAAACAGAACGGAGGAGTGTGAAAACTTTCTTTAAAACACACAAACAAAAACCCACCCCAAACTGGAAAACAACTTGGAAGACCTTTTACGAAGTGCATTTGTTATCTTCTGCGTAAATGTAAAACATATGACTTCAATGTATTTTCACTTTTTGGAGAGAATTAT
Organism: Falco cherrug; assembly: GCF_023634085.1. NCBI lineage: Eukaryota > Metazoa > Chordata > Aves > Falconiformes > Falconidae > Falco > Falco cherrug. The sequence goes on along the minus strand of NC_073700.1, from coordinate 17,829,379 downwards.
TGTGTAGGCATTGGTTTTGTAACAATACTAAATGCTAATTCAATGAATACTGTAAGTACAAAAAATAAACAGACTGTGTCTGGCTTCAGGGAAATTGCAGGAAAATATTTTTGAATGTATGCTTTGTATTGGTATGTTTGGGTCTTTACCCATGCAGGCAGAATACATTTACTTCTGGGACTCTGTACTTTGGCATGTCTTGGCATGGTAGAGATGCAAATAACTGTCTACAGAATGCTCATTTGAAATACAGATGGTCTGAAGTTTCAAAAACAGGAATTGTATCTGGCAGCTCTGGGATATTTTGGAGAATCTGGTGTTTTCAGGGAAGGGTACTCTGCACTGTAGCATTTCAAAAACAGAACCTTTAGAAAATGCTTCCAAATGGTTGTCAAAAATGACTGGTGATTTATAAAGTTTAGGGCTGTGATTTTTGATCAAGATTTCCTCAAGTGCTGGGAAGCTCTGAGGCCTTCTTCAAGTCAGGTTTGTCCAATAAAAGCTTTGAAAGCAAATCCACTGATTCTAGACCTTACGTTTTACTGCCTGTGTAATAGCTTTGCAAGGCTGATCTCCATATTACATAAGCAATAAAAATCTGGTTCTGTATTTGATCTATGTAGATTTTGAACCACCTCAAACTACCTGCAGCTTGTTTATTGTGGTTAAGATTTAACGTCTGATGACAAATACTGTTCTGAATTAGGTGAGTGATAAGAAGCCATACAGAAAAATGGTGATAGTAGTAATGAAATGTGCCTGATATTCTAACTGTGCTCATCTGCAAGTTTTTTCATTTTTTGTTCGCTTAATTGATTGTGTAACAGGGTAGTTCCTGGGAGATGTTGACAGAAAACTGCCAACTCCACCCACTCTGTCAGCGATACCATGGAAGTGGCACGGCGGTACTTTATCACTCAGACAGGAGAACAGAAGCTGGCTGTAGCTATCTGCTGAAAGTAATCCACTCCTAATTTTCAGTTGTATTCATTGTCCTGTTTCTTCTTTTATTAGGCTAGGACAGTTGAGAGCTTTATGAAAAGTTGATTGCATGGATCACACATGACTAATATGGGTGGCCAAGGTCAGAGCCTCAGATGTCTTGTTCTCTCTATCAACACCTTTTCTGCACTGCTGGCTGAAGCTTTTCTCTAGAGCTGCGCTGTACAGAGCTATGAAACAACCTACTCCTAGGGGAAATTACTTTATTTTGCAAGATGGTTCTGGTTCATCGCTGATATTCTTCTCTTGCTGCCAGATCCCTTGTCCCTCTGCAGTTTTCCTAGGTTACAAGCACACTGACAGTGCTCTGCCCTGGGGATGGTGGACCCTTATGCTTTGTTCTGTCTTCTGGTTTGGCCTTTTGGGATACCATACAGGCTGCCTTGAAGGGTGGAGCGTTTCCTTTGAACACAGGCTGTTGTTCTGTGACATACTAGAGTTTTGTTTAAAACTGTTTGCCTTTTAATAATCTTCCCTATGCTGAAAACCCAGGAAATGGTTGCTATTTCAACTTTGCTGCAGGCTGCAAAGTGACTAGGACCTAACCTCAGTTTAATTGCCACTTCTTAAAAATTGCTTTAGTAAATGCAGACTTGCTCTCCAAAAGTTGGCTGAGGTAGCATCAGAAAAGCAGTTTGGTGTTAGTCAATTGAAAGAAAAGGCATGACTGTAGACGTTCAGTTTCAGATCAGTGGTAATAAAATTATAGTGTATGTTTTCTGATTTCATTTCTCATGTATCCAATGTTTGGCTTTAAAACTCTAGTCCAGAGGCTGTGCATCCGATTCACTTTGAAGAAAAATCTATTGATATCAGAGCAGCTATGTTTGTGACGAATTTGAAAAACAGTCTTCCCTTATGGAGCAATAAGAATTTGTATATACAAAGGAGAAAAAAATTAGATTGTGTTAAAAGAAAATAAGGAATGGTTTAGATGCATGTGGGTTTTTTTAGGACACATGCTAGAGATAACGTTTCTTGTGGAAAAAAAATGGAAAATGATGAGTATAGTTGATAACTACTTTTATATCCTTAATTTAAATGAAATCAATGATTGCCCTTAGAAATGTCATTTTGGGATAAACGCCTCTACACCAAGACATTCAATTTTAGTAGCAGTGTTGTGTCAGTAATTTAGCAGATAAAATGCTGTTTTTCAGTATTTGTTGGGATTTAAAACATTGATGAGGTTTATAATGGCCCTAATGTACAAAGATTAAACTTCATCCTCCTGTTTGTTAACATTTGGGTTTTTAAGGTGTTACTTTAAATGTGAAGCACAGTTGTTTTGTGGTATAGCCTTAATCAGCCAATTAGTTACAGGCCCCTTAAGTTAATATCTTCAGGAAATACTTAAATCTATCCCTTGTTAACTGATGAAAGTGTGCACTTCTGTGGGGTTACTTAGAAAATTATCTTCTTTCAGACTTCATCTATTCTCTCTAGCAAAATATGGTATTTTAGCTTAAATACCCAGAGAACTTTTAAAAGCAATTCTGAAAGGCAAAATGGACAAATGATTATGACTATATTTGAGGTAGCGTATACTGCGAAATGGTTGTCGCTGTTTTCTTATGAGGAAGCATCTGTGGAGAGCTGTTTAGCTCCCAGTTTGCTGCCAGTTGTTTTCTACTATTGTGTGTCATGTCCTACCTTAGATTGAATCATGTAGACCGCGCTGCAGGTTCTTGAACATTTAAAGCGAATGCCAGCATGAAATGCCCAATGGAATACCAAGGAAAGAAAACGCAAAGCAGTGAACTTCATGAGTTGACTAGCCCCCTAATGAGGATGTAGGGTTCGATTGCACCAACTGATATATATTTGTATGTACATCTTTCCAGAAAGAAAGATCCCAGTGGCAGGACTCACCTTCTTGTGTCTCCAACAATGTACTGATGAGACTGGTAATTTAAACCAGATTGACTTTAATACAGATTTTCAAGTGTTCATAGTAACAGGAAGATCCACACATTGCTCAACAGGCAAGATTTCAACATCCCATTTCTCACACTGTGACATACTGTCTAACATCTATATGGATTTGACATTGCCCCATTATGACTGAGCAGTAAGATACAGGAGTAACTATGTCTGTTCAGCTTGCATCAGGTCGGTAAGATGTGTTAGACCTGCTTACTTTTAATATGTTGTAGAAGTGTAGATTTGGGGAACAGATTGTTACACTGGGAAACAATGTTGTTGAACATTCTGTTCTCTTTTAATAGCTAAATTTGCAAGGTGTTTGTGTATGTGAGTGTGTACATATATATAGATATAGATTTGTAATATGTATCTTATTAGTCAGACCTGTGCAGTCCTTGAGTATGTATCCTTCTTACTAAGTTTTTAGGTTATATTAGCACTGACTGAATTACAGACCTGACACTGATTGAATATTTCTGTACTATTTATGCAAGCAGCAGTCAAATCGAGCTCTTTTTTTAAATTAAAAATCATGAGAGCAATTTTCACCCTTCTTTTGCCTCTCCATTGACTTTAATTTTTATATTCTGTAATTTAAAGCATGCGTATTCCATTTTAAGTTTTTAGATTAATGAAATCTTTATGCTGATAGATCTGCATATATGTGTGTGTAAATAGAAGCAGTATATAGATGTTGGGGAAAAAAATGTTTCTGTGAATATGATTTTGAAAGGATTTTAGGTTTTCTCCTCCTTGGCTTATCTTCAGTATAGCCTCAAAATCTCTTCCTGGAAAAGGTGAATTTGACAAAATTGCAGTCTTGAGAATTCATAGAGACCGTAGCATACAGTATTATCGAATGCAAGAATTCTGCAAATTTCAAGACAAGTATATTTTGAAAGGGATACAGTCCCCGTAACTTTAAAATGGTCCATTGGTGCCTAAGTATATAATATATTTTCTTCCTAATACTTTTTGTTTAGCAAAATCTGTTGTTAATATTATCCCCAGGTGATGTGCGGATAATAAGAAACATTCATAATATATGAGTGAACAAGTTGACATCTAACTGTACTAGAGGTGAGTATTGCTTTCCAGGTACCCATGGCCAGTGCATGCTCCGCACATCTGGATTCTCATGCCAGACAATAAAATACCTCTGTCCATCACTTTGACTTCCAGTAGCGAGCAGGAGTAAAAGCAGTTATCCAAGGTGCTTATAAGAAAACTTCTCCCCTTATGTACATTTTATTCAAAAAATAGTCCGATGAGGCCAGGTAGCCTTATTATTTCCGTTTTACAGTAACAGACATTAAGAGTTTATCTAACTTCAAGTACTCAGGCGGGACTCCCAGATCTAATTACTCTATAATCAGCACGTACAGAAGGTGTAATAAAGGGCAGGAAGGAAGAAAGAAGGTGGCTGTTAGGGGATTATTCAGAGCAGCCGCTTAAGTTTTATTTATTTGGTGTGGACTAGTTTCTCAATTGCAGTTGCATGCCTGTGTTGGATAGTGTGAATTCTTACTCACTGAAAAACAATGAGGTCCTATAGTAAATTGACAGGCTTCCAGATCCCAGTCCAGTCTCTGACATGTGGTTGTAATTTCTCTGGCTGGCAGAGCTCTGCAGATACTTATGGCAAGGTAGGAACAAACCCGTTTGCATATCCATGCCATAGGTAAAGGTGAAGAGTATCAGAATCCCAATGCAAATTGTGCTTCACAGATCTTCATACAAGCTGTTGTTACAAAGTCCCAGTTTGAGAAGGATCTCAATTATGATCTTTGCGGCGGCATACACTGTGATTAATTGTAACATCCAGAGGCTAGCATGGACCAGACATGTCTGAACTGTGAAAAGGCTGGGAAAGTGATTGGAGCTTCCTGGGCATCTGTAGGCATTCCAAAGCTTAATTTCCTTCGTGTCAGTTCAACCACATGTATTTTTATGGGGTTTTTTTAGTGCCTAAAGATTAGAAAATAACTTTTAGTTGTTATTTATGAAACACCATATGGCACTCTGTAATTTTGGCTTCTCATGGAATGAAGAAAATGAAATTAATTGGAAATCACACTCAAAAAACTATTGTTAAGTTGATAGAGCTAACAGCTTGTCCAGCATCCTCATACAGAGCATGTAGCTGCATATAGTAACAAGCAACTCTTTATAAATCCACAAAGAAAACTAAGGGACAGAGAGGCTGAAACAAGAAGAGAAGCTGCGTGTGCTGCTACAGTGCACGGTCATGAATGGTTCAGCTAACAAGCTACTGGTTAAAATCAAGGATACAACATGTATTTTGATAACTGCATTACAGTGTGATCTAAATTATTAATATTTTCTTCTAGGTTCATGAATTACAGGCTCATCTCAGGGCATAAAAGGCTTTTTGTTCTGTTATTTACTTTAATCTTTCTTCATGATGCTAAGCAAGTAGAAACTTGTTTGATCCACCCAACTCACTCATTGCAAGCTTATGTCTCTTTTATGGTTTCTGTTCCATGAGTAGTGGTAACAATTTAAACCTCTTTTTTTTTTTTTTTTTCTTTTTTTTTCTCTCTCTTAACCTTCCCCTGATAGACAGTTAGTCTTCAAGCTGAATTTGTAAAGTTTGCATTAGCTTGCTTCTACCAGAGAACACCGAAGACGTTTAATACAATGGTGTAAAAAAGAAGTCACCCAAGATGAAAGACCGTAAACTTTATACAGCTATGAAAAGTGGCACTCTGCGCCCCCACCTCCCTGTCCCTGTCCCACATCCCTTATCTTGAACGTTCCCTAAATTGCCTTTCTCCAGTGTTTTTGAAAAGTGTCTGCAGATGGTGTGATATTAAGAAAAATATCACAGATCAAAAAAGAAACCCAGAAAAAATATCTAAAGGAAGTGCTTTTTTTCTTAGAAGACTAATTACCATTGGCACGGATGCATTGTTAGGGATGCGTTCTGGATGGTTTTATGTTGAATGACCTGGCACACTGCATGCATATGAAGGAATTGTATAGGTTGGATAACTTTATGAGGCTGTAAAAAGGACATCATTCAGGTAATAAAGATTTGACACCTTATCTTCTAAACAAATTTTTTGGGCTTTAAATCTGAATTCACCAGTGTGTCGTTAATCAGTGTCCTTTTTGTGGAATAATTAAGTCTGGAATATTGAATTAACTATTAACAGATTTTTATAATGGATCTCCTCCTAACCTTTTTCCAATATTAGATTATTTTGGCAACCACTTCTATTTCACATATGCTATGAGTAAACAAAATTTAAGAGGAGGATGACAGTATGTCTTCTCCCTTGTTAGTTGTGCTTAGGTTATGACTGGTATTATCTGACATAAAGTTATAAACAGTTGTGCTTACCACAGACGAAACTTCATCTGCCTACAATAGTTAATATTTACCAGTTGCCAGAGGGCTAAAATATTTCTTTTTGTACAGCTTAATGCAGAAGGGGTTTTAAGAAATGAAAAGCTAGATATCATGAAAACTACCATCAGTAATCCTGAGAAGGATTTTAAGCAAACTCTGCAGGAAAATATATCCAGAAATAAATATGCTTATTTTTCTAGTTGTAGTGTTTCTCTTTTAAATGAATGTTCCTTTTTGTATTTCATTGCCTTTTGTCATCTTTAAACCTTTCTGTGGTGAGCTTTCTCTGTCTGTTTCAAATTTGGATAACTCTGTTTTCTAGAACTGGAGTTACGGAAATTATCAACCTTTTGCCCAGAAGTCTCCGATTAGTTAACCTCCACTTGGCAGGAATGAAACATCAGAACCAATTCAGATAGTTTTCTTCTTGATGTTTTTTTTTTTTTTTCCCTTTTCACTCTGGGTGAAATTCACTGCTACTCCAGATGGCCTGTTCATCACTTAAGCCCTGCATATATCAGCAAAAGAACTTAAATATCACATAGCCTTGTGCAAGCCCTCTGCCCAGCACCTCTGTTATTAGCTTTTACTTCATCTGGATTTTACACCTGCTATTAGACGTCTATTAGAAGCCATGCTGGAAAAAAATATTTTTTTCCTTAAAATGCCATAGTGCTTATTTTCATTGTGGAGTCAGATATTCTTTTTTTCTTCAAATAGAAAACACCTCTGTAAATGAGACTACATTTGAGTGGTAAATACTGTGGTCTTAAAAATATCCTCTTTTAAGTATGTAATTCCTATCCATAAGTAGTTCTTTTTAATGTGCAGAAGGTAAGGGGTGAGGGGGTGGTTGTTGTTAATTGGGGGTTGGTGGTGGTTGTTTTTTTTTGGGGGGGGGCGTGTCTGTTGCAGAGGGTGTTGGGGGTTTGGTTTTTGGTGGAGGGTGGCAAACCAGTGTAATTTTTTCCTCTTGCTTCAAAATTAGGGCCAGGAAACAAGGGCATAGGTATAATAGCAGCTCCAAAGTAAAGCTTTCCAACTTTCTGTCTTTAGCACTACTGAAGCAGACATAAATTCTTGTATGTGATCATTTTCCCATCCAGATGTTTCCCAGATAATGACCAGTCTAGCATTATTTTCTTCAGAGGCTCAATAAATTATTTGAGCAATACACTGAACGCTTTTTGCTTAATGTCTTCCACATAGTTGGATAATGAATTGGACTACTGGAGGACATTTCAATCTACTGGGCTTGATTCAGATCAAAATACTGCCAGATTTGCTATTCTTTCACATGTTTCTAGTTTTGGGTGTAGGTTGATTTATTTATGGTTTGAAGAGCAAACTGTGTGGTATCTAATGCAGCCCTGCACAGTGAAGCAAAAACTAAGGGATGTAAGGCTAAGAGGTAGAGCAGAATAGTTTAATGGTAATTGTCTCTGGGAGGGAAATGTTAATTTTGCTAAAAATGTAAATTTTCAGCTAAGAGCTATTGAGTATGTTCATTGCTTTGGGTAAAAATGCAAACTGTAGAAGAGCTTTAGGTCTGGAGCTTCAGTAAGAATTTCTTCAGAAAACATGGCCAAGTCCCACTCAGGGAGATATTTATGCATGCACTCAAATGCCAAGCTAGCAGTAGTGTACGCTTAAAATTTACCAGATAACTACCTGTTTGATGAAAGCATCGGTACTGTGTCAATGTAAATTACCGTAAAGAGGAGAAACGACCACTGATGTGGTCACAGCTGATGTGACGTTGAGTACCATGGAAGCAGGGAAGTCCCCTGAGGCTGGGCGGTGCATGCACATGTTAAGCTGTCAGGTCACTTTGTCCTGTTGTTTCCAAGGCAGTAAATAGATGATGAAACCCTTTGAAGGGACATAGCCCAGCCCTAGTAGTGGCAAACTTGTGGAAATTGGATCTAGAGCTGCTCCACCTTCAGATGCCTCCCTTTTAGTACGTGGCCTGTTTCTCATGCTTTTGAAGGCTGTTGGTTCTGCACCCAACCGTGGTGCGATGTGCTCCAAGTTTCTTTTAGTTTTGCCCTCCATTGTAATGTTTATTTTCTAAGGATCTTGCTGGGCATAGCAGGCTTGTATGTAAAGACTGTACTCAGAAAAGGGCTAGTTATCAAGTCTGTACTTGAACGGGGTTTACCTGCCAGATACTACATTATGAATTTGTTAACACTTCTTAAGTAATAGTGGTGATGCTGCGGTTGTCTTTACTCTCTGCCTAGTTACTTGCTTTTTTACCACGTGAATTCCCTGGTTACTTGCTTATTTTTCTTATTTTGTGCCCCATGTTTGAAAACATCCCCCACTACAACAGTTCTTTTATGATTTAAAGTGAATTATGAAAAAACGAATGTATGTTCCTTAATTTTTATCTTTTCTACGCTACATACAGATTTTTCAAAATCATCTCTGCAGTTCAGTAATGATAACAGAATTAGAATCAGTCAGAGAAGGCTTTGTGTCTTTTGTACCTTATACATAATCGCAAAGAATGAAATTTTGAAAGTGTTCCAGGAAAACAGGTGTGTGTATTGTTGCAGCTAGGGGTGAGAACAGTGTTTGTTCTTAATGACTGCTTGACTTCAACACTACAGATTGCATAAAACCTGTTCTCTGAATTGCATTAAAACAAATGGTGTTATGGTATTCAAGCAAGAATTTAGGACACAGTTGAGCTGCCTGAGTCTGCTAACTTCAAAATGTGTTTTATTAAAAAAAAAAAAAAAAAAAGTTTATAGGATATTGGCAAAGAAAACTTGAAATCCTTGTAAGCTTTCAAAGGTAAAGATGCAAAGAAAACTGTCAGTATATTCATTCCACTACAACATATTTTTTTTGTAGTTGAGGGAAAAGGGAAGGAAGGAGAGAAATAACTTGCTAAAAATCTGGGAAAATGTCAAATTTTGAATGACAGTTGTTTTAGAAAGCAAGTCTTGTGATGTATCTATGTATTTTGTATTTGTAAGAAAAACAGGTCTACTAAACCCCGTGCCATTGCATGCCCAGATTTCTCAGTGTATAATAGATTATCCCGAGAAGCTTCCATGGTGGTGTCAGGTAATAGGGAGCTCAACTAATACACAAGGAAAAGTGTTCTTTGCTTGCTTTTACGGTCTCTTAAAGTGAAATCATAATTTGTATTGACTTTGGCATAACATAATATTATGAAGTCTAAAAGTTGCAAGAATGAAACCGATGGGTGTAATGACAGAAGAACATTGTCCGTTTGCATGGATTTTTCCATGTTGTTCGGTGTTCCCTATGCAGGATGGTGCAGGATGCCAGGTTGACGTTGCATGTTAGAGAAAGTGGCCTCCTCTGTTTTACCCATAGAATGGATGTTGCCTGCGAGCTTTTGCTCATTGTCAGTACGCTTCAGTGTTCTGCCATCAAATGAAGAACTTGTTCCTCTCCTGACTGAGTTTTCAAACCACATCTCTTGTGTTTTTAAGCAAATGTGGCAAATAGTACTTTTCCTACACCCTGTGTCTATTACAGAGGAAATCTACATTAAAAATGAGAACCTGCATTGAAAAAAAGAAAATGTTAAAGGCTGGAAAATATCCAAAATAAGACATCCCATGGAGTTTTAAACAAGCACATAAACATTTATTTTTTTTTTATCCCTTCCTTAATTTGCACCTTTTTCTGCGCATTATAGTGGTGCTGCCAGATCTAGTGAGGCTCCTGTATAAGACTGCTGTATAAGTAATTTATCAGGTTTAACTTAAATGTAGGACATGTGCATACTTGATTACTTTTACTCTGGGAAGGTTTAAGAGTGCAATATTAAGAGTGAGCTTTAGCTTAGGTGATTTTATCTAGCTTTAAAATTTTTATCACCTGTGAAGTGTGTAGTAATGGTTATGAAAGCAATTAATAACAGCAGTGACAGAATCAAGAGACTGACTAATTTATCATTATAGATTTTAATGAGGCTTATAATCTAGCAATAAGTATACAATATATTCAAAAGTATGGAGTTATAAAAAGGATGATTTATTTAACTTTAATTCTAGACTAGTCTGAAAACCAAAGGTTGTAAAACTAGGCGTGTAAAAACGTAATACTTTTTAGTGATAGAAGAATGAAAATAACAGAGGAAGAGAGTTTAAATTAAAATTAAAGGGGTAAAAAAAGCTATTGTTTAACTTCATGCTAAAGACTTTTAAGCACACCATAATTTTTTTGTAGATGTGGGAGGTAATTTGTGGATGGCTTCTTTTTCCCATCTCAATCTGCTTACTTGGCAGAGCGTGGGAGCTGTGTCAGGTGCTGCATCCCCGGGGTTCTCCGAAGATGGGGAGCCATGGAAGTGGTAGCAATCCTTGCTCCTTGGGAAAAGCTGTCTCAGATTTCAGAGCGAGTTTGTGTAAAGAGACCCAAATGAGATAAGTTATTACAGCAACTTTAAGATACAGTGCTCAGTTTGGGAATTAGACTTTATTACCTTTTTTTTAATATTGTATTGTGTTTATTATGATCTTCCTTATAGCTTTTATACTTCTTCCTTCTTTCTTGTGCTGAAGTAAGTATACCAGAGTGTCTCTGGACAGGGGTATTGTTAAAAAGTAATAAGCACCTGACAGGATCTTGCTTGAGCAGTATAACAGGATGGCTGAAATTTGGAAAATTAATTATAGCCAGTCTTTCCCAAAGGTAAGTTAGAAACTCAGGTGGTAGTGGTAGCATTAAAACAAGAAAGAAGCAAGCAACAATAACAGAACAGGACAGATAAGACCCCCCAAAAGCAGGTTTCCTTACTGATGGATCAGCTAGAGGTAGGCAAAAAAAAGAAAATTAAATCAACCCAAGCTTGACCCTTCCAGCACTTGTAAGGCGAACCACGTTTTTTTGGAAGACAAGCTCTAAGCTGTGGAGATGCAGTCTGGGGGAAGTTGTCTAGAACCCTTACATGATACTGGAGCATTTGCAGTTTTACATCAACACTGGTGAGGAAACTGAAGTAGGAACAGCGTGTAGGCGTTCTGGGTTGTATTGATATCTTTATAGTTCTTGTGCTATCCAAAATGAATTATAATTGCTTTCAGAAAAGATCTGTAATGTTTGCCTTGTTTTCCTCCACTCCCATGTTATGAAAGCTAAGTTATAAAGCAGAGTGCCGGTAAAGCCTTGCTTTGGGAAGGGAAGCACGGAATTTACTGTCTTAGGAAATCGGTGTCCAGCATAGGTGGTTGGGAGTGGAACTGGTCATCCCATGGGAGTCTCTGCCAGTCCTTAGTAGAATAATATTCTAGACAACCATGAAAAAGATGGTGACTAAAGCTTGCCTGGCCAAAAGGAGGCTTAAAGTTGCACATGCCCAAGCGTAACAGAGATTTGTGTCCCTCAGAAGAGCCTTACCAGGTAAATACACCATCAGGTTGGCCTCTGCCTCTTCATAGAGGTGGAGATTTTGGATCTGGTTGCAGGTTCATATACCCCATCTAGCAAAGTTCTTGCAACTAGTTAGTATCTGCCTGTCCATGCCAGACTGGGGTGGTCCTGTGCATACTGAAGGGTGGAGGAGTCTTGTTAACCCCTGCTGCCTTTGTAGAAACAGCTCTCGTGTATTTATAAACTCTGTGTTTATTCTCACGTTTGGGTCAGTAAGGAGACAGTACTTCGTAAGACCTTGATTTGACACATCCTCAATTGTCTTCATTGCACTGCTCCCATGACACTGGGTTGCTTCCATCTATTTTGCAATGTATATTAAGCTCATCGCAAGAGAGGTCAGTGCGTTTTCCAGTGATGCTTTGTTGTTGCTGCTGTACTTACGGTGCTGCCAGGGTTTGGAGTCAGCCCTTTTGTGATCACTTGCCTTACACAGGGGTAAAAATACACTAATGTAATACTGAATCGGGTCCTGCATTTTTAAAAGAGGTGCAGACGCTAATTAATTTTCACAGAGCCCCTGCGGATAGAGAAGCAGAACTGTTGAAAGTCATATGGTGTGGCAGCAATGTGATTAGGATTTTGTGTGAGACCTCCCTTTCAGTCCTGTGCTCTAATTCTGTAGTGTAGCGTGCCTTGCCAAAGTAGTCCCAAGTACTCTCTGATAGAAAATCTTTTGTTCAGAAATGGGCAAGAGTGAAGCCTATTAGCATGCAGTCTTACATTGTCTGTTCTCTACACTAGTTTATTTTTGATAAGCTGCAGCACATTTTAATGTAATTACTAACACGCCTAATTTGCAATCACACAGTCGTATCAATAATAATGGAAAGTTGTTCACAGGTAATAAATTAGCATACCGTATAACTAGCAGAACTATGGTTCTCAGTATATTGTTTCATGATCAAGGATTCAGTAGTTAAATATACACAGCAGTGGGCTGAGGACAAGCTGTTCATTTTTGCTGCAAGCAGTACCAGTGGACCGGAGTAATCATAGCTCCCAAAAGCAGGACTGATTTTATTGATTTTAAATAGGCTTTTTATTATAGAACTGAGCCTATTACAATTGCAAGGAGTATCGCTGCCACATGTATTCACAGCGCTGACTGAAGAGAAGGGGGTACATTGTTGAATCCAGCATCGGGGATGCTTGTCCCTCAGAGTGTTATATTCTGTCCTGCTGAAACATCTGAATTTATTTAAAAGAAAAGTACTTCAGGCTTTTTTTTTCTGTGTGGTTGGATTTAAGTTTTTTTAGAAATGTGCTTAGACCCAACTACAGTTGTGAAATCTTAAACTGAGAAGTAAAGGTCTCGCTTATTTATTGGCATCTGACTTAGGGGCAAGATGTATTTTGCTCCATTTTTTTAAAGGACTGTGGAAATGTTCATGTCTCTCTTTTTCTGTAGATGAATGTAAAAAAGACAAATAAAAGAATGAGTGAATAAACTGTTAAGCCTGAGATATTAATGTATTCAAGCTATAATTAGTTAAGAACACATGCTGTTTCCAGAAATTCATCATTAATCTGCATGGAGCAGTTTGTGGCCATTTGCTGCTAAATTAGCGACACTTAAAAGCAGTCTTTTTTTTTGTATTATGACAAAAAAAAATATATATCTATGCATACGTAAGAAGCAGTCAGTTTTGATATTTCTGTTTCTTGGGGGGGTTTGTGGTTTTGTTTTGTGGGTTTTTTTTTAATTTACACAAAGGGTTGTCAGTGGACATACACAGAAGTTCATTGAAGCCTTTAATTGCCAAATGCACTGCTGTTGAAAACATTGCACTACAGTTTATGGCAGTGTAAAGACATGTTGCTTGTGCTAGGTTCTCTTAAAATCCAGTATTTATAACCGCACAGCCCTGCTTAAACATTTTTCCAGTGTTACTACAGCAATTTGGAAAGATGCTGATGGAAATTAATTACATGGTTTTGTTTTTAATTGGTTTAATGCTGACTTTGCAGACCTTTTTTTAGATTTCTTTTTTTAATCTGTTTTTATTGGACCCTACAAGTGAAAGTGAGTTACTTCATATATTCCAGCTAAACCCACTTTTTTTTTTTTTTCTTTTGGGGTGGTCTTTTGTAACATAATTTGGAAATTCAGGCAGGGGATAACATAAAAACTTTGGGCATTTCCAGAAATCAGCTCTTTAAATGCAATGGTGATGTTAAGTACTGAATCAGCTTGGTAAGTACTGAATGATCAAGCCTAGTAACTGTAAAATAAGATCTGGCTGGTTTACTTCATTTTAGAGAGCTCGGGCAAATAACTGTTGAATTAAATTGCTTCCTGTTGGTTTCCCCCAGGACAAGGAGAACCTGCTGTACTGTGCCCTGCTGAGCTGCCATATTGATTAGTTCCTCAGGTCTAATCTTTACATGGTTATGCTTACTGTCTAGTGTGCTTGTTTATGTTTTTGATAGTTGTTTTTCTGAAGTTATTGTATTGCCTTGATAGTCCTCTGGTGGATTATAAAAACGTACACATTAATTCCTTTCTCTCCCTTCATTTGTTGTAGCCAAATGGAGATAATCAGCACTCCTGTAGCATGCCGGTTAGGAATGAGGATAATGATCACTCACATAATTGATATCCCATATCAGTGACAATCAAAACTCACATTGTCGGGATGGTTGGCACCTAAAACTGATCTAATTAAATACTTGCAGTATCTATTAAGAATACTGTATTAGATCCTTTATCACAGCAGCTGTTGTGATTTTAGAGTTTGCTTCTGTAGGTTGGAAAGTGATTTATAGTTTTAATTCATCTTAATAATTTGTGTGCTTAGGAAATACTTGATATAAAACTTTTTGTTGCATTTAAATTTCCTTGTTATCTGTCTTGCAGTGGCATGAATAATAGGGAGCCTAGAACATGAATATATTGGAATGTATGAAGTATTTTCAAGGAGAGGGCTTTTGAGGTTCAGAATGATATATGTCAAATGTTACTGGATGGATAAACGTGTGGAAGGATTTTGCCTTGAGAAGCTTGGAAAACAGGTATCTCTTAGTGCAGTACCTCCAACAGCTGTGTTAAAAATGCCTTTCTGTTTTATCACAAGAAATACAATATTTATTTCATAAGATTTATTCTATCCTAAGATCCAGCTTCTTTTCCGGTTGTTGACATTTATTACACCGGAACTTTGAGGTGATGCCGTGTCAGAGCAGGTCTGCACCAAAACTTGCCACACCTCTAAACGTAATATTTAATCATCTGTAAAATGGTTTTATGTAATAGGAGTGTAGAAAGCTTGTGTTTGTTTGAGTGAAAGTATTCATGTCCTCTGTGCAACTTAAACCATAAATTTGTCTTGCCAGTTTAACAACAAATACTCATGTTTTCTTGCATACTTACATTAGGATCTTGTGATTCAGGGTGTGACCTAATCCATACATCACTGAAATCACAGATTTTCACAGTCTTCAAAAAAGGGTAGCAAGGTTAGCCTTTTCTAGGCATGCTTAATGCTGTGATAAAGTTAGGATCTTAGACTTCACAAAATACCTGGTGGTATTATGGTAAATGTGCAAAGTGACAATACTTAGTATAAATGAACACCTTACAGGCACCTGGCAGGCCTTTATGCTTCAAGGAGCTGCTATGGTCCGTGCAGCTGCAGAGATCATAAGTGATGTGGTTGGTTGGTTGATGTTTTTTCTTTTCCCCTTTTCACCTTCCTTAGGGATGTCAGGATTGCTTCTATTTGGAATGTAGGTCTTGGTGCAGTTGCTTTTGTCACTGTGTCTTGCTGCACTTTGCTGTTACTAAGCTACTGTTACCCTCCAATTGCCAAAGATTCAAGTGATGCCTCACAAACAGATGAACATGTTTTCACAGTTACTTGGAGGCAGGGATTGCTGCTTTTGGGACCACATCCATAGGTTTGCTTACGTGTGTTGAGAGCAAGGAATGGAATTTATTTTCCTTGATGATCATTTGTTTGTTGTGCATTTAAGGCAAAATATGATCTGATTCACGTTTTAAGAACTGTGCCAGAGTGTAAGCTGTTAAATTGTATGCTGGTTATAGGATTGGTTGTGCAGACCACATGCATTAATGGCACGGGTTAGATCTAAATAATGACATATCTATCCAGCTGAAAGTTTGTGTATTTACCATTTAACTTCCTTGAAAAATCCTTTTTTGCAAGGTTATGTTAGAAAAAAGCTGAATTTACTCTTGTTTTATTGCTCACTAGTTATGGAAAAACTTCTCTCTGTTTTTAAAGAGTCTAACCTGGAAATGTTTTTTAGACTTACACTAACAAGCGTGATAAATTACACATGATAGAAAAGCAATGTGTTTTTCTTCTACAGAGGCAAAGGAAATTGTTCTGAAGGCACAGATTCTGGCTGGAGGGAGAGGAAAAGGTATTTTCAATAGTGGATTAAAAGGAGGAGTTCATCTAACTAAAGAGTAAGTCTTTAAAATTAAGAAAGCATAAATAAATTGTTTCTGTTGCAATATTCAAGCTGTTTACAATATCTATGTGACTGTTTCTTTTAATATCTTTCAATAAACCAACCTTTTTCCTTTGTTTGTAGCCCCGAGATTGTTGAACAGCTTGCTAAACAGATGATTGGGTACAATCTGTCAACAAAGCAAACTCCAAAGGATGGTGTGACAGTTAAAAAGGTAAGATTTTTGCCTCTTGAAAGTTGAGAACTGTGTTCAGCTGCAATTTTGCATTAATATGCTGGGGTGCATGACATAAATTTGTTTTTTTTTAATTCCTTCTCCAATGCCTGATTGACTGCAGCTAGCTGATGAAAGAAAAAAAAATGTTACTTTTTTCTTCTTCTGTGTGTATGTATTTTACCTATCAATTTCAGCATACCTAGTGGTGGAAAAATAAAATGATTTCTGCTCCCTGTGTTGAAGGCAGTCTTTTGTCATAGGTTCATTCTTCATAGAATACATACTAAATGCTAGCATAACTGTATATAGCATTAACTGTACACTCTTACTGACGTTCTGCCTAGAGAAGTAATGTGTACATGATTACCTGTAGTAATATCATCCGTATTTTATTCACCCTTAGCTTTGGGCCACTGTTACTAAAGACAGTGACAGATGACTTTCTTAGAATCACAGAGTTATAGAAAGGCTTGGGTTGGAAGGGTCCTTAAAGGTAGTTTATTCCACCACCACCCCCTGCAATAAGCAGGGACATCTTCAACTTGATCAGGTTGCTCAGAGTTCCATCCAACCTGACCTTGAATGTTTCCAGGGATGGAGCATCTACTACCTCTCTGGGCAAATATTCCATTGTTTCACCACTCTCATTGTAAAAAAACTATTCCTTATATCTAATCTGAAATTACACTCTTTTATTTTAAAACCATTACCCCTTGTAGTATCAAAGCAGGCCCTACTAACAAATATGTCCCCATAAGCTCCCTTTAAGTATTGAAAGGTTTGCGTGAGAACAATCTCAATTAAACAGACAACAACAACAAAAAACCCCACAGGTGCCTAAAAATAGATTTTTCCTAACTTGTTGCAGATAGAGAGTAAAATGTGGTCCTGGTAGTGGTTCAGCTAATATGTGGTAGTTCATTTATCTGTGATGATGCATGCTGCAAGGTGCGAAGATTCGCTTCAAAACCAATTTATTGTTCTGTGTTGGCCTAAAGAAGAGGAGCATAGGTAGCCCTTTAGCAAGATTCCCCTTTACCTTAAAAAAATCTTGTAAGTTGGAAAACCCTAGCAGTTGCCTACCTACTGTAAACATTTTTATCTCTTGCTTTGTTTTACTGAGCAAGGATCTTCATACAGGTGTGTGGTCATGAGCTACGCTGTATTTGATGCCAGGAGATAATTTCGCATGAGCTGATAAGAACTGCAGTTCACTTCTAATATATTGTGAACAGCTTGGTATATTAGCATAGGAGGGGAACACCTGTCTAGAAAGATACTGTCTAATGAGGGCTCAGGTAGTTCTTCTCTTGGGGAGCAAGAAGAGCAGATTAGCATCACTTCTCATAGTTGCTGTTAAAAAGAAATACAAGATATTAAAAAGAATGAACAGTATTACCATTAAGGCATGCCTGTCAGAGATAGTGATAATACTAAGGATATAAAAAAGGATGTACATTTCCCATATTAAAGCACTCTGCTTTGAAAAATTTGTATTGTAAAAGCAGCTTGCTTTTATAAATTCTTTTTGCCCTAGTTGACCTACGTTGGATACATCAATACAGGAAATTTCACTCTTTTGTCTAAGTGCAAGCCTGTTCATTCATTTACATATTCAATTCTGATTACTTTCATTGAAATTGGTAGAAATGAAAGAAAGGTGTGGGTATTGGAGTTTTTTAAAATGGATTATTCAAAGTATTTATATTAAGATTACCTCTGTACCATGTATAGAATAGCTATAGAGGATTTAACGTGTAATTGCTTTCCTCCCCATTCACACGTAACTTGTATATAAACAATGGTCAAGAGTAGGCAGCTAGGGCTAATGTGGGGTTTAAGGTGAAGTTTGCACTACTGAACTTCAGGTATGTATTTTGGTGGTACAGGAAAGTATATAGCCTTGATAGACTCTGTATTTTCCCTTTACTGTAGAGTTACATGGAAATTTTTCAGGACACAGCTTCCAAGTATTTTAATGTTGATCCATGCTAAATTAGTGTGATGCTGTTCACTGGGAGGTGATCGTCTATTGTCACAGACTTCCATTCTGACTGTGGACTTGGGTTTTAAAAGCACTAGGCCAATACATATCTTCATCGCACACATATGTAACAAGGTAATAGTATGTTTTATATTTTTTGGTGTTGAGATCCTGATTATTGGTAATTTATAGTAAAAGCATATACCCCAGTTTAAATAATTACATAACAGTTTAGCCAACAGTATGCTGTTGGTTTCCCCATTGCTTGTTAGTGAAGAAAGCATGTTTAAAATTATGTCTAGGTCATCAAAAGACCATTTCCCAGAAAAATGAATGTGTTTTAAAAGCGTTTATATTTTCCAAAGCTAGCTCACTCCAGGATCTTCAAATTGTTTAAAAGAGTCGAGGCATTCGGGTTTATAGTATCAGGACTACAATGTCAAACACTGAGATTTTAATCAAGGGGCAAACTATAGAATTATAATTAAAAGTATACGTTTTTCTATGTCTAAGATATCATTTAATGCAGTGGGTAGTCAGTGCATAGAAAATGCCAGACAGACTCTTTGAGCTTGCTAGGAACACTGGGAAAATTGAGAATTTATAGCTGGTGTTTTTATTGTTTTCTAGGGCATATGCTTTCTCTGTGTGTGTATGTAAGAATATGGCTGTGTACACGTACTTAAAGAAATTGCAGTTCAGGAAGAAAAGGAAAGGCATGGGTTTAGGTTTTGTGGTTTTAAAACTTTTTAGTGTTCCAGAAAGTCTGAATGAGCTCATGTCTTAAACTATTTTTCTTCTGAAAAATATTTATTTTTTTTAAGTCACTTTCTGTGAGACAATCGATAGCTAGTGTCAAGTCAAGGGAGAGAAGACACATAGCTTTTACATGTATTTTTAAGGAAGGAATGAAAGATAGAAATTTTCTACATCGAGAATAATTGTGGGAGGAGCAAATGGAGTTTTCAGCTTGCTTTCTTAGCTAGTGCAGAATGTAAAGCATGTTCATGCTTCTTTAGATTGATGTTTCTCAAATAAAGAGCAGTCTCCTCACTTCCCCCATAACTTGGAAGCTATTTTGTGAGTTTACATAAAATCCTCTTATGGCAGCTTGGAATTTGGAGAGCCTGGTTATCTGAGAAGGCAGTCTTCTCTTATCGTAACAACCTGAGAATTTGCTACCTGTGTTTTCTCTCCAAGCAATAACAAAATTAACATTTTGAATACTTGATTCAATATAAAAGAGCTGTTATAGTTACCCTCCTGAAATTAGATGTCTGACTTAAAAGTTTAAGTAATGATTTGTTTTTAAGAAGGACAGCTTGAAGTTATCAGGAAGTTTTGAAGAAAAATGTTTTTTCCCCAGGACATTTTAAATATAAACCTCTGTGGTAAACAGATAATGACACTTCATATTCTTTATCATAAGCAAAACAGATAAAATATCAGAAGAGTCAAGAGCCAGTAGATTTAATTTCACTGCTTTTAACTGATCATTAATGTGTTTGCGTTAGTTTGTCATGTGAGTGTTAGGTAGACTTTAACAAATAACATTTAAAGACCTTGAGCACCAATTTCTCTGTCTTTGCTCTGCATGAAACCGGGAGGATGGTGACGGAAAGTAACATTTTTGCTGGGAGAAGTGGGAGATGTTGCACAAACTGACAATTTTTACTCTACAGTAAGCTTGCCTACTACAAAGTAGATGGACTCCAAATAGTTATGTGAATTAAGATGGAGAGGTATTTGACAATGTTTAATTAGGAATAGTGAGGAAAATCACTCGAGTCGGAAGTAGCAGTTGGAAAGATACCTGATTTAATAATGTAAGTTCCACCTGCAGTGCTTGCAGATGTATTCCTCAAGACTTGTTGGGGGGATTCCCATCCTAAGTCTGGCCCTGATCCTGAGCACTGTGGCAACTGTCTGAACAGCTCAGACAAGATCCAGTAGGACCAGTTAGTTTTATTTGACCTATGTCTAAAGCAATTGACTCGCATTTTTCAGGTACATTGATGCAAGATATGTAAGAAGGTGAAAACATGCATGCAGGTAAAAAGTCTAATAGTAGCAAATCAAGGATATTTTCCATATCTTTGCTTGTTAATTTGACAAAACTTGGCAGGTAGCCAAGCTGTTTCTGAAGTTGGCTTTTAGCATCCCTTTATAGTAGCCTAAAATAGTTAAATGCTTTTAAGTAGTACGGTAGTTTTCTGCATTCTTAGTTGTCTCCTGCACCCTAGTTTTCTGTAGTTTGCTTTTGAACAGTTGCTTATTTGAACCATTCTTTTACATCACCCTATGTTCTATGAATAAAGCAAGGTAAATGTAGAAGGCCACAAAATTATTCTAAAGCAAATTTCTTGCAAGTCAAAAAAAAAACAATAAAGAAATAGCATCTTTCCTTCCATTCTGAGCACAGAAGGCTTTATTTAATTCCTTGTCTCTTACTTCTTTTTTTTTTTTTTTCCTGTTCTGTTAAGATGTACAGCCAGGCAGAAGGTATGTACATTCTTTCTTATGTACTCCAGAGTAGAATGTCAAAAACGCGACTTGGCTGAAAGTATAGCGCATCTTTCTTGTTTACAGTCCTTGAACTATGAAAACCCCGGGAATACTTATTTGATTGAGCACATCCTGCTGGGTAGGCAGACTTTTAAACTGCAGGTGTATACATGCCTCAGATCTAAGGAGTTTGAACTGCTGACTGACAGAATGAGTTTCACCGTTTCATTGAGTGATGATCTTTTTCTACATTGTTCAAAACTGTTGCTTTATAAACAGACCACGTTAGAAAGACATTGCCACTTCATCCTTCTTAATTATATTAATATTAGGGAAGTAATTTTCCTGATTTCTACTACTTCCATTGAGATAGGGAAGAGTAGCTCTGCTAAGGAAGAATGTAGTTGATTGGCATAAGAAGAAGCTATAGTGCTAATTAAATTGCGGAGGTGGCTGCTCAACCTCCAGGTTGAAAAGCAAAACTGTAGTGCAGAGCATAACTGCAGTCTTTGCACCTGAGATTATGGCACCTGTTACAATCATAAGGAACAATTAGTAATGATCATATGTAGATTTTTTTTTTTTTCTTAAGATGAAGAACATTTGGGGGGTAATTTAGTATTCTTGCATCAAAACATAGGTTTGAGTCCTTTGCCAAGTGAAAAACTACTTATTCTCTGAAATTGCTTCAATAGCTATTGTTAAACTATTGCAAAAATTGACAGTTCAGATGAAGAGGAAGGTATAGTTACTGTAATACTGAAATTGAATGGACTTTTTTTATGTTTTTGGGAGGAGAGAAGAAATTATAAGAATTTATATGGGCTGTTTTCCCACCAGTTTTAATGTGAGCACTTGTAGATTCCAAACATGTAGGATCTGAATCATCTTTTTTTGTTGTGTGCTGTCAGATATTGGTACAAAGGGGCTCTGTAGTTTATAGTAATAAATAGAAATTAGTAGCTCTTTGGAAAAATAAATTTTTGGATGTTTCTAGGTTGTGCCAGTATCTGAAGGTCACACATCTGCTTGTCTCTCTAAAGTGAAAATAAAAAGCTGGATGGCAGAATTATCTGTAAATCTATTTCCTTAGGAAATACTTAAGCAAGGCAGGAATTCAGTTCTGAGATTCGAAGTGTAGGATGGCCTTCTGTCAGAACAAGGGAGAGAATGTAACCTGAGGCTCTACTGGTGAGGAACCACGCTACTGATGAGATGCATCTGAAAGCCAATGTACCCTCTCTTACATCTAATGTGATTTGCAAACCGTAATCCCTTGTGATTAATGTTTTCCAGGGGCAGCATGTCAAAGTGATTGTTGGGAATAAAAAGGTAGTATGGAGGTCTGCTTTATGGACACAGTGGAAGCTCCAATTCTCTTGGAAAAAATCCCAGCAATTAGGTGTTTACGCTGCTTGTTACAGGGCCCAGTGAGAACAGCAGCATCAGAGGACTCTTGTTTAGGGAGAGAGGATTTCTTGGGGAAAAGGTCACTGGGTTGCAATGTCTTATAAAAGCAGTGAAAGAAACGTTTCTTTTCAGGATAGCGGGTATCAAACTGCTGCATTTTATGGTAATGCAGAAAACGTGAGCCACAATGTTCTCTGCTTTGCCAGCTACATGGACCAGTAAACACTGTTGCTGGTTTGTCATGCTTTTTTCTTGTTTATATTCATTTTTAGGTGATGGTTGCAGAAGCACTGAATATTTCCAGGGAAACATACTTCGCAATTTTGATGGACAGAGCTTGCAATGGACCTGTTATGGTTGGCAGTCCACAGGGTGGTGTTGACATAGAAGAAGTTGCAGTTACTAGCCCAGAACTTATCTTTAAGGTATTAAAATAATATTTTACACTAAAAATTTTCTTTGTCAGTTATCCAAAAGGATTTCCCCCTTTCTCCTTCCATTTTTTTCTTTCTTCTGTGTATGGAAAGAAGACAATAAGAGCCATAAAATTGAGTTTCACCAAATAGGGGATCAGACATGTCATCTAGTAGATGAAGGAAGCAGGTTTAACATCTGATTTTGTTAGTGATTTTGTGTCTCCAGCTCGATTAGAAAAAGAGCTTAAATCTGGCTGTTATACATTGAATTTAATATCTGAAATGTTTTTATGAGTGAGTTTCATTTTCAGGAAGGTACATTTTTTTTCACAAGTGGCTTAGCGCCAATATGGTTATTGTTTCTGTGGTTATTTTTTTCTAATTGACAGAGTTGTTAATTATTTCTTTGTACCTGGATAACTTTTGCATCTGAAATACAACTGTTGTAATTGCTTTCTTAATGATGACTGTATTTAAGTATTTTTTTTTTTTGTTACTGTGAAACGATAATGAGTAGACATGCTATTCATCTGGGAAAATAATTGATACAATCAAGTATAATTATACAAAAAATTGTAAAAATATTTAATGTGAATTTAAAAATTATATAAACTTCACAGTGTTACTGGGCAGTGACACCCATTGCCTTGAAAATATTCCAGAAGATGTCATAAAAATTAACAGACTAAATATTCGTCAACGCCATCTGTACAGTAATTAAAAGTGAAAACTGGTGTCACATTGTCTTGTCAGCATGCCACCCTGAAGAATTATGTATTTTTTGGAAGGACTGTTTCATAGTTGGTGTGGTAATTATAACATACCCTATAGGCAGCTGCTATAGCCTCAGTCTCGGAGAACTTTGGCAAACAGCCATGCTTTAATTACTAATTTGCAAATGTATACTGTTCTCCTTTTGAAGTTATAAATCTCCATTCAGGTTGAATATTTAGTTTTATTTATGCACGTTATTGTTACAGGAGGAAATAGATATTTTTGAAGGTATAAAGGATCATCAGGCATTGCAGATGGCAAAAAATTTGGGATTCAAAGGACCTTTGGAACAGCAGGTAACTTTACTCTGTCAGTTTTTATTGAAGAGTTTTTAGCCCACCTAATATGATAAACACTTTCCAAATAGACATGAAAGGCTCTGTCCATTAGATCAGGACCATTTTGACATTTTAAATACTAAATTCGACATATAAAGTTGTCATCAGGCTTTAGCAATTTGAATAAGGTCGTTATTGTTCCGAAGTGAAAGTCCCTGGTCTTTGAAGCAGTTGATGACAATATGTCGTTATACCATGTGGGATTCTTTTGGTTTCATTGGAATTCCATTGGAGCTCAGTGAATTATATGAGTAGGGCTTTTTTGTAATATGGGGAGAAGTAAAAGTATATCTTTGGGTAATTGCAGTCTTTTTTCTCTTTTATTTTCCTTTCTTTTTTGCACACGCACACACGCACACGCACACGCACGCACACACACACCCACACACACCCACCCACCTTCAACTTAAAATCCAAAAGGCTGCCAACTTGTCTTTTCAGTATCTCTTCCCTATACATATATATATATATATATATGGGAATTCCATATTGTACACAAATACACAAGATCTTTTGCCTTTATGAATAATTTTGCAGTGAAGAGAAAGCTTGTTAAAGCTACTTTTGCCTGGTTGTTTGTTGTTGGTTTGTTTTTTTCCATAGTATCAAACTGTCATTTTTTTTAGAGATCCTTTATTTTTAATTCAACAGTTTTAATTATTTTCTATCCCAACCGTGCAATTAACAAATGCATAATCATTAAGTTGATTAACACACATTTGAAGATTTAGCTGCATATCGAATGAGGAGGAATGATTATGCAGAACCTTTCAACCCTTGAAGAGTTCTGGTACTTAATAATTAACAGCAATATATGGACTTTTCAACAATACATTTAAATAATGCTGCAGTGAATGCATTTCTTTCCTTGTGCTGTCAACTCAAAGGAATTTACTGACACATAGGGACATAGTTTTTATTCAGACAAATCCTAGTATTTACTTATACATTCACAATTTCTAGGCTGGGATTTTATGCTTTGCTTCGAAGATGCTCAGCGCTTGTAGACCTTGAGAAAGAGAAGTGTTGACATTAAGCTGCCTGATTCAGAGAGCTGCTGAAAGATGGAGCAGCCCTTAATAAAAGTTAAGCGATTCTGGTGATCTGCTAAAATTACAGCAGTGTACGAGGGCAACAACAGCTTTTCAGGTTGCCCAGAATCAACGTGGGGTTGCACGCTGGGACTTCTCCCTAGCGTCGCTGTCGACAGCCCTGCCCATGTGGTAGTAGGATAGTTTGTCAACCCGAGTGTTCATGCCAAGGAAACTGCTGCCTTGGTAGCTGCAGATTTATAACTGATAATTTTTTTTTTTAAAGTCAAAACCACTAAGAATGCTTCAGCTGCTGACTTTTGAGTAGGGAAGACTTCATAAGCAATTTGTATGCTGCTTCCAAACTGTAACTCTTTAAACTCTTTGACGTTTTGGTCCAAACAAAAACTGGGTTTGGAGTTGAGTCTTTCCAGTCATAGTATTTCATTTGTTACGAATGACATTGTGGAAGAAAGCTGACTCCTGTGGGGTGGGGTGTGTGTGTTTTTTGTTTGGTTTTTTTTTATTCTCACACACTCTGCTTATTAAGAAAGGTCCCAAATATTTTTTTTGTGTACTTCAGTTAACTGATCAATAATGAACAAATTTGAATGGTTCTTTATTAGTGCACTTCATCTGCAAACTTATTTCAGCTAATAGGTTGTCAGTGTGTAATGAACCAAAGAGGTTTTTTTTATGCACATTCATATTGATGCTGTTTAAGTTGTTTTATTAATGGAAGGATGTTCTAAGAACAAGAGACTTGGAAGTCAGTAGTCAGTCACGATACTTTTGGCTGCAGAACCAGACAGAGAGAGATGGTGAGGAACAATAAGGAAAAAGCAAGAATATCTTGTAAAGAGTAAAGAAGTGTGCTTCTGATAATTCCTTTAAGAAAACATTTCAGACTGATGTAGGAAGGAGAAACTTATATTTTTTCTAAAGTCACTGATGTGCACATACTGTTTTATGGTTTCTGAATTTAGATTGATCAACGTGGATGCAACTTAGATCTCAGCACACAGGAGAATAAATCATTATGAACTCTTGGGCACTTTTCAAATTAAACTTGTCACTGTAATCGTGCTGTTTATTTTGTAGAAAATCTCCAGTTCATGTAACCTTTAAACGCACATTTACTAAGTGTTATGCAGTATCATGGTGCTGCATTACAGCTATTTTAGATACTGTATAAATATGATTAAGAAAACAGAAATAAAGGCAGTAATTATCTAGAGCCAGTGTGCAATTCAATACATAAAAAATAAACAATAATGGTTTACCTTTGCCTTGAAAACATTAACTTCTTATTTTTCTGTGTGGTAATTGTAAATCGCTTGATCAAATTTAGGCAGCAGATCAAATTAAGAAGCTGTATAATCTTTTCTTGAAAATTGATGCCACTCAGGTTGAAGTGAATCCCTTTGGTGAAACTCCAGAAGGGCAAGGTAAGAAACTGAAGGAAACAAATGAATGCATTATAATTCTTTATTTATGCAAACTATAAATTAAATTGCATAGAAGGCTGTAACAACAGCTTTGCATTAATTTCATTTTGTAATGTAATTTAAGCAACATTCATAAATATTCCCATGGCATATTTTACATTTCAATACCTTTTGTTATTTCATCCAAATGCTGGAAGTATTGGCTTCTACATGTTATGCTTGATGAGAAACAGCAATATTTTCTGCTCTTCTGCTCTTTCTACAAAGTTGAGTTTTTCTTAGTTTTGTTTTGGGTTTGTTTTTTTTTTTGTTTGGGTGAGCTTTTTGTTTTTGTTAATGCTGCTAGATTACTGGGATTGTGTGGAAAGAATCTTGGTTTTTTATGTTCGCAAAAATAGGTAAGTTAAAATATTAAGTGCATGACTCTGCAGCCTAATAGCAGGAAAAATTCCAGCTGGAACTCACACTTAGCTATGTCCTTTGGGAAGAAAAAGAATAATTGATCTGCTTCCACCATGAATACAGGGCTAAGAAGGTATATGTTAAAAATGAGCTGGGTTAACCTTCACGTCATTCTGGTAGTTCATTTTCCAGCTGAAACCTTTCCTTCCATTTGTCATTTTTGTCCAACTAGCTTGGACAAAGGCAAAGAGAGGAGGAACTAAAGATACCTGTGATATATTGAAATAGAGTAGGGCTGATCCAGGTGGATTATAGTTACCACCTTGCTGTTTCATTGGGTGTCAGAACATTTTTATTCATGCATTCACTCCAATAATTTTTCGTGTTCATGCTCTTTCCCTATGTATTTCTTGACTGTGATTTAAATGGATAAAGATGAATTGTGGAGATGAGGAGGAGCTAGCTGAGACTTCAGTGTCAAGGGCTGTGGTTCACAAGCTCTAGTAACTTCCTAGTAGAGGCCCAACCTACAGTATCATTTTGTGATTTGAAAGGAGTCTTTGACATTGGGAAGTGCTGGTGGGTGTTTCTTGAGTATTCTTTATCAATGTTTGTCAATAAAGGCAATTCCAGTTTTTCACCAACTTTTATGCCTACAGATTAAAGCGGAAATCAGAAAATGGAAAGAGAAAGCTTTTACCCGTTTTATCAGACATTAGGAATGTAGCTGCTTAATTGCTCTTCTGGAAACTTTTGGAAAAAGATCAGTGCTCTGTCAGTTAAGAACATAAGTTCTTCATAGGAGTCAGTACCAACTGAAAGAATTAGCATTTTAAAAATACTTTTGATGTACCCATAGCTAGTTTGTAAAATTAGTTTTTAGCTTTTCAGTAAAAATCCATATTTTTGGCTCAGTTGCCAGGAATTCAGAAGCTGAATTGTGGCTAGGAGCTATGCAATCTCTTCCAATTGTCCAACTGTGGTTTCCCCTTATTATTTAAAAATAAAACAAAACAAAACAAATGCAAAAGAATTGGCAGGGAATTGTCCACAGCTTAAAAGGAAAATTCTGCTGATAATGAACTCTGAAAAGCTGTAAAAGATGTAAAACAAATCCTGCCCCACCCTGTTTTATTAATGCATATTAAAAGATGGTGTTCTCTGTTATAAAATAGACTCTGAGGCACTAAAATGCCCACTTGTAAAGTAACATTTTAAAAACAAATACAACAAAGAATATCTTTTCTAATGAATTATATGAGGATAATTCAAAGACAATGATAAAAATTATCAAGTATGTTAATATTTTTTTTTGTTATGAGTTATTTTCAGGTTAAACTAAGTTAGAATATATTTATGGTTTGAATGTGTCAGTTCTGCTTTGATAGCAGACCTTTTTTGAATTCCTTCTTGGTGGGAGTGTGGAGGTTGGGTTTTCTTGCCCCCAGAAACCTTTAGCTGTTTGGGTAGGGTTTACCTCATGAGAATGATTTCCACCACATGCTTTAACTCTTTTTATTTGAGAATCTGTCGCAGCACGGTGTGCTCAGATTTCCAGCTTGTTTGAAGTACCATACTAATGTGCACATTGAATCAATAGTTTCTGCACTGTAAACCTCACTCAGCTTAATAAATGTAAGTTAAATTCTTAGCAGCTAACTCTAACTCCATTAGTTCTTAGGCAATTTGTGAAACGTGTGTCTCGGGAAAGAAACAAAAAGCCCTGCTGTGCACTGGTGTAGTTCTATCGTAGGCTGTACTTGAAATGGAAATGGAAAGTTTACCTTCAGAACCCAACAGTCTGTTGGGTTTCCCCACCATTTAAATAGATCCATTGTCCTCATTAAAACCAGTTGGGAATGAGGTGAGGAGGGCATTCTTGGTTTGTGTCGCACAGTGAAGTTAAAGCAGGATAATGAAATAGAGCCTTGTGATATGAAGTGTCTGGATTTTCAAAGTTCGAGCCACGTGTAACACATGAGACTTTTGACCTTTTGAAGATGAACGGTACCCAGTAGTCCTTTTGCTCAGTTGGGTGTCAGAAATTGGGCCATCGATGACAACTGCCTTCTGTCAGGCAAGGAAAAGAGCTCGAGGTGAGCTTTGTGCGAGGACTAGGCTGTTCTGGTATTCGCACTCGCTGGTTCAAAACTAGTGCAGATGACTAGTATAGAGACACTTGACTATTCTGTTATTTTGGCAGAGCAAAGGACAGAATCCCCAGTTCAATACCTACATCATCTCAGCCGTGCAGTCCTGCAAGGGAGACCTTTTAAGTACATCTCGGGTGTCAGTGAGTGGACACTGTAGACTGGTACAGGCACTGTGAAGGACGTGAGAAGGGCAGAGACAGCGCTGTCAGGTAACAGAAGAGGGGCATCGCTGAGGCGCTGAAGATGATTTGGGCTGGCCTCCGACAGAGAGGAAATTGGTAGACAAGTAGGGGCAAGTGAAGGAGAGAGGACAGTTAGGAATGAGAGGAAACAAAACTGATGGTCCTAAAAGGTCCAGAAGAACCGTGGTGGTTCTAGCTTTGCATTCTTGCTGGAGTGCTGCGAGGTGGACCCGTGGAAAAATTGAACTGATGTGGATAAGCTACTAACTTGGCTTTTCGGGAATGGCTGTGCATATTTAGTGAGGAGGGCTTTATCTAGGGGATTGTAGGAGGTTTTGTGCTGGTTTCTCAGAGGTTTTTCCCCATGTGTTCCGCATCCAGGAAGCTGAGGAGCAGAAACAGAGTGTGTTTCAAGCTGTGAAAGCCATCTCACTAGCAGGAAAACACAGAAGTCTTCCTGTGCTTATTTCTTTTTTGCTAGCAGTTTCTCCAACTGAAATGTCTTAAAGAAAAGATAAAACAAATGGAAGAACACTTGAGTAGCTTAATACAGTTATTTCTAATGATAAAATATAAGTCTCTGTATGAAGACCATTATTCCTGTCAAAGTAACACTTAAAATTGGTTTCTTTCTTGCTGTGTTTTTTACTTGTGTGAATTTCCGTTAGAAAATACATTGTTGTATGTATTTTGTTTTGTTTAGTTCTGTAGCAAATTCTTTGTTAACATTGTTGGGTTAGAAGCCTGTAACTGCACATTTCTTTGGGGTTTTTTTGTTGTGTTTGCTCTCACTGTAAGCTGCTGAATTGGCAGATGACAAAAATCCTACACTGCTGGCAAAACCAGCACAAGTACTCCATCAATATAATTGTTGGAGCTTTCTTTGATATTTGTTTAGAAGAAAATTCCATTTGTATAATTTATCATGCATGTAACAATGTGCTTTTGATGGTGAAAATAGTTTGATAAATATTAATAGATGTTTTTCCTGCTACTTTGTACAACGTGGCCTTTGTTAAAGATGCATGTTCTGTAGAAAAGAGGTTCTATTAATGTGACATTGAAGACGTTTGTGTCTAAGGTAAACAGAGCTCTGAATCTGCAGTTTTACTCTACCTTTGAGTTGTTTTAGCCATTTAAGGAACTGAAAGCTTGGAGAAGAGAAATAGTACAGGTCTTAGTTCATTGTTTAAAAAAAAAAAAAAAGCAGCTCTAGTACAGTAGAAGCATATTATGAACTTCAGATTTTTCTCCTTTTGGCAGATTCCCACATGATGGTTGACCAGGTAAGATGTAGACTCTTCCAAGAGACATTTATTATGCACAGACACTCATGAATAGTTTTTTGAAACTGCAGTCACTGAATGAAATTTGTTCCTGTTTTAATTTAATCTGATGTTGGCTACAAATCAAATATTCAAAAAAATAAAACAAACAAAAAACCCACCACACACAAAAAAAAACCCCAAAAAACCCAAACACAAAAACCACAACCCAAAACCAGGGAAACCCCAGCAACATTAGAAAACCGAAACACAAAAACCCTGTGCAATTGAGACTCTCCTATTTGTGTAAATGTTTTGTTTGCTGTTTGCTTAGGTATTTTCTCCTATATTAAAAAAGAGAGATAAGCATTTGTCCACCAAGAAAGGTAGTGTTATTAGTTATTTTAATTGATAGGTATCAATGTCAAGGACTAAAAATTGTCTTTTTAATTGTAATTGACCTCTAGTTGCAGAGACATATACAGTCCTCAGGAGTATGTGCACACATACCATGTATGTGTGCACATGGCAATATGAATCAAAACACAGCAGAAAATAAAACTGTTGTATTTTTATGGAAGCAGCATTTAAAGGCACTTAAATCTGACTTGTTTGCATGGAGAACCCAATTCTATTTCAGTCAGTAATTATAATCTGGGTATAGTACAAGCCAAATTACTTAAATAGTGAAATAAGCATATACTCTTACATTTACTTAGACCATTTTAATCTAATGAGGTGTTTGCCTATGCAAACCCATAGAAATAATGAGTCAGTAAATAGGCAAATAACCAGCTCAGTCTACATGTGTTTTTGTTACTGGTGGTTTTATGTCTACTAGCTAGTATCTATTATTTAATATAGTCAGGTTTAGCTACTTCTTGATTTGTTTTTACAACCATAGAGGATGTTGAAACTTCTCATCAATGTCCTATTTACTCTTCAAATTTTCTTTATTTAAAAGTCATCTTTTGATCATTTTTAACATACATTGGAGAAAAGCTGTGTTAATTCAGATCTTCAGGGAAATAATGTGTGTATAGCTAACGTTATAAATTAAAAATATGGCTAAGGAAAGTATGGTTCAGCTATAAATGACTACATCTTACCAAACATTGCTTTGGATTGCTAACCTCTTACTTGTCATATCTGCCATGCTTTCAAAACACTGAAAGTAGATTCTCTTATGATATTACTGCAGACCACCCATCCAAATCATAAAATCTAAAAAAAATTATGGGAATTTTGTTTAAAGCAAACACAGAAGATCATCCTGTGACAAGGGCATGTGACTGTAATATGGAGATGCTTGCTGTACCTTTTCTCCGTATAGGATTTAAGGAAAACTTGCCCTTCTCTACTGGACTCAACACTAGAACTTCAGCTGATCATGTTGGAAGCAGCATCAGTCCCCAAGCAACCTTCTCCCGCTCCCTGCTATACTAGTCGTAGTATTTCAGACGTTTTGACTTAACTGTAATCTCTAAATGCCTATATGTTGTTATGTCGCTTTTTTTTTTGTAGTTGTTTGTTTTGATGCCAAGATAAACTTTGATGACAATGCAGAATTTAGGCAAAAAGAAATATTTGCCATGGATGACAAGTCTGAAAATGAGCCTATAGAGAATGAAGCTGCCAAATATGACTTAAAATATATAGGACTGGATGGAAATATTGCTTGCTTTGGTAAGAACAAATAAAAAAGAACATTTGAAGACCAATTCATCCTTGTTCAGTGTTATAGACTTTGTTTACACTCTGACATTCAATCTACCCTTGACAGTATTTTAGTCTGTTTCGCTGAGATTGTCTGTCCTTCCACAGGTTCTTGCAGGAATGAAACTAAAATTGTGTTGAAACAGTGATGAAGGCCACAGCAGACAGGAAGGCATGTGTGGTGTCAGAGACACTGCAGGCTAAGGGAGAAGCCTGCAGGGGTTCTACGTTCTGAGTTTTTAAGCTGATGCAGTTGGTCTTCCCAGTAATTAAAACAAGAAAAGTCATCAAAATGTGATCATTAATTTAAAAAAATGAGACTGTTACTTAAAAGACACTGCAAAAGTGTGTGTGTAAAAACATGGTATTCCCACTTACAGTTGAATGTTGAACTCCATTTCCCTTTAAGGAAAGCTGCTAAAGAAGCAGCTTGGTTGTTAAGAGGAAAATAACATCTTTCTATTTTCCTGAAGTTTCTGTAAAACATAAATTACTCTTCTGTTTAGAAGAGATAAGTAAAAAAGTCAGCTATGCTCTAAATAATTCTCATTTTGTACAGATTCTTTTTGCCAGTACATTTTATTATAAATCTAATTGAATTAGGCATTTTATCTAAGCTTGGTGCGAAAACGTCCAGGATTTTCATTGCTTAGACGTGTACTCTAACCACAACTCTAGAAGACACTGATAATGTGTTGCAGTTGATTCAGTAAGTGTCAGTGAGACTTTAATTTCAATGTAAAAAAAACCAAACCAACAAACCAAACCAAACAAACAAAAATTGCAAAAAAAAACCCACCCAAACCCCCAAACAATAATTGGCAGCACTACATTATGTTTTTTAGTATTAGGTATATTGCTGTCAAATTACAGGTGACACAGAAACCTTGCTTTGTCCAGCACAAGCAACTTTATGGGGACTGATAATTCTCATGTACTTTTCCTCACTTAGAAAATACTCATGCCCATGGGAATGCTTCTGGTTTTGTGCAAATGCAAAATAAAAGGCAGTTTCAGGAGCATCTGATATCTGTCTCCAAAATTTAGTTGTCTGTTTTACAGTGATTTAAAGCATCATCTATTCCTATCAGAATGATGGGAGGCTGAAGGAGTCAATTTGTCCTTCACATCTCATGATGCAATCACTATTCCCAAAAGATTTTGTCATCTTTTTTCTTTTCTTTAAAAAAAAAAAAAATCAGAAGGTTTTGCATTTCCACAATTACCATGCTTAATGGGAGGTGCACATCTAAGTCCTAAAATTGTTACAGTCATAAAGAACTCTTGGTGTGTGTACACCAGATTTTGAATTAATTGTTGCATTGGATATCCTTCAGTAGGTACTGCCCTATTTAGAAATAGGCATTTATTTAATGTTTTGAGCCATGTTATGTGGTTGTGCTGGTACATTTTAAGCCTTTTCACAAATCTTATATAATTTTATGTGAAATATAAGCACTTGATGTTTACAATTACAGTCAATGGAGCTGGACTTGCAATGGCAACATGTGATATAATATCCTTGAATGGTGGAAAGCCAGCCAACTTCTTGGATCTTGGTGGAGGTGTGAAAGAAGCACAAGTATATCAAGCATTCAAGCTGCTGACTGCTGATCCGAAGGTAAAAAATGTTGGGTTTGGACCAGAAGCTTCCCCATACAGTCATATAGCTGTGTTACAGGGCTGTGGATGGTATGCTGAAAAACACAGATAATGCTGTGAATACTGAGGGGTCAACTGGGAGGAAAATGATTTCACTGTGAACCACGGGATTGACTTTTCAGTTCCTGCTGCACTCTTCAGGTTTGCTGGTCAGTCTTGAATGAGTACTTTCTCAAGGCAGTTGAGCACAGAAGTGCAGATGTGGGAATGCTGGGCATTGCAGTGCTGAACTTTGAAAATCTAGTTCCTAAAGAGGAATTTGTGAGAAGATTTAGATACTTAAAATTATCATTTGTAATGGTATTTTAGTGCCATAGTACAGTGAGAAGAAAAATGGGAATTAAGCTAATAGCTAATTCTAAAGGCTGATTTGTACTCTTTTAAGCTCAAAATTTCTAGAATGTCTGATTCTGCACTGCAGGATAGTCTGTGTTTAATTAACATTCACAGGCTGGAATCATAGTCTGGTACGTTCCAACACTTCCTTTTGCAGATGGAGGTGCAGTTGCTCTTTTCTTTTTGAACAACAGAAGACGTTAGTCTGTGTGTATTGAGTAGAAGTTATTTCTAGAGATGCATGTTAGCGTGATGAGGTCATTGGTCCCCTTTGCAGACAGGAGTATCTGCTGAGAGAATATTGATCGGGCGTAGGCATTAGAACAGTGCCACCTGACCATCCCTGCCAACGCAGAGTTATGCTTCTGTGTGTAGCCAGAACTTAAGCTGCTGTAGATTATTTTTTTTTACTAATGAAAGTATGTCAAAGGGTTTTGATCATCCTTCCATCTGCACCTAAGCATCTCTGCTGAAATACTACTTTCAACATTTTGCTTCTTTTTGTGGATCTGGCTTTATCTCCTTTATCTTTCTGTGCTTCCATCCATTTGCCTCATGTTCATTGTCTGAGATATTAGCTCCTCTAAATACCACCTTCCTGTGAAAATTACATCGCCGTAATTGTATACCCTGTGCAGCAGTACGTGACAAAATGTTGTGATTTTTCAAATAGAAGTGGGTATTATTTGCAGCAAAATTTCGAGGCAAGATCAGGAAGAAAATTTACAGTACAAAATAAGCACAGGTAGAATTCCTATTGTAAACTCTTTGCAGTTGTAAATTTCCTTGCATCTTTTTAAGGCATGAGGTACTTTGATGGCTGAACTGTACTAGACAGAGTAATCTGCAATATCTAAAACATTCTTCCTGGATATTATTGCCCTCACATAGACCTGGGTCCTGCTGACCTTTTGTTTGTAGAGGTCTAGGTTTATGTTCTTCCCAAGACCCAGAGGAGGAGAACTAGTTGTCTCCTTCTACTTAGCAATCTTACAACCTTTAAGTCATTGATGTGCCAAAAAGAACACAGACCTGGAGAAGTAGAGAAGCAAGATATCTTGCCTGGGGCAGAAGAGAGGCAGGGTGAAATCTGAGATTCATGCTAGAAAACGTAATAGTTTCCTTCATTGTCTGATGCTGGTAGACATTGTTATGCTTGTCTTCATTTGTGTGAGTTTTAGCTATTCTCAGGACATTACATGAAGATTTGTTTGCACATGTTTGAGTTGTTCTGCAGGGCGTGCTTTGTATGATGATCAAGGTTTGGCTGAGATGTAATTTAGTTCTGAAACTTGTGTTAGTGGTGGAGAAGCAGGTGCAGTAAAGTCTTAGATACACAACTTAGCTGATGATTATTACTATGCTAAATAGGTTCTTCTGTCTGCTACAGCACAAACAGCAGGTATTAATTTTGGTGATGAAGCTTACTGAGTTTAAACAATTTTAAAACAAAAAGGCATTTCGGTAACTCTCAGCTATATAACGTCTGCATGCCCAACATTTCACTTGTAAATGTATCCTCTTTCTGTTATATATTCTGCTTATATATTACTGCTCAACACTAGCTGTGTACACCAGGGCTGGTGGAAGCTATGCTAATTGAGACAGTGGGGTAAAGTAAAAGGTAGCACGGAAAGGACCTGAAACAGTCATTTATGCTTGTGTCTATGCACCATTCCTGGCTTTGACTGGCTGAAGATGCAGGAGTCTTTAGCCTAAATGCAGCAAAACTCGTTCCTCATTGATTTGTTTTGTCCTCACTTGCTTTTGAAAGCTTTTTCTGATCTTTTCTTCATTCACAGGAAGAGTCACAGAACAGCTCCATTGCATTTCTCTTTTGCCCATTCTCTCTATTGCACTCCAGGAAAAAAAGGAAGGATGACTGCTTAGAGTCCTGCTAGACTGTCATCTGGTATGGTGCAGGGGAAAGAGGGTGCTCCTCAAAGCTACATGATCCAGGGAATATAGTCCATAGCAAACCTGGATGCATGTGCGTAAGTTACAGCATTGTTGGCCACAGACGTTGTGTTTTTGTCGAGATTAAATGCTGTCGCACATTTTTAAATTAGCATTAGTTCTTTTGAGCCTAGCCCTGCTCATGACCAGTCATACCACAGCTGTTATCCCCGAGAGGCTTGCCACGTTTCAGTGAGTCACTTCTGAACTGTTTCTTAGCCCTTTCAGTTTGACTGGGTTTGCCTTTGCTTTATGTCACTGTGACCATCAGCAATACTGTTTCAGTTCAATGCAGCATCAGGTGAAAAAACTCCTAACAGTAACTGATGAATATGTATGAGATTAAGTTAAGATTAGGGAAGATATACTGATATCTCAGTACATAATAGTAGACTCTTAAAAGCCCTGGTAGTTATATCAGACTAACAGCAAAGCCCTTATTTTTCTAACTGCTCTGCAGTTGAATATTAGTAGAAGTTTACTAGCTATTAAAAAAAAAAATAATATTCTGGGTTTATTTCATTCTGTTCAGAAAAAATAGTAAATGTCTGTTATTTCCTCTCCTGGTACACCACATCTATTAGCTCACTACTAAACAGTAAGATAATTGAATGAATCCTCTCTTTTCTTAACTAATAGTAGGCTTGTGATCCCCAGAGTCACTGCGGCTAATGCAACATTCACTGTTCTTATCTAGTCAGTCAATTCCCTCTAACCTTTAACCTGATTCCCACCTTGTTTGAGAAGATAAAATTTTGCTCTTAGGAACTTGAGGGGCAATTAATTGTTGTAAATGTCTCCAAACAACATTGAGCCTCTGAGGAAGACTGAGCAAACAAAAAAAAAGTACTCTGTGGGGCTGTAACATGGAGAAGCACTGTCTTCTAGCTGCACTGAAACGTGGCACTGGCAGTGTTAAGGGCACTGCAAGAGAAGAAATCTTCCAGAAATAAACATTCAACTGCACTTGGAAATAGATCTCTTTCTTTAGTTGTCTTTAAAACATCTGTTTTGTTACAGCAAGAAACTACAGGTATGTCATGATTTGATGTAGTGAAGCTGGGGATATTGTTTTTGGGAAAAATTAAGATCTTGGCTGGTTTGCTGCTGGTTTAATCTGTCTGTTGGCAGTGTCTATAATTCTTTAAAAAAAAAAAAAAAAGTTTGTCTTTTGGTTTGTTGGGGCTTTTTGTTGCAAAAGGTTACCCACCAGCTTTAGGATGGAAATGCTGTCTCTGAAGTCAGTGACCCTTTTATACCCTGCTGGTCTTGTTTGCAGTCTGCCATATCCAATACTTCCCAGGTCAGACAGGTCATTGCAGTGGTTCTGAATTCCTTTCTTTTCACTATCTAAATTCCAGAGGTTTTTTTCTTGTTTTTTTTTATTTTGTTATTTTCTTTGTCCTCCTATCTGCCTGTCTTGTCTCTATGAGTTTGTGCCATGCATCTGCATTGGCAGAAAATGAACTGTCTTCCCTCTTTTCAGGTAGTAACAGGAAAGGGGAAGATGGCTCAGTTCTGGGTGTTCAGGGTGCTGGGAGGAACTGCAGGAGCTTCGTTGCTCCTCTCTGTCCCACAGTCAAGTAGAAGAGGTTTGTTTCCATCAGCATTTCAGAGGTTCTGAGTGATGCCGGGCTGTCCCCTGCCTCACCCCCGAGTACTCTCGCATACTTACCAAGCTGAGCAGATGCTTGTTTTTATTCATGCTGAAGACCTGAACTGTTGTACTTACCATATGATGACGGTTTGCAGGATTCAACAAGGTTTTGGAAAAGCTAGAGCTGGAAAAAACCAGTCTTGTCAATAAATGTGCTCTCCAGGGCACTGCAGCTCGGTTGCCATCTCTGCCCTCTGCTGTGGCCTGCAGTTGTCCAGCATATCTGACACTCCTGAATTCATGCAGGTTTCTCTCTCAGCTTTTTTATCCACACTGCAGAGGCAGTCAACATCGTTTGAGATGTCAGGCTGGCTGGCTCCTCTCCAGGCTGCGGCTGCTGCCGTGCCAGAGCTATTCCCTGGGGAAACCCGTGATCCCACAGGGTCGGCACTGGGCATGGGGGCAGCTCCGGGCAGCCCCCGCCACCAGCCCTCCCCCCCCGAGCATGCCCAGTACAATAGCAAACTAAGCTGTGAGCAGGTTTGTTTTACCATTGACCAGCTCTAGTCCCAAACGGAACAGTTGACTCCTACTAGAAAGTATCCCTGAAATACATACAGGCAGTTAAAGGCCAAGTTTGTTGTTTGTTCTTGTTCTCCTTCTCCCCCCCCCAAGCTCCTCTGACAGCCTTTTTTGAAGCCTGTCATTGATGATATGACTACAGACTTATCAAATCAATTGATGTTAACAAGTGTTTGCTTGTCACTTAAGCAAAATACTATTGACAGATTGACAAACATTGCTCTGGAAAAAAATACTCTATATCGACATCTGTTAACTCATATCTAGGGAATAATTCATATCAAACATGCACACAACTTAATTTGGTTTGTTCCTTTAGCTATTTCTTAGTCCATATTCAAATTATTGTTGTATTAATATGGAATAGGCATTCTTATGCCTGTCACTTTGCTTTGCCTGTTTGCTTCTGTCACATACATCTCCCTGTACGCCTCGGTGATGGGAAAAGCAATGGCACTGATGTGCCTTGCCA
This sequence comes from Falco cherrug, assembly GCF_023634085.1. Classification (NCBI taxonomy): domain Eukaryota; kingdom Metazoa; phylum Chordata; class Aves; order Falconiformes; family Falconidae; genus Falco; species Falco cherrug. The sequence goes on along the minus strand of NC_073700.1, from coordinate 17,790,771 downwards.
TTAAGCTGCGTGTGAAGCTGAGGTCTTGGGGCTTCTATTTTCCAGGCATCTAAGAAAGCGAACACAATTCGGAAAGATGGTATCATTAAATCATAATTTTGCAATTTGCTTATTTTCCAGTTGTGCTTGGTGTGAAAGTAATACAGTTTATTCATTCTTATTATATAAGACAGTTTTATCACCAGTTTATCCTTTTGGCTTGAGGGATTTTTAGTATTACTTTTCCTAAAGTTGCAGTCCGTTATGTGGCAACAGAAGGGATAATGTTAAACTAAGAGGAAAGATTCGGGTTACTCTTTCCTCAGATTTTAGAAATAAAAATAAGGTTGTCTTGTATAATTTATTTGGCCTTTATTTTAGGTGAAGTAATTCAGAATTGGGTGAGCTAGTTCAGTTAAGACAGTTCAGAAAGTCTGCAAACATTCCGGCCATTTGGAGTGCAGTAGCTATATCAGTGTGTTACTGGACTGTTTGCTCTCACTCTGCAACTTTAAACAAGGGCCTGCTCCCAGTTTTAGCAGGAAAAGACTTTTCAGTGTGATTTCTAAATCAGCTTGACTATATAGCTGAGGGTTTTGTCCTGGAAGTTGTGCAAAAATCTCTTATTCAGTGAGTCTGTGCCTGGTGTTTGACTGTTGGGTTACAAGCTTCAGCCAAAAAAAAAGGGGGTTGGCAAGTAAGTTTCTTAGGAGTTGCCAGGTGCCCATTCTGTTCCCAGCCAGTTATTCACTGCACCCTGCCCGCTGAGGCATCATTTCAAACAGTCTGGAAGAAAAGAGAGTGGAAGAAGAAAAGGGGAATGATGTTGCATGGTGTTCCTGATCCAGGGTTGGGCACTGAGACATTATAGCCACATCAAATAAAAATAATGCTGGCAGCCGAGTTGTGAGTGCAGGCAGTTTGCACAGCTATTTAATGGGATCTGCAGAATGTCTGTTGTGGTACTAGTCATGCGAGTCAGCCAAGCCTATCAAGTGTCTTGACTAAGAGGAAGAGAACATGAAAGGCAACATCCAGAAAGAAAGAACCTACTTTGATTTTCTTTTAGGGCTGCCTTTACCCCATGATGAGAATGGTTATTATTGCTGTTAGTTATGGAATTTTATGTGTGGAGTGAGAGGAGGATGCTTTGGAGGGTGGGAAGGGGACTGTTAAGCTTTAAAAGTCATAAATATAAAATAGTGTGTAGAGGTTTCAAAATTAATTTAAAAAAAAAGCCACCACAGAATGGCCACGCTTGCTGTGATGGTGAGGTTTATCTAGTCAGAGCATAAGCTGGTTGTGGATAGTTCATCATGCATTTTCTGTATTTAACAGACTAATTGTCAGTAGTGGGTTTCTCAGTTCACATTGCAATAATGTGAAACCATAAATCAGTAGGATCAGTTAACCTTCTCTATCACACATGCAGCCAATGTGAGTGTGTGTACAATGGTGAAGAAAAAAATGAAATGTAAATAGTGTTCAGTTATGGACATATAATAGAGTGTTAGCACTGGACTTGTTTGAATTGTCAGATTGCGTGTCATTTTAGATAATGCAGAGGAACCCTATTCTTACATAGTCATTAGAAATCTTTTTGCTTTCTCATTCAAATATCACGTACCCTTTACACACTTCATTACCCAGTTCTTCTTTACACAGCATGAAAAGTCTTTATGCCTTGTGTGTTTTTCTGATTCACACAAGAGGTTGAAGCATCATATGCTGTTTTGAGTACTCTAAAAGCTGTAGCTGAGTTATTGTAGTGAGAAATATCTGTGTGTGATGGTATACTGTTCCATGAGTGCTAACTGCTGGTCCAGTGCTCACACCTCCGCTTAGCCTTTATAGCTCCAGCTGGGTATCTGAAGATGGTGGCACTTGAATTTAGTGGATGCTTTTGAAAGTTCAGGCTTTGACTGCTCTGTTTTCCCCCCTCTGTGTGAACTGCGGGTCATAATACTCATCTACCATAGATGACTGCTGTCAACACTGATCAAAAATTATATAGTCCATCAAAGAAATTAAGTGCTATGGAAATTATAAGTTATCAATGCTCCTTTACTACTTATTACAAAGCCTCATCCTACTGGCAGTTTTGTACTCGGCATTGTTTTCATAGAAGTGAAATACTAAATTTTTTAAAAGAAAGTCATAATCAATATACCTGTTGGTTTTGTCATGCAATTTTGACATTTGTGTAAGACGATGTCTAATCAATCACTGAAGTATACCACATAGCTTTTGGAAGCTGGTTCTTTCCCTGTCATCTTACTATTGTCTCCTAATAGCATGTTGAGAGCCCCTTTTGCCTTGGGGTTGTGTAAACACGTAGGGAGAGACCTTTTCTCTCATTGAAAATATACAAAAGACTCAAGGGTTGAAAGAAGAAACAGACAAAAAGGTGAAGGAAACCTTCAGTTAACCTGGGTACTTTGCCAGGTGTCGCAGGTCAGTGTCTGCCTTGGTAAGGCAAGAAGTATAAGGTTTAAATGCAGCAAAGAAATTTAGGATAGCCATTCTGAAAATAGTTCATTCAAAAAGGTAGTTCAGCCCTACAGCAGTTTATTTTAGGAACTTACAGGCTATCCAGCACCGCAAGTTAAAAACTAGTTAAAAATTTTCCCCGGGTGTGTCAGGAAGAGCTGATCCTGCCTTGGGGCTGATGAATGCACCAGAGGTTTCCTTTCCTCTTTCAGAGAACAGCCCGAAACCTAAAGCTGTGATTAGTAATTTTATATGGGCAAATAATGCCTTGGCTTTCAACATTTCAGATTACTATCACAGGATGACAGTTTGTAGAGGCAGAAAAGACCTATTAGAGCACAGAAACGTCTTGTAAAGCTGGGGAAAGTCGACAAAGCATATTTTATTTTCTGCCTCAGAAATTGGTACAAATACTTTCTTTAACCAAGGGTATTGGAGCAGCTCATAGGTTTTATAAATACTGTAGGATTTGAGTTTATAGCAGCAGTTTAGGAGTTTGCCCACATTTTTATTAGCCCTTCATTGGTAAGAAAATATAGACTACTAGAATTTTAACAAGGGTTTCTTCTAATGTGTCTTTGCAGTTTTGCAAGAATTAATGTGAAATGACTAGTCATCTTTTAGAGCACTTAAACGTATTGAAAAGACATTCTTTCATTTCACTGAAGCATTTTTAAAGACTGATAGCATGTTGCTAATATTTATGAATATGTGAGGACAATTATGCATTTTAAATGCATAATTAAATTGTCTTGATTTATAATCAAGAATAATGTATTTTTCAAGAGCATGTGTAGTATTGAGTCCTAAGTAATTGATATGTAAATATACTTCAACATGAGTCTGCCATTATTTATAGGCACTGACAAGTTGAATGCCTTCTGGCATTTTAAAGTTCGCTATAATGAATCTTAAAAGCTGGATATGAAAATAAACTTACTAAGCAAGAGGAAAACTTGCAGAGATTCTGTAATCGCCTCCTTTCTGGCAGAATAAGGAAAAATCAGAAATGTATCCTTAGAAGGTAAATACTGAAAATCTTGTGGAAGAACCACAATAAAAATTGAGCTGTTTGGATGGAATTTGATGTTTGTGTGGCAGTTACCCTCTCTGTAGTGGTATCCCATCGAAATCAGGGACAAAAGAGCAGATATTTCCATTTTCTCTGAAGACAGTCTGCCTCACCCTCTTGACATGGTTGATGTGTGGTCAAGGCTTGTTGCATATTGTGGCTTGTTTGGTGGTGAATTTGAGTAACGAGCAAAGTAATAAAGGATTTTTTTATTGGCTTCTCTGTTCATTAGTGCTTGGGACTGTACAATCTGGACTTTCCTGAGGTATCCACTGCTGGGCCAGTATGGCTGAGCCTGCAGTGGGAAGCGTTTAAGAGAAGCACATAGCAATTATTATGGGATAGCACGTCTCTTACGATGTGGAACCATCTCTAGATGATGTGTGTTATCATCATCTCACTCCAAACCAGGGCCTAAAATGATGGGTGATGGATACAGGCAGTAAGTATCCGTTTTGAAAACCTTGCCAGCACCACCTCTAAGTGCCAAATGCCTGACGTCATATCCAGGGTGCACAATACAATGTGCAGTTATGTTGGTGTATCTTAGTATTGCCTAGTAAAAGGAAATGCCATGCATAATACAGCAGAGAAGGGTTTAATCCTTTACTGTACTTTACAAATGGATTACATTTTGAAAATTTATATGACTCATTTCACAATTAGTAAAGATAGAAAGGGAAGACATTTTAGAAATCTCAAGTTGGCAATTCATCTTGGTGAAAGGAGTAATTTATTATGAATCTATTTATAGATCATCTAGCATACTTACAGGAGAATGAAAGAAATCATTTGATAATATAGCTAGGAAATAGTATAGTAAAAAAAAAAAAAAAAGTTGTAGGTATCCTTACTTAAACTTTTCTGTAGAGAAAATTGTATTGTCATATTATTTATAAGTGGTTTGAGGTGTTATGGCTGTCTAGGAAAGTGTGTTTTCTTTCCATCAAAATGAAGACATTTAGCCACCTTACCTCCATCTTTTCCTGATACGAACAGGGCTAGATGATGAACTGTGTATTTCCAGTAGGTGCCATTTGTACTGGGCAAGCCAAGCTGCTCTTCTGACAGTGAAATGACTATCAACTGGTTTTACTTACAATTTCAGAAGCACCCTTGACGTAGCTGGAGCATAGGTTAGTTGAAGAATAAGACTCAATTTGGGGGGAAAAAATGGTGAAACATGACAAACTTAATAAGCATTTTCCCATCATAAAGTTATCTTTCAAAGTCAGAAGATTAAAGGGCCTAATCTTGATAAAATTTTTGTTGTAAAGGTGTGTGTATACTTTAAAAAAAAAAAGGGGGGGGGGAATTTTAAGCAGTTTTTAAAAATGGACTTTATGTCTCTAAGCTGAAAAAGTGCAGTGTCAGGTTCAGCAATATGGTTATTGGGGGAGAGAATTGCATGAAAAAATATAGATGTTGCTTGCACTTGTCTCTGCTGTGACACTTGTGCTCTGGTTTGCATCCTAATATAGGAAATAGATTATGATAGGTGATCTTGTTCTAACCTATTATTATTAAACCTCTATGCCATCTGAAATGACTGGCACAGTGATGTGATTGAGAATAATATGCAAGTCTGGCAAATATGTAAATTCATTGGCATCTTTTTAAGAAAAGGAACTTCAGAACATCCACTCATTTCTATGGAAATGACATTTTAAGGTGCAGTGTATCTTCTGATATTTTCTGTATTCCACTGTAGGTGCTTTATTTTTTGCCTTTTTCCCCCCGATATTTTTTTTTTTAGTGTTGAGGTAGAGAAATGTGTTTTTCTAAAGTATGTGAACTTTGGGTTTTGGAGCAGGTTACATTCTGTCCTTCCAGTCAGCAGAATGTATTTAATTTATACTTGAATAAGAAAAATATTCCTTGGCCTGTGTTCACCAATTCATTTGCATAACTGAGCAGAGGATGATGAAAAAGCTTTGGAAGAGAGAAAAATTATTTGAAATATGGCTTAATGAAAGAGGGAAAAGCTATTTCTTTCCCTTGAATCTCTGTTTTGTTTCAGGTAGGACTGAATTATTCCACAACTTCATTATTCATGCTCCAATTCAACAAGATATTCAAACCTGTTTCAAGTTTTAATATTTTATTATCTATTATTCTGAGTGGATGGGTAAAGCTGAAATAAATGAGCCTATTCACTTTTAAAGCTTGTCGTGCACTTAAATACTTGGCAAATCAAGTCCACATCTACCACAAATGAGTAGTTCTTACTCTTGTTCCTAGAGGTTCAGTTTAATCTTGTTAATGGAAAAACTATCTTGTTATGGGAAGATGAAAATTAGTCCTATTTCTCAATAGCTGTTGTCTGTGTTGTACCTTTCAAAATTTTGTCGTACTAGGCCAGTCTCTCACATCAGGTGTTTTCTTTAGTGTAGTGTGAAATGTGGAGAGCCTATCTCTTTTAGTACTCATACTTCAAATAGCAATCTGCAGAAAGCATGAGTTATTCCATCTCCCAGTGCCCAGTTCTTTTACATATGTAGCTGGGGCCGGGGGTGCAGGTGGGTGAAGGAATATTCCAAACAGACTGTGGACATCTAACCACGTTTCCTTCAGTTGCACAGGAGTTCAGCTGATTTCGAAGGCTTCAATAGTCATGTTACCAGCTGTGACTGGGGGATAGTGGTGCATAGAGTCAGTGTAAAGCAGCATGAGGGTGTAAAGGATGAGGTCTACAAGGTCCACTTCAGTCAAAACCTGGGAAGAACTTGGGAATGTCTCAGCAAATGTGTTGGATTTTGTGGTTATCACACTGTTACCTTCACATACCAGGCTTGAACTTCAGGAAAAAACATTGTACTATTTATATCGGGTACAGTTATATATATCTTGGTACATCTCATTCACTCAGCCTCTCAGTGACTTTTGGGTTGTATTAAATGTATAGCCCTGAGCTTAATTAACTTTTTGAATTTTCTTTAGAATTCTAGCTAACACCTTTGAGGAGGGAAATAGTTTCCCTGTGGGTTTTTTGTTCATTTAGTTTTTAAACTTTTCTCTGTCTTAAAAATCCACATTTGTTTGTTTTGCACTCCCAAACACCGCAGCAAATTCTGGCTTAGCTCTGGTGAATAGAACTCAGGAAATTTTCATTCCTTCATATTTCTCCTCCTTTTGTAGCAACTTGGAGGATGTTACTTCTCTGTCCCCTTTATTCAACAGAATCCAGCCTTTGTTTGCTATGTGCATACCTACTAAAACACTGGAGGGGAAAGTGATCTTAAATACAGGTATTTAAGAAATACATTACTTCTCCATTATTAAAATGACAATATGGATTCCTTTCAAAAATGTGGACAGAATGTCTAGTGAAAATGAAATGAATAATTCAGCCTTCTACCACATGGATTGATTCATTCCTACAAATCTATAAGGAAAATTCAATGTTCTTTCTTTATTTGGGTAAAGCGTACTTACGAATGAGCTGGTTGAGGTGGCGTACCTCAGCCTGGTGCTGGTCCTTCTCACTGAATTACTGGGGAGCTGCCCCGGTGCTGAATGCCCGAGGAAGGGCTTGCATGTGGGAGAAGGCAGCATGTAGCCATGGGGGCCAGAAGCTACAAACTTGGCTACTGCTGTCTTTTGTTACTAAGCTGAGATCCTATATAGGCCTTGCTCATCAAGGGAAAAGTGGGTCCCAATGCCCAAGCATTTTCCTGTGGGTCCCAATGCCCAAGCATTTTCCTAAGTCTATTGTAAAGCAGAACGTAGATGGTAAGCTATTTTTTTTGCAACCATAACATCACAGAATCATTCAGGGTGGAAAAGACCTTTGATTTCATCAAGTCCAACTGCTAAGCCAGGACTGCCAAGCCACCACTAACCCATGTCCCTGAGCACCACATCTACGTGGTTTTTTTTAAACACCCCCAGGGGTGGTGATTCCACCACCTCCCTGGGCAGCCTGTCCCAATGCTTCACCACCCTTTCAGTGAAGATATTTTTCCTGAACTGCAGTGCTAGTACCTACTTGATAACAGAAACTCTCACTTTAATTGAAGGTTTATAATTGAAAATCTGAGATTCTTTTAATGTAAACTGTTGATTTTTCTTTGGGTTGGTGAAGACCACATGTTTCTTCAAGGGAAGAGGAAAGATTAATGAAAAAAAAATTAAGACTTAGGTTTTAATATTTTTTTTTAATGGGAAAATATTCAACCATTTTGAGCCAGATGTCTTTGAAAATTCCAGCTAAAAGAAAATAAGTGCCTGTGTGTGGCAAGACAGGTGGATAATGTCTGACCAAGCAGATTTTGCTGAAAATTCAAAATTATTCAAAGGTTTTCAGCAGAAAAAAGGCAAAAAATTTTAAGATTTTTTTCCAGGAAATTAGAGGGGTTAAACAAGAGTAAGGTAGCTTTATTTGTTTCAAATTGTTATATAATTTGTTCTGTTTGCAGAGTGGAGCAGGTATTGCACTATTTCAGATATTCCTAGTCAATAGTTTAAAAAATTTCCCTGCTTATACAACACCATTTTCACCTTGAGTTTTCTGCTATGGCTTAAGTGTATCTTTTTCTGTTCTTTTCTGCTTGTATGCATATTTTACTCATCAAACAAGTAGGGGGAAAGAATAACTAGGTTTTTTTCTTAATTTTATACACACTATTTGCAAAAGTGAAGTGTAAATGGCAATGCATATATGGGAGTATCTGCATATGTATGTACGATTGCTGCTGTTACGCAAGTTGTGTGCACGTTTGCACAGCCTTTTTTGTATGCAGTGTTGGGTGTTGCTGTACTTTAGAAACCATTTCTAATTATTTCAGGGTAAGCCTGAGCAACCCAAAGAGCTGGAGAGCACCAGATGTTCGTTCCCCCTGAGCGCGGGGGGAAGGAGCGCTCTGTTGCTGCTAGCAAAGCGCTCAGCGCAGAGGAGCAGCTGGCTGTAGCTGTGGTGGCAGAGCACTGCCTTCCTCCGACCAAGAACCACTGAAGGGCCTCAGCGGCAGCAACGCAGCAGTCCAGCCTCCAGTGCCATAAAATTGCCTTTCGGAGTGGATGACATTTGGGCTGACCATGGAAGCCAGTATTCACTTTACCAGAAAAGGGAATGAGATCTGTGTTGTGCCAGCTTGGCCAGGTCGGGCAGTGTTTACAGACAGGCTCCAGCTGAGAAGGTCGTTAAGCAAAAGTTGACGTAGTCCTTTGACGGAGTAATGCCAACTTTCTGATTAAGGCAGAAGCCTTCGTGCAAACTATGGATGGCTCTTGGGCATGGTAGATTAGGAATTAATAGTGGGAAATAAAACGGGGAAAAGAATATTCTCATTAAGAAAATAGATTACATACATGCCTATGTGCTGTAGACAAGATTAAAACTTAAAAATGCTGAGGATCCCTTTTTTTTTTTTTTTTTTTTAACTAAATCTTGATTAAGTCAACCTCCCAGAATACTCTCTAGGCCTGTAACTACCAAAAAAAAGAAGAATCAATTATTGGGTAGAAATGAATGAATGTGCAGAGTCAATATTTTATAGCGGGTGGTAAAAGTTGAATGCCTGATGCCCAGCAAATCAATTGATTTAAAGGTTTGGGACTGCAGTGCTGGACTTCTCATTGAAGAAATATAAAAGAGCAAATTGCTATTTGCTGGAAAGTCACAGAAACCTTATCAGAATTGTTTAGTTCCTGCTGCTCCTTGGAGGTTTTCCTCTTCAACCATTGATTGAGGATGTGCTCTCTGAATTGTGAAGGATTTGCCTTTAATCAAACTTCCATGGGGCCCTGCACAGTTGTTTTGGGGGGTTTCTGTATATTACTTCCAATCTCAAATACATTTTTATTTTCACTTAGTCATGCAAACTATGGAATTAATTGAACAGAAAAGATAAAATAAAAGCAATTTAAGCAAAGATGGTCCCTGGATTTCAGCAGCATTCACCTAACCCCCTTAATAATGCTAAAAGTCTATTGAACTTCAGTAAAAGCAGATGGGTTCAGCCTTCCCCCATGCTGGAGGAACAGTCTACCTTACTGAGCACTGCAGGTTTAGGCTTTTTATCAACAAACTTCCATCCTCCACTGTAGTATCACAGTCAGTTCTTGTCATTCCCTTCTGTCAAGGAATCAGGTCTGTGGCAGTTTTAGTGTATCAGAGAGTACTCCACGGCTGCCCCCTCCTTCTCTCCATTTGCACCCACACTCATCCGACACCGCAGTGGAAAAGCTCAGGGAGCTACACTGGCAGAAGACCAAACCTGTAGAAAGAGAAACAGATTGGCTTCCTGGACGGGCTCATTACCCAGTCAGATGAGTAGTTCCTGGAGGACAGTGCTGGTCTAGCCCTTCATACCTACCGTTGGTCTTCGTGCCAGATGCTCATGTGTGTTCTTGTACTTTGCAGTGCTTCCATCTCCGAGTGTTCCTATCGAATTCAGTGAAACTACTTTCTGGTCATAGGTTGTTCTGTATAATCTTCTCCAATAGTAATCTGGTCCATTAACAAAAAATAATAATTTGATATTGTTGATGAGGGTGATGATTGATATATAAAAATTATCTAGTGTTAAGCTGCCAAGCAAAAAAATAAAATAATAAAAAAAACAAAGTACCATTGCTGGCCGATGACTAGATTTGGGCTCTGATCTGAACAGGCTTTCTTTCTTCATTTTATTAAACACAGGTAGTCTGTGTACTGAGAGTTTTGACTCAGATCCAAGAAAAAATTGATTTTTGTGTGTGAATGTATTTACATTTTTAATGTAAAAAAAGAAAAAAAATTAAGAATTAAATCTGAAGAGAGATTTTCTGCGATTCACTTCAATTAGTGATCAAATGTACTCTTCCACCTTTTCGTTTGACACCTAACTTCGTATTTTGTTTGTTAGTCTTGCTGGGTTCAATCAGTGTATTTTACCATAGAGCACTCTGTAGAGCTCACAACAAGAGCCAGTCACCAAACTTGTGTTATTCGTACTTTATCTTTTAAAACCAAAAGAGTGACTTTGACACCATTTTGACTGCAGTAGAAACCGGTATTAGTGGCATGCTGGTATTCTGCTGTGTACGGTGAGAGGTCTTAGTGTTTAAGCTGAGCGATACCGAGATGAGATTGTCCCAGCAAGCCCAGAAGAGCAACTCTGCTATTGAATTCTCAGGTGCAGAATCTTGGACTATAAATCAAATCTTGTCTAACTGTAATGCCAACATATTGGTCAAAATCTTAGCCCCGTTGTTTAATTTAATTACACAGTAGATAAAGAGCATGAAGTACTTTCATGTTATTTAGGAAACCGTGATCGTGACTACTAAGTAGCTTGTATTATTCCCTGAACTTGGTACAGTGCTAATTGTTTATCGCTCACAAAGTTCCTCATTTTCCTACTTCTTACAGTCAGTGGTTCTGTAAGACCCCAAGAGAAGTCACAATACCATGCTCAACAGAGGAAGATGATATTTATCAGAAATAGGGGAACTAGGAATAGAGCTAAAAGGGCTGTGAAGTTGGGTTTTTTTCTTTTTTTGAGAGGAATGCTGTGAACGTGGGTTTTGTCCTCTGTTAAGAGAAGGAAAACTTTGTACTGAAAATTATTTCATTATATCAGTTTTTCTGGTTTTTTTACATACTTTTATCAGCTGATTTGCTCCAAAATAAAATGTCTGAAATGGATCAGTATAATATAAAAGAAAACACTGTTTTGGTCTGTTCTTCTTTCCCCAGCTGCATTGTATGTACTAATGAAGTTTTTGGTTGCTTTGGGGAACTGTATTTGCAGGAAGTGGGGAATTGTTTTGGAAGTCAAATATTCCACTCCCTTTGAGCACTGGGGAGGAGGAGTTGGTTGGGATTTTTTTTAAAAGCATTTGTCAGGACAGAACAGCTCTAGAGGCTTTAAGTACAGCACTGATTGCCCTGTCAATCAGGGTGCTGAAGAACTGGGAACTTCACAGATTGATGCTTGACAGAATAATTAGAAAACTGTCACTTGAAGTAACCACTCTGGTGTTCCCTAAAGATATGTGCCCGTGCCAAATGTGTGCTGTCCAAATCTAGAGGTTAAATGTTCAGTAAGACAAAACATAGCATGTCACCAGAGAAAATTACTTCCAACATGCTGTCGATGTGATGCTCCTCAAGCCCCTAAACAGTGACTACATAGTTTATTGAGCTTACCTGCTTTGATCTTGCTTGTGTATTCTGGAGCTTTTCAGCCCTGAACTAGGGATTTTAACTTAGTAATGCACTGAGGCATTTTCTAACATTTAGATAACAGGGGGTCTTGAAGGGTTTGAGGCAAAAGCACTTAAAGCTGTAACAATGTCTTCCAAATCTGGAAAGGTTTTACTGCAATTCTCCCAGTGTTTTTGAGTACCTTTCACTAAAGTAAATGGAGGCAGGAGTATCACGTGCTTCTTCCTTAATCCTTCGCCCATAAGGAAACATGGACATATTTTTCGGGTTTGGTTTGGTTTGGACACTGCTCTGAGGAGTGCAGGACAGGGGCTGTGACATCTGTTGCTTTGGTTTTCATTGATGTTAGTGCTGTGTTGTCGGGGGGAGGGAGGGGGCTGGCATATCAAAGAAATTAGATTTGTTCTGGGAAAGGTTGTTCTCGGTTTTTCAAGGTCAATTCTGGGGTCTCAAGCTAGAAAGAGCCAATAAAGATCTCCAGGAAGGAATTTTTGTGGAAGAAAGCCGTGTTCATTCCTGGTGGTGGAGCTGTTGTTCCCATCTCCGCCTCTATGGAGTTAGAAAAATCTGATGTCAAAGCAGTTTCTGCAGCTTGAACCTGTGTACCTATTGCTTCATAGCAGTGGGCCAGGAGCTGAGAAGTGATCAAGTACAATGTTTGTTTTCACCTAAATAGTTCAACATGAAGATGTCAGGTACAGTTTCTATATGGGACAGTTCTCTGGAATGAACACAATAGGTTTATTTTGTGCCAACCAGACTTGCATAGTCATTGTGTTGTGATTTGTCTGATTTGCAGCTTAGTTTATTTTAAGTTGCAGTGGGCTTTTTCAGAATTAGTGTTTTTACCTAAACTGCTTGTGGATCCTCTAAGTAGTAAATACAAAGGATAATTTGAGACTTGGAGTCATGCATTTTCCTATTGATTTGGAATACTGTAGGAACATGTGCATTATTTTGTCACTGTGATGCTTAAGTTCACTTCATACATGAGGGCGGATTCCTGATTGCTTGTTGTCTGTAGGGCAGAGTCTTGAATCATGCAATTCCCTTGACAGGGGAGAATCTGCTTGAATAAGTTAGAATGAATGAGTTATGGACACTCAGGTTGCATTTCTCAACGCTTCTTCTGGAGCTGCTGAGATTGTATTTGCAATAGATTTGTCAATCAGAAGTGTAAGTGTCTTTTCTTTGAACATTATAGATACTGAAGGTCAGTGCTTCTATGAATTTAACTGAGAATAATTTTCAAATTTCCTTTTTCAGAGTTATGGATGAAATTTCAAAACTGTCATAGGAAGAGAAAAGACTTATTTCCATGAGCGGTCAAGGTCTGATTCTCCTCTCAGTGAAATATTTTTATTAGTTATAAATCTCCCGGTACTGGAGTGTTAGTGGTGTTTTGCATTAATCTAACTAAAGTCAGATTGGGTCCTTAATACCCGTTCAGTTCTTTCTTGTGCAGAGCAACCTAAACTGATATTTTTTTCTCCAGGTAATGTATGTATGCAGGTATGTACATGCACATATACAGAGTCTCGAGCAGTGCTCATGTAACTGTGTGCACTTTGAAGCCAAATATTGCTTGCTGGCATTGTGACAGTTAGGGAATGTGGTGTCTGTTATCATAAACTGTAGATTCCTCTTTGGTTTTGTTTTCCAAATAGCATTTGTGACTCATTTTATAGCATTTTTACAGCTTCAGTTTTCCAGAAGGAAACAAACCGCAGCAGGGACAATAAAGTAGGGCCACCAAGAAATTACTAATTTAATAATGAGTAACAATAAGGAATTATTAATAATAAGGCCTTGCTGCCTTGGCGGAAGACTGGGGCTCCAGCCACCTTGCTAACACAGCAGGATTCCAATGGTCACAACAGCTCTGCAGCAACACTTCCTGGAAAATCTTAGCAGGAGGACAAGAGGAGATATCTCGTACCTTTCCAGAATGACTGGAGTAATTTTATTCAGATCAGAAAACCTATCAGGAGTAGATGATACAGGGGTGATCTGGTTCTTGAGACTTAGGGTCAAAGGCAGATAACTTGCTGAGTGCAGGACTACTTTCCTTAAGGTGGGATGCTAAGACAGAATCCTTCCTTTGGGAGTGTGTCTGAGAGGTCCAGATAGTACTGGAGTTGGAAATTTTTGAGATACTCTTCTTTCTCAGCAACTGCCTGCATGCAGAGTGGAGAGAAAAGATTTCTCCATAGGCTGGATACAGCACAGGGAAGCACTGGCTGTCCACTGGGTAAAGGCAGTTGGTGCAGCCACAGATGTAACAGACGTTTCAGTACAATTTGTTTTGTTGTTGGCTTTTTTTTTTTTGTTTTACCCAAAAGCACCTTTCAGATTTCAAAATTGGTATGTAAATGAACTTTTCACTGACACAGCTTTGTGTGCTGCATCAGTGACAGAATTGTTTCTATAGGAACTGATTTCCTCAAAAGACCAACATCAAAAAGCCGAAACCAAATAAATGATGTGAAAAAAAAATGTGATGGTGCAGTTGCTATATCTTTATGATTATTGTCACTCATGGGGGGAAATCCACATAGGACATTCATATCTTTGGCACCTTTAAGAGATGATGTCACTCCATGCTCACAGTAGTGAAACTTTTAGAGTTTCCCATACTATCTCCTGTTAATTTCTTTCTTTCTTTATTTATTTATTCTATCAGACATACCAGTTTTCCATGCATGCCCTGTACACGTTTTTATCATAACAGTTTCAGGTAAACTTCCCTTATCTTGTTGCTATTCTCCAATCCAGTTTTTTAGCTCTATGGTACCTTTCCTACCCTGAGGTAAAGTAAAAATATTTACTCTTTTTTTTCTCCTTATTAATATTTTTTAAAAAGAGCTGTTGAATTTTGATTGCATTTTGTAAATATGTGAATAGGGAAAACTTTTATTTCCTAGCCTTTGAAACCATTCCCATGTAGGTTTTGATAAATTGGACCTGGCATAAATGCCTTCATTTTCTCCCTCTGTAAAACTTCTGTGTCTGCGTAAATCAGAGAGCATCAAAAATAGTGGAGGCAGGAGGTGAAAGGGTTATAGGGAACCGTTAAAAAATTATACTCCCTGGGAAGAGGGGGCATGCTGAGTATTTTGAAGTGTATGAAAGGTGTAAATATGAGGGATGGAGTATAATTATTTAATCTTAGTAAAACTGGAACTAAACATTTTTAAAATACAAAGAGCAGTGAGTATCATGAAAAAAATTCCTAACAGCAAGAGCTATAGTGTAAGACTTTGATCCTGAAATTAGCTTGGTCTGTGCCCTTCCTGATGCAGGCGAGGAGTCTGCTGAGTTGGTTCTTCACTTTACCCAGTCTGCATTTCTGTTTGCAAAATCCCGCCAAAAGGCACTTAATATCTAAAATAAATGGAGGCCATTTCTATGGAAAATTTTAAAAGGAAATAGGCTGAAAAAGGAAAGATATTTCATGGCCTGTCAAGAGAGTAACTGGAACTCCTTATTAGGTAGTTTTTTGTTTTTTAACTAGTGGTCTTGTTGCATGCACAGAAGATGGCAGTTGGTAAGTGCTGTTTCTAGAGGCTGTGGCATAATTCCAGATTTGCATCTGATAACAGGATCTGGCTTCAAATGTGTTGGGTGCGTAAGTCCAGACTTTTATAGGAATTACAGCTCCTCCCTCTTCCTCTGAATCTTCATCCTTTCCCATACAGGAACCTGTATTCCTAACACCTTTTCATTCCTCCTTTACCCATTCTCCTTTTGGCTCCTGCGCTCAGGTTTGCACTGGTGCTTCCCAGTACGGAGCTTCATCCACCTCCCTGGTGGGAAGTGGTGACCACGTGTATCTCCACAGTTCAACGCCTCGCTGGTGGAGGAAACAAGTCTTCCTCTGAAAGATTAGTAAGGAAGCAGGCATGGTGGCATTTAATGCCAATGTCTGGGGGGGTTAACGGATGGTCCAGATAGAGCTGTGGGTTTTACGTTGTTTGTCTTCAGAGCTGGTGAAAACCTCAGTTCTGCTTGATATTGAGAATTAAATTTATTCAGCACTTGGGGGAAAAGTGAGTGTCAAAGGCTGAAGGGTCCCAAAGTGGCTTCTAGCAGGTCACAAACCTTGTCAGTCTTTGGGGCAGAACCATGTCATAAACTTGCCCAAGCTGTTTTCCTTTGATTCATTTGGGATATTACCTTTTTTGAGTTAATGTTTTGGAGTTAATCTATCTGTTTCTAGCTTTTATTGCAGAAAGGAAGAGATAAATTTCTGTCTATGCTTATTAATTTTATATCACTTTTTCCTGGTCAACACACACCACGTTTCTGCCTTATCTTTAAAGCAAGATTTTTCAGTGCTGGAGTAAGTTTTCTAATTGAATACATCCAGTTGGCATTTCTAATAGCTTGTCAGTTTGCGCCTGTTTGACAGCTAGCCTTGTTGCCTTCACAACTAATGCTAGTTGAGTGCCAATATAAATGAGTATGATAATAGTCTGATATTATGTCTAGTCTTTTTCTAAATGTAATGTCAACATTTTTCTGAATCTGTTGTGGTGTTTTCCTCAAAGAAAATGATTCAGAAATAATGAAATCTTGTTTTGTTTATCATATCTGCGGACACTGTACCCTACAAAGGATTTTTCTTTTTCATTTGAATGTCAGAGAATTCAAGTTGTGAACGCTTTGTAAAACAGCCAGAGTACAACAATAAGAATAGAATGTAAAACTTGATGTCCATTTGGAAGTATAAGAGAAAGGGAAATAAAAAGGCAAAGAAAGTCTGCCTTTTAAATGATTGATGGGCTGTCTAGATCACGTGCAGTTTAAATTTGACACATTTGGATAATTGACCTTCTGAATGGATACAGATTAAATTTGATTGATGATGTCACTATTTGAATAAAGACTTCATTTTTTTTGCTATTTTGGGGGGTTTATTCTGTTGGCATCCAAAGACAATTAAGCAAGTCCTTTACCACATACCATGACTTCCCAAAAGACTAATAAATGGTTTGGAGGAAAGGCAATTTTTACATGCTGTGCCAGCTGGTGTACAAAACTATGTTCAGGTGAACTCTGAATTCAGCAGACCCTTGGAAAAGAGATTTTTTGTTATTGTTTATGGAGTATTGAATAGAAACCTGGGCTGAAATCAAGGTCTCTTAGTCAGCATCCTACAGTAGAGCTCTTCCTTTCCTTAAACAAAAAAAGAAAAGCGGGTGGTCTCTGGAGGTGACAAGACTTTCCCAAGGTTACCCAACAGTCAGTGGCAGAGCCTCTGTTAGAAACCAGATTGTGTGGCCTTGAGTTGTGCAATGCCACGTCCCCTGGTGTTGTCTCCTGCTGCAGATGTCACTGGTGCTGAGTGGAGGGGGAGAGTACGGGTGTAAATATTTATATAGGTGTCAAAGATCAATGACACATTCAGCAGAAGAGGGGAGTACTAGTAGTTCCTCCATGTTGTTGTTTTTCCTGCAGCAGAAAGAAACTAACAAAAACTGTTCTCACTCAGATTTTTTTTTTCCTGTTGACATGCTGGCTGAAGAAGGTTTGGTATCAGCATTTTGTCAGGAAATTTACTGAGTTGACAAGAAAAGAGATGTTATTTATTAGTGTCCAAAACATATAAATGCAAATAAACTCAAATAAATACTATTGTTTTCTAAAGCTGAGTAGGATCCCTGTAAAATGAAGTCACTTTCATTTCATCTCATCTGTCTGCTTTGTTGAAATAGTGGCCTATGAAGAGAAAAAGGTTACTTTTTGAAATTTAATGCGCTGAAAATTTACAGGCTTGATGCTTAAGCAGTAGTAAGTGAAGCATTAAGGCATTTCTTGGGGATTAATGACTGGCTGGGAGGAGTTGATGGCTTGAAGAATAGCTGAGGACCATTAACCTCCACTGGTCGTTAATCTTCAAAGGCTGTCTTGAATACTGAGGTCATTATTGCTATTAGAAAATAAATATTTGAGGAGGGGGAGAGAGGAAGGATCATACAGGCTTCTAAAATACCTGATTCGAATGGTTTGGTAGCTACCCTGTCTATCATATGTCATGCTAGGTGAACGGTCACTAATTATTAATCTACAGGGTTAATAATAGTTTTAAATTTCCACTGCTCATGTTGCTTTTATTTTATTCCATAATTCAGGCTGTAAATTCCATTAACATCAGGATAAATAGAATTTCAGAAATGTGAACCTAAGGTGTGTACAGCTGCGTGCTCCAGAGAACAGGCCAAGTAACGGTGCTTCTAACGCTGTTTCCATGTTTAAATGGCATGTGGTGGCTGCCATTAAACATCCTCTGTTCTGCAGTCCCATTCCCTTTCTAGGCACGATGGGGACATGCTTGTGTCTCGTTTCCCTGTCAAGGGATGTACCTTTTGTTGTCTTCAGTGTTGAGCAGTAGTGTTCTCTGCAATTCTTGGCAGAATAGCATGGTGTAGCATTTTATTTCCTGCTAGTCAGATTTGCTTTATGTATGAAAAGGCCTAGAAGTGGCTTTCCGTGTGTCTCAAAAGCAAGTGAAAATCAAACTGGCGGTAATGCTGTTGATCGCAGTTGCTGGCCTTCAGCTGCAAGACAGAGGAGAGTTTCACCTGGGAAAGCGGATACACAGCATTAACGGGAAACAGGTGTTTCTACCAACGTCCAAAATGCACCAGTTTTATATGCTGTTTGTACAAAGTTTACCACGAGGAGTGTTTTGCATCTTTACCACACTTTGTGGTACTAAAGGGGTAATGTCAGATGAAAATCAACTCATCTCTCTCTGTTAGGGTTACAACGCCTAGGGTTACAAAGCTGAGCAACTTCATGAACAAAACATTTGGGATTTTTTTCTTCATCTTTTTGCCACTTTCAGCGTAGCTTTCCATATATGCTTAGTTTATTTTCTATGTGGAACTCCCCGGCTCTCACCTCATGTCCTACAATCGCAGTGAGCTGTCAAGGGAGCAGCCGATGGATATGCTATCAGTCATCTGGGTTTTGTGTCTATGGGTTGCTGCTGCTTTTTGTGGTCATTAGGATGATGTTATGTGACTCTCTTACTCTCAATTTACTCAATAAGAGTCAAATTACTCTTGACTTCTTAACTGTTGCATTTTGCAAAGATGATCACTGAAAATGTGTGTTCCTGTATAGTAGCTGCCACCTATGGGACAATGTCTCCAGCTTTCTAGGACCACTAAAAGCCAGCAGAAGTATTTGAAGGAATGTCTTTTGCAATCAGGCGTAGTTATGCTGCTGAAGAGTGGGTTAACCTTTGCTCACATTTAGCCCTCATTAAATCAACAGAAGATTCTCAGTGGATTTTGGGAAGCTCCAGATGAGGTTTTGGAGAGGTTCATAGAAGCTACATGGCTTATTTTCTCCTTGTTGCAGCCCTGGAACCACCTGCTCTGTGCTCTAATCAGTAGATATTCACCCACTAGAAATGTTTAGGGAAGGCAAGGTGGGATGCCCAAGGCATGTAGGAAGAAGGATCACTGCGGCATAACTTTTAGAGTGTTGCCTGTATGTTTTGCAGAAGTTTGTACTTACATAACTTAATGTCTGCATTTCTACAGCATACAGACACAAGTACCTGAGAATTTAATTTTTAAAAAAGCTTTATTTATGATACTCACTTTAGAAGCTTGAAATTCAAGCTTCTTTCTTTAGTGGTATATTGCCCTTTTTCTATTTGGCAAACACTGATTTCTTCCCCACTCTCTGTGTTTCTAATGAACCCTGAAATTACTGTAGCCTCTTCCATTTTCTTCTTGATGCACTGTCAGCATCAGTATTGCAGAAGATGCCCTGGTTGTTTGTGTTTCTATGACTTTGAATGTATATCCAGGGAAATGCTGGCTTTGATTTACTTGAGAATGTCTTTCAGTTACTGTTTTTGTTATTAAGGTACATATTCTTTTTGCATCATGTCAAGTATCTGCCATTCCAGTTCAGTGGGTTTTGAACTCAGTTTCCTTGTATACCTGCAATACTTCAATGAAACAGAGTTGTTTAAAAAACTATGGGTCAGCTTCTTATCTGGTACAGCCTTACCAAAATGAGTGCAAGCGAGAAGGCTCGTATCTGCTGGTTCTACACCTGTAACTAGTTATGTGGGGGAAAGCCAAGTAAAAGCTACCTTGTTCCTCTAAGGAAAAAACAAATTTATATCTGTAATATGCTCGATATGTTAAGGTACATAGAGGCTATACAAAACCAAATCTGTATCTGGTCCTTGAGACAGACTTGCAGCTTAGGAAAGACCTTTAAGATCATCCAGTCTGACGTCCTGCAAACTCTTGGCTAAAAAATCCTGCCTTGAGTTCAAAGTCTTGTGATTGAATTAGCATGTGTCTTCTTTAGAAGAAATTCACATTCTTTATATACATACTTCATTAGTTTAGGCAGATACCATGTATACACCTGTAACCTTTTCCGTAGTTAATCTATTTTTATGTATGAGATTCCTTTTTATCCATTTGAATTTCCAGAGTTTGCGCTTCCTATTGTAGTATGTTGTTACCTTCTAAAGTATTAGATACCTCCTGCCAAAAGTTATTTGGTAATCTTCCATTCAGTAGTGTAATAGATCAAATTTCCTAAGTCAAGTGAATCTTTGCGATTCTGTGTAACTTTTACGGTTGCTTTCTCTGACTCCATTTTCTTGCCAAAAATCTGAGAATATGAGAATTAAACTGAATGCCGAGAGGAGAAGTGACTGCGACAACCATTGCTTTGTAGACCTTGTATTGCGCACAGGAAAAAGTAGCTGAAAAACAGAAACTTAATGTAGATATCAACAGCAAAATTAAGTTAAAGACCTTCTTAACAGCTGTGCATAATGCCAAGTGGGAAACTGTGACAGAGATGCTGGAAAGTTCTCTTCGTGGTTCAGTTTGTAAAATCTGCCTCCTCCTACTAAAACATTTTAAATGGAAGACTTTACCACAAGTGAAAGATGAATTAATCAATTTAAGCCTAAGGCAAGACAAGGTATATGTCAAGTTACAAGTTTTTGGTGAAAAGCTGTCTGCTGCTGTGGTTGATGTGTGCGAGTTGCATAGCAAGCTATGCAGTGAAATTGAAAACTTAAGAATAAATATGTGTCTGGTGTTGAAAAGTGAACGAAGCAGTCTTGTACAGCCACTGAGCACTCCTAGAAAAGACTTTTTTCTTGTAGCAATGAAAAATTAATGAGAAACAGGTGACACCTTCAGTGTCATACTGAAGGAAACTGCTACCTGTAGCTTTTTTCATAATTAGAAAACCAAAAGAGCTATCCAGAAATCAATAAAATGGTTCTTGTTTCTTTGAGGGTTTGTATGTGAGCCTTAACATTTTCTGCTGTGTGCAGTGCTCAACAGTGTGCATGCATATTTTCTGCTATATGGATAGACCAACATGCTTTTAGGAGAATGCTTACAAATGCATGCCATACAAGTGAAGGCCTGAAAATAACCAGTAAGTAAACTGAGAATCCGAACATCCATCCCAGTGGTATCTGTATTCAGCAATATATAATCTGAACCGTGGCAGAATTCTGTGTTTTAACAGATTTTGTCCTGCCTATGCTACAACCAATGGTTGTAGCTAAATGTAGATTCTGACCAAGGCAGTTGTGAGTTCACAACAGGTAGATTCTTAGTTGTTTGGCTGTAAAATATTTGAAAGAATTTAAGTGCCACCTTCATTTGAACCATGATTTGCCATTAGATGTGTTTGTGGAATTCATTCGTCAAATAATAAATGTGGGGCATAAAGGAGGGCTGCAATTCCACAGGGTTGTGTGTGGTCAGAGAGTTCAGACAGATACAAGCAGGACTTGCAAGGGCTTGCTGGGTTTTGATTTTGAAGCCTGAAGAGTAAAAAAATATTTCAAAAATAGCTTTGTAACTCTTGCATGAATTTTATACCAAAGGGAAAGCAGCAAGCTCTAAGGGTAGAACTACAGCATTTTCTGCTGGTTCCAGTGTTTTCTAGAAGTCATCATCACAGCTGCAGCCATAGGAAGAAATCAGCGATAATGGATTTGCTGAGGTCCTGGTAATCAAAGCCTAGCAGGTAATAATAGAGGCAGGCTATGATGGTGATCAGCTGGACCATAGTTGTTGTGCAGGAAGGGAAATTTTATGGGAACTTGAGTGCAGGCCAGAAAAATAACTGAGATGATGACATTGAATGAGTGCTCATTGTAAATAAGTGCAAAAACCCAATGACTAGCTTGGCACGGAACTGTTTGGACTGAGACTCCAGACTTCCTGGTGACAGTGATATGTCACGTCCTTGGTCTTGCCTTAGCAATTTGCATTAAAGAATGGTGTTGAATAAGCCTCCTTTGAAACACCAAACGGTGAGCTTTCTGTACCCCAAGTAGCCTGTCCTTCAAAGAAAAGAATACAGAATCAATAAATACAGGACATGAGCAAAAGCTTTACCAGTTTGGATCAGAATTGTCATCTCTGGTAGTTATTGTGTATCTGACAGTAACTTTCAAATAGCTACTTAAAAGAGAAGGGTTAAAGAAACCCTATAAGAGGCAATTACAAACCTGAAATAAAAAATCTTATTCAGACTTCCTGAACTATTTTTTTTTAATTTATTAAAACTTTGTATTGACTTTTCAATGATAAAATCCATATGCTTGGAGTGATTAAATATATTTGTGAAGGTCAATCTGAGAATATTATTTAAATGGCAACATTTTATTTCAAATGGGTTTATATATTCCCTGTACTTCTGATAGTGCTGATTATAAAAGAATGCTCTCTTTATGTGAACAAGTAAATCTATTCATTGCATAAGGATTAGTGAATTATAGGTATATATAGGTATATATATATATAGGTATATTGATTGCCCTGTGAAGTACCACACCTGTTACTATTTGAATCTGTTGCAAAAAAAAAAAAATCTGCTTGAGGTTTTGCTAGTCTCTGCTTTGTTGAATATTTGAAAATGTATAGAAAATTGAAGAGTTTTGCACATGTATTTAGGTGCTTGGTTAACCAAACTTGATTATTTGGACTTAGAGCAGGTGCTGGTTTTTTGACAGGATGAATAAACACTGGCGTGTACAAGACTCTCACTGCTCTACCTGAGCAGAGGAATACATTCACAGATGACAGAGTGCAGGAACGGGTAAAATGGATCATTTCACTACTGCTGTATTATTGTTCCTTCTGGTTTTTGTCGGCTCTAGCCAATTAACTTGCTTTCTTTGGACCACTGGCTGTATGACTCCTCACCGTTCTAGTGTACTTGTACGTATTTTAAATGAAACCTTGAGAAATGTCTGCACTGCTAGTGAACGCACTGCTAGATATCTCCCAAAATGAATACTGACCCTTCTGTTCTGCATTTTGCTTTCTGAATCCAACCTGTCTTGTTCTTAATCCCTGGCAATGCTTTTGCTTCCACATCAAGTTACTACTTTGATAATCTCTTGCAAAGGAACCTTTACAAATGCTTGTGTACTTTAATTACAATGCATGAGCCGCCCCAACTTGCTGAAACAGTTCATTCTCTAATTCTGAATTCCAAAGCCTCTTGATATATTGTTAATCAAATATTTGGGGTTTGTCATCCGGCTAGTTGAAAAATCAAGAAATGGTGACTGTCAAGTAGTTGAGCATTTATGAGAAAAATGTACTGGTTATTTCACCAAGGACCTATGGCACTTTTCCAGTGCTTCTCATTTCTGATTTGCATCAATTTTGTCTGTAGCAATGTGTTGCCTGGAGTGGCAATTGGTAATCATCGCATTTCTGAGATAGCTTTGATCATGTGCTCATGGAGGATTTTGTGAACAATCTAATTCCATATAATCAGAATAATCCGGAATGAAAGGAGTGATACAGTAATCACTGTACCTTGGCTTTAATGTGTAGATATTTTTTTAAGTATATATTCTTCTTCATGCAGTTTCAATAGTGTTTCACTCTTGGTTTTGGAACAAAGAAAAGAGTTTGTCACTCCAAAAGGGAGAGCGTTTTTCTTCATTGATGTGAACAGCAATTTTCAATCTGTTTCAGGCATTTATGGCAAGAAGGAATTATAGGCAGTGGAACAGATATAAAAGCAAAGAAATTTTTGGGGGCGCTCTACTTAATGAAATTCCTTGGAGATTTAGATGTGCTTCTAATTTAGATCAAAAATGGAACTGTTAAGGAGTTTGTAGGGCAAAGAGATTTTCTTGATACTTTTCATTTTATACTTCTTAAATTTTTCATCCAGGTTGTGTTTAAGTCTCAAGAGAACCAACATTCCAGCAAACACCAGGGAATAGCCTGCTGGTTTCTCTGTTAGGTATGATATAGGACTTTTTGGGCATCTTGAAGCAAAGTTTTGAAACATTGCCCAGTCATTTGTGGAAAGAATTTAATTCATAGGCTCAAGTCAAGGGACTAATTCAAAAGAGTTTGCCAGTCTGCAACTGGCAAAGGATTATAAATGAGTATATCTGTCAGCTGCAGACACTGAAGACAAATGACAAAGTGAAACTTTGATAACAAATGTATTATATCTGTTGTTATTCAAGAATCATTTGGTTGACTTCATGGATTATAAATTTTAATCATTTCCCCCCCTTTCCCACTCCTCTTTCCATCACACCAAGGAAAACTATCTTGCAATACTGTACATGAGTTACAGGTATTTAAACAAAGTCATCGAGTTTAAGTTCCTGTATTAGACTTCTGGAGCATTCTTGTATTAAGTCTGTAAGAAATTTGGTGTTTTGTTAGTTCAAGAGTAAACTAATGAAAAAGAACATTTAGAAAGAAGGCATCGTGCTATTCTAATCCAGGTCTTGGCACATCTTTTGTGTTCTTAATTGTTTGTCTTGTAGTTTTTTGTTTGTTTATTTTACCAGCAGAAGTTTGTTGACTGTCAGAGATGTCACTTGTGCAATATGCCTGCATATTACTTTTATTCCATTTGAACGTAATGAGTTTGTAAAGCACTTGTAAAATTACTTTGCCCATTTAAGTGGAGAAAAAAGCGTACAAATGCGGCCACAATATTCAAAACTGTATTCAAGCAGCGGATTACATTTCTGGTCTATTTTGGATTAATATAACATTCCTACAAAGAATTTAATCTTTTAAAATAAGCAATGTAGTTTCCTCTGTCTTTGTATTACGGACTTTGAATTGTTGCATTTCAGAAGATGAAAACAAGGTTTTACAGGAAGTGTAATCATACACTCTTTCAGATCTAAATATCTCTTGGTAAGCAAACTATTCTTGCAAATTATTTAAGCCTGTGAAATTAAATAAACTATAATGATTTTTTTATATATATATATCTGAAACTCAGCTTTTATGTTTTTAAAATAAGACAGAATTTCAAGCATTAATTCCAAGGACAACTTTTCACACTTTAAGAGTTACCTTATTTTGACAGAATTAGTCATAAACCATGGCCTTTAACATTTTACCCACTCATGCAGGCATTTTTCAATTAATAAGAGTGCTGGCATCGTAGCAATGAATATAGATGGAGAAGCCTGCAATTAATAGATAACCTGAAACAATAGTTTTAATAGGCCATGATTGAGCTTATTTAATATGTAAGGAGATTTTCTCACTTAAAACAAAGAAGAAGTGAATGTGTGCGAGATTACCAGCATGCATCAGGGGTATGCCATTGTCTGGACTGAAAAGAGCTGCACATCTGTAGATAGTTGATAATTCCGATAATTATTCATTTATGTGTAACTGACTATTTCATAATAAGAAAGGGGTACAAGTTTGGGTTTTTATTTTGCTGAATTGGATAGGGAAATGATTAATTACAGAGCTGTGTTTCGTGTCAAGTTGTGAATAAATATGTTTAGCATTCATGTGGTTGTTTACAAACAGGAAACCCACACCGCTTGCCAACAGTTTGATTAAAAAAAAAAAAAGTAATCATTCAATTCATCACTGATTCTCTGTAGGAAAGATCTTTACATTTGTGTAGTTTGGCATGTTGTAATTAAATTCTTTTAAAACATTTTAATTAGGCAGAAGTAAACCAGAGTCCTTTCCTTTGCTCTTTATAAACACTCAAAGGTGTCACCAAGGTGAGAGCTGTTGAGGGTGCTGCAGGGTATCTTGGCTTTTCAGAAGTATTGGGCTTGAGTTTTTTAGTGTGTGTCCACGCTTAATTGGTAGATGGCTTTATTAAATCAAATAATAAGTACAAGAAGCCGTTCTTCAACTGAAATTCTTCAGCTGTGTGTTGGTGCCCTAAAGGCCAAATATGATAGTCTACTTTGGACTGACATCTCCCAGAAATTGAGTATTGGTGATGTTTTCCACCCAAAAAAAGAAGGGCCTTCGAGAACAGGGACTTGTTGCAAAGGTGTTCAATTCGTCCATTGTCCTTTTTGCAAATGCCACTGAGAACCGCTGAGTTCCCATCGCTTTCAAAGGACATGGATAAGGTCCTCTGAGCATCCTCCGCGTGTCACCTGCTGACATTCCAGAGCTATGATCTGTATGTGTTTAGGGCCAGCACTGGTGACAACATAACCACGCGTCGCTGTGCCGGGTGGCTGCGAGTGCCTGTGTTCGTTTGAAGTGCGTTCCTGTGGAGGTGAATTGTAGCATTAAAATGACAACTGCAGTGAATTAAAAAGCAATAGCATGAAGCACACATGGATTTGCTTTCACGGCCAGTGTATTAGTTCACAGTGGAGCCACTGTCATTTTGCAGCTGCTGGATTGGGTTAATTGCTGCTACAGTACAGTGTCAGTAGTAGTATTTTTTTCTTTTATATTGGCTCTTGGTGGACCAGGACGACATCATGCCAGACTGTATGTCAATGCAGAATAAAAACCAAGTCTTTAATTCAAAAAGCTGACTGTCCTAGGATATGATTTTGCATTACAGCTAAGTCATATCGGGTGATAAAGGAAGGTCTTGCTCCTCTCTCCTTCCATTTGTGCTTTAATTGGATTAAAGCCATTACAGGAACCTGTGAAGTTCCAGTAGGGACCAAGATGGAAAATGGAAACTGAGAGCTACAGTCACAATGGTTTCAGGTTGCCAAGAGCCTTACCTTGTCAGCCCATGAGGTTTTTGGGGGGGTTGTAGATGTCATGACTAAAAAGTGTCAGTGGAGTTGCACGGGGGAATCTTAATGGAAAACTTCTTTCCGATATGGCGAAGTGCATTAACGTGACTGTTTAAGTTTAGCTGGTGGCAGCCATCAACTAGCAGGACAGAGTGTAGGCAGGAACCTACCCTGTTGATGCTTGAAGAGAGCGTGGGAATGAGATTATGGCGGGCCATTAAGGGCCTTGAAAGTGAAGGCAAGGCTTTCCTGATTAATCAGTGCTACTACGGCAGACTGTGGCTCAGCGTGAAACACCCACTTGGAAACGTTTTTATGTAATCTCTTTCAAATTCTCTTTAGCTACTACTGTGCATAAGTACTTAAAAAGTAATTAACAAAAACTACAAGCAATACATGCATTAAACTGTTTCTGCCTGCATTAATTTCCTTGCTTATAACCATTTGTATGGTTTTCTTTTGAAATATATACTTAGAATTGACTTTTACAGCTTAGCCCAGATCGTGATTGGTTCTTGTTACTGTGTGATATCGGAGCACAAGGTGTGTTTCTCAGGTGATGAAATAGATTCTGACAATGGGAAGTTTTTTCTTTCTGTGGATCATCCAGCAGTGAAATAATAAACAAAAAAAAAATAGTCTCCACAAGAAGATATAAACCTGTGACTCCACTTTTGTACTACCAAATTGTAGAATAAGTAATCTACTTTGGATGTGCTCGTTTATCT
Source organism: Falco cherrug (assembly GCF_023634085.1). Taxonomy (NCBI): domain Eukaryota; kingdom Metazoa; phylum Chordata; class Aves; order Falconiformes; family Falconidae; genus Falco; species Falco cherrug. Next base: position 17,763,310 of record NC_073700.1, on the reverse strand, counting down.
GATTTTGAGATCAAAAGGTATGAGGCACTGCTGGTCTTATCTGTTTGCTTGGCATTAAATACTGCGATTGAGTTTTGCACTATAGCAAGGTTCTGAAATAGTTTTTGTTTTGGAGTTGGTTCTTTTATTTTTATCTTTGGATTCCTACACCAAGGAACTACTGTTAAGTTGCCAATATAATACAGTATTGATCACTGCAGAAAATCTGAATTTAGAAAAAGTCTGCTCCTGAAGCCAAGTGACAGCTTTTGGCTGTGTGATAGATGGTTGGGTTTATAACTGAATATTTGCTGGCTATTTGCTTGTTTTCATCTTGTGTAGTTTCAGGTGTTTGAGGCTCATTCTGACATTTTTTTGCAATTTAATGTGGGAGTTTAAAATCCTCATAAGATGTTTCCAATTCTCACTGAAGTTAACAGGTATATAGGAGAGCCATTTTTTGGAGTTACATGTTTTCCTTGACCATACTGCAAAATCACTTGTGAAGCAAGGGAACATGGTTAACAGAGACACCTACAATTCCATGTGTTATTCTGTACAGAACTGGGTTGAGATATAGGAAGCAGGCTGTGATTTACATGCTGCTGCTTTTAATTTTAATGTGTGTGACTCCCCATGGCTGCCTGGGGCATCTCAGCCTTGATTAATCTAAAGTTAAGTTCCTTTATGCTGGCTTATCTGTGATTGTTTTATGCTCACTCCATCTGTTTCTTAATGTAGCTTTATAACTTCTTTCACAGTTTAGATTTGCCGATTGTATCACTTTGGGGTTGTGGTTAAAAACATTCAGCTCTGTTTTTATTACAAGATACTTTGATAAATTTGTGAAAAGTGGCTGGTAGATCATTATCGAATAATTATTTCTCTGAAGGTGATTCCCTTTTTTAATGCAGGAAATAGGTGGGAAAAGTTTACTGAAAATGAAGATGATAGATTGAATTATTAGGAGGACTAAAGTGACATCACTGATTTCTATTTGTCAGAGAGGCTGATTTCACACACACACACCCCAAGAAAAAAATGTTGCATTTTTGATTTTGCAAGTAGTAACAATCCAAAAAGTATGTAGAACCACTTTGTCAACTCCTGAGTCATCCTATTTTGCAATAATACAGTTCTTAGCTTAGCATCCTATTTGTGGGGATGTTATTACTGGTCATTAATTTTTAAACTGTCACTTTTTTTTAGTTTAAATTACTTTATATAAACCTTGCGGAAGATAAAGAACATTATCTATCTTTCAGCAGTCCTGTTCTGAGCTGAATGTCTTTAATATATAATGCCAGAGCAGCCGGTCTTTGGAAGACACATTTCTGGAACAAAAGTTCTCGCTAACACTGAGGTGGTAGCAAGTCCTGATGGTCAGCTGCTGCTGAAAGAGTCTGAGCTGATGGGTGGTAAGCTGCCCCACATCTCCTTCTGCTGTCAGGAAATGTTGCAGGCCGAGTTTAGCAAGGTGCAAGGAAATTGTCCAAGTTCTCCTTACGTTGTCTTCCATCTAGGGCTTGGTAACGTCGTAGGGAACTAGCTTTTCTCCCTGTTTGAGCACCAGTTGCTTGATGAGAAGGCTTAATGAAGCAAAAGGAAGAGGGCATACATAAGCTATTCTTAAACTTGTTCCCCATGTGGACAAAGTCACAGGTATGAATTTAGGTTCCCATCTGCTGATTGGGCTCCTGTCCTTGAAAGAATAGGAAAAAGCAGGGAATTGATTGTATTAAAATGAAAAGAGAAGTAATCAAAATCACCCATTCTAATCACTTGTCCAGGCCACATACCTGAATGGTATTAAGTGGTAACTGCTGAGATTAGACAGTATGGTAATCACCGAAAGTGGTAAAGGAACATATGACTCAAGCATTAACTATTTTGTGATTTAATTTGGACAGGGAGAGTGTATAGGTGTTGTAACTTATGGATACACATTTTTTTCTAATGGAAGAATGTAACTGCATTGAGTAAGATTTAGATCTGTCTTGATCTGATCTTTTTTCCTCCAGTAGTGGCCAAAAGCAGGTTCCTGGAGAAGAACACAAGAAGACGACAAGTGTCTGAGGGTGCTTTCCTGGGGTATTTTCCCTGCTTTCTAGTGATCTTTGATATCCTTGTACTTAACGAGTCTTTGTTGTATTTGTTACTGTATATTCTCAACTCATGTAAGCTTTTGTCATAAGCAATATCCTGTGGCAATTAGTTTCACACAATAAATGTATGCTGCATTTAAAAATAACAGTGAAAGCACCCCTTTTGTATTTTCGCTACCTCTGGTGTTACAAGAACTAAGGATTAAGAAATAAAATTACCTGGAGGCAGGTACAAAGTGGTTGCACCCTGTTCCTTTTTTCTCTTACTACTTGCAGTCTTTGCTGGATGTCCTCCTTCAGCTTTCCTTTTCGAAGATGGAAATTCCTAGTTTATTTTGTCTTACTGTATATGAAGCTTGTTCAGTACCTGTCACTTTTCTTCATATTTTTCTCAGATTTAGTGTTTCTATTTTGATTTACTGACCTGTTAGTAGTGAGCTGATTTTTACGTGGTAGTAATTTGAAACCTAATAAGCACAGTAATTCACATTTTTATGAATACCGTGTTTCCATAGAATAACAGATTTTAATTATTTGGAGATTTCAGATGTGTATATGCAGTACAGTACCCATGACAATGCATTTTTATACTTTAATTAAGCTTCTTGAAGTACAGAATTCCGTTTTAGAAGTTGCTGTTGTCTCAGTAGGAAAGGCAGTGTGACCTATATAGGAGCTCCTGTAGCATTTCATTCTCTCCTGCTTGGGGAATACATGTCAAAGATGTTTCTCAGGTGACAAAATAGGAAGATCCCAAGTCTGTAGAGCACAAAAGTAACTGTTCTTCATCTCTTTACTCCCTTGTGTTGGGAATGATCACTTAGTATTTTGATAGTCTAGATAAATACAGTATTTATATTTCTAAGGCTATTTCTAAAGAGTGAGTAAAGATAGGGTTTGATGACTGTTGGTTTCAGGAAATAAATCCCTTGCCACGATGGCTTGAAAAGTGGTAGTTGGGTCTGTCCCTTACCCAAAACAAGGTGTAGAGCTGAACATGTAATGATGGGAAAAAGAAATGACAGATGACTGGTGCTGTGAAGTCTTACAGTGTCAATCTTTCAACATGTGGAGTCTCTCTTAAAATTCCACCTCCTAGGTTCCTGTGCCTTCTATAAACAGAAGATGAAATCTTCATGCAAAGTGAGTTCCTAGCTTTCAATATGGGGAGAAAATCAAAGTCTGTTTTAAAGATTAAGATTTTTTTTCTTGTTCTCCTGAGCAGAAATGCAAAGTCATGATGATTGACTTGCCCTTTTTTTTTTCAGCCTTCCTTAGAAGTTAGCAATATTCATCAGACTTTTTGGTTGCCAACTTTGTATACATGGCCATGCCTTTAGGATCTTATTTTTCTGTCTGTGTAAACTGTTTCTGATAGTTCATTTGCTAATAATTTCCAAAGTTATGTTACTTTTTTGACTCCTGTTTTTTGTTTTGGGGCTTTTTTTTGTTCATAGTGTAAGAAGAGTATAAGCATCAAGTGTGCTTACAAAAAGTCCTTTCAATTTTGTACTTGAGATTTTTTGGGCACAATTCTCACTGTGCAGACTGGGAGTTCTAAAAATTGCCAGACCCAGAACAGACCTGATAAAACTTGTTTTGCATTAGTCATTGCTTTGAAAGTAGCCATTGCCAAATTCTTTAGAGAAAGGTGGTGTAATCTTGCCATGAGCAAATATAATTTCAGTATGTTACAGGACAAATTCATTTTTACTGTTTCCAGACAGTGGGTGACAGATGTTTCAGAGCACAAGCATGAGATTTTGACACCTAGTAGACCTGTGGGTGTTCTCATCAGCCGTAGGTGTGCCTTCTTCTGGCGAATGGCGGTGTTCACTCAAACCTCACTGTGTCTCCAGATCACTCCAGTTAGATAAGCTGGTTTGATAGGGTCCCATGTGCCTTTTGAAGGCTACATAGTTATCAGATGTGGAGGGACTCCAGAAGCAAATTAAAAAAAAAAATGTTTTAGAATAGTTTTAAAGTGACACGTTCAAATGTCGTGCTTTGTTTGGAAATTTTACTAGCAGTCCTCAAATATTATTCATATCAAGATTTCAGATCTTGGTGCAGTTTTGGGTTTGGTTTGGTTTTTTACTTCCTTGAATTACGAAGTAACTCTCTGTTTACAGTAAGGCATTTTCTGGCTGGACTTACGTCAAAATCAAACCAGTGGCCAACAAGTAGAGAGAAGGCACACCTTAAGATATTTCCAGATTCATAATGCATACATTTTTATGTGGCTGTTGAAATAAACATGAAGACTTGAACTAGTCATCAAATCAACAGTTTTATTTAGTCAAGCCCTTTTGTCGATATTTGTGATCGTATCATTTAATAGCATCAGTTTTGGTAATTTTCCAAGTGTCTGTAAGACGCCGCAGCACAGTGACCAGTGTAACTTACTGTTAGAACAATTCGTCTGACAGCAACATGCTGTGGGTTGTGTACTGCAGCAGTTCCCTTTTGATCATATATCCGTGTTCTCCAGGTACTCCATCTTATGAGGAATATTGCATTTTTTTCTGTTCAAATGATTTAAAATTGTTTGGCCTTTTGCCTTTTAGCACATCCTAAAGTATGATGAAACTGTACACAGATGCATCCCCAGGGCATAGCATGTTGCTGAAATAACAGGACCCCATGCTACCTGTTGTATCACATTGCTTTAACATAGCAATGTAATCATCATTTTTTTTTCCAGAAAGCTGATTATTGTTTAGCAAAAATCTGATTTGGACTTAGATACTAAGAATGTTGGAGAAACTGTACTATGTGCCTTTGAGAAATTAAACTGAAATGGAGAGGCAAAATTCAGCAAATATTGAATCAATTTTTATAGACTTTGCTGCTGTGGAAGAACGACTTGCAGTTGTGCTACTGTATAAACTAACTTCCATGAGTGGATTTCAAGAGTACCTAAAACTCGTCGTGCTAATGCGGTACAGTCAGGTAACATGAATTCCCCAAGTACCCGATGACCAGTGCTTACTGCATATGCCTACCAGAGATGGGGTGTGGGGGCATCATCTTTTTGCTACAATAAAATCCCCCGAATCAGACCTAGACATGCAACTACCCTTAGTTCTGTGTGCGTATAGAGGAAATTAAAAGGAATCTGAAGTATTGCAGTCTCATCTGACACACACAAACTGATCATGTGTGGGTTTTTCAGTCTTGCAATACGTGGTCATGTAGGTAGTCATAGTCCCTTAATGTTATATTGGTCTGCATTGTGATCTGCTCGTCCAGGGGCTTAATGCCCTTGAAGCTCAGCTATTTAAATGATAGTCAGAACAAATTCATGTACTTCTATTCCAGGTACCAATGATCTGATGCAAGAGTTCTCCTCCTGTATTGGCACCAAAAATGGCAATTGTTCTAGCAACTACCAGCTCCATTTTATTCCCAAAACAATACTAAAAGCTGTTGTGCTTATTGTCAAATACATTTCAGAATAGTACATTGTGGTCTCAACATTTTTCTTTCCCTCTCTTTCCTTATTCTTGTCCCTTATTATCATAAATAAGGATTACATTAGGAAGTGGTTGTGCTTCCTATCAGAAAGAGCATGTCTGCATGGCTGCAGGCACTCACTTGCCTGCTCTCCCTGTATCCTGCAGTAGGATTAATTAGCTCACACTCTGGACTGTATTAGCACAGCGTATATGGTTTCTGGACAGGAGCTGACTGATGTCTTGCCAGGCGGTAGCACAGGCGTAGGAA